>NW_025421375.1:3600000-4200000 GCF_011764305.1 Mustela putorius furo | reverse complement strand
GTGTCTGTAAGATCATTGCCTCAGCAACCTGGACTGAGCGTCAGGATTATTCCAGACGACCCAGGTACTCTCATTTAGGCATAGACCAGAGCAATCAAAAGAACAGCATTCCTTTGGGGTTGATAAGCTGCTGGGAAAGGGAGCAAACCCAGGAGAAGGTCAAAGGTCCCTGGTCCACTGACCAGGGACAGTGTTGGTCACTTGATCAGCTGCCCTTTCCTATCAGGAGAGTCTCCCACCTACAACAGATTTAGCTCTGATCCAGGGAGTGGACACCTCTCCACATGGCGGACAGATGAGGGGACAGGGCAGGACCCTCAGGGCCCCATGGGATCATGGGCCACTGGGTATTGTCAGGCCAATGAGACTGCTAACTCCAATGTGCCTGACCTGCAGTAACATCTGCAGTGGGGGGAAGAGAGCATGGAGGGGGCATGAAGTTTCAGGACTCAGGACTCAGGAAATCACATACTCGAGGGAGAGGGTCATAGGCAAGACTGACCAGCCACCTGTGCTCCCGCCTTCCAGGGGGGTTGAGGCGCAGCCTGGCTACTTTCTTTCCCCTCATCGGCTGCCTTTATCAGAATGGATATGTCTGGCGAGTGAGGGCCTATGATACAAATCATACTTGGCTTTTCTTCTCCCCCTGGACCTTGGTAGCTAAACTGAGCTCCCCCTGTACTGCGCCTGTGCCCAGGACGGCGCTGATACGTGCGTGTGCGCGTGCACGTGTGTTTATCTGTGAATGTGCTGGCTCTGGAGAGAAGAATGGAGACAGGGAGCCACCATCGTCCCCCTTCCTCCCATGCTGACTCTGTGGCTGGCTCTGTGGCTGACATCACTTACAGGACCTCATCTCCCATGGTGCTTTCTCTACAGTCCCTCCAGGGGCAGCCACGCTTTGATGGCCCCCTCTGGCTGCCTCATGAGGTCAAACTGGATGGGACGCTAGTAGAGAGAGCAAAGGATCAAACCTGCTTTGGCCCAGTTTACCCACGCCTGTCCTGCCTGTACCCTCGGCAGGGTCTCAGCTTTGGTGGATTTCATTGTCACTTTCTGTGATGACCAAACAACTTCAAAATGTGTATTAAAAAGTCTGGTCCAGGGGTGCCTGGGTGGCTCAGTCAGTTAAGTGTCTTCATTCAGCTAAGGTCATGATCCCAAGATCTGGGATCGAGTCCTGCTCAGCAGGGAGCCTGCTTTTCCCTCTCCCTTTGCCCCTCCGCCGACTCATGCTTGCTTTCCCTCTCTCTCTCTCTCTCTCTCTCAAATAAATAAATAAAACCTTGGAAAAAAAGTCCAGTTCAGTGTAATTTCAGAGTTTCACCCTTTCACCCAGTTAAAGGTCTCCCTGTCCCAGCTGAGCCCTAACTCAGGGGAACGAGCAGTATTTAGCTTCTCTGTACAGCTCTGGGGCCTTGGGTTTGGAGCAGAGGAAGACAGGGGTTACAGAGGGCAGAGAATGTCTTTCTCTCCTGGTCTGCTGTCATCTGGCACTGGGGATCCTGGTAGACACACTAATACTGGCTCATTTCCTTGTCATGAGCATTTGTGGATCCTCCTACAAGTCACCTGCTGTGCCCTAAAATGGCATGGGAGATGCCATCTCTAGCCGGCAGCTTATGACTGACTTCTCTTGATCTCTATTCTGTGATGCACTCTGTTGGCCATCTCCAACTTCTTTCTGCTGGCGTTGCCTTAGCTCTTTCAGGAAGTGAGCTTGGCTGGAGACTGTCTGAAGACAAAACCCAACCTGCTTGCCTGCCATAAGTCCACTTGGCCCATAGACAACTGCCTGTCCTTTCTTTGCCTTGCGTGAAATGTAACTTATTCCCACAGTCCCCTTCTGAGTCTCCTGCAACAGGCTGTGGTCATGCAGTCACTCACCTTCAGACTTTTCCAGAAGAGCTTCAAGGATCTACCCGGTGTCTCCCTTTCCACTGCTTCAGGTCAGGCTGTCTCAAGGAGTCCCTTTCTGAGAGGCCCCAGTTAGTGGTGTCACCATGACTCAGATTTCTGTAGCTCAGTAAGCATCTGGCCAGAGGAGTGAAGTCACTGTCTTCTCATGGGAAACATGCCTGTTCTGTTTGCGTGGTCCTCCTGAAATCCCCCTCTCTTCCCTGCCCGAGAGTGAGGACATGAGTCAACTTGCTGACAACGTTGGCTCTAAGGAACGTTCTTTGCTGATCTGTCCTCCTCTGTGCTTTAGAAGAGGGGGTGGACTAAGAGAATGGTCTTCAAACTATCTTGTTTGACAACTTCCTAAAAGGATTTTGGAAAACTGTGTAGCCTTTCAAGCATCTTTAAGCATTTTAAATGCTTTTACTGCTAAACACTTAAGATTGACATCTGAAATTTTTCATCACACATTTAAATAGTTCCAAAGGATGAGATTTCTGGTGTGCTGAACGTGACATGTGCACTTTTAAATATTTTTCATTGAGACCTTGAAGTTGCCGATTTTGGTTCATCCAACACAGCTAGGGTTGAACTTGGCAAAACCAAAGAGTTAAGTCAGAACTTTTCATAAAAAAGGAAAATTCTGATTTCACTTGAGAAAGTGAAAATATTATATTAACATAATATAAAAGTTAATAGGTACTGGAAACCCCTGCCCCCCCTTTTTTTTTAAATTTTAGATTTTATTTATTTATTTGAGAGAGACAGAGCACAAGCAGTGGGCAGGAGCAGAGGGAGAGGGAGAAGCAGACTCCCCGCTGAGCAGGGAGCCCGATGCAGGGCTCCATCCCAGGACTCTGGGATCATGACCTAACTTAACCAACTGAACCACCCAGGCGCCCCATAAGCCCCTGCACTCTTACCCCAAAATAGACGGTGAGTAGGCAGCAGAGGTGCAGAATTTTGTGCTGGTTTGTTACTTGTAGGAAATAACCCTGGCTTGGATTTTTGCTGGGCTCTTCCTTGTGGTCTTGTATTTGGTGCCCTGAGGATTTTATAGCCCAGAGAGAAGCGCCACAGCCAGGTTTGGGATGGGCAAGGCCTTTCTTTGTTCTGGGGCAAACCTGGAAACCCCCAGTGAATGCTCAGACACTTTGGTTTTAGGAAAGAATGCCAGAACAGAGGGACTGGAAAGATGTCTTAAAGGCTGTTTGTGCCTGTGTGTTCTTGGCAATGTCTCCCTATGTCCCCAGGTGGAAGACCACAGGGCCAATGGTGCTGTGTCTTCTGTGGTCACCCCTCACAGGTTCTGCACAGATGGCCCGATATCCCTCATTAGCATTAACACCATTGGTGTTGGACTTGAGGTCTCATCTGAGATAGGAATGATGGGTGAGTCCCTGGCGAAGACCTCACTTGGTGCATAGGGGTCTTGGCCCACAGGGGTGCCCAGGGAGGATCTGTGCTCTATGTCTGATGTCAGTGCTGAGTCAGCCCCTGCAGTCTCTGCTGTCCCTGTCCCTGCCTCCCGCCCCTCCCTGCGTGGGAAGGGGTGTGGCGGGGAATTCTGGACTGAGTCGCCACTTCCGTGTGGTTAGGGCTTGGGTGTAGGCAGTGGTGGGAGACACAGCTGGCGGACAGGGGCCGGGGGAATCCTCTGGGGGGTGAGGCCCTGGCCAGGGCAGTGCATGTCAGCCAAGTGGAATCCCCGCGGTCCCATTTTCAAAGTCATTTGCAAGGCTGAGCTCTCCCTTTGTCTGTGTCTGAGGACCCCCCACTTTTGGCCACAGCCTGCGAAAATGTGGGCAGTTGGGGCCTCGGTGGCCTCTCAGAGCAGCAGCTGTTCCGCATGGAGCCTCCACGGACCCAGCCTGTCTGGCCCGTCACCAACCATACGCCAGAGGGGCCTCTGCCTGGGTGGTGAGACCGGAGGACACAAAGATGTACTTGATCCAAATACCTCCCACACCAGCCTGCCAGGGGGCCTGGTGGCCCACCATTAGAGAGAGATGGAGAGAGACACGGAGGGAGTGGGGGCGGGGCAGCCTTGGAGCTGGCCAATTTCACTGCCTCCTTCGTTTCTTTAAGTACTGTCTACTTGACCCTGGATACGGCCCCTAAACTCTCCAAGCCTCAGTTTGCTCCCTGAAAATGGGGTCAGGATTCAGGCTCGATGTCTCCCTCCTGGATGGTGATGGGCTGGCTAGTCTCTTCTGGGTGGAAGTGAGATCCCTGTCTGTAGCACTGGCCCACGCCCAGCTTTTGACCACAAAGAGCTCTGGTGGAGGAGCCGTTATCTGAAACTCTAGTTGCTGCTGACTCAGCCTCATTGACTCACCTGCACTTTGGGGAGACCGAGGACCAAGCGCTGGGGCCAGGAGCAGCTGAGAGAGAGCATCAGCAGAGTCTATGGCCACACTTCTCTTCTCCTCCTCCTCCAGGAACCCTTCCTTAATTTCTCCTTCTTGTAATGCCCCCAGTGCCTCAGTTTACCAATCAGTTTGCTGTGCCTCATATCATGGTTCTGTCTCCCTGATGTGCCTCCACATTTCCAGGAACCCCAGTCTTCCTGTGCTGCGCTGTGGGGGAGCAGCCTGTCTGGTCCTGGGAGGCCAGATAATGAAGTAGTGGGTATGAGCGTGGCTTTTGGATCCAAGAGACCTGGCTTCAAATCTACTTCTGCTGATGTTTAACCCTGGGAGATTACTTCCCTCACTGAGCCTCTGTTTCCCCATCTGCACAAGGGGAGGTAATAATAGCTCTTACCATATGTGGTTTGTCATGAGGATTAAAAGAAATGGAGATGATACCTGTAACATCCCAGGTCTCTGCATTTAGAACACACCTGGAGCTCAATACATGTGAGCTATTATTATTGTTATTATTATTATTATTATTACTGAGTCACTCTGACTCTTCCTCCAAGGTTCCATGTCTCCATCTGTCAGGTGCTCAGCCAGGTGCTAGGGACAGCAACATGAGGGAGAGACAGTCCTCCCTACCCTGGGACAATTTATGTGACGAGTGTTTTCACAGAGATGTGGCCAGGAGACATGGAAAACTTTACAGGGATGGCCTCTTCTGGGGCTGAGCTGGGGAGTGAAGCAGGAGTGGCTCCTGTTGTGGGTTGGCAACAGAAGGCAGGGACCCTGGAGAGGAGGCACAGCTCTCTGCCATGCCAAGGAGGAGTGAGAAGGGCATTCTGGGCAGAGGAGAGAATGCAACAGAAGCACTCCTTTCTCAGGAAGTCATTACCAGTCATGATAGGGAGGGAAGGGTAACAGGGTGGGGACTGAAAAGTAGTTCAGGAGAACCCTTCCCTATGTCCCTAGTTGGGGCATGAACATCCAATCCCTTAAACATTGATCAGAGACATGGCTGGCTCAGGAAAGCTGCACCAGGACCCCACGAGGCTCAGGCAGACCAGAGAAGTACTTAAGGAGGGCGAGTATCTCTCCATGGACAGGTGCGTCCCCGAAGGTCCCCCACATGCAAGGAACCAGATTCTCAACACAATGGCTCTGACTGTGGCCTTCTGGACAATTAGACAAATAGGTGGAAGACTATCTACAGATCTTACAAGAACAGCAGAGACAGGACATGTGGTGGCTCAGGTCACACCTGGGGAATGGGGTTTTGTCCCTACTTAGCTGCTCTCATCCCACAGGCTCCGCCTGGAGCCAGCTGCAGCCGCAAACATGCCAGGCAGCAGGAGAAACCAGTGCCCTCACCATCCCCAAAGCGTGTCTGATTATTAAAACTCATACATCAAGCTCTGAAGCAAATACCCGGCATGGGGGAATTGGGAGCCTTCAGCGTGGACTAGATCCATCACCTTCTAAATCAGGTCCATCAGCCCGTGAATCAAACACATCACCTCCGGATTCGATGGGCTCCCAGTCGGATTAGATGCATCGCCTATTGAATCAAATGCAACTCTGATTGAATCAGAAACTGTACCTCACCTAGTAAATCATCTAAATATTACCCACATTACAAGTTTGGAATGGCTGCCTCCCCAATACATTTTAACAGACGACATGTTAAAGCTGCTATAACATTTAAACAATTACCCACAGAAACGAACTCAATACATCACTCGGGCCGGCCCAATCAAGGTTTTGAGCAGGAGAAATGGCCATCCAGATGCACGGGCTTTCCATTCCCCCTCCCTCCCCGCTGCCGCCCGCCCCTCTTAGAGTCCTTTCTCTCCAGACACACACTGAGGTGAGGCGGGGTGGGGGCACGGGGGCATCCTGACCCCACGTGGCCCAGGGGAGGCCGCAACGAAACCCACAGCAGACCAGACATGGGCCCATCCGGGCGGCAGACCCGTTCTGCTTAATTGGCATGGTGCTTGCAAAGGAGCGGATGTTTCACAAAAAGAAAAGAAAAGAAAAAAAGAAAAGAAAAGAAATCACAAAATTCACATGAAAATCCTGGAGTTTTGGCTTCTCTTAACAAAGTGAGATTTGGCAATAATAGGCCCGTGCTCCAGGCAAAACCTAGTAATAGTAACTATTGCCAGGTGTGGTTCCAAGAATTCTTCTGTACCACGTCATCTGATGCTCACAACAACCTCCAAAATGTGTGCTGTTGTAGCCTCTCCTGGATCCCAGCTGACGAGGTCCAGGGCACAGAGAGAGCAAGCGACTCCTGAAGATCACACAGCTGAGTGGTGAGGGAGACCGCAGTCCCATGAAGCCAGGGGGTGTGGGCTGGTTTCTGGGGGGATGGGCTAGCTCACCTTGCCAGGTGTCCTTATCTCGTGAAACCCACAGGCCCTGGTGTCCCGGCAGCATCCTGGCCCCGAGCTAGGATCTATCTGAGAGGCCCTCAGCTGGAGACCTGGGGATTATCTACAAGATGGTAGGTGTGGCCAGACAGCTGTCCTGGGCGAACTGGAAGAAACGGTCATTATACTATTTTGGATTTGCTCCCTGTAGACTATACTACGCTGAAGATAGTGCCCTTTCGGTTGATAAGCAATTCTTTAAAATAAGTCCTGTAACTGCAAAGCACACAATTATGCTGAATTGTGCTTGTGTGCCCCGTGTCAAGAGTGTTTTCTCAAAAATAAACACCAAAAAAGAAGAGGTTTTGAAACTCTGCTTTGGTCTTTCTTGTTTTTTTAATAGGTCAAAAGCTCTGGGAGGGAAGCGGCCCAGGTCCTCTCTTTCTGGAGCGGCCCTGCCCTGGAGACCGTGTCGTTGGCAGGGCTGCCACCCAAGGCCCGGAGACTATGTCCCCTCTGCATCTGACCCAGCCAGCTCCTCCTGACCACCGCTCCCCCCAATCCTTCCTCAGCCTTTGGGCTCAAACAAACCAAGTAGAATAAAAGTGACAGCTCTGCATGGCGTGATCTTTGCATGTCACCTGGTTCCTGGAAAAGCTTAGTAAAGATGACAGGTGTGTTTTCAGAGGAAAGCCTGGGAAAGGCCTGTTCAGGGTCTACGTAAGCTTAGTAGTAACCCAAGGCTCTGTGAGCATTGCCCTGCGAACACCTGAGGCATTGGCCACCAGCAGTGCCAGCTGGGAAGCCACAGGTCAGGATGGGCCAGGGTATAGCGCCTAGACCGCAAGCCTAGCCCTGACCCACCAGGAAGCAAAGGAAAGTGCTCAGGAACATCTGGAGGGCGGCTTGAAACCCCCTTTCTGGGTGCCTCCCAGCCCCTGCCACATACCCACGGCTTTAGACACCGTGGAGGTCTGGCTGACCCTGTGGGCTGCCTTGAGAGGTGGCCTGACTCTCGCCAAAAGGCCGCTTAAACTTGATGTTGAGTTTGGGTTGGAGTCTGGCCCTCAGCCCGACACTGCTCCAACCCCAGGGTCCTCAAGGAGGACTGTGGAGACGGCTGCTCCAGGAAGGCGACAGCTGCACTTGGGGGGCCATCCCAGGCTGGTCACCACTCATGGGTGACAGGTCAAGAGGGAGAATGAGGAAGGAGGACAGACGGCTTTGCAGGGCCCCCGCCCCCGGCAGAACTCGGAGGTGGTTGGGAGGAGAAAGTGCCGCACCGCTAGCCAAACAGGCGGACAAGAAAGACTCAGGGAGCGACTGGATCAGCACCCCGATGCGGGGCTCGATCCCAGGACCCTGGGATCATGAAGGCAGATGCTTAGTGACTGAGCCACCCAGGCACACAGCAGCCTAATAATTGAACTTACTGGAATCAGGCTTGTCCTAAGTGTTTTCTTTCCATGTATTATCCTCTTACAAACAAGAACATTGGTATCATTTTTATTTTGCCCGTGATGTATGAGAAAACTAAAATACAGTTTACCCGACCTAGCCTCATTTTCCAGGGCTGAGCCCCCAAGGATCGAAGAGGTGCACTTGACCCACAAAAGTTTCAGAGCCGGCAGAATGGCAGGGCTGGGGTTTAAATCTGAGCATGTCTGATTCTCTCGTCTATGCTCTTCAAGACCCAGGAATGCATTCTGTGGCTGGTCCTAGGTGTGCCACAGACATGGCCAGGAGAGAGCGGGAAGGCTGTGACTCATGCCCAGGAGGTGGAGCGTGGGGGTCCCCCTTCCAGGAAGAGGCTGTGTGTCTCCCCACATCCCTCACTCCACCCTGAGCACACCCATTTGTGCCTGGAACAAGGCATTTGCACCTGTGAGTGTCTGGAAATGGCTCTGTTGGGGTATGTACAAATGGTGGGGGAGGGGGTCTCTGGTGTCTTTCCTAGTCCCCTTCTGGCCAGCCCCCAAGAGGTGGCAGCTGATGCCGCTGGAGGTTGTCGTGGGCTCTGAGCGACATCCTCTTAGCTCCACGGAGCCCCTGCCCTTCCTCCCCAGTGCCCTACCCGTTCTCTGTAATTACAGTCTTGCCAGCCCCGCCACTCGGCTGACAGCCTGAACTTTTCTGCCCAGCGCAGCCTTCAGTGCCTGAGGTCCCCGGGGATCCTCAAAGGTCACAAGGAAAAAGAAGCTTCTGCGGGCTCCTTCTTACTGGGCTGAAAGATGTCTGACTCAATAGTGCCTGCTTATATTCAAGGAGCCTCACCCTTTGAGGCCACAAGTGTGGTTGGAGGGGAGTGGAGAGACACCCTGGGTCTACTCCAAAATGCTCCCCATTGGCACTGACATAGGGTAAGTGGTTTTCTTAGCTTTCACTAGCTATAAGAGCTTTTGTTCCAATGGTCCCTTCGGTAGAAGCCCAGCTGATCAAGTAAGAGTAGAATTTCCCTAATCGAAGGACATATGTTGGGGGACTCAGAGCTTTACCTGCTGCCCCCTCCACCCCGGTAGTAAGACCAAAGTCCCTCATCTGGGCTTCCCACAGATCTTGTTCAAACCCCTTGATTTACCAAAGAAGAAACAGGTCCGGAGAGGCTGTGTGACTTGTCTGCTATTTCAACAGAAAACTGAGAGCTGGCTAGCTTCCGTCAGATGTGTACACCCAAGTTTATCTTGTGGAGTAGGAGAGGCTACTGGGAACCCACGTGCGAATTATCAACCATTAGAAACGTCCCTAGAATCAGATCATGCAGTTGATTTAAGCTTAATAAAGTCTCTAACGGCTTGGTGGCCATGCACTGGACACAGTGGGAGGAAATGCCAGTGGCCGCCCTCAAGAATGGGGACGAGATCCACAGGCAAATCATTTTGGTAACTGTGTGGGATGCTGGGACAGCCTGCACAAAGGGCCGTGGCGGCGGAGGACAGCCACTCAGCCAGCCAGAGGGGCCAGGGGCTTCTCCCAGCTTGAGTGGAGCCGTGGGGATGGGTAAGGCTCAGTTGGTGAGGGCAGAGGCCCTTCCAGGAGCCCTCAGCCCCATTATAGGGCTTGGGGGACAAGGATGGTGTGTGCTGTGAACATCACAGCAGACGGAGTACGAGATGGGGAGAGGCAGGAGAGTGTGCTGGGCCGTTTACCCTGAGCTAAGAAGCCTGGGCTTCATCCCCCGCACTAAGGATGCAGGAATAAGAAATTAAGGGTGAGGCTTTCTGGGTCTGTGTGATGATGGGTTTGAGGAGACAGGATACAACTGGAAGCCTGTTGAGGATTTTGTATCATGGTTTGGGTCAGTCTGGGGTGGAGCTGTCCAAATGGAGATTCCAGAAATATTTGTGGGGGCATTTTAGAAGGTGGGTGATTGGATTTAGGGAAGAGGTGCCAAGGGAGAGGGAGGAGCTGAGAAGAGGGCGGGTGACTTAGAAGGGCCCCGGAAAGCAAGGACATGGGCCAGCACTCTTGGGAGAGAGAAGGTCTAGAACATGGGGAAGTCGAGGAGGGATATGAGGGGGCAGGAGGGGCTCTGCGTGGCCAGCTGGATTGTGGGGTGACAGAAGACTCCCCCTGCCCTCCTCCTCCCGCCCACGTGCTGCCCACCTGTGGGAGCCTTTCAGACTCAGCAGCTTTCCCTGGCTCCCGTGGGAGCCCCTGGGGCAGTTCCGGGCGCTGCGGGCAAGCTGGGCCGGGCCTGTGCTCTGGGTTCACATCTCAGCGTCTCCTGAAAGATGCTCTTCGTGGTTCCAGGTGCGGTGCTAGCACGGGTGCCTCCTGGAGCAAGTGGAGAGAGAGAGCAAACCCAGACCCCTACCTCCAGCTGCGGGGCGGTGGGTGGGGGAGCGTAGCACCCGCCGCCCAGCGGAGAAACTGCTAGCTCAGGTCACGTTGCCCCCCCCCCCCCCCGTCGACCTCTCTAAGCAAGGGGTTAACTATTTCCTTAAAAACCCTACGGTGCCTTGGAAATCAGCTGAATGGCCTTTCTGCACGGCTCCTGAAGTCCCGGGTGCGCTCCCCAGCTTTCTGACGAGATATAAACGGCGGATTTTATGGGCAGTGGCATGGGCCAGTGGGCTAAGGACAGGCCAGGGAGCCAGCAAGGACACGGCCTCGGTGCCTGGTGACCGCTTGACTTAAGGTGTGACCTTGGGCCAGTTGCTTAACCTGTTTACACCTTAGTTTCCTCGGCTGAAAAATGGGAGTCCTGATACCATGGGGCCTCACAGGGGGGCTGTGAGCGTAGCTAATTGATGGCTGAAGTGCACCCTGGGTGTCTCAGATGCTAGTAAACCGCTAAGTAATTACGCAGGCCGCGGAGCGCTGGCAGCCCGTACGCAGGGCACTCTTCCCAGGCCGAGGGGGCCAGGAGAGCGAGGCCAAGAACGCCTGGCTCAGCTAAATGCCATTCACCTCGCCGAGCGCCTCCCCGGCGAGCCCCCCTGCAAGGTCATCCTTCACTTCCTGGAGATCTTTCTCGTCGAGGCTCTCACACCTGTTCCCCCTCAGCCCTGCCTTTCACCTTCATTTCTGCAGAGAAGCGGCTTTTTCTGTCATTGATAGTCTGGCGAACGATGCGTCTGTCAAGCAGCCGCTCTGGACAAGGCATTCTGCTGTGTCCCCTCTCATGGGCTCCCGGGACCCCGAGAGGCAGAGCGCAGGGGGCTCTCCTGTTCCCATTTCACGGATGTGGAAACTGAGGCACAGAGGACTGAGGCATGTCTTGATTCTTTGAGTAGAGCCTTTCAAAAACCCTTCCTATGCCCGTTTCGGGGCTGAGCCCCGCATCGTCCTGAAGAGTCGGGAAGAGGAGCCACAGCCAGAATTTTCCAACTTCCGTGCTCAGACCTCTCCATCGCTCTGGGCTGCCTTCCCTGCCAGCTCTTCATTTCATGTGGGACGGTAGGGTGCAGGACCAGACAGGAGCTTCCCCGGCCTCAGGTGCAGAGAACCTGGATAATCTTTTCTATTTATACCAGAAAGTGACTAGATGAGGCTTAGGGCAAGTTACCTGACCTTCCTAAATCTTTTCTTTTCCATTCATGTCCCTTTTGTGTCTACTCTGCTACAACTGGATATTGCGGTAATAGACACCTACATTCTGTGTGTTCTAATATACAACAGGTATTAGTGTATCTGCCAGACGAGGTGTTGTGGATTGAATATTGTCTCCCCAAATTCCTATGATTGGGTCCTAACCCCTAAAGCGATGGCATTAGGAGCTGGGAACCTTTGGGAGGTGATCAGGTCAGGAGGGTGCAACCCTCCCGAGTGGGATTAGTGCCCTTATAAAAAAGACCCCAGGGAGCTCTCTCATCCCTTCTGTCGTGGGAGGACACCACGGGAGGACCGCTGTCTCTGGACCAGGAAGCAGGCCTTCCCCAGACATTGAATTTGCCCATGCTTTTTGACCTTGGACCTCCCAGTCTCCAGGACTGTGAGAAATAGGTCTCCGCTGTTTTTGTCATTCAGTCCATGGTATTCTGTTAGAGCAGCCTGAACAGACTCAGATACCCAGCTAGCTAAATGGGTCTAAATCCCTGGGCCAGGGATTTTGCTATATACCTAAACTTCTGCAACGGAATGCATACACAGAAGGTGCCAGGCCCTAGGTTAGAAGTGAGCACGTGTCCCTGCCCCAAGGGGACAAGACTTCAGAGTGAATAGGGGATGCCAGGATACTGGTCATGGCCCATGCCTTCATCTATTGGGCCCCAGTTTCCGGGGGTGGGATGGGATGGTGAAGAGCTCCTGAGCCAGGCCCCAGGGGGGCTGCTCCTTGAGAAACCAAGGGATTCCTACCGGTTTATCTAGGTAAGGGGCCATGGGTAGGGCAAGTTGAGCCTGCCGAGAGTCGTGTCCTGGCACACATCTTGTAGGCAGGTTAGGCTCTGGGGGCTGCACCAGCAGGGTCATGCTTCCATAGATGCTCGGGATCCTAGAGCAAGCCAGGGGTCCTCCCCATCTTGGACCAAAAATGACACCCAATCTCCGAGGTGTCCCAGAGACGCCTTGCTGGATCACAGGAAGTCATGAACACCATCACCTGTTTGAGCCAGCGAATGACAATGACCCTGTTGATTCTTGTGCTCCTGAAACTACTAATGAGTGGTGGAACATTTCAGTGGTCCGAGCAGCACACTGCCCAAACTCAGGATGAGCCAAACATCCCTGTCCCTGCTTGGGTTTCCCGGGAGAAGAGGCACAGACTCTGGGCGCCCATTCTGCCTGTCTGTGAAGGCTCCGTCAGCCAGAGAGCACCCCACCCCCGTCCTCCCCAACATCCACCCTTCCTCCCCCCATTCTCTGTCTGAATAGAAGTGGACGAAAATAGCATAATCCTGGGTGACGGGGAGGAACCACACAGGGCCCAGCCTTCCCCACCTGCACCCCCTTCCCTGCCACATTACAGACCATGTCTCTCACCCCTGAGCCAGAGTTCCCGCGAGAGGGGCTGCAGGAATTCGAGCCTCCTTTAAATCCTGCCTTTCTGGACATTTCCAACTAAACAGGATCAACCATCACTTCCTGTTAGCAACGCTTGGCCTTTCGCGGGCTGCTCCATGGATCACTTAGAGTCATAAAGACTGCTTGGTGGGCTACCCGTGCATCCCTGAGGGCTCCGGGGAGCACCTGGGGGGAGCGCGGAACACAGAAAGCTCAGGATCTTTGGCTGAATGCCCGCCTGCCTGCTCTGTCCTACCTCACCCGTTGGCATCATGAACTCTTCAGGGACAAGGACGCAGAGGCCACGGCAGATAAGAAGAGTGGCCACCACCTTCGGAATCGGTGCCAGGAACTATTCTCAGATCTCATTTAACACCGCTGTCAAGTCTAAAACACATTTAAACCGGGGTCTCAGAGAAATTAAGTGACCTGCTCAAGGTCACAGACAGGACAGCACAGAAGCAGACTCCTCAAGTCACGCTCTTTCTAATTTCCTAGCTGCCTTGGAAAAGCTTCCCTTCCTTTCCACCTGCCAGGGACAACACTTTAGATCAGACACAGCTTTGCCTGACTGGGGAGACAGGTTCCTTCCAGAAGGGATACATCCACCAAGGTCAGCTCTCTGGAGGGGGAGGGGGTATCACACAGACACCGTCTTCAGGGCCGACCCAGGCATTCAGTGGTTAAAAGTGTACATGTAGGATTTATCCCTCAGCCTCCAGATGTGTGGGGACAACCAGGGTTGAAATTCCAGCCTCGGGAAGCTCATGTGACCCTCTTCTCACCCACCCACCCCCACCCCAGCACAGCACACGCTGTGTGGAAAGCAGGGCTGAAATTTTATAAAAGGAAGCAAAACTATACAATAATCCTAACACAGAGCTGTCGCGAGTCTGGCATAAAAGCAAGCACGTGAGAAATGGATCTACGGATCAGTCCCCTGGCCGGGCCCTGAAAGTCCTCGCTCATTAATGTTTCACAGGGTGGCCGGTGGCTGGGCCCTTTCAGCAGAAGTGAACTCCCAGCTTGGCCCACATCCTGTCCTTCCCAGAATGACCCTTCACTCCTTCATTCTTTTGGTACAGGTTTCTGCCAAAGGAACACAGATGGAGAGAGAAAAATCAGGGCTGGGTTTAGATAGCGGGAAAAATTCACAGAATGTCAATCTGTTCATTCTGGAAAAAAGTTAAAATAATATTAGATCATTTTAGGGGTTTTGTAGGAACACACACACACACACACGCACGCACGCACATGGAATGGCCATTTCTCTGTGCTCTGGATCTGTGATCTCTTAGCACTGGAGTCCTCTAGAGGCGCCGGGCTAACCTTTAGGCTCTTCTTCCCTTCCCGTCCTGGAACGGCCTCTCTTGGACCTCTTCCCTCCTGTGTTGTTCTTGTCTCCGACCACAAACACTGCTTCCCTCTTCCTTCTCTGTCTCCCCATGTCCTCCCAGTCTCCCTTCCCAGCCCAACAACAACAACAAAACAACTGCAGGAAGATTCTAGGGTCTTCAGATCAGAGGGAAAATGACTGATAGAACTTAATGTGTTCCTTCCCTGGGGTATTGCCGTATCCAGGGACAAACGGCTATGAATGTGTGGGGTCTCTTGCCTCAGGAAGTTGATGAGAGGAGCTGAGTGGGGCAGAAGTCATCCTGGGGACCCTCCAAAGCACCCCCATGCACAGGGCTGCCCACTGTACTTAGCAAAGACCTGCTCTGAGTACCAAGTCTTACCGGATGCTCTTGCTCTCCGGAACCGCCCCTGAGGCTGTGTCAGTGCCTGGTGGGTGGAGGTCTTTAACACTGGTTCCTTCGTCATATTCCAAATCACACCTCCTCCCATCTCCATCCTCCCTGCAAAAAGAGGCACATCGAGAACAGGCGTGGATTGGCTGTGGTTAATGGTGTGTGGGGGTACCAGCATGCGGACCTGGCAGAGGGCTGTCTGGCATGGCAGCTCCTGCCCTTGGACGTGCCCAGGCACCAGGCTGGGGGCTCTGCCCGATAAACAGCACTCTGGCAGCCGTGAAAGGGCAGAAGGGGGAGGCAAGAGCGAGATGCTGAGAGGAGCTGACAGGGAATGTGCTTTTGCCCTTTCCTCTCCTAGGGACTGGTGCCTAGAATTTGAAAGCCCCAGCATGTGGCCTGGCCTGCCCTTTGGCATCTGGGTCACGGCCACCAGCAGACGGACAGGAGACACTGCTCAGGCTGAGCCGGGCCGTAACATGCACGGAGAAGCTCTCCCACACATGGTCTCATTATGTCCTCAGGGATGATGTGGGCAGAATCACCTACTTCTGAACACATCAAACTTCTCTTCTAGGACTTCAGGGGGAGTGTCGTGGCCAAGGTTACAAGTTGTGTAATTGACAAGACCAGGACTAGAACGCAGGTCCTGTAACTCCCAAAGTCTCCTGCCACGGATTTTTCCAGAGGTGTAGCACATCATCCCAAAGGTCAGGACAAAGCTCAACAACAAAGACAGGCACTCTCTCCACCGCGTCTGCTTCATCCATCTTCTAGATAATAACTGTTCTTCAGCCCCTTCCTAAAGCACATTGGGTGATGCCCAGGACCCAGTGAATGCCCGTGGCTAGGAGTCATTCTCTAGCACCTCCTTGCACTCTTCCCGGGGACATGAGCCTGCCCTTCCCCCACCCCATCCACCAGGGCCCAGGACGCACTTTCGCTTCCGCCACGTGGACGCGCTTTTGCTAAGCGCCAGGGAGTCTTTGTTCCCAAACCTGTGTCATGCTTGCTTTGCTTGTCTTTGTAGAAGCCTTATTGCAATTAAGGCGTTTAATGAAACGTTCTGCCAACAGATGATATAATGACAGCGGAAAGAAAAGAGTCGTCATTCCTTTGCCAATGGAGCGAAGTGCTTTCTGAAGATGACATGACGGGCTGGTTGGAAGTCGCGCTCTTCTTAGGTGTGGGGTAGTGAACACTGGAGGTGGTGGGCAAAACGAGCACATCTCGGGTGAGTCTCCACTCGGAGCATTTGGCACATGTCCTCTCTCACAGCACTTGAAAGGAACGGAAACTGGGAAGCGTAGATGATGCAGTACTGGGTGGGGTTTACTCAGGGAAGACGGCTGGACACACCCATCCACGGACCCACACTCAATGGAAAGGCCTTTGGACCCACATCAAAGACTAGGGAGTGGATGTACATGTATATGTTTTAACTTAAAATGTTGAAGGTGCGTAGCCTAATTTTCTCGGATTTCTCTTTTCAACCAACTTTTTCCATTAACCGCCCAACACCAGTTCATATTGCGTCAGATAAAAGGGATCTCGATCTAATAGCTAACAGTTCCTGAGCAATTATCTGGTGCCAGACATCATACTAAGTGCCTTTTATGTAGCATCTCTTTGAATCCTCCCAAACTACCCACCAGCGCAAGGCTGACGTTATCCAGCGGTAGCACGTAGGCCGGTTTTTACAGGTCCTGGTGGCTCTGCCCATTCCTGAATCGCACCACTACAAACTGGCACAGCCTCCTCATGGCCTGGTGTTGGAAGGTGGCTGAGGTCTCTGTTTCCCTGGGAAGACTCTGACCTGGCTTCCTGCCACCCCCTGCCCCCATCCCACCATGATGGCTCTGTGCGGAAGGGAATATGGTGGCTTCAAAAGGCCCAACTCAGGTTCCAGGTTCTGTGCATGGATATGAAGAAGGGAACGGGTCAACACACCTGTATCCACAGCTGGGGAGGAAGCCGTGAACACTTTCTTCTAGTTTTCATCAAGAAGATGAAACCCAGTGCAAGGTTTTGTGGACATGGGGTGGTAGGGGAGGGTGGGACATTTTGGAGCAAAGCACTGGAAAAGGCCACTCGAGGCACTCAGATGGACAAGGGTGGGAGCAGGAAAGAAGGGAAGCTGAACTGTGTTCCCAGCAGCAACAGGTTCTGGGGGAGGGGGCAGAACTTCCCAATTTAAGCTGGAGTCTATAAATGGGCAACCACAGTACCAGTAGCAACAAAAACCATCCTGGGAAGGAAGAGAGAGGAGTGCCTCCTCCCATTAGTGGTGTTGCGGAACCCGTGACTTCTGCGGTTCTCTTAGTTATGGTAGAAATGTACTTGCTAGACTGTCAGCGTCAAGGCAGAAAGCTGATGTCCGTGTAGGTCAGTCAGATAAGGATTAGCGGAAAGGAAAGTGTTAAGAAGGCACGGTCTGGGAGAAATACTCACTCTACGTGTACCTGACAAAGGGCTTACATCTGGGATACCTATAGAACTCCCATAGCACAACAATAAGAAGACAAATAACTCAATTAAAAAAAGGCAAAGATTTGAATAGACACCTCACTGAAGAAGATATGTAAGTTCAACTTCATCAGCCATCAGGGAAAGGCAAATTCAACTGCAGAAGATGCCACTACATGGGCACGAAGGCAACTATGATTTAAGAGACTGACTACACCAACTGTTGGCGGACAGTGGTTGTGCCAAGGGCGGGGCAGTGTAAGCAGTCTGTCTAGGGCAGGGAACAATAACAGAACCACTCAAAGCCAATCTGTTTTGGATTATCCCTACGCATCAGCAATTCTAAACAATGTCAGTGATAAGATATTATTCCCCAGGGAGGGCAAACCCACGGCCCCCTCCCTCGACAGCCCTCTCTGGGCCACTATATGCAGCCATATTTGAGAGCAGGGATGCCATGGGGTGCAACTGCCTCAGAGAACTGCTTGGCAGTTTCTTTTAAAATTAAAAAATTGCACTTGTATGTATTTACCCAGGAGAAATGAAAACACAAGTAGTGTTTATAGTGTTTCCCTTTATATGAGCCCCAGCATGGAAGTAGTCCAAGCATTCATCAATAGGTTGAAAGGATCAACAACATATACATCCGTACAGTGCAGTCCTTTTCAGCAATTCAGACTGACTGGACTACTAATGCAGGCAGCAGAACACCAAATGTTATAAACATTACAGCAAGCAGAAGAAGCCAGGCACAAAAGAATGCATGCTCTTTGCTTTTATTTATTTGAAGACCAAGAACTGGCAAATCTAATCTACAGAAAGTAAACTATCAGTTGCCTAGGACTGGGTCATGGGTGTGGACAGTCACTAACAAAGAGTACAAGAGAACTTTCTGGTATGGGGGTATTGTTCATGACCTTGACTGTCATAGTAGCTATGCAAGCAACCATATTTGCCCAAACTCATCAAAACTCACCTAAAAAGTGTGCATTTGTCTGTGTCAGTTGTGCTCCAGGAAGGTTAATATAAAACTGAAGTTTGAAACAAAGGAAAAGGAAAGACCCAGAGTCAGAACCAGGACAGATATTGATGAATTTGAGAAGTGTCCCAGGCTCTCTTCATGGTCATTTCTGAGCCTAACTCCTTGGGCACTCCAGAACCATTCCTTTGGACCACACTTGCAAGGACCAATCTCTACATGGATTGACATTCATTGTATGGAAAGCAGTACGCAGTGTGATCTATAGAAATTTTTATTTCTTCCCTCTGAAGTGATTCGGTGGTCCCCTCAAATTCCAATATTTTTAGTTCCTTCAGGTATAGGCAAAAACTCTTTGAGTGCCCATGATTGCACTAATAATGCTAACAGCTCACATTTATTGAACATACACTGGGGTCAGCCATTACGCTAAGCGATTCACCTGCATTTTTGTATGTTATCTTCCCATAACCTGACCCTCTGAGGCATTATTCCCATTTTTCAGATTAGGACTGAGGCACGGAGAGGGGAAGGCCCTTGTCAAGCGCACACAGCTAGTTAGACCAAGACTGGAGTTCAGGTCTCTCTGGCTTGGACTCTGTTCTCGTCAATGAGCTGCAGGAACACTGACCTGGTGGACCCAATATTGCCGTCACTACCTGGTGCACCGGGCACCTGGCAGACAGGTTTGGGCTGTGTGACGAGTCTTTAATAGCCTCATTTACGGACTGTAAGCCCGGGCAGAGTTGAATTGCCTTGTCCTCACAGGCTGGAGGTAGGGTGGGGAAGGCTGGGAAGTTCCCTCCTTGACCTTCTGTTCCTGCATTGAGCTTTGCTTCCCGCTCTCTACTCTCCCCAAGGATTCTGTGAAGTTTATTCTTGTGAACTATGACCTTGACCATATATATATTTCTGGGTGTATTCTAACGGGATCCTGCGTTCCTCCTACCACAGGGCGGGGTAAGGAGGTTCTGTGTGGCTCAGGGGAGCCCTGGAGGAAACCACTCAAGTCCCCCCAGGGCTGCATCCCAATGCTCTCAGGCAGAAGGGAGGCTGGACCTGCTTGACAAGCAAAACCCAGGCAGGAACCAAAGGGGAGGGGAGATGGGAGCCAGGAGGGACCCCCAGCTGGCCAGCCTCTCATTGGGGAAAGCTGGTCTGGAGGCCTGGGAGGAGGGGGCACGTCTGCAGAAGAAGAAAGGAGGAGATAATGGAATCCAATCGAGCTCCCGAAAACGTGTCATCTCGCGGCTGCCAAAACCCTTTGAATACGTTAAATCCTTAATCAGAGGAGCCTAAGACTGCAATGACTACACGGAGACACGTTAGTCCAGCTAAATCCTCGCAGGTTTCCAAGATCTGAAGGGCCCCGGCACTTCCCTCCATGGCGGCTGCCCTCTGCCCTCTGCACCGTGATGTCACCATTGAAGTTCCGCGCTCCCCACGCATGGTGTCAGTTGACATTGACAGTTGTGGCGCTCTCACACCGACTCTGGAGGATTATTAGCTTTGAAGCTATTTGGCCTTGAGCAGTGAATTCTTTTTTGAGCTCACACTGGCTTATAATATCTGAGAAGCCCTGCTCCACGCCGGCCCCAGCTTGAATTCGGAGAGGAGGCCGCTTTCCAACTTGGAACTGATACCAGCGGGAACAGAATGGGGGAAGAGTCTCCATTTCGGATGGGCCACGGAGTTAGTGTTCTGGAATCCCCCCGGGGCCTTCACACCGAGTTTCCATTTTAACATCAGAGTTGGAGCCGCAGTCGGGGCTGGCCTCCGCCTCCGATCTCGGAACAGCCTCACAGCTGGACGCAGGGAAGGACTCGAGGAACATACATGCTTCTCTGGCCTCTAATCTGTTTGTTATTAGGCTGTTGGAAACCCCTCAGTGGGGCTGGAAGCTGATGTCAGAAGAGTATAATTCAAGTGTATGTTTAAAAAAAAAAATAGAAGGGGGAAAAAAAAAGCTCCCTTCTGTGATAATTTGCATGTGGTGAATACAAGTGTCTGGGAAGAGTAATTAGCTGAACAAAGCCCGTGAAGGGACTGCCAATGGATTGGCAAAAATAGTGACCCGGAGAGCTTCTGACCTGCTCTTAATTTCCTAGCAGGATTTTAAGCAAATGTCTCTCGGATTTGATTCAAGGGAAAAGAGACACCCCTGATCCCATGCCCAGCCTTGACCTCTAGTTGGCTCAGGAAGACTGTGCTTTTCACCGTCTACGAACCACACCGATGTTCACATAGAAACTTGGGCAACAGGGCCTAGCCGCCTCGGGTTTGCTAGACCGTCGACCGTCGGCTGGGGGAAGTGATGAGGCTGTGGATGAATTCTGGAGCGCTTTCTTACGAAAGAAAGACAGTAACTCCCAAGTTTTCAGGTTGCTGATTTGGGGAGAAGAAAAGTTTTCTTGGGGATTATCACTTATTTATCCCTGTGTTCTTATTTGTCTCCCTGATACCACTTTTTTATCTGTCCGTGTGAAGGTCCATCTTCCCCGACGCTATTTATGTCCATAACTCATGGGCTGCTTCTCTCCTAATGCAGCTGGTTTGGGGGGATGTACCAGCCTCGGAAGCTAAAACAAACACGCAGGAGACCCTTTCTGAGGAGGGCTGGAGTTTGGGCTGGCTGGCATCAGCTCAGCACCACTGCCAAACATCAAAGCCGACGAAGTAAAGGTGCCCAGGAGAAGATGTTAATGGAGGTGAAAGCACATCTTTCGTAAGAAGCAGGGACCCTGGGAAAACAGCTGGGGTGGGGGGATGGAGTGCGTTGCAGAACGCAGACCCCCCAAACAAACCCATGCTCCTTCCTCTTTGTGGTGCTGCTGTTGAAAAACTTCCTTGCATTTTATGTCTCTGAGGCTCAGGAAAGTAAACGGTGCATTCCCTTCGCTTCAGCAAATGCTCCCTTGCCCACCCCTCACCGTTTCTGAGATCACGACGTCTTACAGCTGACGTGTCCATTAAACGTATAGGCGCCCACTGAAAGGTGGTATTAACACGTTGGCGTGTCTTACCGTCAGTGGGTTACAAATGGGGAAATATGGTCAGAAGGAAAAGTATTTAATCTTTTAGAGATGCCAGTGAGCCCAGTAACCCTTGTTCCATGGGATAACTCTTAGAGGGAAAGCCTACACATAGCTATAAGCATGCACACAGATGATTTGGGTATAGGCTGAGGTGAGACTCTATGAACCGGCCAGGTCCACCAGTACCCAGACGATGAATGAGTGGTGTCCGAGTCAACATTCCCCGTATTAACTCAAGCAACTGATGTGTACTCACCTTATCAAGTCTTACTTATTTTGGCAAAATGATAAATGGCGCTCATTTTTTTTTGCCCCAAGGCAAATTGGTGAGCTTTAAAAAAAAAAAAAAAAAAAAAAACAAAGCGCACACACACACACACAAAACTCTTTGGGTCTGTTAATAATTTCCAAAGCAAAGAGCAGCCAATGGTTGAATAAATAAACCATTCTTGATGACAGTTTAAGAACCAGAGTAACAAGATGTGTGCATGTGTGTGCTTGTGTGTGTGTGTGTATGAACACACCCATAGTGCAATTGACTCCAAATTAATCCTATTGATTTGGGAGTACTATACTAGCTGGTTCTGTGTTTGAGTGTGTGCGCTTGTGTATACACATATAGTATTTTGCAGAGAATGGTAAAAAAAAAAAAAAATAGCCGGAGTTGGCTAACGACAGCTAACAAAAACAAAGCAGAAACAATTCCCAAGAGTGATTTCGTCATCCATAATAACCATAATTTCAAAGATAGAATGGGCTATTCTTGGAGGTAGTGAGTTCCCAGTGGCTAAAAGTGTGAGCACCAAGTGTCAAAGGACAGTTTGATAGGAATATTTTGATTAGAGTCCTTTAAAAAATGGGGGTGGGGTAATCGGATGTGGTGATTTTTTTCATTCTCTCCATTTGAAGAATCTATGATTCTGTGACATAGACTATGCGATATCATCTTAAATAAGATCACACTGAAAGCAAAGTCTCATTCTCTTTTTTTTCCCTAGTGCACAGGACCTGCCACTTGTGTACAGAAGTCTGAATGGGTTGGACAAGATGATTTCTGAAACTGTTTTTAGGGCAAAATGGGAGTTTGTGAATGAATTGTATTAGGCTTCTGCAGAGAACCAGCACCAGTAGGAATTATCTGTATCTGTATCTGTATCTTAATCAATGGGTGCTTCATATATAAGAGAGGGACTTACCATGAGGAATTAATTCACACAATTATGGAGGCTAAGTCCCATGATCTACTATTGGCAGACGGGAGACCCAGGGAAATCAGTGGTGTAATTCAGTCCGAGTTGGAGGAGCTGAGAATGAGGGGAGCCAATGATCTAACTCCCAGCTCAAGGTTCAAGAGCAGGAGAAGACCCATGTCCCAGCTGAAACAGGCAGACAGGAAGAAGAAGAAGGGGTGACTTCTTCTTTCCTATACCTTCCATTCTATTCAGGCTTGCAAGGGTTTGGATGATCCCCCACCATACCAGGGAAGGTAACCCACTTTCCTGAGTTCACCGATTCCAACACTAATCTTGTCCAGAAACAGCTCCACAGACACACCCCAAAAAAACTGCCTCATCTGGGCGCCCTGTGACACAGTCAGGTTGACACATATGACCCAGCAATTAACCATCACATTCACGTTCGTCAGCCTATGACAGTAACGTGCCTGGAATGCATGACTTTCTTCCTAAGGGTTTATTTTACTAAACCAGTGGCTCTTTCCCCTTTTGCTCCCTGCTCTCTGAATCTATGAATTGTTGGTGGCACTCCTGATGGGATTAAGTTCCATCCATCATTATTTCACTGCTTACTTGCCTGTCCTTAAGCACTGAGCTGCCCTTGAGTAGACTTGTTGACCAGCTCAGTCACACGTTGTTATAATTCCTCAGAAAGTTCTCCCACTTCGAGTAAACCCCACTCTACCCTGAGAGCTGGCTCCTCGTTATGCCTCACTTCTTACCCTCTCAGGCAGGTGGACCCCACTCCACACGCTTGCAGGCTGGCTCGGCTCCCTTCCATCTGACCGACATCACCGGAACAGAATGCACCCCTGTTGGAACAGAAATGAATTTCACACACTGATTGGAATTCGGTGGCCTGCTGGTGAAAGGGAGGAGAACCATTATTCTAAACGAGTCTGTACTGTTTGTCGAACATCTGATGTTCAGCCATAAAACAGAGCAGATTGTATTTCAATCTTCGGTGCTCAAGTTGGCCGGTTACCTTCCGTTCAACCTCTCGGATGCTTGATGTCTTTGCAAGAAGTCAGGCTCCTCCAGGTATCGGGCATAATTTTCAGAAACTTTGCTGAAAATCAATGAGGGCTGGCAGAGGCAGGCGAGAGCTGCTTCTCAGTATGGGCACCTTAATAACACAGCCCAGGACAATAAAGTGGGCATTCTATAACAATTAAGCATCTTGGACATGACCCAACACGTGCAACCATTTTTCCAACTCAGTCCTCTGCCCTGCCCCCTGCACATTCAGCTTTGCTTTTGAACTTCCGCTGTTAGCTGTCCTTAAATGGATCCTAGGGCTCTTCCTGGGCCACATTTATATGGCCTGAACAGATCCATAGTTGGTGGGAGCACAGGTGTCCACCGGACGGAGCCCTGGCCCCAAAGATCACCAGTAACATCACGAAATTTCATCTTCCTTTCCCGTGCCAGCCTGAGTCTGTCTAGTTTGCTTCATCGCAGGTTCAATGGAGACTTTGTCAGGGAGCTGGGCTCTTGTGATTTGTCATTCCACATCTCCCCCCCACCCCCCACCAATGGTTGGCAACACTCTCCTCTCCCTCAAAGAATGCTGACCTCCACTTTCACACGAAGCACAGTGGGGCTCAGCTAGTCTTTCCTGCAGCTTTGATTTTAATTCAAGTGATGTGAGCATTGAGGACTTCTCAAGAGGATATCTTGCAAACTTTAAATTGCTATTGCCTTTTTGGGACATTAAAGAAAGTTTCTCGTGCCCCTAGGCTTCCCGGAGGACACTTCCAAACACCAAATCTGCTTTGACTTGAAGGAGGATGACGTGTTACACTCAGTAGAAGGGTAAGGAGCGGCGAGGAATACAGATGTAACAGCGTCTCAAATACACTCACGCTCCACCCAGATGTGCAATATCAAGCTGGTCTGAGCTTCCTTAGGCAACCCCCCCCTCAACCTTGCCAATTAGCAATATCTGAGTCTCTTCCGATTTAAATGCTCTCATTTTAATTTAAGTACTTCAGTTATTGGAAATTCAATTCCTTTCTGGGACTGGTTTGATTTTCCCCCTGAAACATCTTGCCCTCTATCAGTAAAAGCTCATTTTCTATGGCAGGGTGGTTAAAGAGACCTCATGTTATTTGGTGGTAGAGGAGAAAGGGGACCATGTGGGATCCTCTGGATCTTTGAGGCAGAGGGGTGGGACTGGCCTGGCCGCTGTCTTGGGATCAATATCCACCTGGCATTTTGGGGGTGATATGATGACCTCCACTTCTGGCCATTTCTCCTGGTTTCAGGGCCTATTATGGCCTCTTTATGCTGATCATGGTTTTCATCATCTCATCATTCCACCTTCACACCCCGGTACCCTAGGGCTCCCCACGTGCCCTCTAGAAACACTAGTGACCAAGAACATTGTCATAGACTTACAAGCCAGATGACCTTCTTCCACTGTTGTCCCATTGCCTCGCGCCATATTGGCAGTGACTTCTTGAGGGTCCTAGCCTCTCCTGAGACTCCTCAGAGAAGTGAGACCCAGAGTGAGTCTCTAGTCTCCTAACATTCTCTGCCTTCCCCTCATTGGTCCACGGGGGCCCCTGTCCAAGGGCTTAGGATCTGAGAGGAGAGCTCAGGCCCCACCCGGCTTCCCCTTTGCCTTCTTCATCCAACCTCTTAGGCTGAACACAGCCTGTTTTCTACACCTTGACATCCCATCCTGATGGCACAGAATAAATCTCCAGGATCTATTCCACCAGGTATGGCTCTCGATATACTAATGGGAGCTAAAGGAATTTAGAAAATCCCCTTCCTTTTCAACAATGCCTGGCTTTGAAGATGATTTTCTTGCTTAACAGGTCAAGAAAGTCAGCTTTGAGATTCAAACTGATCAATGGTCTCTTTGTTCTAGGCAGTGTCCCTGGGGCCAGAAGCCTTGTGCCTCAGCCTTGGAGGTGGAAGACAGCAGGGGAAGGTGGTTTAAGAGGAAACCAGAAAGTTAGAAGTGTGATATTTGCAAAATATTATCCCTGTTACAGAAATGTGATTCCAAGCTTTCAAGAAGCACAAACACTCCCGTTTTAGGAAATGTCCATTTATACAATTTTCCTGTTTGAAACATCCATAATTTTCGACTTCCTTCCTAAAACACTTTCCCCAGAGTCCTATGTACTTTGAAAGACTGTCTTTGAAGGATTTTATTCCACATTCTTTCTCTATTTTTCCAGTTAACAAACAACACTGATTCTGCAATACCTTATCTCCACCTATTTGCCCTTTCTCTACCCTAGGTTCTCCCTTCACTTAGTACTCCCTTCCCTTGTGGGAGCTTCTAAGTCATAAGGTCATTGTGCAGAAGAGAATTACAATCCTTGTGACTGGAAGGAAGTAAGATGGTTTGGTAGCAACATGCTGGGTGGTTGCTGTGATCATTACTAGGAAAGAACAGCCAACTTGGTTTTCATTAGGGAAATAAGATTGAGCCTTTCTTTGTTATCTCCATGGTAATGGCCGTGACCCCAAGGAAGACGGACACAGCACAGAGAGGAGTAAGTTTTCCTTGTGTTTGTCAAAGCACATCACCGCTCTCCCATGGAGCATGGTACAATTTTCCTAATGCAATTAGGCAGCACCTTTTTTTTCGTGGAAATGTACTTACAGATGTCAGTCTGGCTTGTGGTCACCAGGCTGGGAAGAACTTTGTTATGGAACCTGAAACTTGGCCTGATTACATGTTTTGCAACAAAACCCCAAAGTTCATATGAACTTTTCAACTGGTGACTTTGGCTGGGGGGGTTCATCCCAGGTTCACTTGGTTTTTTGGACGGAAGATTCTGACCCAGAGGTTCTTAGTATGGTGCTTCCTGTCTGATGCCTTCTTCGTCTTCCTACCTGCTGGATGACACGCTCTATCCCATTCTTTGAATGTACCAGGAAGCCACTTTTTCTCCACAGAACTCTGTGGACAGAGAGCAATCTCTGTGACGGACTTTAAATAGAGAGCACTTGGTTTCTGGGGCTCCACAAAGCACAGGCTCTGCCTGTTGGCTCCTCCCATGACAGGCCCAACCTGGGCTACTGTGACATGCTTGCCCTTTGCAGGCTCTGTGTGTGTGTGTGTGTGTGTGAGAGAGAGAGAGAGAGAGAGATCACAACTCCTCCCACAAGTAGAGATACATAACAATGATTTAGTGTGTTTACTTAAGTCTCACAGACACCTAGTAGGAGAGGTAACATTGTTCTCACCCGGCTTCTAAGAAAACTGGTGCTAGAAATTGAAGGTCGGTGTCATGGCCAGGAGAGTATGTGACAGAACATAGTGTAGTGGTGGTCAGCACAGCCCTTCTTACTAACACATACGATGGTTCTGAGAACGGGACTTGTCTGGGGGAATGCAATACAAAGTAGCATCTAATAGCGCCAGCTTCTAGAACTTCCATTCCAAAGCCGGCTACATTTGTGGGGCCCAGCGCAAAATGAAAACACAGGGTCCCTCATTTAAAAAAGCAAGAAAAGGGGCGCCTAGGTGGCTCAGTGGGTTAAGCCTCTGCCTTCGGCTCAGGTCATGATCCCAGGGTCCTGGGATTGAGCCCCGCATCAGGCTCTCTGCTCAGCGGAGAGCCTGCTTCCTCCTCTCTCTCTGTCTGTTTCTCTGCCTACTTGTGATCTCTGTCAAATATTTGGATAAAATCTTTAAAATACATAAATAAATAAATAAATAAGTAAGTAAATAAATAAATAAGCAAGAAAAAACTTAGCTTTTAAGTGTACAAACAAATACAAACAAGAAACAAAACTTTTTCCTTTCCTTTGTAGCCTCTCTCTTGATTTATCATGGTATTTTTAAATTTGCAATTTAATGTCATTCTACAGGAGAAGAAATTAAAATCTTAAATTATTAGCGCACCTTGTAATGGTCAATTTTAAGTTTTAAAATGCTTTTTGAAACTTGACGTCAGAGCACCGAACTCGTGCAGAATTGTTATGTTACAGTTCTTTAATCGCAGCTCCTGCATGTACTTCATCGTTCCTGGAGCCAAGGGGACACGGCACAAAATGAACTCAACTGTTTTATTTTGCTTCCTGACATGCATACATCCTACCAACATCAGGACCACCGGTCAGCTGGTGAGTGAGGGAAGACCGAGAGCGGAGAAGCTAGGGGTTGTCCTCTCTCTGTCTTTCCTTCCAAGTTATCACTCTCTGTGAAGTATTTGGCTAATAAAGAGAAGCAACAAGAGTCAGAAAGCCTAGGAGAGGGTTCATTGATCATTTATGTTTCTTAGAATGCTGTTTCCTTCTTTCTGTATCAGAGGCAAGTTCTGGTTCAGATGGGAACGATGCAGCCTCTCAGGGCTGTTAGCACCCCATTTACTTACTCGTGGACGTAACACTCTTACTTCGTATTCACTTTAGGACTCGCTGAACTATCAGGCATCACGGGTCCCTGGAAATTCTGTGCCGTGGGGCATCCCAAACACTGTGTGCGATCAGGGATGCAAGGAACGGCGCATGCGCTGTGCCCCTCTCCTCCGCTCAGGCACGTGCTCCGTTGTCCCGCTGGACTTCGTTGGCAAACCCAAGTTCAAAGGCAAAATCCCTAGGAATCTGAAAATGGTGACTGTAGAGCCTGGAGCTTTAAACCACGTCGTCCTGAGTGGGGGAACCTGGGTCACCACACAGGTTGTACTCCGTGGACCTGCTCTGTGGCTGTTCCTCACCTAGGCTCACATCTTGGTTGTACCACGTTTTGACTGGGTGAACTCGAGGAGGTGAGTTAATCTTCTGGACCCTCTGTTTTGTTGTTGGGTAAAATAGGAATCTAAACAATGTTTATTTTTAGCGTTGTAATACAGGATCTGCTCAGCGTCTATCATAGTACTGTCCAAAAGAAATGTATTATGAGCCAAAAGCCAAGTCTCATGAACTTTCACATTTTCTACTAGCTAGCCGCCTTAAAAAAAAAAAAAAGTAAAAAGAAACAGGGGGAAAAATTAGATAATATATTCTCTTTCACTCAAACTATCCCAAATATCATCATGCCGAGATGTAATCAATATAAAAAGTTATTGGCCATATGTTTTGCATTCATTTTGCTTGCAACGTCTTCAAAATCTGGTGTGTTTTTTACACTTAGAGCACACATTTCAGGTGTTCAGAGGTCTCAAGTGGCTCGAGAGTAGCATATTGGGTAGCCCAAGCCGAGAATACAAGAAATGCTCAAGAAATGTCAGCTAGCCCAGTGGATGGAGCATCACATGCCAGGGGTTTCTTAGGAAATGCCCAGGAACAATGCCGGTACGGGGTGAGGGGCCGTAAGACTGGGCAGAGGGAGGAGCTGAGCTGCAACGTGGCTGCCGAAGAGGCCTCCTTCAGGCTCTCGGGGTGCTCTGAAGCTGGAGTGACCTCTCAGAGATGCTTCCGAATGAAGCAGGAAGGAGGGGTCCTATCGTGGAAGTGAGGCTTCCCTGCAGAAGGGGTATAAATTGGGGCAAGCCGGTTCTTTTTGGCCAAGCATAGTTTCCAGGGAAGGTCCCTGTGAGCTGTCATCAGTCGTCATTTCTGGAAGCTGGTAAGCAAGCGTATCGGCTCTGAAAGGGGGATCTGAGCAGTGTCCTGCAGAATCGCTGCTCTCTTCCCCCTTGTGTCATTCGAATCTACCTGCTCCGTGCAACTCTTTCACTGCGCCTGGGAACAAGCAACTCATGAGGATTCTGGCTGCTCTCTTTTCCTGCGGAATCTTTTAAGAGGAAGATTAGTGAAACAAACCACGTTGCCCTTATGGCTGCAACTACCACCATCTTCCTCCCCTACTGCCCTTCATCCCCGGCTAGTCCCTCTACTGAGCCACCTGCGAGGGGTGAGCTCCCGGTCGTCATGCCGTTTCCGGGCTGTAGTTGTCAAGATTAGCCACTTACCATCACAGTTGGGTAGGGGACTGCCAAGAGATGTCCCAGTGCAAGCATTTTCCTCCCTGCCCCATTATGGGACAGTAGTCCTATGTCCCCCTGATCAGGGTCATTTACTCCCAATGGGATAGGGACTGCTTTTTTTTTTGTCTGTAGATTTCTTGTCTCTGAAAGCCTAATGTGACTAGGAGGCGTTCGCAGCAACAAATTTGACAGATTTTTGCTGGAAAGGGATGTGTCAATAGCTCCCTGCAATAACCATCTGATTCCCTGCTCCTTGTGCTTCCTTAAAACTTCTCAAATGCCCGAGATAACGTACACGCCGACATGTTCCTTTCCTCCAATAGCGCATCCCAGCTGACCATGGGTGAGAGGGTTAACAGTTAACAGTTAACACTGGCTATACGCCCGTTAAAGACAATGACTGCATTTTGCAAACTACCATATTCCCGGCGGCTTGCACTGACTCTGGCAAGCAGTCAGTGCTAAGTACTGGGTGCTGAGTTGCTCCAGCTGACTGTCTCCGTGAGGTGCTAGTGACATGGTGGTGAGTGAAACTGCTGTCACCTCTATCCTCACAGAAGTCACAGAGTGGGAGGGGACACAGATCTCAGTCTGGGCAATAATTACGCGCTAGGACCATGAAAATACATTGTAGGGAGCCCTGAGTACGCACAGCCAAAAGTTCTGACCAGGTCTGGGGGGGGGGCCGGCGCAGGTGCCCTGTCTGGGGGTACTGGTCGCAGGATGCTGAGATGCTAAAGGAGCAGTGGGAGCTATCTTGGACAGGAAATACAGGATCCTTTCTTGTTCTTATATTCTGTGAGAACGATAAAGCTAGTCAGGAGAAATGAACACTTTGCCTCAAGAATTAGGAATTACTACACTAGGATGGCAGAGAGAGAGACAGTATTCTTAATTCTTGGGTCCCCGTTGTTTTCTAGAATGTGTCAGAGTGTAGAGCTGGCACACATTTGGAAGGGTTTCAGCACTGCTGGTCGTGTCCTGGGGTGATCAGGAGGCCAGCGCTCCTTCCCAGGGCGAGGTAGTCACTTACTTCTGCTTTCAGTCAGGTGGTAGCTGACCTTTCAGTCAGGTGTCCAGCTAGCCTGGTGGACAGTGGAGGCCAAAGCCATTCCACTTAGCTGCTTTCCAATGACAGTCCCTGTAGCTATCCCAGGCTGTTTCAAGTGACCACAGAATTCTCCTCTGGCTAGCTGAGTCTAAAGGAGACAGATTTTATGTCATTCTTCTGCCTTATTCCTCTTGCTTTACAAAAGCAAGAAAGCCCCAGATTTCCTGCTGCCCTACTGTGTGCTGGGGATTCCCATAGGCATTACCTCATTCTATCCTCCAAGATGGATATTACTAATTCCATTTTTTTCCCCCCAGATGAGGAGACTGAAGTTCATGGAGGTCAAATTACTTAAGCAAGCTCTCGTGGCTATCCAGTGGCAAACGCATAACTCATATAACTATATTCTACTCACTGCCATTTTGGAAAAGTTGGTGCTGGAGCATCTGCTAGTCTTCCTCCATTCCACTGTTCTCCCAGCTACTCAGGGCCAAGGCCTTAAACATGTCTTGGATTTCTCTTTCCCCTTGAAACTCCGCATTTAACCCATCATCAATAAATGTAATAGTCATCATTGATGTATCCACAAATGACATTTATACATCAATTACTATGTACCGAAGACCATTTCATTGAATGCTCACAAAGCACAATGAGGTAGGTGTTCTTAAAAGTCCCATTTTTCAGATGAGGACACTAGAATGCAGAGAAGTTAAGTAATTTGCCCAAGCTCCCATGGCTAGTGTATGGCAGGGCAAGGATTTGAAACCACGAAGTTTGGATCCAGACTGTATGTTTTTAAATCATTACATTTTAAATGTATCTAACTGACTCTACCTCTAAAACACATTGTGAGTTCATTTTTACCAACTCAAGGCTTGCCACCCTAGTTCAAACCACCTGTATGTTGTACCTGGACCTCTGTCATAGTCTCTCTGCTTCCATTCTATAGGTCCTTCTTTACAAAGGAGTCAGCATGGGCAATTAAAATAGAAATTAGGTCATATCACTCTCTACACAGAGTTCTCCATACCCTTCACCATGACTCACAAGGCTTTTCATGATGTTTACATTGTCTTCCTCTTTGATCTCACCTCATACAATGTTTCCCCTCATTCATTAGCCTCCAATTCCACTGGCCTTCTTGTATTCCTTGAATATACCAATTCCAGCCACAGGGCCTTTACATAGGCTGATGTGTTTTTGTCACAGACTTTATATAGCACAGTCCCTGATTTTTTTCCCTCAGGTCTTTGTCCAAATGTAACCTTTGTGGAAAGTCATTCTCTGACCATTCTGTCAATAGTAGGCAAAATTCCAAGATGGCCTCTATGATCTCTGCCCTCTGGTATAATGTCCTTGTGCAGGTAGAATCTGTGATTTAATGGGATAGAACCTCCATAATTATTAATCACTTGACTTTGAGTTAATCAAATAAAGACTATCCTGAGTGGAGTTGACCACATCAGAGGAGCCCTTAAAAGAGGACTAAGTGGTAAGAGATATTCTCCTTCAGTATCCATGAGTTCTACAGCTGTAAAGAACTGAATTCTGCCAACAAACACATGATCTTGGAAGAGTACCCCTCACCTCGGATACGACCCAGCCCTGGCTGACCCTTTGACTACAACCTTGTGAGATTTACACGGAGAAGCCATGCCTTGATTCCCGACCATGGAAAATGTGAGATAATACATTTCTGTTGCTTTAAGCCATTAAGTCTGTGGTAACTAGTTATGCAGGAATAGAAAGTGAATACGACATCTAAAATACATTCTTTACCCCTGTTCTTGATCTCCTTTTCCTGCATTATTTATCTTTATAGCATTTTTTGCCACCTGAAATTGTGTCACGTAATTATTTATTTGTCTAGTCTGTCCCACTGGAATATCATCTCCACAAGAGAAGAGATTTTGGCTTGTTTATTGTCAAATTTCAGCTTCTTAGAGCCGTGTCCAGCAACAGTAGGTACTCAATAAATATGTGTTGAATGAATGCATAAATACAAGTATGTACATTCAGCCTATACCTAATTCAAATGAAAAGTCTTGGGTCTATCTCAGTTTAGGCAAACTTGGCATGAAGAATCTTAATTTATAGATAAAAGTTTAGTATTGATTTTTTTATTGTCTAAAAGAACATAAAACATGAGATAATTTGCAAAATGCCTAGACACAACATTTTAGGAGTCTGTGTATTGCATAAAGCAAGGTAAACCTGACTGTCCATACCCTCACTGCCATTACTTTAAACAAATGTTCGTGTATTTTAACATTTAGAAGCAGGACAGAAAGCAGACAACCTCAACAATAGGCACTTGTTGCAAACATCTTGGAGAAGTACATCGAATGAATGGAAAACACGGTCAGAGTGCTACCAATGCAATGTAATGGCAGTCAAGAATGAACTTACTTTTAAAAAAATACTCCATTGATGGCAGTGCCCAGAACAATTTAATGGATTATTTTAAATGGTTATAATGGTGAATTGCTCTATGAATTAAACATTCATAACCAAATAAAAATGGACAAAATAAACTTGTTAATACCCAAAATAATACTTGTTCATTATAAATGATGGATGATCCTACCCTGGGAGACATTTTCATTCATTTTTCGAGGGTGGAATGTTAACATTTGTAATTTCAAACAATAGAAGGAAGAAATGTTTACCGTTCTGAGAATGACGTGGTTTTGCTCATGGTGGAGCTGAAGCGTGCTTTAGGTCCACCCGGGGCTGTCTGATAGAGAGCTCTCTTGGTGTCCTTGCTGTTGGTTGGGATGGAGGAGACACAGGGGAGTGCCTTCAGACTGGCCACCCAGCGATGGGCCCTTCGCCTTCTACAACATACCAGTAGCAATGCTGGGAAAGCACACATCGGGTTCAAAATCCTAAGCCACTTCGCCCACCAAAGAGGGAATTTACAGAAGCTCGAATTCTGAGGTCTCCTGTCTGACTTCAAGTTCTGCATTGCCTTCCCCAGCACCGTGAAGCATTTTTCACACCTCCAGTAGCAGGAGCCTGGAGGTCTGACTGTAGGAGGCAGCCCGGAGGCAGGCAAGCACCTGTGGGAGCCCCGACTGTGAACACTCATTCCTCTCTCCATACACAAAATAAATGACTTCTTTTCCCTGGAGAAAACACCTCATAAAAGAACAAAGTGTCCTGTAAAGTTACTACTGGGATAGAGAGTGTTGCTCGGAGCAAAACCTTATCACGTATGTAGAAACAAGCTCCAGCCGCTCTCAGTTGCATGCCCGGGGAGTTCTGGGAAAGAAGAGCTAGACAACTTGGGCGACTTGCTCCCTGATACTGTCAAGGTTACCTCTTTAACAGCCCCCCCTGGCCAGCTCTCCTCACCCTCCTCACTGGCCTGCTTTAGTTCAGTCCTCAATGGCTCTCGCCTGGATTACTACAAAGTTTACTAACTGGCTTTCTTCCTTGCATCTTGTTACTCACACCCTCCACCCCCAGCCCATTTGCCCTCCTCTGGGGCCCCTCCCTGTGGGTCAGCCGCACTGAACTTGGGAGTTCTCAGAGTGTTCCAGCCTGATTCATGCTGTTTTTGTTGAAAACAAAGGAAAACCATTTTTTAACCTGTTGTGTTGGCAATAATCCAAATGCCAATTTTAATTGCTGGCGAGGGTGTGGACAGTCAGGTGCTCTAAGAGTATAAATGGATACAATCTGTGAAAAAAGATTTTTTTTAAAGTGATTACTCTAAGAAGCTATCATCTAGAAATAGCAGCATACGATGTTCGAAATGCATGCAAGGCTGTTTGGTCAAAGCCAAATATCACGAATCAGAAATGGTAATATCACAAATCAGAAATGACCTCGAAGTCCATGAAGAGCCAAATGGTTAAAAGTGAGTATAGCTCTCCATGAATGCTGTATGCTTATGGGGGAGATATGGATTAAATCTGTATGTTCTAGCATGAAAAACACTTAGTAAAAAATGCCTGATTAGTTTCAATAAAAATGTAGCAACATATATACACACTAATAATAGGAATAACCCATGGTTGGCTAGGTGTATATACACTCCTGTTAATGTGTGGGTTTGGCAGTCATTTTTTTTTTTAATTTTTAAAAATTTTTAAAAAGATTTTTATTTATTTAATTGACACAGAGAGAGAGATCACAAGTAGGCAGAGAGGCAGGCAGAGAGAGAGAGGAGGGGAAGTATGCTCCCCGCTGAGCAGAGAGCCCGATGGGGGGCTCGATCCCAGAACCCTGAGATCATGACCTGAGCCAAAGGCAGAAGCTTAACCCACTGAGCCAACCAGGCGCCCCCTGGCAGTCATTATTGATTTCCCACCTTACTTTCTAACAGAATCCCAACTTTATCCAGACATCCACCCTTTGGGGGTAAAAACAACAATGGCAACAAAAACAGAACATTCCCAGTTCTGCGAGGAATGCTAACTAATCTATGCCAACCTCCGTAGATCTGCTCCTCTTCTGGTGATTGGTTAAGAGTGGTTATGTGAGGTGATGGAGGAATCCACTGAAGGAATTCTGGGAAAGGTTTCTCTGTTTTTACAAGATAGAATCTTCTGGGTACATTGCCTTTTGCACAGTGGCATCTCAGTGGCCATTTTGGAACCATGAGGTATTTGAACCCAGCGACCAAGTGCACACCCAGAGGATGGCAGAGAGGAAAGATGGAAGGAACCTGGGTTGTGGTTGATATCACGAGTTGCTGAGTTAACCATGAGTTAACTAATTTTGGATCCGTGTGGCCTTGGGACTTTATTCCTTTAGACAGTGTCTTACTGCCTACATTAACAGGAGCCATGTGTGTGCTCTTCCTTGCTGCCCAAGGCTGCCCAACTACTAATGAGAGGCAGAAGGACCTTCACATTCTTTAAAAACTGGTGAGATTGTATATAGACAATCTTTACTTATCCTTTTGTCATTTCCCGTATCTTGCAAAGAAAAAGCAGACTATAAAGGCGGGCTATGGGGAAGCCTCCCTGTCATCATCCAACACAAGAGGGCAGTGGGGTTGGCCCTGACCGTGGGTCAGACCAACCTGGCCTCTCCGTTCTGGCTGGGCGACTTTGCCTAACACTCTGAGTGTTAGCCTTCTAGCCATAATAGTTAAAATTGCCACCTCCCAGGATTGCTATGGAGATTAAATGTGGAACTCAAGGATAGAAACTGGCATCTCAGTAAATGCTATTCCTCTGATTCCCTGAACCTGAGCTCTAATTTTTCTCAGGACTTCTGTGGGCCAGAAAATCAAGGAATGAACGCTGATAGGAGACCGGCTTTTTAAAGAATGGGCATTCAGGCCTCATTCACACCAAGATGGCCCAGGAAATGAGTCGAAATGTATTTCCGATTTGGGACAACAGTAATCCTAAGAGTACTTGATAATGTCCTTGAGGGACCAAAACCTGCCCTCACATTCCCAGCTGTTGCTTATAGTTTCCTTGTGCTGTTGAGATGAGGACCCAGGCCACACCTGAATATGGCGGCTCTGCCTTGGGGCTGCTGCGTGGGAGTGTAGGAGTTGGTTGTCTGCTTTTTGCAAGCCTCACTCAGGGCAGCTTCAGCCAAGCATGTGGCCTCCTCCTCCTTTGCGATTGGTGCCTTGCACAAGTTCAGAGACCGCCGATCCCCCACAGCTCCCGGGCCCTCTGCTCAGTGGGCTATAAAACACTATTGCTTTCAGAAAGCCCTGGTCATCAGTAATAATGAGACGGCTTTGAAACTGCCACTCTGAAACCCTAAACCAGGACCAGACCCGCGTGTTGGGCCAAGTGCTTGGGAGAGGTTGGCCAAGGTTCGTAAACTCTAGACTGGGTTTGCAGGGAGCCTTCTCAGCCTGGGTTTCCTCAGGGCTTGAGACTGTTTCAGCAGAGGCTGGTCTGGGTGGTATGTGAACAGGCTGATTTACTGGGCTCGGGCAGAAAGCGGGCAAAGCCGGGGACTTTGACTAATTCTCACTTTGAGGTTTTTAGGAGAGTGATTGAAGGCTGATTTTCATCTCCGGGAAGGAATTCTGGCCCTTTCTCCCCGACCTCATTCCCCAAAGGCTCAGGCAGTTCTTTCACCCACCACACCAGCCTTCTAAGGTGCAGCGAGCGGGCGAAGAGAGCTACGTTGAGCAGACCGACTTCCCAGTAATCTGGACATGGAAACCTCTGAAGGGAATGGTTTTTGTTCTAATACGGTTTTAAAATTAGGCATGTAATGGTAAAGAGACTCCAAAAGATAGTATTAGGATCACCCTTCTTTGAACAAAATATGACAAATCCTGTCTGGGTTGTCACAGTTGGAGCCTGGGAAGACCTTGCCAACTGCTAGCCTCTGGGTCTAAGCAGTAGGATAACGGCCTTACTTGGTACGGTCCCATAAGCAAACCCCCTAGGAAGGAACCCGTGGTGGCCCGTGTTACACCATATCCCATATGTGTGCACACACGCGTGCACGCACGTGTGTGTGTATAACCTAACTGCACAAAGTGCCAATCAGGATCCCAGCAGGGAGTAGATAGCACATTTAAGAGGTATATGGAACAGAGGTTAGTGAGGGACTCTTTTCAGCCATGCGGGCAGAGCTAAGGGGAATCTAGGAGGTGTGCTGAGGGGGCAATAGGATAATAACAACAGAGAACCAGAAGGACTGCAAAGGTGAGGGAAGGAGCCCTGATGGAACCCAGGGAGAGAGCTGCTGTTGACAGAGAGCTGCCTGATGACTTTGGTAAAACAGCCATGGCACCCCGGAGCTTGGTCAGAAAAGAGCTGGGGCATTAATACTCCACTTCACTTCCTTCCACGTCGATCTTCTGCTGGTGCTTCCCCGTGGCTGGACCCAATCGGCTCCAGAGGGCAGGAGCACTTACGTGTGTGCTCTATAAAGTTCCCCTTCCTTGGTCACAAGGTAGGGATGAAGGAACCCCCAAGTTACTTCTGCATGAAGATCACATGGAGAGGTTTGGTAACAGGTACAGGTTCCCAGACTGCCCCTGGAAGATTCCATTTTAGGAGGTCTGAGATGAGCCCAGGGGCGCTCTCCCTTAACAGTGCTCTTTGGTGGTTCTGCCACTCAGCCAGGTGAGATCGCTCCTTCCTGAGTCAGTGATGTTCTTGTGAGTAAATGTGATCATCTGGGTCCAAGTTCAAGGTGTCCACTGAGCCCTGACATCATGTTCAAAGCTCGCAGTGAAGTTTACTCATCCATTTATCCCACAAATATTTCCTGAGCACCTTCTGTGTGCCAGGTACTCTGTTAGGTGCTGGGCGTCCAGTGGGGAATAAAGCCATTGCCCCTTCCCTGAATAGGCTTCTTGGTTTCTCTTGTATCTGGAAGAAATGCTATACCCTTGTGTAGCAGAATGGGAACATTTTGGGGAGATCGCCTAGTATTACTAGAAGAGGCTCTGAGCCTGTTGCTTAACTTCTCTGGGCTTCAGTTTCGTTGTTTGGGATTCAGGCACAATGATGGTACTTTTCCCAAGGAGCATTATGAGGACCAAGCGAAATAACAAGTGTAAACCTTAGTCCAGAACATTGTAGATCATAAACCTCTAATACCATTGCTATCGTTATTAATCTTACCACCAGTATTTCTTAATAAGTCTTCGTCACCCATCTTCCTCATCTCTAACTCCAAAACAATAAACAAATGGGAAAATGGCAGCTCCAGACTCATACTTCGAGCACTGCTTCTGAAGAAATCCGGGCAACATCTCTGATGTGATGGAATTTTTTCCTCCACGGCTGCCCTATTCATGTGTTTACTTGACACATTTTTATACAATTTTTTAAAGAGGAGGGCCATTTGTAGGGATGCAGGGAATTTGGAATTTTGAAGGTTGGGATTTTAAGTGGGTAAACAGGACGAATGGGGAAAGATGAAAGGAATTGTAATTATTAACTTGCAGGAGAAATGGCTGAGGGGGTTGGGAAGCCATCCTCTGGGACAAAAAGATTATTAAAGACAGAATGGCAGCCAGTACTTCTTCAGGAAAGACAGAACAAATGGAAGGCAGAGAGCATGGCAAGAGGGATTTCAGTTCTGCCCAAGGATCTTTCTGGGCAGAGATGAGAATAGGCTGTGAAACCCTTCACCGGCTCAGAAGTATAAAGAATTTGCACGATGATCTCTGGAAGTCCTCCCCTGATGGCGTCACATTTGAACAGGCAAAGGGCAATGTCATGGGGTAGAAAGGTACATGTGGGTCCCACCTCCAGCTTGGACCTGAAATACCCGTATGACATCCTGTGGGGCCCTGAGATATCCAGTCTCCTCCTCCGGAAGGGAAGGTTTTGGACCCTGCCTGATCCCCAGATACTCTGTGCAAGTTCTGGGGCCCACCTGAAGTTTCCAATCGCCACGGACACCCCATGTGGTGAACACCTTTCTGGCTGGCACACCTTCTGAAATGCTGGATTCCGCTTTGAAGATGAAGGGTCTGTGTCGACTGGTCAGTTGAAAATTCATCAGACCCGCATGTGGGAATTGTGTGTGGCTCTAGACATTTTTTTGGCTCAAAAATGACTTCGCTTTGTAGTATTTTGCAGAGTTTTCTGTCTCCGGATAAGGAAAGAAATAAAACAAAATGCCTTCAAGAGAGGCGGACCCATTAGGTCTCATCATGGGTGTGTCTTGCCCTTGGCTTTATTTAGGTTGCAGGATGGTTTCTCCTCGCTGCACCTTTCTGTCTCCCGCAGGGGCTCTACACGTAAGCCTGGGATGACAGAAGGAGAGAGACCCTCCTTCAGGAATGTACCAGTAAAGAAAAAAACCCTTGAATCTGGGTAAGGTGGGAGTCCCCCTTATTTTGCAGGTTTTGCACCAGGAGCCAAGCCCATCCTCCGCCTCCTGGCTGACTCAGATCTTCCAAGATCATCCAAGAAGACACTTGAGCAAGCCGAAGGAGTAACAAGCAGGGGAGGAGTCCTGGGGAAGGAAGGAAAAAGCAAGGAAATGCCTGGGAGGCCGGGCCAGAGGCAGACAGGAGGTGGGAAAGAGGTTGCCCGGCCAGCATCAAGGATGTGGTGTTGTGGGCCCTTGACAGCTGGGAAGTGAGAACCCCCTATCAAGAAGAAACTGGGAAAGCTGAAACTGGTGGCTTCACACGAAGAAACGCCCTTGCGTGCCTATTCCTTGGTGGAGTCTTGGAATGTCCAACTGGAACCTATAACAAAATATTTTTTGAAAGCATTCTTCTAGATCAGGACTCAGCGCACTTCTCCTATAAAGAGTCAGATAGTAAATATTTCAGGTTTTGAGGGTCTGTCCAACTCCTTAACTCTGCCATTGTAAGTGAAGACAGCCATAGACAACACATAAACAAACGAGCGTGGTCGCGTTCCAAGAAAACGTAATTTCCAAACCCAGGCCGCTGACCGGATTCGGCATGCTGCCCGTAGATTGCCGCTCCCAGACCAGACCAGACCGGACCAGGGTTTCTCAAGCGTGTGGGTCCTGACTCCGCAGGTCTGAGCTGGGGCCCGAGGTTCTGCTTCTCAAACACACTCCCAGGTGTGGCTGGCCCACAGGCCACACTTGGAGAAGCAAGTTCAAATGGTGGTGGCCACAGGAGCCAGAACCGAATGACCGGGAATGAGGTGTCTGGTGTGGCTACAGGACGTCTGAGAGCTGGGGACCGTGGGGACGACAGTGAGCTTGCCTGTCTGGAGGAAGCCCTATTCCCAGGTCCTGCTGACTAGTGCTCTCTGGGAATACCATCTGCACGCCCAGACATTCCGATTCATCAGGAGGAATGAGAAGCACAGCATTTATGGGAAAGTCTTCTGATTTCCAAAGGTTTTTTAACCTCCTGACTTTTACAGTTTTTAAAGGTTGGCAGGTTGGCTCAGAAGCTTTTTAAATCCTGCGTGAGCCAAATAAAACATGTATGTGGAATGGTTCCTGCCCACAGCCTGCCATTTTGCAACCCTGGTTCTAGAGCTTTGACCAGCTAGTGACTGCACTGGGCCTCCCTTCCCTCAGGGGGTATGGGGCTGTGCTCATATACACAGCATCTCTCAAGCCCAGGGTCTGGAAAAGAAGGTATGCTCTTGATTTTATGGAAGAGGCTAACGAGCCTTGAAGAAGACAGAAAACAGGGCTGCCACTCGTGCGTACAGGGGTGTATATATTTAAATTTGGGGGGTGCCTGGGACGCTCAACTGGTTAAGTGTCTGACCCTTGATTTTGGCTCAGGTCATGATCTCAGGGTCCATGGATCCAGCCCCACATCAGGCTCTGTGCTCAGCATGGAGTCTGCTTGGGATTCTCTTTCCCTCCCTCTGCCCCTCCCCATGCTTGCACTCCCTCTATATCTCTCCCCAAAATAAATAAAATCTAAAAAAATAATAATAATAAATTCAGGCAGATGAATTACAAAAATGCAGCCCCCTTGGACAGACTAATTGCACAAAACTTTTTTTTTGCAGGGCAGAAATTCCACAACTATAAGGACTGAACTGCCAAGCAACTTTCTCAAAGTTCCTGGGCTGGTAATGAAAAAGCTGGTATTTGAGCCCAACCTTGTGGACCCTGAATTCCATGTTCCTTATACCGCTACCCACTGATTCTAGTTTTTGTTTTTGTTTTTTTAAGATTTTACTTTTATTTATTATTAGAGAGAAAGAGCAGGAGGGAGAGGGAATCTGAAGCAGACTCCTAGCTGAGCGCAGAGCCTGATGTGGGGCTCAATCCCACAACCTCAAGATCATGACATGAGCCGAAACTGAGAGTAGGACACTTAGCCAGTTGAGTCACTCGGGTGCCCCTGACTGGGATTGTGTTGGGTATTTCCAAGTGACAAAATTCAACTTATCATCTCCCTGAGATCCAGATACAAGCCACATTTGTAAGACAGAGGCATAGCCAATGTGATATTTTCATCTGAAATATTTACAGGTGGAAAGAATTAAAGCAAGTGATGGAGTATTGAAGGTTAATGCCATCTTTTAATATGGAAAAACTACTCTCTCTGCAAGAAATATACTTGTGGGATAATCTTGAGATATGTGTGTGCGTGCTCAAAATGTCAGCCAGAGTTTCATTAATTTTAGCCTCCCCCTAGAACACTACGTTATGGTTCTGAGGCTGTGTGCTAGTGTGCTGACACAGGCGGGACCACGGCGCCTGGCCCTTGGGGGGGGGGGATTTATAGTACGATGTGTGAGGAATCCATCATACAATTTGGCCGGTGCCCCCGGCTTCTTAATCAGAGATGGGAGACGTAAGACAAATGTTGCCTCCCTAGCTTTGGGTGCTGTGTCTCAGCTCAAGCTTTGATCCATTAGGACAAACACTTCCACTAGGCAGCCCAAATTAATAAGATGGCTTAACATCCACCAACTCAGGACACAGAGGAGTGCTCTGCCCTCAGCTACCCCTGGTCCGTTATTTAATAATTCTCTAAAGGCTAAAGGATCATGTAGTAGAGGTTTTAGGCAAGCAAAGGGCCTTGTGAAGGTGGCTAAGACCTAGCCTCATTTATTCCTGCCTCATTGCGAAGATCACACTCACAATGGAACCATAGCCAGTATCTAAAGATTATGGGTCCAGCCATTCCATCATGGATGTCTGCTTTATAAGCCCATTTGAAGGGCTCATCTCCTTCTCAGTGTAACACACATATTAAGAAGCGGCCCCTAGAGGCAGCTGGCTTTGTCTTTGGCTCTCAGCTCCTCCATGTTCAAGCCCTGCAACTTGGGGGAATTACACAAGCATTCCCTCCCTCACCGGCAACAGGGGATCAGTATCACTTCCTGCTTTGCAGCAGTGCTGGGAAGATGACAGAGACTGGGTCGAGGGCACCCAGCATAGCACTTGGCATGCTGTAAACCACTGCTCGGTTATTGTCTGTGTGTGCAGGTTTTCCTCTCTGTGGTTTTGCCTCTGTGTGGTGTCCTGGATCCAGCCCCAGCTTTGGGGCGGTTCAACTAAGGTTTGAGTTTCTGCTCTGCCCCTCACCAGCTGTGCAATTTGGGGTAAAGCCTTTAATCTTGCAAAGATCTTTCTCTTCAGTAACATGGACGTAATAACAGTGTCTGCTTTGGAGACCTATAGTTAAGATCGAATGGTGGTTGTACGTAAAGTGGTTATGTGACAACGCTTGGCATATACTAAGCACTCAATAAATGTTTATTGTAAATATGAAGTAGGATATGCACTTTGGAATCTGAGAAGCCTTTGAATATATGTTAAAGGGGATAGTTCTATACCTCCTCTAGAACATATCAAAGACCTCCAGAGAGTCTAATTGACCTGAAGAACTTTTATCTTTAAACTCTGAGATTGTGCCAAATGTACTTATTTGCATTTATTGGGAAAATAACATTCTAGGATACAAAAGGTATCAAAAATGTATTAACTGCCGCCCAGTTCTTTCTGCAATGGACCTGTGGACCCAGGTGCTGGGGGAGTGCATCAACCCAAAGCAGAGTTACTCTTCATCGAACAACTCTGATGCGTGGAGCACAGGGCTGGATGCCTGGTGGTGAATGCTATGTCTGGTAACCCTGTGAGGCCATGTTTATTGTCCACGTGTAAAGCAAGAGGAGTCTGAAGCACAGAGGGGATAAGAAGGGGGCGTCTCAGAGCTTGGAAGACATGGAGCTGGATCTTGAGTTGTCTTGCTGCAAAGCTCCATGTTCATCGCTCCCATCAGGGCTGCCAAGGTGCGACCCTTGCACACAAGTTCTGTCCTTTGTACTTCACTCTCCTGCCCCATCCGACAAGACAGGTGTTTCTATTTGTTTTGTAGAAGAAGCAACAGGCTAAGAGAGGCCATGGGACTGGCATGTGCCCACACTGCTGGAGGCAGAACTGAGACTTAACACATCTTAACCACACCTGTGCTGCTCGGACTCAGAACCCGGACGGCTTCCCCAGTAAGGAGAACCTGCTCACAGACGTGCCTGGGGTGGGGGAGGAGAGCAAAGTTTATCTGAGAGTCTTCAAGAAGTTGCATTTTCCCATTATTGCGGTCTTGCTGGCAGCTCCTGTCATCTTGAGTAGAGACCCAGAGACCGATGTGCAGGCTGGCGTTCCTGCCCCAAATAAACCACGGAGGGCAGATTTTCCTGCGGTGCCGAGACAGCTAGCCTGCACATATTGCTAGCAAGCACATATTGCTCACTATAAAGCAAACAAGCCGACTGGCAGAGCACTGTAGGGAAAACGACATCACTGCAGAATTCTAGGGCTGATCATTTAGCTGGATTAGCCCCAAAGTGCTGTGTCTAAAATCAGCATCCCTGCCTCTTTATGTACTCCAGATGAAACACATTAGCAGAAATATGGCAAGGGACACTCACAATGCTCGGTTCTACACTCTCAGCAGTTTTTGCAAATCTGCAATTAGTCTAAAGGGCCTGGGTAAATTAGGCCTCTTGATAAATGAAGCACCTAGACAGGCCTCAGATTTATTGGATCCCGCTGTCCCGCTGTCCAGAGCCCTTGTCAGCTCCTTGTAGGGCAGCGACGGTGCAGGGGGAAAGGGAAGAGGAGCCAACTCAGTCCTGAAATTGTCCCCCACATCTTTGAAAACACTGTGCTCCAGGCTGCCGCCTTATTGGCCCTGAACAGTCTCTGCCAGGAACATAGTAGGTGAAGTCGGAAGCCTTTGCCAGGAAGTTCATTGGGGGTAGGGAGTGGGGGTGGGCACAAGAGGCCCTCTCCACATTCTGGATGGCAGAAATGTGGGAGGCAGGGTTCTGACCCATTCTGGGCCACCCAGTGCCTCCGGATTCCTGGAACTTCCCCTGGGTACTACTGATGGCCACCGCAGGCCTAGTCAGTCCCAGGGCTGACTCTCAGTTGCTTAACCCATTACTTCCCCAAATGAGGTTTTCCAAATGCTTCGTCTGATAGACTACAGGGGTGTTTTGACGATACGGAGAGGTTAAACAGATTTCAGAAAAGTACCCCCGGTGGGAAATTAGAGGGGAGAGTAACTGGTCATTTCATCAAGCAAACTCCAGAGGCCAGAGGGCTGTCCGTGCCTTGGCTCAGGGAAAGGGGGCAGGTGGGGAGGGCACAGCCAGGGTCTATTACCCTGATTTATGCCCGTGGATCACGGGACGCAGTTCACAGCCATATTGGGGCGACACCTGCCAACTTTGCTGCTGTTGCCGCGGAAGCTGGCGTGCTGACATCAGCTTAGCCAGGCCGGTGGAGGGGTCCAGCAGATGTGCATGCGTTTTTTGGGGTGGCGAGAGTGATTTTTTGTCAACTCTTTCTCATTTATATTTTTTAAATAACATGTTCTTTCCTGATCGCCAGCCGTGATGCGTGTTTTGGGGTGCACAGTCTGAATTTTTTAATTTAAAAAGTGGTAAAGTGATAGAGGATTATGCGGACGATCTAAAATTGAAGTCCTTGCGTGTGTGTGTGTGTGTGTGTGTGTGTGTCTGTCTGTCTCTTTCTGTCTCCACCTTACAGTCTCAGGATCTCTATCTCTTTCTCTTCTCTCTGGAACACAGCAGGATGTGCTGTGGCCCCATGGCCCCCTAGCCTCATTCCCCAGACTGAGTACTCTGTCCCTCAACTCCTAGCAGCCCTGCATCTCATAGACAGGCTGCGGATGAGCCAGGAGCATCCCAGGCTGTGAGTTTTCCAAGACCCTGTCCTCCCAGAGACGGCAGGAAGTGCCTTGCCAAAGCGGCGCCTGCAGCCTGTGTGATTCAGGTCTCTGGTCGCAGATCAGCTGGGCGATTCTCCTGTCAGCCCACATTGATTTTCCTGTAGATTACATTACCTCCAATCACAAAAGAAATTGTGCTCCTCTCCTGGAGTGTCAGGGCAAAATGAATAGCAAACATTTTCCTGCAGGCAGCTCGGCTCTCCTATACAAGACGCCTGAGCAAGCAGACACTGTCCTTGTCCCTTCCTGGAACCACCGCCCCGCGCCCCGCGCCCCCACTACCTCAAACCTTTCCTTGTCCGACTCCACAAAAAAGTTTCCAGGCCGAAGTGGGGCATGCAATCCTACTTGGGAGATGCAAGATAACCAATTATGCCACGGTGAGATCCTTCTGTGTCTTAAGACCTTCTAAATTATGGAATTAAGAGAGTTTAGAGTGTGGGGGGTTGTTGAGCGAGGTGGGGGGAAGAGCTGGTGACACCAGATGTGTTCAGAATGTTGAATGTCTTTCTCATATATTAAAAAAGATCCTTTGAATATCATCAAAGAGATCGGGCAATTTTTATTCCTTTTAAAAGTTGCTCTAAGTACTGATTGGGGTCTCTGGTCTCTGGCTCATGTGTATGCTTGTGCTTGTGTGTGTGTGTATCACAAAGGCTTCTCTAACTGTGTGTGGTTGGTGCCAGGTTCACCTTCTGAAACCCTGGCGTGCAGGGAACATCTCGCTCATTTGGGCAGTTTTGGCACCGAGTCCTGGCACCGAGGATAAAGAGAGGTGTCAGCACTTTTCCGACAATGCACTAGCGGCAGAAGGCAGGCGCCAGATCTCTGAAGTGGGCTTTGTGGGAGAGGTGAGGGCTGCGTCTGGCTTACAACCTGCCTGCGAGGCCTGAACGAGGCAAAGGCACAAGACATTTGAAAAGAAGACAGGGGCATCATGGCAGCCACGTAGATCTAAACCCACCCCGCTGAGCGTGGGGTTCTGTGTATCCACATGAAGTAAAACTAGCAAAAGTTTTAGCTGATCACGTCACCAGTATTTATTGAGCAACTATCACATGCCAGGCATGGGGAAGGTGTTCTGTCATCTGTCTAGGCTTCCACTTGTCTGATAAACGTAATCCTCCCAATAAGGCAGGGGGGGTCGAGGGGCATCCCTGCTTGATTGATCAGAAACAGAGCCTTAGAGAATGTATACGACTCTCCAAGATATTACGGATCGAATCATCCTCCCCGGCCCCCTGTACACTGAAGTCCTAACCTCTCGTGCCTGTGAATGTGACCTTATGTGGAAACAGAGTCTTTACAGACAATCAAGTTGAAAGGAGGTCATAAGGGTGAGCCCTCATCCAATGGGACCATGGTCCTTATAAAAAGGGGATAGTTAGGCTAGAGGGAAGACCTTGTAAAAATACAAAGAATGGATGGTCATTTATTTACAAGCCAAAGAATGCCAGTGATTCCTAGTAAACCACCAGAAGCTGGGAGGAAGGCCTGAACAGAGTCTTCTCGCATGGCCGCATGGTGGAGAAAGAACCAACCCTGCCAACATCTTGGACTTCTTGCTTCCCAAACTGTGAGATGATACATTTACGTTGTTTAGAGCACCCGGCTTGTGAAACTTTGTTATGACGGCCCCGATGTAGGTTGCACACTGCCTTTCTCCATGAAGAAGTACACAGAACTCAGGCAGGCCCAAGCGGGCCTTGAATCCTTTGTAGTTACTATATTGGGGTGGTTGGAGGCACAGGCTGAAGAGCGAATTTATGATAAATCTAGTATCATATATATTTTAACTTAGGAAATTTAAAAGCCTGCTAATTTGATAATTTATAGGACCTTAAAATGTTTATATCCTTTGACCTATTTCTAGAAATTCATTCGAATAAAATAGTAATGAATATAGATACATATTTATGTACAGCTATTTATCACAGTACTATTTATGTAACAGGAAGTAGTCCCCAAATGGTATAAAAAGCCACATTTCTTGATTTTTCAAACTGGAATTAGATCTGGTTGAAGCCAACACTAGCTAAGGGTGATGGCAAGAGTTCTCTATTCTTCAGCCTGGAGCTGGGTTTAAGGACCTTGGCAGAGCACCCCCAGCCATGGTGGGTGGTCCTGCCCGAGAGACAGTCACACAGCAGACCCTCCCTGAGGTCACCCAGGGCGGCAGGCTCAGAGAGGGGCTATAGTTCCATCCTGAGTCAAAGTCCAACCGTTAATCTTCATCTAGTCTTGGGGAGACCCAGACTCTTTTCCGGCCTCTCCTTGGATGGTATAGCCTACAGCTGCTAAGAGCCTTCATGTTTGAAACATGAAGGATCATACTCTCCTCCAGAGTTTTCAGTTTCCATCTGGGAACAGAGCAAAGCCTTCAGGAATACCCTGCCTCTCTCTCTCTGTCACAAGAGGTATAGCTCAGCAGATACTGGAAAAGAGATGTTCATCTCTCATATGAGCATAGAAGACAAAACAAACACAGACAACCAAAGAAGGAAGAAAGCACTTACATTTTCAATAACCAATCTCTTAACACCTGCGATGGCAGCACCTAAATGCCCCCAAATACAGGCTGGTTACATCAGTTATGACCCATTACCACCTTAGATGTAGACATGAAAATTTTAGTTAATAATAAGAGAAAAGGTTTCATGTGAATGAAAATGTAGAACATTCTATTGGTTGGAGAGCAAATTACTACAAACTTGGCCACTTAAAACACCACCCTTATTATTTCATGGTTCTATAGATTCTATAGGTTCTATAGGTCCAAAATCCCAGCAGGTTAGGCTGGCTTTTCTGCTCAGGGTTTTATAAAGACTAAAATTGCTATGTCGGCCAGGTGGTGCTCTCATCTGGAATGGATGTCTTCTTTTATGCTCATGCAAGCACAGAATTCAGTTCCTTGTGGCGGTAAGACCAAAGTCTCTGTTTCCTTACAATGTTGGTGGGGGCAGCTCTTAACTTGGGTAGGCTTTTTAACTTTTTTTGGGTAGGCTCTTAACTTTGGGTAGGCTTTTTTTTTTTTTTTTTAACATGGTAGCCTTCCTTATCATGTGGTCTTCTCTATCCTTAAAGCCACCAAGGAAAGATTTCCTTTGTTTCGGACCCTCTCATTCTTCATGTCTATCTCCCAGTAAAGCCCCACCCTTGGTCAGGCTCAAGTGATCAGGTCAGGTGACCAGGAGGATCACTCTCCTTTTCTGGAAGTTATAGAACCTAATCATGGAGGCACTATCCCAACGCATTCACAGGTTCCTCCTCCGCACGTTCACAGAGAGGAGATTAAACAAGGGTGAGGGCATTGTTCTGTCGAACACAGATATATGCAGTGTAGATGGTAAGATCTCAGCCATGGAACATTTCTATGCTCAGAAAACCCTGGTGTGACCTCGACCTCCATGTTAATAAGATCATTCTTTAGGGTAGGTTATGGTTTCCTTCTTTGAACTTTTCTGTATTTTCCAAGCATTTTATAATTTGCATATATTTGTTTTGTAATCACAGAAAGCCCCACATTATTTAGATAAACAATTGGACCTTAAACTAGGAGAGTAGTTTCAATATGCCTGACTAACAGGCATTTGATCTGTGGCATTACTCATGTAAGGCTGAGCAGTTCATTCATTCGTTGGCCCGTTCACTCATTCACTAGCCAAAGCATAGTGGTGCAGGCAGACTGTATTTTCCTGTAAGAGTGTGTGATGATGGAGACCTTCTGTGTCTCCATCCTTCCTGGAACTGCTTGATGCTTTTCAGCAAAAAGATTCCAGAAGGCAAGTGGCATTTCTGTTCATCATTACTCCTGGGAAAAATTATTGAAGGCAAGTTACTCAAACCAGTTGAGAAATCCTTCACCAGTTCTAATTTCCCACCACAATAGCTTGATCATTTTTAGGTTTTGAAATTTCCCGTTGTCTTTGTTAGCAGAAAACACCAGCTTCTCATAAATAACCGAAATGAGGCAACAGAACTCTTGGCTCAAATTCACTTTTTCAGGCTGACATGTCAGAGGGATCCTGACGCCAAAACTCTCTCTCGAAACAGAAGTGTGGCCCTGGGAGACCCAGCAACACAAATGAGCCAGAAACCCCTGTGGTGGGAACCCCCTCCACTAACATTAGAAAGAGGAATTGCTCCAGAAGGAGAATCGCTGCATGTGGCAACATCATCAGGGGCACATTGACTGGCCATCTTGGGGCGTTCTGTGTTGGTAACAAGCTTAGGGCTCAGATAAAACAATGAAGAGAATGTGAAATCAGTGGGGATGCATAGAAAAGTGAACTAGGCATCCCTGGACCAAATGGGATGCTGTCCTGGCTTCCCTCTGGGACTCCCTCACCTCCTTCTCTTCTGCCATGCCTCTTCCCTGCTCGGGTGCCTTGCGGTATGCCCCCAACCCTGGGGTCCCATTCTTGCTCTCAGTTAATGAAGATCACTAGGGTGTTGATTCTGGTGTGGATACTTTCAAGGGTATTTGGATTTTAATAAGGGAGTTTAGCAAAAGGTGGAAAAGCTTTGAAGTTGGCAAGGAAAAGCTTGCTACTCGTGGAAGGACCCATAATGGCTTATTTTTCTCAAGAGCCCCACCCAATGTGTCCAAAGTCACCCCTTTCCAGTGTGCACAATTACTGCTTGGTTTTGTGTGGTGTTGACCTGGCCCAGGGACAGGTCCCGAGGACTCTCGTCTGTTGACTGTCAGTGGGTGTGGCTAGCTGGAGAACGCTCCGGAAGGCAGCTTTCTCCTGGAGAACGGCAATGAGGTTCTTTTTTTCTGAGATCGGGTATGTTCAGGCAAAGCTGAAATCATGTCAGCTTTATGTGTGCGGTTTTCAAATACATACAAACTTACTCTTTATGAAGCATGAGAGAGAAATGGATAATCATGAACGTGGTCCTCTTCCATCCGTCCCTGGAACAAGTCCTCATGCTGATCCCTCGCCTTCCTACCCACCCCCTCCGACACTTGGCAAGTAACCACTATTTGATTTTTGCTTTCATTATTTTTTTTAATTCCTTATTCCTACTTTTTTCATTATACTTTTACCACATCATCACTAACCCCGTATGATTTAGTTTGGGTTATGTTTTCAACTCTGTATAAGGGCTGTCACAGTGTGTGCATTCTTTTGTGACTTGCTGCTTTTATTCAATATTATGAGTTTGGGATTCAATCATTTTTGTGCCCATGGCCTCGATTCATTCATTCACATTCCCCTTTGTATCACATTACATGGGTACAGGAGAATTCAGTCATCTCTTCTCTTCTTGGGAGAGCAGCTTCAGCTCTTAAATCGGTGTTGGACATGTTTTCACTGTCAGATTTAGGATGCCATTTATTCCAATAGTGGCGAAGACCAGGTGTGATTGGATAGGACCAGGTAACTGAGCGGGAGAAAAGGAAAAAGGAAACATTTTGAGGGTAAACCAGGGAGTGGCCCCAGGGATCTCAATGGTTTCTTTGTGCATACCATTCCACCATGCTCAGAAACACTTTTCCCATGACATGAAAGAGCCGGATGAACTTCAGGTGTCCTCCAAGGCAACACTTGAATGCAATACGTTATTCACTCACTGGACACCTAGTTAGCACCTGCTGTTTACCCCCATTGCTAAAGACTCAGAGGGAAACAAAACAGACACGGTCATTGTCATAGCAGTACTCTTAGACTGGGGGTGTCAGAAAAGAGAAGGCGTAGACCAAAATCAAGTTTTGTATTAATCACCCAGATATGACCATCTTTAATGTTATGGGAGCAACATAGGGAAATGGAAATATTTTACTGGGTAAATCGAAGAATAATGACGAAAACAATAATAGTTTGTACTGATTGAAACTTTGCTGTGTTAAAGTTGTTTTTAAGTGACAAATTCTGGTTAGGACCGCGCTGCAAGCAAGCACACGTGGTCTGAGGGTGCAGAATTCTTGACGGGCTTCCCAAGATAGAATGCTCGGGAAAGGCCTCCTGGAGGATGGATGTTGAGACTTGAGAAGAACCAGCCGCACATAATCAGGAGGAAGAGAATTCCAGATTAAGGGAACGACATGTGTCAAAACGCCAGGTAGAGCATGAACTTCATGTGTTCCAGAATCTGCAAGAGCCATAGGAGAGGGAAGCATGGCTCCAGGTGAGCCCCAGGCACATCTGGGAGGGGTTCTGTGGGCTGTGGTCAGGGTTTTGGATTTTATCTCTTGTGCAAAAGGAAGCTGATAAAGGGTTTTAAGCAGGGGAATAGCAGGGCCAGATCTGTGTTTTTAGAAAGTGGGGGGAGGCAGCTGGAGTGGAAACAGGCTCTGGTGGCAAGGGACAGGGGCTCAGACCACAGCAGCCCTGGGGGGCAGGGCAGAGGTGAGAGAGAGGAGCGACCAGGGGTTCCAAGATGGTCTGGAGCCAAGTTGTTACAATTTGTTTTTAATGAAAAACATAATCAACATTAGGGATCAAAGGGGAAATAATCAGACCCAGCTTGTTTCACCAGAGAAGAGAAAGTTCAGAAATGACCAGCTGCGCAGATAAGGAAAGCTGTGGTCCTTCAGTAATGGGACGGCCCACATCGTCTCTCCATGTCCTTGCCTCACTTGCTTCCATTTTCCTAATTATTAGAGCTGCAGAGCACCTTCCAAAATCTGGTTGGAAGATGTCCTCTTCTGCCGGGGTGCAGCAGACGCCAACCACCTTCCCCAGTCTTCGGGAGGACAGGGGACATCCTGGTCCTTGGCACTCCCTTCCCTTCCCCTACCTCTCCTCCCACACCCCCACCCCCATCCAGGCAGGTGGCCGTGACCTTTCAGGGCCAGGAGCACCCGAAGCCCTGTTCTTGCCAGATTCCCAGCTTGTCACAGCCTTTCCATCTCCCTAACACCATCTTGCCCCCTTAAAGTACCGTAATACATGACCGAATGGGGAATATCGGTGGCTGTTTAGTATGCTTTAAAATTCTTTAATTTGCTGTACCACAATAACTTGCACTTTAATAAAAGCCATCTCTCGTCTTAATAGCCACACAATAAAGAGTTATTTATAGGCGGCTGTGTGCAGGCCCGAGCCTTCCAGGTGTGCCCCAGATTTGAAGCCCCGGGCGAGAGCTGCGGGGCCCGGGCCGCCTGCCGCAGCCCAGACGAGCCCGCTTAAACGCTGCCATTTCATGGTGTCCCCGCCCCAGGGGGGTGGTGGGGGGGAACTGCAGGCGACCCCCGGGCTCCTGGCCCCCGCACAGCACGCCCAGCGCGCTGATTTATTTTGGTATTATGTTTAATTGTTTCCTTCTTGTTGAAGCCTTAACATGCGAGGCTTGTAAATCTGACCCGAAGCCTCCATATGGCGCTCTGGTTTTCCATTTTCAAATGCGTTCGCCCTGCAATAATGACGGTGGTATAACTCAATTTGAGTTCTGCTGCCGGGGACTTTATTACATAATGCTTTCTAATTGACCCTCATAGTTTAATAAGACAGAACATTTCACCAGAACATTGACAAAAGTTATTAATTTTCACTTCAGCAGAGACCCATGTCCCAATTAAATCCCCAGGGAATGCCTGACTGACTGACTGACCTCATTATGGCTAATGCTTATTAGTCCTGTGGAGAGGGTAGCATCACACACTGTTAAAATGCCTAAATGAGCACATACAAGCGTCCAACGTGATTACAATTTACATACATGACTAATTTTACTCCCCTAATCCTTGTCGGGTGCAATAGATGTGGTGTGTGGCTGTCATACCTCGGGATCAGCCATGGAGGATTTGGAAGGGGTCGGAAAAAATGGCCTTGCGAGGGCTCTGGGCTACACCCGCTTAAATCACAGCGGCCTTTCTAGGAAAGTATCTCAAGTGTCTGGGCATCTTTAAACAGGGAGATTGACTTGTACCCATTCCTTCTTTAATAAGGAACAAGCAGAACTGGTTTTTTTGTTTGTTTGATTTTTTTTTTTTTGGGGGGGGGTCAACTTTAGGAAGAAAGGAAGGAAGGAAGGAAGGAGGAAAGAAAGAAAAGGAAAAGAAAAAGACTGCCACCAGCAGCAGCAAGGAATTTCTCCAGTTCTTCCTGCTTGGATAGCGTGTAGTTCCGGAAGTGGATTCTTCTTCGCAGGGTCTAATTGTATTTGCACATTTCCTTGAGCTTCCATTTCACAGGAGACAGTGGGTAGGGGCTTGTCAAGTGGCTTCACCTGCTTTGTTTGGTCAGCTTTAAGGTGGGGGCTTCCCGGATGCCGCCCTGCGTCACCGGTGATGCGACCACTATTGCTGGAGAATCAGCTGGAAGGACAGTTGGATGAAAAAATATGTGTACTTGCCCCTGCTGGTGAAATTGAAGGCTCAGAGTGGCAAGAAAATGAAAGCAAAGAAGGCTTACAGCGTCTGAATCTTCAGATTGTTTTTTGACCTTTCTTTTCCTGGTCTACACAACAGTGTTTATCTTTCAGGCAGTCTGACCAGGGCTCAGTGTCTGCTTTTCGTGTGCATTGTACTCATTCCTCCTGGGCTGTGTGATTTGACACATGACAACAGTCTAACAGGGGAGATCAAACTTCTCAGACTCTTTGCAATGTGACAAGTAATGTATATTGACACAGCAAAGTGCACTCTGGAAATATGAGTGTTTGGGCGGGTCCCGGCCTCCTCGCTCAGCTAGAGATAGCTTAAATCATAGGCTTCAGTTGCCCACAACGATAAAGCCCAAATTTAAATAATGATAACCAGCTGGAAGCTGCAATTCACTGAAATCTTTTCTAACCCCCCTCCCTTTTTTCCTTTTGTACTCTCATACTGAAAGCAGGATTTGGGTGGGAAAAACATTAGCTATAATAGCAAAAGAAAAAGATAAAGGCAAAAGAAATTAAACTACCTCCCCAGGGAATATTTGAAAGTACTAGATATTCTGCGCAGCCCCCTGTTCTGCAGGCGTTTACTAAGTACCTCTTTGTATGAGGCAATGAGGACAAGACCCCTGCCCTTCTGAAGCTCACAGTCCACAGGCAATCCTGCCAACACTGAAATCCAGGTATACAGGGTGAGCAATTCTCCTGATGGCAAAGGTTGATGGGAGCCCAAAGAAGGGACCTCTAATCCACATTTGGTGGTGGGGTTGGGGGTGTTAGGTGGTCCAAGAAGGGCTTCCTACAGGAGACATTTAAATTGAGCCTCAGAAGGTAAGTAGGAGATAGTCAGGCAAATCGGGGAGGACGGGTTGGGCGTGAAGTAAGAAGATATCATTTCTTTCTGTCCTTCATCCATTGGGCAAATGAGTATCCAGCCCTACTGTGTGCTCAGTGCTGTTCAGGCTCCTTGTCCGTGCCTGATGCTGAAGGCGCCTCCTGCTGGCAATCCAAAGTATAGCAACCTCTTCAATGGAAAGAGGATTCACTAGGGAGTCCTGGAACAGAAAATCCTCGGGACCCATTCGTGGAGTAAGTGGTGGAGGCAATCCACACTGTAGAACAGTGCACTCATTCACCCAGAAGAAGCTGTTCAAAAACACTAAGGTGGGAGAGGAATCAAAGAGCCCTGTGAACTGGGGGAAGAGAGAGCTCTCTTTTGCTGGGAGGTGCTGTTCATTCAGAGGTGTTGCGGAGGGCAGGGCTGCTAAGCTTTTTGTGTGGTTTTGGTGCTTAGACCTGGTCATGCATGCATCCTTCTTCCCTGCTGGAATCTCCCGCGGTCGTGGCAGAGTCAACTTCAAGCTCAATTGCATCACATCAGTAGCTTCAATTTGGTCCTGATCAGAGTATTTACACCATAGGAACTGGTCAAGCTTACAGACCAGAGCATCCCTTCCCTATCCACCCGCCACCTTGGAAAGCCAGTTTTCCAACATTGATCATCCCACAGCTGTCTGCACACAAGGATCCCCAGCTATATGCAAAGCATAGCATTGCTCTTATCAGAAGCCTGACAAATGTCCAATATCACAATGCAATGCTCTAGTAAATTTCAATGTATATGCCTGGGGACCCTGCCTTCCATACAGGGCAGTCTTGGGACCCTTACGCCAGGGTCATCTGCAGAGAATAATAAGTTTCTGGGTCTCTGAGAAGATTCTGAGTCAGTTTCCTGACGCAACAGCATGGATGAAATACAGAAATGGAGTGAGCCGGGAGGTGGCCAGATGACTGCTGGAGATGTCCTATGCGAGATTCCTTTATTCGAGGGAACAAATAGTGAAATAATAGTAAGGGAGAGGGTCCTGGGCCTCAAAGAGAGAGTGCCAAATGGCAAAGAATGTGTTCTGAGATGTGTGTTTTCTTTCAGTTTAGCAATAGGAAACATGGCTCTCCTAACGCTGGGCTCTGCCCTTTCGGTCTGAATGCCTTGTCCCCTGGAGTGGAGGCTGTAGGGAACAGGGAGGACTCATAGGTGTGAAGAATGTCCTTCTAGGAGTTGAGGAAGAAAATTGAGGTGAGGGACAGACACGGGCCTGTTCCCTCCTTGGCAATGAAGACTTAAGAAGTGTGCGGAGCTGACAAAGGCAATAGGGCAGAGAGAATAGCATCACGGGTTTAGGAAGCCAAGGAAAGTTCTGTGGGTTCTTAATGGTGTGTTCCACAGGCGGGAGGAAAGGGTGATGGCAAGAGAGGAGCATAGAAATGAAGATGGAACTCAGACTGTGGGCAAAGATGTTTGTTCTTTACTCTGTAGCCAATGAGGATTTGATAAAGATATTTAAAATAGGGGAACAATAGGGTCACTTTTACCCTTCCTTCCCTCCAGGGATATAGAGAATAGAGTAGCAGATGAAGATTCTGGTGAGCAAGACCAGGCTGCTGCAAACACAGTTATTTTTTTCCTGCACTAGCAATTCTCCTTTTCTTTCTTTCTAACAGAATTTCAACTTCAGTAAGGGAGGCGGTGTGTCCTGCTTAAATCAAACAACCCACCGCAGTTACTGCTCCCGGTCTTCCCGCAGAGAGTAGTCACGTGACACAGTTCTGGCCAATGGGCTGCATGGCATTGGGTGGAGCTTCCAGGAGAGCTCTTTGAAAGGAGGTCGGCTCACGAGCTGTTTGCCTTTTGCCCCTTTGCCCTTGCCCTTTCTTCTTGCCAGGAACGTGGGGGTGTGGAAATCTGTGAACACAGGTGGCAAACCCCTGGTAGCCACATGTCGAGAACGGCTGGCCGGAAAGGCAGAAGAACCTGGGCTCCCTGGAGGCTTTGTGGGTCCGCCATATTGGTTCTGGGCCTTGTCTGTCTGAATTTCGAATTGTGTGAGAAAAAATAAACCCCAAGCTCTGTTTGGTCAAGCCACAGCAAGCCCCGCTTTCTTGTTCTGTCAGCCAAACTTCTTCTTATCTATCTTGGCTACTATTTCAAAGATCCAGATGGGACAGCCTGAGGACCTGACGCTCAGCCGCACCGGTAGCATGAAAATGCAGGAATGCCTCTCAGGTAGACTTGGTAGTAATGTTGTTTTAGGGAGAACGAAGCAGGAAAGACCATTCAGCTTCAGAGACCAATGGAAATATGGGAGACAGAATGGGCTGCAAAGGATTCAGGTTTCAGGGGGCGGGTAAGGTATATGCAGGAAGACAGTGAACTGAGTTTGGGGCAGGCTGAGTTTGAGGGGCTTGACATGCAGCTAGACGAGTCCTCCTCTGGGCAGCCAGAGAGGCAAGACAGCATTCAGAAGAGAGACCAAGAGACGGCCATATCTCTGAAGTAGAGATATGGCCGTCATCCGCAAAGAGACTGGGGGCTCCAAGGGAGTGGATTGAATGAATCACTTAGGAAATGGATGTGTGATGAGAAGGGGAGCGAGGAGGGAAATTCTCGGGAATCCCATCAGGCAAGGGGAACCCGGGTGGGTGCAAGAAGAGGGAAGCAGGTTGAGAGAGAAGTGGAAGAAGGATTCACAGAGGCAGGGTCCCAGGAGCCAAGAGCAGAGCCGGTTTCGAGAAGGAAAGAGCAGTCAAGAGTGCGATAGGCAATGGAGTTGTCAAGTAGGATGAGGAATGAAAATTAGCCTATGGATTTGGCAATTAGGATGTCAGCTTCTCTACTAAAACTGCTCCCACTGAGGTCACTAATGAAGCCAGAGAAATAGAATGATTTGCCCAAAGTGACATCGTTAGTAATGAGCCAAGCATTAGAAATAGAGGCCCCTGACTCCTGGCGAAGTGCTCTTTCTCTTCTATTATATGTACTTTTAGGCTGTCCCCAAATCCCAGAGACAGGTTTACATTTTAAAAGAACAGCTTTGGGGGGCAATTTATGGTCAGATGCAAACGACTTCAGCTGTCTGATTGGTAAGTAGGTTTAAAGAGGTGTCATTTTGTCCCCAGGTTAAATTATTTCCACTAATATTTTGATGTGCTGAGATCTCCAAATGAACAAGGAAGCAAGACATGGAGAGGAAGAGAGTCCACACGAGAGCCATCCACTCCTGCTCTACTCACTTGTGGCTCTAAGCCTAGCTGGAGACTGTCTCTGCTCTTTCATTCCATGCCTGCCCCACAGCAAGAGGCCGAAGGGACTGTCTGCGATGTTACTTAGTATAGAAGAGCTCCTTTTCTCCAGGGCTTCTCTGAAACGAGGAGCCCTTTCCAAGACAGTCTATCCTGAGTGGGCTTCCCTTGTCCATCATGAAGATCAGAAACAGCCCAGGCACACAACTGTGAAAGGTGCTATTTTAGCGAAAAGGTCTGACTCCATTCCAGACCAAGACACATGAAAATCCCAGAATCGGTAAAAGCCTTATCTATCAATATGAGAGGTGTAGTTCACAAAAAGCAAGAGAGTCTCTTTGAAATTCGGAAGGCTGAGCTGAACCTGAGTTGTTTTTTTGCTTCATACCAGAAAGCAGACATCAGCAAAGTGAAATATTGAGGGGGCAAAGTTGCCACAGCCCCCGTGTATTTAAATCACTGGTCCCCTAGGTGATCCCTGATACGGATACACCTGTCAGTATTGAGGTTAGAGCATCGGGTGTCCTTGCAGAAACCCCTCTTTCAAGACACTGTGTACCAGAGAGCACAAAGTAAATCAGATAAAGCCCCCAAAGCTGTGAAACTCTCGCCTCGCCACCCCCTGCCCTAGGCTGCCAGGGGGTGAATCCGCAGCTTGGATATATGGCTGGTGGTTGGCAGGGAAACCTGGTGGGTTTGCTGGGGGCACAGCAATCCATAAAAGAAAGAAGGTCCAAGCAGAGCAAGAGGTTTTTGTTGTTGTTGCTTTTTCCGAGCAAATGAGCACTGATGTCCTCTCCCATGTCAGAAAGCTGCCTCGGATCCGGAGACAAATTTTCTCCAATGGACAAGGCAGCGAGGGCTTCTGGCTGATGAGAAGTAGCTGCTATTCACCGTCTCTCAGAAGAGGGACATAAAGAAGGAGACGCAGCCAAAATAAACAGATGGTGGGATCGGGTGGGGGATGCTGTCGGGAGCAGACACACAGGTATCATGGGCCCCAGGCAACCACACAAAGCCATTAAGAGGAGCCAAAACTCAGCAAAGAGTTCTAGAACCCTGGGAAACAGCATGTGCTCTGCCCCGGGGGGGTCGCCTTGGAATTGTCACCGATCCAAGGGTAGTGAAGTTTGCACAAAGCAGGAGGGACCCAGCAAGCTGAACAATTCCGGACACCAGGGAGGACTGAGCAAAGATGGAACTGGAGTGAAATAAGTTAGCAGAGTCAGCGTAAACTCAGAACCCCTCGAGTGTTGGGAAGATTGAGTGGCACATAGCATGGTGTGCTATGGCAGGCTGCTTCCAGAACCAACTCAGAGTCACTGAGGCAATTCTGCAAACACTGACTGAAGACCTCCTGGGTAGCGGGCACAAAGATGGGACTTTCCCTTTGAGGACCTCGTGGTCTAGGGAGTGGAGTGTTTTTAGATAGATCAGCAACACCACAATATAATGGTTATGAGCAGAGTCTTGAAGGATCAGGAGGATAGAGTTATCATGGAAGGCTTCAGGGAGGAGGCAATGTTGAAGCCAGGTAATGAAGACTCAGCAGGCATTTGCCGAGTCAAGAAGGAAAACTTGCACCAGAAGGCTATAGCTGTGTAACTGGAAGTTATATTAATTAAAGCTCTGGTTGCAAAGCAAAGAAATCCTGTTGAACTAGCTGAAGTTAAGAGGAGTGTTCCTACAGAATTACAACAGATGATCTTACAGATCTCACAGCCTCGTGGGGGTCCAGGTTTGCTTGGGTATCAATGTCAGGGCCAGTTGTCTATGACTGTTGAGGTCAAGTGTCCATCATCCTGTGGGTACACCTGACTCAGACTCTCAGTTTTCTGATTCCAAATTCCGACGACAGAGAACGCCATTGGTCCAAACTTGGTCATTGATATTTGATTGGAGGATCAGTGCCTGGGAATCATAGGGGGTGATGCAGTGGTTAATATACCTTTTGAGACATGAGTATGTGTGGATGGGCTGTGCAAGTGACATATTCACTATAGTGAAACTGCTCATGTGAACACTCTGGGAATACAGGAAATCTACCATAAACTTCCAGGAGGGACTATCGGCTCCTCCTCTGTGCTCCCAGGGCCTGTGGGGCAAACGCCTTTATCTTACCACTGAAAATATTGTGATTAAAGCTTATCTTCATGTGGATCTCTCCTTTAACAGAACTTCGGTTCTACAAGAAAGGTACAAATCCGAACTGTATGGATCATTGTAATTCTAAAAGATAGCATTGCATCCAGCACGTTTAAGTCTGAATAAACTTTGATTGTACTGATTTTTTTTAAAGATTTTATTTGAGAGAGAGAGAGAGGAGAGAGTGTACACGCACACACAAGCTGGGGGAGTGGGAGGCAGAGGAAGAGGGAGAGGCAGACCTCACTGAGCAGGAAGCCAGACGTGGGGCTCAATTCCAGGACCCTGAGACGTGACCTGAGCTGAAGGCAGACTCTCAACCAACTGAGCCACCGAGGCACCCCTGTACAGATTGTTGTACCTGACATTAACCTTCTTTCCTCATTTTCCATGCATTACCATCACCTGCTACATGCTGCTTCCTCTGGTAGGAGAAGAGCATACTTGGAATGCTGGACTTTTCTTGTTCTTTTAAGATTTTTTAAAAACTTATTTTGGGGGTGTGAGTGTGAGTAGGAGGAGGGGCAGTGGAAGAGAAACTCTCAAGCGGATTCCCTGCCATGTGTGGAGCCTCATGTGGGGCTCGATCTCACGATCGTGAGATCACAGCCTGAACTGAAATCAATATTTGGATCCTTAATCAACTGAGCCACTCAGGAGCCCCCACGATGCTATTTAAGCTGACAACTGAGAACAGAGATTTCATGGGACTGTGACAGATGTCAGAACTGGGTTCTACTTGTGTCCAAGAACAATATATGCAGGGAGCCCTAAATTGTGACCATTATGGGGCAGATGTAGTTGGGTATCTTCACCCAAAATCCTTTAAAAAAAAAAAAAAGTTTATTTTTTTGAGAGAGAGAAACAGAGAGCACAAGCAGAGGGAAGGGCAGAGGGATGGGGAGAAGCAGGCTTCCCCTGACAGGCAGCCTGATGCCCAGGGACTCAACCCCAGGATGCTGGAATCATGACCTGAGCCAAAGGCAGATGCTTAACTGACTGAGCCACCCAGGCGCACACCCAAAGTTCTTTTTCAGGCAAAACTAAGGAGCCACTTGTGGGGACCTCATTCTAATGCAAGACAAAATGGACAGACGTTCGTTGCCTCAGTGTCGAGGGGCAAACAGTATCTGAGCATACCAGAGCCAAGCCGCACGGACTCCTGTCTGAAGAGCAGTAAAAAGCTAGAAGAGGGGGAAAAAACCCACTCTACATCCCCGGAAACTCTATAAGACCAAGACAGCACTAATCCGACACCTGTGGACCAAGCATACTATGGGAGAGAAGGTGTCTTCTACCCAGACTCAGCGCGGCTTTGATATACTGACAGCTACAGTATCAGTCATGGCAGCGCAGGGGTCTGGAGGCAGCTCGGTGACCCCAGTCGATGTGACAATACCGCCACAGAGATGGCAGCCGTGCCCAGCAATGGCAGTCGTGCCTGGAGGACAGAAAGGTCTTCAGAAGGCGGACACTGACCCAGGAGCCCAGCAGGGTACCATTAGCTCCTGACTGGTCTTATTAGCGAGTGGACAGGAGTCACTCGACTACCTGCCAGTGTGGACCAAACATCACCGTAAGTGATCCTGCTTGTACCCGCAGGCGGTTTGACTTGGGGAAATTCAAGTGACATGTAAATCGAGGCACTACGCTTTCTGTCCACAACAGCCCTATGTCTGGGGGACTTCTCATTCCAAGTAAGTCTCAGCAGGAATGAGGACCCTCTTTAGATGGATTCGCAGGGGTTCCAGAAGGAGCCAAAATGGTCAGCTCCTCCCAAGGAGATCCAAGGGTGCTAAGAGCAGCTGCCAATGGAAGAGTGACATCAGGCAGAAATGAATAGAAGCTGCCCAAAGAAAAGACGTGCTCCCTGGCAACATCAAGTTTAGAAAAGAGGCCAAACAAAGAGCTCTAAAAAGGATGGGGGGTGGTAGGGGAAGTAATCAGAACTAGGAAAGCGAGAAAGTCTGAAAAAAAAAAAAAAAATCAAACAGCAACTCAGAGAGAGAAATTATAGCACAAAGTTAAGAAAGTGCAAAAACATGATAAGGAAAGCAAAGGTGAGGAATGAAAAGAAGATTGCAAGAGAGGCTAAGATAAATAATAAGGCATTTTTCAAGCACAGAAGGAACGAGAGGTCAGTATAAGAGCCAATAGGGCTTCTAAAAGCTGGCAGAGGTAATTTATTGACAGAACATGAAGACATTGTGAAAAAAATATTAAAAGGCATTTTTCTTTCCCCTCTTCGCCTCTCTTTTCACAAAGGAAGATGGGGACATATGCCAGAACAGACATAAATTTCCCAGGAGTGGAAAAAAGACATATTGAAGGAAATCAGGATCGTGTCAGCACAGGTGATCAAGAAATTAGGATGTCAGAAAAATTGCGGAAAGTCTAGAGCCAGGCCAGAGTCTCCTGGAATGAGGGACCCAGAGGCCAGTGAGGTCCAAGGCCAGGGAAGGGAGGGATGGGAGAGGGTCTGCGGTGTGCCAGGGCGGGGCGGCAGCAAGCCACCGAGGAGCTGCCTTTGTTGGAAGCAGGCTCATACCGCGCCCTTAAACTCATCTTGTGGCTGCTTTTTACTCTGAGGTGAGGAACAGACCCAGGGTTTTATCAGGACTTTTATACTCCAAACTACCGACGTTTAATGATCCCTGATGGGGAACTTGCTTTTAAGAGCACCCAGCATGACACAGTTTTGAGTAAAAGTTCATTTTCCTTCCCATTCGAAGATCCCAGACCAGAGGGGAAGACCTGGGTTCCAGTTATGATTCTGCCACAGACTGGTTGTGTGGCTCTGGGCTAATGGCTTCATCTCACAGAGATGTGTGTCCCCCATCTCTAAAATAAGACAAGAACTACCTTACAGGACCACAGTGTTCAAATGAAGTTGTTTGCTCATGCATCAGTACAAGGAAAAATCCTGAGTGTATTTTATGGGCCAGACACTGGTCTGGGCCCCTAGGAGGCAGGAGTAATAACACAAATTCTGTTTTTGCGGGGCTGACATTCTAGTGTGGGGACAGATCTATCCAGCAAGGAAACAAAAGACAAGGTCATTTCAGAGAGTGTTGAGAGCTTTGGGAAAAACACACAGCTACATAAAGGCCTGCTCACAGGGTTAGTCAAGGAAGATGACATTGAGTTGAGATCTGAACTAAGAGGAAGGAAGATCTGGATAGAACATTCCAGAAAGAGGGCAGAAAGCCTCAGCCCCAAAGTTCTTGTATAAAAGCATTGTATAAACTGCACAGAGTTGTCAAAATGCTGGCTCCGAGTGTTAGCATTATCAGAGCTCTGTCCAAGCTTGAGAATTTGATTTTCTCCTTTGACTCCCCAACCTGGATAAACCATAAGGAATTATCAAGACAAGCCTAGTGACAAAGAAGTGCAAAGCATGCCACATTTGTGGAAATCTAAATGAACTCCAAGAGGAGCAGGAAGGGCATGTTCTTGCTTTCTGGATTCTAAGGCTGTGGTCACTGCCTATGGCCAGCCTCGAAGTCTCAAAGAATTGGCTTTGGATGTGTTGCTTACTTTGGGCTGCCCAGGTTCTGTCTAGCAGGTGGGGGGAAAATGAAGACATGTGGATTTGGTTCCCTGTTCAAAAGCATTGACCCTATTTGAAATTTATTCCTTTCCATCCCCAAACTACAATAATTGTAGTCATGCAGCAATTAAAGAGAAAAGCTTCATTTCTATGCTTTCAAAGAGAGTGTTTGATTTTCACAAAATAAGTCAAGCTCTTGGTCTGGAAAACAAGCTGAATGCTGACAGAGGAAAATAAGTAGAACAAGAAACTTCTAATACTTCGTCTTCATGCAATAGTCCAATGAAAGAGAAGTCAAATGACTGCCCAAGTGCTTATGGAGAAACTACTAGTTTCAGGGCATCAGCAAAATAAATAATACCCAGTCCTTGTTTCTCACAATGTCTCTCCTTTGAATCACACTATTTCAAAATATGGTCTCAGCTAGATCAGAAGAAAAGCCTTCCTTGTGATTTGCACCAAGAAATAAGGCAGAAGCAATTAGACTTCGATTGGAAATAGGAGACATTCACAGAGGGATATTTTTTCAACAAATGAAACTTCAGACAATTGTCGGGTCGTGCAGGTGCAGCCCAGCAGCACCGGAAGCTAGGCGGGGCCGGAAGCTGGGCAGGGCCCTCAGGCAGGCCCATCCTGAGAGCCTGGACCATCATCAGCTCCCTGGCCCCCTGGTCTCAGGTAAGATATTTAGCTTCTCAGTCTCCTCTTCTGTAAAATGGGGAGAGAAAGACCTCGCAGAGCCACGGTGAGGATAAATGAGAACACACACCGAAGCTTCGAGTTTGGCTATTTGTAGGCATGGCACAGTGGTTTCTTTACCTTTTTAATTGAAGAAATTAAAAAAAAGAAAAAAAAAGGCAGTTCGATGGTGAAACGTTTAGTTTGTTTGTATCCTCCTTTCTAAGAAGGGCATAATACCAGCCTGACATTTTGGAACTGATACCTCCCTCTCCTCGGAGAGCACAGCTCTTATTTCAGAGCATAATCCGCTGGTTTCCCAGGTCACACCGGCCAGAGGCAGAGCAGTCCCAGGAAGATCACAGGGACGGAAGAGACATGGCCCCTGCTTGTACTGAGGGAAGTACCCTCCCTTTACCCCTCCAGACAGGGGTCTGGAGTTTGCATCACAAGGGGCCTGGTGGCCATGGTGAGCAACAGTGATCTACGGCAGAGTTTTGTGTGGGGTAGTGTTCCATTAGATTCCATTGTTATGGAACAATCACTGACGTTGGAAACCAGAAGGAAAGTAGTTAAATCTATCGGAGGGAATTGTGGGTATCCTGAAAAGAGTCGATGGTGGCCTGGACAGGATGGTGGTGGGAGTTGATGGGGGCAGTTTTGTAGAGCTTAGGTGCCTCATTCACGAGATAAAATCGGTAGGAACTTGAAGATGGGCTGTATGGACAGGGGATGGAGGGGCATGTAGACGCAAAGGGAAGGAGGGTCTTAGGGAGAGTGCTATGATTCTACATAGTGAAGTGGCTGGGGGGGGGGGGGGCGAAAGGGGTGGGATTCACCCAGGCTTCGGGATGTGGTTAGACCATGAGTTCCATTTTGCTTATGTTAACCTTGGGGTGCCATTGAGAAATGCAAGGGGGAGTTAAGGAGATATTTAGATATGTGGGTCTGGTGCCGAGCGAAGGCTGGCTGGAGATATATTATTGGAGGAGGTCCCTAGGAACAGACCCTGAGATGAGGAGTCATGTGTCCGTTACTTGTTAAGTGCTCCTGGGAAACCAGAAAGGGAAGGAGGGGAGGGGGTTAGGTAAGAGCAGGAAAGTAGCAGCAGCTAAGAAAGACTGTGATCCAGGACAACTCACTGGAGAGGGCAGGAGTCAGCCTGATCTCCAAGGGGAACTCTGCAACAGTAAGTTACATCTCAACCCACAGAGAAGAACTTGCACTGTGGGGGGTGTACACAAGCCTGGGCTTTCTCCCCCTTTGACCTGAGACATAGCGGCTCTCACAGCTTGAGCACCACCCTCTGAAGAGCTGCAGGTATGCTGACAACACACCACACCTGAGCATAGGAAACCCTAAAATGGGATCCCCAGCCCACTGGGCGCAGTGCTGGGCTGGCTAAGCTTACTTAGGGAGAGCGACCGAGAAAAGAGTGGGCATGACCATGTGCTGAGGAGAAGAGAAGCTTATGAAGGAGACCAGGAAGGACGGTTGTTTCACAGCTACCCGGCAAAGGATGAGGGCTGTGCTAGTACTATTATCTCCACTTTACGGATGAGAAACTCGAGGCTGGGGGAGCTTTAAGCACCAGTCAGATTAAGAGGAGAGTTAGGACTTGAACACACGTCCCCAGACCTGAAGCTTAGAGCTCCTTCAAATGCAACAATAGAAGGTTTTCCGGGGACTAAGGGCCCCAGCATTTGAGGGAGCTGGTCCTTTTTTGAAGGGGTTTACAGATGCTCATATTCATGATGAAACATGTGCCTCTTTGGACTCAGAATCAGGGAGGAAAGAAGAGGAAGGGAAGCTTCTTTTTCAGCGAAACTAAGAATCTCCTGCTTGGGGCATTATGTCTTTGAAGGCCCCAGGATTATGATTTTGCATGTGTGGTGGAGGGGTTTGAACACTCAGCCCAAGATCATGACCTTGAACAGAGAGCAGCCTGCTGGTGGGGGCAGGGAGGGGGGTGTGAAGTCTGGAGCCACCACACCCCCACCCCAGGAGGGACAAGAGGGTGTGAGGAGTACTTAGTGGGGAGGGCTCTCAGCTGCCCAGAGCACAGGCCCGGCCGTGCACAGTGTACCAAGACCCTCACTTGATTTTCTGACTCTGGGGAAGCTGGTGTTGACTTTGTCCGTTAAGCAGTCTTGCCGGATGTCTGCTGACCCCAGGTCCTTTGCCCCGTGAGGAAGCCCCACCGCCTCAGAGATCAGCAGGGTGTGCTAGTTCCCAGGGCTTCCCCCTTCCAGAGGGAGGGTGTCTGGGGTGGAGTGGGCTCCGGGCTGGGACTCAGGGCCATGCCTGCGAGACCCAGAGCATGACCCTCTATTTGCCAAGTCTCTGGCATGAGGGGCAGCGAGGAAAATTGGAAGTAGTAATACCTGCCCCCTGAATTGCCTGGGATTAATTAGGAGACAGATAATACACAGTGTGTGCCTAGGATGAAAATGAGTTATAGTCTCGTTATTAATGTAGCTGGAAGGGTGATTCGCTTAGACAAAACAAGGCCACTGCGCGAGAAGCCAGAGGTCTTCAGATGTCCTCACAGGGCAACTTAAGGGAGCGGCCTACGGGTGTATTTGCGAGGGATTCCCGCTCATTTACTGGAGGGCGCAAGCCAGCAAACCAAAGCTGTTTTGCCCCGTCAAGTAAATAAAACGCGAAGACTGAGCACGACGCTCATGTTTATTTTTTTGTTCCTTAAGGAAAATATTTTCCATAGAGCTGGACACTAACGTGAAAAGTAAAAAGGGGGTGGGGAAAGGAGAAACCCAAAACCGATATAAATTAGAAGCAAACTAGTGTTCATTTCCTGTGGAGGAATTTTCTATTTTTTAATGGAGTTACTGTGGCTTTTTATTTCGGTATGAAGGTGAAGAGTCAAAGCATGAGGATTTAAGGCTTCCAAGTGTGTGTTGTTCTATGAACAGACCCTTAAATTTGCCAGCACGCCCTAGGCGCTGCTCCTGCATAACCAATATCTTCCTGCCAGGGCCAAGGCTGAGGGCCCTTTGACTCCCCTGGAAGTTATGCAGGGAGAAGGGGAGTGTCAGGAATGCAGGATTAGGCCCCATAATTGAGGCTGTCATTAGCTGAAGAGGCAGGCGGGTTTGTGAGCCTTTCCAAGTTTGCATTTATTATGGTATGAAGATATGGCTCCTTTGGTATAAAGAGGGTGGGGGGGGATTTCTGCAAGTCGGCAATATTTTCTTCTCTCTCTCTCTCTCTGTCTTTTTTTTTTTCCCCCTAAGTTGGCTGGTTCTGTAACATTCATTATGCTTTTCTTAATAGATCCCAGAAATGCTGAAATCGTCCTTTAGAGGAAGCATTCACTTGAAACAACAAAAGATTAGAGAAACCTTAAAAATGCTGGATTTTCTTTACCTTTTGAGGAAGGCCAGCTGGAACCTTCTGAAATTATTCCTACCCAGTGTGCAGCCACAAACAGTACTGATGGTGAGGATAAAATATCATTTTTGTAAATTGCATGTGGATACAGCAGTGCCACTTAATCAGATGCTCCTTAGCGGATGGTGGGAACGGAGACCACGGCCAAGACCGAGGAGACTGCTGCGGCACAAAGAGGCCCGGATTAAGATTCTGACGAGAGCAAATGGCCCACGATCATTCTGGCACGTACTTGAATGTAACATTCTAGGAACACCCATTTTTTAAAATTAATTATTTTTTTAACTGTAGTAAAATATAAATAACGTCAAATGTATCATTTAATCAAGTTTAAGTGCACAATTAAATGACATTCAGAACATTCACATTTTTGTACAATCCTCGCCACTCGTCTACCTCCTGAACTTTTCCATCTTCCTCAGCTGAAATTCTGGACTTCCCCCGAGCCCCTGGTGACCACCCTTCTATTTTGTCTGCATGAATTCAGCTACTCCAGGTACCTCAAAGAAGCAGATTCCTACAGTTTCTGTCCTTTTGCTTCTGGCTTGTTTCACTTACCATAATGTCTCAATGGCTTGTCCAGGTTATAGCTTGTATCAGAAGGTCTTTTCTTCTTAAGGCTGAATAATGTTCCACTATATGTATATACCACATTTTGCTTATCTGCTCCTTCATAATATATATATTAATATATATTCATTAATGCATATTAGGATTGCCTGTACTTTTTGGCTATAATGCTGCTATGAACCTGGGTTTATAGATAGCTCTTCGAGACCCCAATTTCATTTGTTTTGGGTATGTACGGAGATGTGTCATTTCTGGATCAAGTGGTAATTCTTGTTCTGATTTTTTGAGGACCTGCCCTGTGCTTTCGATCGTCACTGCACTATTTTACATTCCCGCCAACTGTGTACAAGGGTTGCAGTTTCTATCTTCACCAACACACAATTTTCTGTTGTTGTTTTAAAGATTTTTATTTATTTGACAGAGAGAGACACAGTGAGAGAGAACACAAGCAGGGGGAGTAGGAGAGGGAGAAGCAGGCTCCCCGCAGAGCAGGGAGCCCGATGAGGGGCTTGATCCCAGGATCCCGGAGACACTCAACGACGTAACACCTAATGACTGAGCCACCAGGCATCCCTGTAGTTGTTTTTAATTGTAGCTATCCTAATGGGTGTAAGGTGACGCCTCATTGTGGTTTTGACTTGCTTTTCCCTAATGATTCAGGATGTTGAGCATCTTCTCATGTGCTCGTGTACAAACATCTGTTTGAGTTCCCCCTTCTAATTATTTGGGGGTATGTATCTAGAAGTGAAAATGCACACCACTCCAACATCGAAGCAGGCCCCATAGAGACTTGCTGGGCAACACCGTGTCCCCTGGCCCATCGGCATCCCAGGTTGAGTGGGTGACTACAGATTCTCAACAGGGCAATGAAGCTGTCATTAACCAACATTACTAGAGCTAGAGGATCTTCTGGTTAATGGAGGGTTAAGTTTTGGTTCCAATCATTGTTGCTGAAATTCTTCCCAAAATATTTTAGTCTATTTCCACATGACTTACACAGCCTCTCCTAGGGTTTTTTCTTTATCTTGGAGGAATACTATTGGATGACCACCTGGGAACTAGCTTCTTAGTGCACTCTCCTGGAGATTTAGATTAGAAGGTATCAGACATGTCCAGTGATGTTATAAACCGAATGGTAACTGTTGTGTAGGACGGTGAACTCTGAGTGAGTTAAACTTTCAGAGATGTGGTTTCGGAAAAGATGTTCTGTAGTTCTCCTTTTTGGCAGTCACTGGAGAGCAGGGCCTGTTGTCTATTAAGGCCACTCCTAGTTCATGAAAATAAAACCATGTCAACTGCAAATAAAAGAATGTTTATCTTTCTATTCCCTATGGAGGGAGTTGGAGGGTCCAGGCTGGGAATGTGTCTTATCCAAATGCGATAGCATATCATAGATGTTTCAATGGAAAAAAAGAAAAAAAAATGTGTTTGAATTCATCTGTGTTTCACTTCACTGGAAATTGTGAGTTAGGCTAGAATCTGTATTTATTCATTACGGTACCCCTGGCACTGGCCCAATGCCAGGCACCCAGCAAGTGATCAATAGCTGTGTATTGAAGGCATCAGTGTGGCCTGTTCCCTTAAGAGCCTGCCTGATTACATCTCTCTGTCATGAAGTGTTAAGGTAACAGTTCCCTGACAACACTGGGATAGAACATTCTACTGGCCCGGCTGGCTCCCAGCTGCTACTAGTGCAGACAGGCCCACTCTTCACCCCCACTCATGACCATTCCTTTAATTACATGGGGAACTTCTCTTTTTTCTTCTTTTTTTGGGGGAAACAGAGATAGAAAGGAGGGAGTAGGGAAAGGAAGAGTGCTAGAATGGCAGGAACAACTTTTTTGAATATGGTATGATGGACAGGATTTGAACCCATGGCTAGAGGGATGAGAGCCAGAGTGTGAAAGAATTGTTCTCCTAGGAATGTCTGTGAGACTCAGGGCACAAAGGCAGCTCTAGGGGAGCCAGGGCAGGAGAGGAAGGCAGTGTGGGCACCTCAGCCCTTGGAAATCCATTGACAGATTGTAGGTTGAGGCAAACTCCTTGGACTCCCCAAAGAAAAAGGAGGAACAATTTAAAGATTCCTACCCAAATATATGTGGAATTCACAATCACAGCTCTGTGTATGTGTGCACATGTGTGTGCATGTCATTAAATGCCAGTTGGTGACACATGGGAGAATATTTATTTGTGCTCCAAATTTCTACCTTTTTACTTATAAGCAACTAAACCCTAGACAGATACCCATGTAGGTAGTAAATGAATAAAGACCAACAAAATCCATATGCAAAAGTCATCTATTATTCAAATTGATTTATCCACAACCTGATATAAATATGGTCCTTGTGTGAAATAAGAAACGTAGGGTTGAATAATAGTAATAGTAAGAAGGAGGAGGAGGAGAAGGAGAGCTCTGCCCCTCTATAGTGTTCTCTATGTATAAGGCTGATTCCAAGCACTTTATGTATTTCAATTAATTTGTCCTTCCAATAGTTCTAGGAGACAAGTCTTATTCTGTCCTCTACAGATGTGGAAACTGAGGTAAGGGAAGTTAATTAACTTGGCCAAAACACACAGGCAGCTTGTGGCAGAGTTGGGATTCAAACTTAAGAAGTTGGGCTTCAGAGTTTGACATTTCATTGATCATTCTTCACGTAAAGAAAAAGACGACTTTTAATCCTGAATCTAGTTTGGAATACATTTAGCTGCAAGTAACAGAACAATCTAACAGCAGCTTCAACAAAACTGGGTTTAACAAGAAGTCTGCAGTTTGCTTGGATGGCTCAGTGATGTCAGGACTGATGCGTCTGTTTCATCCTGACCCTTTTTCTCATGCTCCCAAGAAGACTGCCCAACTGGAGAAGACATGTCTGTATTCAAGACAGAAATGGGGGTTTGGGTGGGGAGCAGTGTCAGTAAAGCAGAAGTGTTCCCAGAAGCCTTAGTGGACTTACACTGCCACCTCATCAGAGGAACCAAATGACCACCCGTCCTCTCAAAGCAGCTGGGAAAAGTCAAAGTCAGCCTCTCCAGCTGTTTCAGTGAAGGGATGTGTAAGAAAAGGAGTTGGAAATAGACGTTGAGTTATTAAAAAAAAATACTCACCACACTCCTCAGTGAGAGGAGGTGAGGAAATCTAGACAGACAGGAGGAGGAGACAACAGCTCTGATGGAAGAGGCTGGCAAGTCCCCATCTCTACTCCAGCTGGTGTGTCCCCTGGATTTCTTCTTTTGCCTTGTCTGCTCTCAGACTTGTGATTGTACCGGAACCACTCATCTCCCCACAGACACTGGTTTGGCTGCATGATGGCTCAATGTCGGGATGTTTTAGTAATGTGACCATAGCGCACTGTGACATGATGTGGTCTTGAGATGTTGCGACCAGAACCAGTCTGGCTGGCTGAGCCATGTCTCAATCCCACAGAATTTGTCGAGGGTTCTGGCACCAGCTTGGAGTGTCAGAAGAGTTCTGCAGAGAGCTTTCTGAATCTGTCCCTCCTCATTACAATTAAGATGCTCAAGGGCAGGGCCTGGGTCTCACTGGTCTGTCTTCCTTTTTCTGCTCCCTTCCCCACCCCCACCCCTGAGACTGCAATAGTCCCGAGCTCATCGATGGGTCTCAATAAATATTTGATGGGTAGACTCACATTCCTGGTGACTGGTCAAAGATGTGTCACTTGTTATGAAGTGTGCCAAGAAAGTCACTTACTCATTTGTCCAGTAAGCACTTTTGTGATTTAATCTGTGAACCAATTACTTCAATACAGCTTCCAGAAATAGAGTTCTCCATCCTTTGAAGTGAGTTAATTGTCAGCCGATATTTTATCTGTGTTCGTTCATCTGACAGACAACTAGTGAGGGCTTCCAAAGTCTCAGGCACACTGCTAGGCACAGAGGGACACAGAGAAAGAGGTAATGCTGCCCCACCCCCACCTCCGGACTCAGAGGGGAGAGGGCTAGACAGGCATGTCAGCAAATTGACTGGGGCTCTGAAAAGGACTACATCAAAGCACTGTGGGTTCACAGGGGGAGGGTGACTCAAGACGGCAAGGGGTTGCAGGGTTGTGCAACTGGATTGGCTACGGGAGTCTCCCTCCTTAGACATTCCAAGATGACTGCCAGCTTGGTTTCACTAACGGGGCCGGGGGAGGGGAGGCATGACCCTGTCTGGCTTCCTCCCTCATTGGGTTCACTAGTGAGTGCATACTTCTCCCTGGAGACCAGCTTCACACATGCTCTGCATATTGGCTCTTTTCACAAACAGGACAAAGGAAAACATGAAGGAGAAAGTAAGGCTGAGGTTTGGGAAGCCAGAAGGCCGGGAGTCTTCTCCGAATGAAGGTGGCAGCTTGAATCTTTTTCATTCTTCCAAGGCTAGAACGTGCGCTTTCATTTTGGGGGATGGAACAGGGTGAGATCTGGAGGATGTTTGCGGGGCGCTCTCTCTGCAAGGTAGCTCAGATGAGGTAATCTGAGGGCAGGGCAAATGCTACCCAACTCTCTTCACCAAAAGGTCAATTAAGGAAGCAAAACTACCAGAGTATTTTCAAAGGTCTTTTACTCCCCCTTTCAAAGGAAAACAGCTCTATGGAGTCTTCCGGGAAAACAAGTATATTCTTGCAACTTCGATGACCCACTTATGAGAATATTGGAACAGCAGTGAAAAAAAGACAAAGATACTTTTGTAGCCTCTAAAGGGTTAATATCAGAGCATAGTCGAGGCTTAGCAGCAAAAAGGGCAGCTTTGTGATCTTTTATTATGAAATAAGATTAGAGGCCATAGCACAGACTGGGGGAGGAAGGGGCCGGTGTGGAGCGGGTGACCCCAAGACTTCAGTCTGGAGCATCCGTCCCACACCACAGTGAGTGCCGGAGTTAGGGAGCTAGGGTTAAGCCCCAAGCTCAGAGGGACGTTTCCAAACTGGCTCTGTCTGAAGCAGTTTTTGCAAAATAAAATTTGGACCTCTTGCTCTCCTTCAATTCTTAGTGTGCGTTCACAGACCAGATTTGTAAAATCTGGAAGTGGGAAAGCAAGTATGTAATCCCTGGTAATTCCGCATCCAAGAATCTCACCGAATATATCATATGCCACCTCATTAATGCCTGTTCCTGCTTGTGAATCTCTGGCCATTCCAGATACCAGTCAGTCCTATTTTACAGATGCGGAAGTCGAGGGAGAGAAAACAAAGCACCTTCATGGAGAATTAGTCATCAACAGAAACCAAGAGCTCTGAGTGTCCTGGCTTCCAGTCCTTGGCTCTGGCAGCAACACTGGGCTCCCTTTTCTTCTCGTGGGAACAACTGCTAACACTTCGGCTTTGACTTTCACTTACAGGGCTGATGAAAAAATTACCATTTGCTGAGAAGGCAGTGAAATGCCGACTTCTCACCCTTTGGTCAAGGCGACTTCCTTGAAAGTGCTTTAAAGTAGATTGATGGAATCCAGATCCAGCCATCTTGTCTCCATTGAAATGGCGGCTCATCCACAAAGAACCCCTCCCCCCACCCTCACCAAAAAGCAAAACCAAAAAGGCTATCCTGCATTCCCTGTTTCTTTGATTGAATTGATCCTTCTTTAAAATGCTTATTGAATTTGTTGGCCAATTTAATTAAAAGAGTTAAAAGAGTGAACTTCTCCTGTGGAAGAATTGTGCCCATGCCTTACTTGTGATGGCTCTTAAATGACAGAAAATGCATGGAGCTGGCTTGGGGGCCAAAGAAGTCAAATAGAATTCTTTCCTAAAGCACACACTTGTCTCCCAAGGTGACCCCTCTTCCCCCCGACCCGGTACCTCGAAGGCCCCAGACAGTGGATGCCAATAGAGAGTGAAGAGGGGAATTTAGACATTTTTAGACATAGCTGGGAGGCTGCCTGGTTCGTGTGGAGCTAGTCATACCCAAAATATGTCTCATAGGCAACAACTAGAACTTGGCCTGGGAATCAAAGGGGGTGTACCGCTTTGGGTATAAGAAACTTAGAAATAAGCAGAGATTTAAAAAAGGGTCAGAACACCAGCTCTAAGAAACTACCATCTTTTTCCATGGAGTTTTCCCTTGCCTATCAAATACTACTGAATAACAGTTAATATTTTTGCATAATATTTTATACCAGACTTGTGGCTCAGCTTTTACACACAGTATCTCACTTAATCGTTACCACAAGCACATGAGATGGGAACTCTTATTATACATTATCTTTTATAGAAGAGGAAATGAGGTGCTTGTAAGGAATCTGGGCAGGACTTGAACCCTCATCTGTCCAACTCCAGAAACCACACTCTGAACTGTCTCTGCACCTTGTCAATATTAATTAAATCCTTGCAATGACAGTCCCCTTCTCGTGGGATTACAACCACCTAAGCCCTCCAAGATTGCTGCAAGGGAGACAGTCTTGGTTTTTGTCGTGAACAGCGGCATGAAAAAGTGATCCATTTCATCAGCCAAAGCGTAAGAGAGAGACCCTGAATTAAGACATTTCTGCTGATGGAGGGGAAGAAAGAGTTCTGGAGAAAGGAGGGTCTCCGTTTGAGAGAAACCCTATGAGAGCTCAGGGCTTGGAGAGTAAGAGTTGGGAATGAGAGAGGGAACGGCCTCGGGCAAAAGACAATAAAACTTGATTTTAGTTCCAGGCGGAGGAGGCAACTTGCCTTAAAAGAGAAAGGAGGGGCTGGGAGAGAGAGGGTAGTGAATAGAGAGGGAAGACAGTGTGTTCAGGTGCTCTTTTTTTTTTTAAAAGACATTCCCTCAAGTCGGCTATAGTTAAAAGTGAAGGGACAGAGGAGGTCAGATAGAAACAAAGTGCAAAGGGAGAATTGAAGGGCGCTCAGAGAACAGAAGGTAAAAGATCACAGGAGAGGTAGGAAGAAAGCCAGAGGTAACACAAAGCCCCAGGGAAGCGGCGTGGCAGTGGAGGAGCCCAGTTTAATCAGCTTCGCCTAAGGCGGCCACAGCTAAATAAAGAATGCCGGACGCAGGAGACTGGCCATTCTGGAAAGGCAAGGGTCAGTGGTGGCTTCGGTGCCTACGTGGCAGCAAAGGGACAAAGGGGAAGAGACCACGGAGCCTGGGTTCTAAGAGGGAAGAAACAAGAGCGACCAAGAAAATGATGAGGGGACAGAGGCGGAGAACTGTTTTGTCCTTAAGGGGTGTTCAGTGGCCAGAAGTGGCTGACAGGAGGGGACAGTGAAGGCAGCAATGACCACGGGAGGCAGAGGAAAGTCTGGGGCAATCATAAAGTGGATATTTAGATGCATCTCTGAAAACTGAAATTCACTGTGGCTGTAAATTGTGAACAAATCTGCCCCAGGCATGTACAGCTTTGTTCCATCTGGCCAGCTCAGGGCTGACCACAGAAAGATGTGATTTGGTCGTTTGAGTGCCCAAAAGCCAGCCTAAATCTGCCGCAACCTGTTCGTGAGTTGGCTTTATGATGGAGGAGGCAGGCAGCCGGGAGGAGGCACTTGATGGACATGTGTGAATGAAAGAAAAAAATAAACACTGTAAGAAATGGCTCTCTTAAAAAAAAAAAAAAAAGAAGAGTCCATTTTTCAAAAGGTAAGAGCCCAGCTAACTCAGTTTTGGAGCTGAGTGAAATCAGGTGGAATGTGTAAGTTCTTGGTCAGCCAGGCCTGGGGTTGAAGCCTCGTCCTACCACCTTGGAATTGAATTTTGGCACATTGTGTCCTTTCCTGGGCTGCCTCTGCAGAAAAGTCACCCTCACAGGTTATCATGGGTGGGTTTTGTGGCGAGAGGGAAAGCATCCAGAGAAGGTCGGGCAAGTTACCGGGGTCCTCTCTTAGCTGCAGAAGTGATAGGGAGACACAAGGGCAGACTCAGAGAGCAAACTTCCTAGAGACAGATCTTACGATGTGGTTGAGTCATGAAAACTCTAATTTCAGAGCCTTCCCTCTTTGTATACAACCATGTCTTGTTTCAAAACAAGAGGCACCAAATTTTAGGAAATCTGAGAGTAGGGGATTCTGTGATAATAACGTAAGGTCAACCATGGAAAAAATAAGCTTATCATGGTATATTTATTAAATATTGCAATGACTCCTACCTACCCATCTACCTACTGACCTACCTACCGTGCCTGGGACACTTGGCAAACTGAGAGGTCCCTATCACTGCCTTTTAAATATGCAAGTCTGAGCTTCTGTAGTGCGAGGAAAGTCAATTTTATATCTGCTTTTAGTGCCACATTCAGACTGTGAAAGCGGCCGTTTAGAAAACCTTTAGGTAAATATTTGAAATATTCTAAAACTGACATTCTGAATGATATTCTGATACCACTTCAATAATGTTTTATAAAATTCAGGGGAAAAATAGAATTAAGTAAATTTGAACTTTCCCTTTGCCGAGGCAGTTAAAGGCCGTACTATTTGCATATTCTAATGTGGGATCACTGTAGCTCAAGGTACAAAGCTTCCAAAGAAACTGTCCCTAGCAGGCCAACAGTGCAGGCGCCATTAACCTTTGGCCTTTCATCTGCATAAGACAAAAATCAAAGTCGCTGCTTTTCAAAGTGGCTCCTGTGTAACCACTCTGTGCAGCCCATGCTTTCCAGAACAGTCTTTGGAAGCACAATTAGAAGGTTTAAAAAGCAGAAACAAAAGCTCCATCCTATTTACACATTTAAAGTAAAGGTCATTCTCAGAAACTGGGCTTCCCAGATTTCTCCCCTTGAAATCCCTTAAGATATGTAATACCAACATAAAGGGAATCACAAATCCAGTTTTCAGAAAATGGCATTAAATATAGATTTAAACTTTGACCTTTAGTCCCAAGTGAGAGGACAAAAAATTCTCTTTACAGTGAAGGGCATGTTGCTACTAAGCTTCAATGAGTAGGAGAGAACCTGCCTGGTAGGAGCCAGGATTAAGAAGCACCAAATCGATTTACCTCCAATGCAGGTGTGCTGCAAATCCGCTGGGTCCGGACGTAGCGCGTGATTGGGCCAGGCTCATCTATATTCTAGAGTTTGTAGAAGTAGCTTCTGGGAAACGGGGGGTCTTCTTGGCCTGGGGAATTGACGTTTCCACGGCAATATCTGAAATGCATTCCGAGTGAGCAGGAATAAGAGATGGAATACGCAGGGTCTCCCACTCCACATTAGGGTCATGAGAATAGTGGGAAATCCGTGGGTAGCAGAGTGACGGATTGGGCAAACAGGGAAATCATGGAGACCCAGAGCATTCATATTTTTACATCCCTTATTACCCTGATTGCTCTGCAGGTGCTGACCAGGGCCCCAGGCTGATGACCCGCTCTGTAGCTCTTCTCCCTGCTACATCATCGGCAAGTGGATATTGGGGCCCGGGTGGGGGAGGGGGTGCGTGACGGACAATGGGAAATGGAGCTTATTGGAGAGAGGGACTGTTGGTTCTGTGCATACCCAGAGGCAAAAGAAGAAAATTTCCCCGACTGTGGAATTTGCTAGAACAATTAGGAAAGTGGAGATAAACAGGAATGATGAGTACCGGACTGGGGTCCATTCGTTTTGCTCTTAACTAAGTAAGTGAGCTCATGATGACTACATAGCACAATTATTCATTTCTTGGTCTCTGCCACCAGACGGTCATCTTTAGTTAGCAAACCCAATCTTGCCTATTTTCCATCAGTGCCTGACTTATACGGGGCGCTCAGCAAATGTTTGTTGATTGGATAAGTGAGGGAAAGAAGAAAATTCTTTGTTGGGAGGGTCCCAGTGCAACTCTTTCACTTTAAAGATAAAGCAATTGAAACCCGGAGAGCAGAGGTCCCACTGCTTGTTGGTGTTAGAATGAACAAGGATAATGGGAATGATGATCATGGTAACAGTTAACAATCAAGTACCTCAACTGTGCTAACTGCCCATGTTGGTGATTTCTTGGTTCTCAGCTCCATACTCACCTTGCTATTTTCCCTTCTATGTCCAGTGCTTGGCAGCCAAAAAACTACATTTCCCAGACCTCCTTGTCAGCTTCTGGTAGGTCCTATCATTGACAAGCACTCACAGAATCTTGGGAAATGGGAACAAGGGAGAAGTTATTATGTTAGCATTTATCTAATTAATTAAGTTGTCTGTGGCAGCAGGTGGTGGCAGCAGCAGGCTGTGGAAGGTGACCGCAGGGTTCTGGGACATGGTTGGTGAGTGGCGACACCTGTGGGTTTGTTGGGCTCTCTCAGCCCTGCAAGGGCACCATCTCCTGGTTTCCTCAGCACGGCAGCAATGGTGGCCCCCGCAGCCTCAGGAGACAGGAGTTTGTGAGCTGTAGGTAACTCCATGTCCCTTTTGGTGTCTCCTGTCCTAGACGGAAGTGTCTTCCTGCAGTTACTGATTTCTCTCTGGGTAACACTGTCTTCCTGGTTTGGCTCCAACAGCCCTTCTAAAACATTAGTACCAGTTTCTGGTATTACGTCCCCCACTACTGAAATACCCACAGTGTTTTCTGTGGACGTTCTCGTCTTCTCACAGAAACCTATGAGTTGTGAATCAATGGAACTATGCACCTATTTTACAGATGAGGAGACGAGGCTAACGGATACTGAGAGACTTGCCCAAGAGCACAGAGTGAGGTGGTGGTACAGCCGGGACACAAACCACATCTGTCTTCTGCCTAAATTGATGCACTGAACTCTGTCCTCAAGCTACCCTGTTACCTCGATGGGATTATTTTACTGAGGTCATTTGGGTGCCTGGCAATGGGGTCTTCCACCTCTGTGCTGTGTAAGAGTGATTTTACTGGACTCTCTTCTAGAGTATTATAGAACATACTTTCTCCAGGATGCTTGTTTCCTTGCCCTTCTGATCTAAGCCTCATGATGAAGTTATTTCCTTCATTAAAAACTTTACAGTGGGGCACCCGGGTATCTCAGTTGGTTAAGCATCTGATTCTTGGTTTAGGCTTAGGTCTTGATCTCAGGGTCCTGGGATTCAGCCCCCAAGTTGGGCTCCATGCTCATCGGGAGTCTGCTTGAGATTCTCTCTCCCTCTGCCCCTCCCCCCTGCCCATATTCTCTCTCTCTAAAATCTTAAAAAAAAAAAAAAACAAACTTTATAAGGACTAGTGTATCTTTTAACAGCAGAAGTAGCTAAGGGTCTGGGGCTGTTGGCAGAAGCCAGGAGGTTACCTGGAGTAAGGATTTGGAGAAGAGAAGAGAAAAGAGTGAATGGGCCCAGTGTTATTAAATAGCAGATGGGGCCCCTACACTGTCAGGACAACATTGAGGGCCCTGGCCCCTGGCTTTGGTGAAGACCAACCAGAGGATGGAGGATTAGAGGAATTTTTTTCCCATAAATGCCTTAGAATGGTGCCTGGCTTATCACAAGCACTCAATTATTATCAGCTTAAAAGTAGGCCATGAGACCAGGGACTGGAGGAGATACCAAGGCAAATCAGAGCCAGCTCAGCCTTTGGGGATATTCAGCCAAGAGGGGCTGAGGCGAGTGCACATCTGAACTGGGAGGGAAGGGCTGGAAGGCAGCACAGGCATCCTGAGAGGGTTCTGGGGAACCAAAGGGGTCAATGCAGGCTCTGGGCTTTGAGTAGGCTCTTTAAGCAGGGTGAGATGTAAAGCAGTGGCAGTGGGGGAGGAAAGCACAATTTCTGGGCAAAGAAACTGTACACAGAGGTATTTTCAAATTAAAGTCTCAAATCTCTTGGGTGATTTTTATGAAGCTCTCCCACCTTCCTTCTGAAGGTCTGAGAACAGTTTCTGTGAACCCCCAGGGCCTCCAGGAGCTGCTCAGAGTTGAAATGTCCTCTACAAAAAACAAGTTCAAGGACCAATCTGGCCTTTTCCACATCTTTTCCAATCTTCTCTATCTCTCCTCAACCACTGCTTGCCTCCCCCAGCCCCTAGACCCCAGGACTTATTCCTTCCAGGGGCTCAGCAGAGAGCCTTCATTGCACCCTCCCTGACATCCAGACCCTTTGTCCCTGGGCCTGCTCCTTTAGGCTCCTGCTATTGGACCAGACAGCAAATTTGATGGACTCACCTGAAGTAAGATGTCAATGGCTGTTGTAACTTAAAAATGTTCCCTCTCAAGGGTGTCTGTATTTTAACACTGGCCCTCGGCACTTCATCGAAAGGACTAACGTGGAGTTTCAAATGATAGGTCCTAGAACTTACATCAGTTAAAAGTGGATTTGGCTGTAACGTAAAGCCATACTGCCATGGTTTAAACAAGGAAAGGTGTTGTAGGAATGCACACACACACACACACACTCACACATGCGTACATGCACACACAGAGGCTGTTGCTGCGTCTGTTCAAGGAGAGCAAAATATGCCACTTTGGCATATGGGTTATTTTGAGATGATGGCAATGAAGACCCAGCAGATTCAGGAACAACTTCCATCTCTCCCTTAACGACCTAAAAAAATTTGGATAGGGAGTCTGGCCCAGCAAGAGAAATACCACCAGAAAACTTTCTATCTGAAAGACCTATCTGTATGGCAGGATAGACATCTAATTACTAAACATCTGTTGTTCTCCTCCTCCGGTGAATCGCCCTTCTTCCCCTTCGAGGGCCCAGGCCCTGAGCCCATTCCCCAGCTCAGGATGGCATATTAGCCTCAACCGCCCTCGAATCTCATATCTTTGTGGCTCCCGAATGGACAAAATTACACTTGTCTTTCTCTGTTAACCTGTCTTATGGTAATTTAATTATTAGACGGACCAACAAACCTGGAAGGGAGGAAGGGAAAATGTTCCGCCCCTGCAAGGGCTTAGTATGGCGGCTCTGTAAGGTCACACCCCGGCCCGCTCATCCTCTTCCTCTCTTCCGGCTCCCTCCCCAGGCTGGCAAGATGGCTGCTGCTGCTTGAAGCACCGCAGAGGTTAAGGAGCAACAGGAAGAAGGCAGAAGGGGAAGACGCAAAGCGGCTCCCGCCCCAGGGGCTCTGCCTCTATCTCATTGGTCAGAACCAAGTCACATGATCAGTCTCCAGCTAGCTGCAAGGGAGGCAAGCAAGTGATCTTCATGTTTTCTCTCTCTCTCTTTTAATAATTGGACAGAGTGACACTCAAAAACAAAATCCGAGTTCTTTTAGTCCGTAGAAAAGGAAAATAGATGCGGAGTTGGCAACAGGAGAGTCTTCCAGGGCTGGAGAGGCTTTCAAGGGCATTTTGTCCTGCTTTCTTTGTCTCTGGAGAAGGTATAGCATCAAATGCAGAGAAGCGCGGCTTGGAGCTGAGCAGAACCATACCAAGCACCCTGGCCTCTAACCCCCTGACCGCTGTGCACTTTATTGTGCTGTTTTTCACCTAAAGCCAGGCAGTTTAGGGCGCATGTGCTAAAGCCAGGCAGCGGACGGCACCCTTTCCAGCAGTGCCACCCACTCTTCCCATTGCATAAGGTAGCCCCTGCTTCCTTCGGGTACAGTTAGAAAGTCTTCATTTTTAAATTTTTTAAAAACATTTCAACCCTGTTTAAGTGTACAGTTCAGTGCTATTAAGGGCCTTGACCACGTGGTGCAACCATCCCCACGATCCCATTGTTTATTTTTCATTGCTAATCCAATGCTGGTTTCCTTAGGTGTGGGGTTCAGAGGTGGGGATTTGAAATAAGGGTAATGAAATTTTAATTCATTCAAAAATACAAAATAATTTTACTTTTCAAAGTGTTAACAGCTTAAAAGCACATGTATTTTCTGCCCGGAAACATGTGGTTTCTTATCTGGATTATTTATCCCCCTTCCAATAAACGTTGCTCCATGCTACTCTCTTGCACAGAGAGCCAGCATCAGGGCTCTGAGCTGCTCCATCTTTTATTCAAAGGGCATCAGTATCAATCCCCTTGGTTTGTACTCTGAGTCTACAAATAAATTATTTCCTTTGTATGTTACCGTGGCCATTTTGTGATTTTGGACAGATGAACACTCCTCCGGATTTCTAGTCCCTGTGAATTGGGTCAAAACCAGAAACAAGGAGGAGACATTTGGGGGTAGAAAGACAGTCCCCAGCCCACAAACAACCTTCCAGTCTTGGAAAGATTCCCACAGCGTTTCCCAGGCAGAATAGCCAGTCCGGTAACTTCAGTAGACCGTGGAACTCTGGAGGGAGACAACTGGTGCAATTTCCATCTCTTGAAACATTTCAAATGTATCTGATCAAAGGGGGAGAAAATTAACCACAGTGTAGGAAGCTGGCAAGGGGACGGACAAGATGACCTAATTTGCCTTTCCCATTACTAATTTCAGTAGGAGTCTTCTCTGGGACTTTCACACTGAAATTCCAAGGCAAGAGCACCTCAATGGGATTCTCATGGCTGCGAGAATGACAATCAGGACTTGTGATTTCTGAAGCATCTGCTGTTGTATCCTTGGGGGTTTAGCATGGAACTAAATTCTCCTCAGATAGATACATTGGGCCCCATTCTTATCTACATAATAACTATGGAGAAATTTTCCCTTTGGGTTTCAAAGGACGTGAGTTTGGTCTATCAAAGTTGGGGCTATGCAATGAATTCATTACTCACTGAAATAAAAATCAACACAAATATGTCTTTGCCTTAAGAAAAAAAAAAAAAAACCCACACCACTTAGTTGCTTTACCAACCTCTGGATTCAATTAATTTTTAACATGGAAGTAAAGTTCCCTTTTATTTTTTTCTTCCTTTCAAGCCAGACATTTATTTTTAACAAGGGATGAAATCATCTGAGAACAAAACGGGACATCTGTTACTTTATATCTGTTTATTTTAAGTACTTAAATCTGAGTTTGATTTCACACAATTTTGACATTGTTGCTTCATTAATAATCCTTACGTAATTGCGACCTCAGAGGGCGCCCTGTGATTGCAGCATTCACTTCTCATTAGTGGAGAGTCTGATAGGAAAGCCAGAGTTGCCCTGGGATGGGAGGGACTTCCATGTTCAAAGTTGCTCTCAACGCTGACCTCAGCAACAGCAGGAAACCACCTCAGAAATCACAAGGAGAAGGCCTCGAACGGAGCCCAACTTCAGTAAGCAATGGCCTATAGTCCGTTGTTAACATTTGCATGGTCCCATTTTTTGGGAGTTGTTGGTTGGACAACCTAGAGGCAGCAGCTGTTGCAAGAGAAATGCAAGACTGTGTACACTTGCACACAATTAACACGTACACCTGTGTGCACACCAATGTGTTGGAGCAAAGAGACCATCTCACCCATCTTCGAAGGGTAGCACAGGTTGGTGGGACAACTAGGGGGGTGTCTAGAGGAATGGGCCAAGACATATGTGTGAGAGCCTCACAGAGAGAGGCTTCTGTGGCCACAGTGGGCCTGGCCAAAGGGACAGCCTAATACCTGTGGCTGAGGATCAAGGTGTGGGGCTCGGAGATGGGTTGAAATGAAGGCAGTGGAATTTTTAATTGGTTTGCTCATTTATAGACCAAATACTCCATAACCTCTATGCAAAGCATTGCATATATATTGGTAAATAGATTGTCCTTCTGAAGGTTGCAGATCCATGTGCTATGAGAAGGAATGGCCAAGGGGCCTAACTGAGCTCAAGGGGGCCACAGAAGGATACTCAAAGAGGTAAAATGTGGGTTGAGACCTGAAGGATGAGAAGGAGTTGAATATGGGGAGGGGGAGGGGGAGGGAACTCAAGCTCATGGAAGGGAAGGAGATCCGCTTATTGGAGGAATGGAAAGGAGGCCAGTGTGGCTAGAGTGCTGTGAGAAAGAGGAGTGAAAAGAGGGAGAAGGGAGAAGGTGGAAAATAAAAAGGGAATCATGCCTGGTCTCATAGGCTGAGGGGAGGTGCTTAGATTTAACTGTATGCATAAGGAAAACGATACATGCATAGTTTTAAGCAGGTGAGTGATACAATGTGGCTTATGTGAGCAGAAAGGGAGAGATTAATTTCATAGGCTGTTGTCATGGTTCAGAAAGGTGGCAGTGGAGGAAGTGGGAAGGGGGCGCATTAGGAAAATCTTTAGGGAACGCTGATGGGCTGGATATGGGGTGTGACAGGGGAGGAGGAGTCAGGACTCTCCTGAGAGTTCCTGGCTCAAGTATCTGGGTGAACGGAGGTGTGAGGTGGGAAATGTGAGCTGGGGCAGGGAAACAGCTTGTTGGAGGAGGGTTGGGATGGGGAATCAGCCATTCCATTTGGGACATCTAGCTTTGACATGTCAAGTTGGCAGTTGAGTATTTGAGTCTGAAGTTTTCCTAGGAGAGGTCTGGCTTGGAGGTATAAATATAGAGCTGTTGGCAAGTAGATGGTTTTTAAACCAAGACAATGACTGATGTTAACAAGATTTTGAATACAAGTAGGTAAGTGTTGTTCTGGCTAGAGGTTCTCCATGGAAGAGGGAAAGGTGCTTATATTTACTTATATTTAATATTTAATATTTTAATATTTAATATTGGGGGAATATTTTAAAGGAAATTATAGACATGATATTTTACCCCTAAGTTTCTTAGTATTCCAAAAAAAAAAAAAAAAAATCAGGACCTCTTTCTACTTAAGCACAATCCCAGGAAAACATTTATGGTCCTCAACTCAGTGCTCTTTTCTCATGCCCAGCACTGTCCATTTATATTTTTCTTTAATCCTTACAAGAACTTTTTGAATAAGATGTGATCAGCCCATCCTACCAATGAAGACACTGCAGCTCAGCAGTGTAGTAAATCACCCAAAACCAGGTATCTAGAAACTTGTAAAGCCAAGACCCAAACCTAAGTATGACAGACTCTAAAGCTTTCCTCCCATCCCGCCTTAGCTGCATGCCGATGCCTGGAAACCCCTCTCTTTTTTTTATTTTTTTTAAAGATTTTATTTATTTGATAGAGAGAGATCACAAGTAGGTGGAGAGGCAGGCAGAGAGAGAGGAGGAAGCAGGCTCCCCGCCGAGCAGAGAGCCTGATGCGGGGCTCGATCCCAGGACGCTGGGATCATGACCTGAGCCGAAGGCAGAGGCTTTAACCCACTGAACCACCCAGATGCCCCCCTGGAAACCCATCTTAATGGAAGGCATATGATCCTTCTATCCTTCACTTGGCTTCTATTTCTCAGAGAACTGTCCTCTCTTTTGAGCATTTGATCCCATGATTCCCATTCTTTGCTACATTGGGGGACTGTGTTCTCCTTTGGCCAGCCTGCAGTGGACTATTCTCTAAAGGCATGGGGGTCCATGAGGAATCTGGCTACAGCCTATCAACCCAATTATCATAGATTTGAAAAGCCAACTTTCATTCTGGCCAGCATGCATGGGATGAGGACTCTGCTGATCCCTCGGAATTTGGCAAACAAGTGGTGGTTGAATGAGGGGCATAATTGTAGTGACCATTCTGCTTTCTGCGGTCACATCAGTGCCTCATGCTCCCAGGTCTGCTCACCAGAAGAAAGCCTGAGGTTGTGCCCCTCGACACGCTGCCCCCAACTTCCTGCAAACCATGACCTGGGAAGCTATGGGGTGGGGGCAGTTGACTCAGATACATGCCAGTTCTACTTTCCCCAGGAAGGGTGTGTTCTCGGCCCACTGCTGCCATCATCCTTATTGTAGATGATGCAGAATTTACATGTAGAGGGGCCTCTATCATTCAAAGGAGGTATATGTATTCCAGAGCCATCCTGGTGGCCTCCCGATCACTCCCCAATCCCTAACCCTGCTTTATTTTTATTTATAACATTTATCATCATCTGCTATAAAAGCATTTGTTGAATAATGATTGAAACAATCCTAGAGCGTCCTAGACATCTAAATATTAACCTGGTGAGTCCAAAATAGCCCATAACAGACTTTTGTCCACTCTCCTCTACAAAGCTCTGAAATACTTTCTTGTCCCACAAATCTCAGCAAACAAAAAGAAGACAATGATGAAAGAAAAAACAGGAAGGAAGAAAGAAGGAAGGAAGGAAGGAAGGAAGGAAGGAGAAAGGAAGGGAGAGAGGAAACAAGGGGAGAACAAATACAGAAAACGTGGGAACACACTAGAGGGAGCCATGTTCAGAGCAAAATGGAGACCCTGGGCTAGTTTCTAAGACCTCGAGGTGGGGCACGGGAAAGTTGCCTTCCTCCGAAGCCAGAAACCTCAAGGAACTGGAGCTTTCCATCATCAAGTTATTCCAGGCTGGCTTAGAGGTCTGGGGAGGACATTCAGGCGCTCTGAAATACAGCGATAATCAAGAGAAAGAGGGAGTCTTAAATTGAGGATGGAGAGCAATATACTCAGGTTAATGGAAGCACTAGCAATATTAAATGAAATTGCTCTACCACTTCTTCATAAGACGACACTGGGGAGCCTGCTCTTTGCATAAGCAGGGAGGGTCCTGGGATTTAGTGGGAGGGCGGAGGAGTTGGGGAATCAGTCATGCAGCAACCATTACAGTTCATGGGAGCCCGGCTCACAACCCCTTGGCGCACCTGCTGCATATTTACTCAGGCCCACGCAGGAGCCAGGCAAATTTGGGCAGGATTTCAAGGGAGCCTGGAGCCAGGGGAGCCTGCTTTAGACCAATTAAATGAAGCAGTATCAGGTGGAAAGTAATTCTGAGTATTCACCATTATAGGGAGTTTTGTGTTTAAGCCCCTCTGTGGACCTTCTTTTAATGAAGAACTAAACTGCGGGGTCTGGAGGTGGGCAGGAGGAACTGCTCTAACTCACAGAGCTGAATCCGGCCCCAAGGAAGGCAGACAGAGGCCTGCAGAGTCTCCTGAGGGTGGCATCTTCCAGGTCCCCTGGCACTCCCTCTCGCACCCTGGGACCCCTCTGTAGGTATGTCATTTCTGCTTGGTAAAGATGCTAGGGAGACTTCACCAGGCCCCAGGGGTCAAAGAACCTGTATATGAATGATTGCAGGTGGATCCAGCACCCTGAAATCTTTGGGGGGTCTTCTTTCTGCTTCCTGCCTTTCTCTCTTCCTTCCCCTGTGTTGGTCTTCAGAGGCAGCAGAAGCAGAAAGAATGAAGATGAGCAAAGGATCAAAAGTCTTATGTAAGAGTATTAGGGAAAAACAAGCACACTAGGGAAGGTAATAAACAAAAGAGGAGGAGGGTACGGTTCATGAGTTCCGACAGCACAGAGAGGATGTCGCTTTCAAACTGTTGAAGCTACTGATTGGAGAAACCCCACTATCGGTAGACATTTATGGAGGACTCGAAGGAAACCAAATGTTGTGCTCCATCAGGGGGCCCAGGCCAAGGACAGAGGCCATAGAGAGAACCACAAAACAGGGCTGGGCCTGTCCAGCAACTCTTGATGGCAGTGCACTGAAAATATTTGTCAAGTCGAAGAGACAAAACATAAATATGTGAAATGAAACAACTGGGCCTAATTGGACACCATAAACAACAGAGACCCTATTTCAGACCCTAATTCTTCTTTGACCACCACAGTCCTCTGGGTATATTCAAGCATACTGCCCTGTCTGCTACCCTCAGGACTCTCCAGCCCTGGACACCACACGTATTGAGAGCAGAACCCGCTACAGAGAGGTGCGGTGTAGGTCCGCCTCTGATTTCCAACATGCACCAGTGACTCTAAAACATGCCAGGGATAACATTGGTCTTCTTTTCCCCCAACCTCCCTCCCCACCACCCCAGATTCTTTTGCTGGTCTAAGGCAAAGGATTGAGGCAGTTACTGTTGGGTTTTGATTGAATGTGTATATTGCATGTATAATATATAGATGGGCAAACACACTGGCACATTTTCATTGAATAAATATTGTATTCTATGTGGAAGCTAATTCAGAAATCTTTGGCTACAGAGTCTCCCATACAGGTGGACACACATTCATGTTCCTTTTGGAGGGAAATTCTTTTTTTTTTTTTTAAAGATTTCATTTATTTATTTGACAGACAGAGATCATAAGTAGGCAGAGAGGCAGGCAGTGAGAGAGGGAGAAGCAGGCTCCCCGCTGAGCAGAGAGCCCAATGTGGGGGTCGATTCCAGGACCCTGAGATCATGACCTGAGCTGAAGGCAGAGGCTTTACCCCACTGAGCCACCCAGTGAGCTACCTGAAATTCTTGTAGGTAGGGCTCATTTGAGTTCACGCTGGCTACAGTTGATGTCTTCAGCTCCTGTGATGGAACATGTAAACCTGCATTTCAACACTAGATGAAAAACACCAGTCCTGATAAGAGACTGTACGGATGCAACAAGGACAGGTGGGGTGCACTGACTATTATTTTATATGGCCTCTTAGAGTTTTTGTTTTCAAAATCCAAGACAGAGAGGGGTGCCTGGGTGGCTCATTCCATTAAACCTTTGTCTTTGCCTCAGGTCATGATCCCAGGGTTCTCAGTTCAAGTCCCACTTCAGGCTCTCTGCTCAGCAGGGAGCCTGCTTCTCCTTCTCCCTCTGCTGCTCCCTCTGCTTGTGCTCTCTCTCTCAAGTAAATAAATAAGATCTTAAAAAAGAATTCCAAGACAGTGAAACAGGGTGCTGACTGTGAGGTGCCATATTTTTGTTTAATATATCATAAATGTTAGTGCATGCCTGAAATATTTTGCTGACTCTATCTTGTAACACTGAGATCTCCTCCTGTAAAACTGCTAATTTTTAGTTTAAAACCGAATACCAAATAGAGGTAACTGTTACTGAATATGACAACTGATTCCTAAAAATAGATGTCATGGCACAGGGGAGGGGTTGCTAACGAATTCCCCTGCTCTGTATGCCAAATACACCAGGGACGGCACTGCTTTCCAGAGAATCTAGAACCTGTCCTGAAAGGGTTAGGGCCTCCACTCATGACCTGGCTATTTCTTGGGTTAGTAGTTTCCATGTTCTCATATCAAGGCAATTTGGGTCCTTCCCTAATCCCACTCTGTGTCTACCTTTCTTCTTTCTATTCCCAGACATGTTCTACTCTGAACCCCTTTCTAGTTTCCCTTTCCTATATTCTCACAAAAAGAATTTGGGAAAACAGAATTGACTACCCACCCCTCCCTCCCCCCACCCCCCCGCCTTAAGACTGCTACTTGTTTTACCCTCTTCTGTTTACAGATGTCTGGCTTCGCATTAGTTCTGTGGTATCTCTAAAGGAAGACAACCCAGGAAAGGGTGCCCTTGGAAAGAGTACAGATCAGTAGATTTGAAGGAATTGCCCCCCCACATCCCAATTAGAAAACTGATCATAACAATTGCTTAAGAAGTCCACCTATTTAAGGACTGAAAAATATGAGTCATGTTCAGGGGATTTATCAGAAGTATCAAAAGAAGACATGTGGGACTGATTTCCAAAATAGGGAAGCATTATTTCCCTGGAAGTCATCCAGGGAAAACATACAACTGGGAATTTCAACATTTTGCAAGAAAATGGAACAAATCTTAGGAGAGAAAGGCTCCATGAGCAATACAACAGGACTTCAAGAAGTTAATGTATCATGTTTATGAAAAACCGAACTTGCCAAATCAACAGTGTCTTCTAAAATTTTAGCTTCAGGATTAGCAAGTGACCATTTCTGACCACTTTGCTTTTACCTTCATATTCACGATAGATTTGATTTTAAAACTGGAAAAGGATTTGCAATAATGGGAATTGGAAAATGACTAAATGGACCCACAAGTGGGTGACTTCTGCCTTAGACCTGGATGGGAAGTTTCCAGCAAAGTGTCAAGAGGCTCTCTGGCCAGGCTTGTCTCATTGATGTTCTGGAAAGGGAATCAAGCAGCATATCACTGGATGGTATGTATGCTGGAGACTGTGTGCTAGAGACGGGGGAGATGAACAGATCCTGCCACCAACACGGCCACACTCTGCACACCTAGGCGGCTGAGAATGTGAACTCAACAGGCACTAACATGGGGAGGTAGTAGCTGGGCTGAGGGACCAACTTCCCTGAGCCCGACTGGCCCGGTGCCACCCTTTCAGGCACTGACAAAGAGAAGAGCATGTTCAAGAAGAGCCTCCCCGGACAGAAGAGGCTGTCATAAAGCTGGAGGTTGTTAAAGCAGAAAAATCAAACCCTCAGAATAACATACGTGTCTTCTTCATAGGTCTACGCGGCTCATCTGCAGAAGAGGGGCTGTTACGGGTTGAATTGTGTCCCTCTTCCCATTCATATGTTGAAGTCCTAACTGCACCCCCTCCCCATTACTTTCGAATGTGACCTTACTTGGAAATAGTGTTGTGGAGATGTGAGTAGCTAAGATGAGCTGGAGTAGGGTGGGTGCCTCATCCAATACAACCCACTGATGTCCTTAGAACAAGAATTTTGGAGACAGGCACGCACACAGGTGGAACTCCAAGGGACCATGGAGGCAGAGATCTATAAGCCAAGGAATGCCAGTGATTTCCAATGAATCGCTAAAAGCTTAGAGAAGGGGATAGAATGGATTCTCTCTCACAGCTTCAGAAGGAGCCCACACTCCTGACCCTTTTATTTCGGACTTCCAGGCTCTAGAACTGTGATACATCAGTTTCTTTTGTTGATAACACCCTGTGTGGCAATGCCAGGAAACTAACAGAGGGACTGAAGTCATTCAGTGACAGACATGACTCTTGCTGGTGAGTGGCTTGGCATGTCCGGCAGGCAGATTCAGCATGAAGTGATGGAAGAGAGACCTTTGTAATAATCGAGACTTTGCAAGAGCGGCTGAGCTGCCTTTTTGGGAGGAATGCACTTTCTGGCATTGAGGGCGTTTTAAGCAGAGATTGGTGGACCATCTGCTTGGGATACTGTAGGGCCAGTTCCTACCTTGGGAGCAAGATGGGCATGGGTCATCTCCAAGGTCTCTGCCAATTGTAAACTTCTAACTCTAATTCTAAAAGTATTCAATGACAACAGAAAATTAACTTAAGAGTTAAAATTGGTACTTGTTCTGTTCTGGGAAAGGTCAGATTCTTTTTTGTTTTGTTTTCTTTTTAAAGATTTTATTTATTTGACAGACAGAGACCACAAGTGGGCAGAGAGGCAGGCAGAGAGAGAGGGTGGGGGAAGCTGGCTCCCCGCTGAGCAGAGAGCCCGATGCGGGGCTCGATCCCAGGACCCCGGGACCATGACCCGAGCAGAAGGCAGAGGCCTTAACCCACTGAGCCACCCAGGTGCCCCGAAAGGTCAGATTCTAAAGAATCATAAAATAGAAATAGAACCAGTAAAGGGGCTCCTTGCTGGCACAGTCAGCTAAGCATCCAACTCTTCTTGGTTTCAGCTCAAGTCAAGATCTCAGGGTTGTGAGATTGAGCCCTGAGTCTGGCTCCGCTCAGCTCAAAGTCTGCTTGAGATTCTCTCTCTCTCTCTGCCCCTCCTGCTGATGCTGTCTCTCTGGCTTGCTCTCTCTCTAAAAAAACAAAAACAAACAAACAAACAAACAAAAAACCACCAAAAAATAAAAAACAGAACTAGGAAAATATAATTCCACACAAGAAAAAGTACAAGTATTAACAACGGAGATATTTCAAGATATTTCCAGTAGGCCGGAGGTACATGATTAATGATGAAGCAGACAATCAAAGGACATATTCAAGTCAAATTAAAGATGTGCTTGTATGTTAGGGCTGAAAACCAAGGTGGTTTAATATGAGCATTACCTGTAGGGGTTAGATGTATGGAGTTTCAAGTTAGGCGGGTTCCTGAACACTCAAGAGCTCTGTGGCCTTGGCCTATTGCTTCTCTGAGCAAGAGTTTCTTCTCTTGCTGAGTAGGACTGCAAGGAGTTCCTACTGCAGAGTAGGACCATATCACCTGGTTCCCAGTGTCAGAGGGATGATACGAGATAATTAATGAAAAGTGTGGGGTGTCTAGTAAGAATGCAATAAGGGATTGCAATTCTTATCATGAAATTATTGTCCCTAGCACCAAAATAGGAGGCTAATTGCACATATGTACACACACAGAAACAACGATGACAGAAACTGACTTTTTTAAAGATTTACTTATTTTGAGAGAGAGAGAGAGAGCATGCATGACTGAGGGGGAGGGGCAAGGGAGAGGGAGAGAATCTCAAGCAGACTCTCCGCTTAGCGTGGAGCCCAATGTGGGGCTCTGTTCCACAACGGTGAGATCACAACCAGAGCCAAAATCGAGGGTCAGATGCTTACCTGATTGAGCCACCCAGGTGCCCCCAGAAATCAAAGTTTTAAAAGAAAAGTCGTCATTAGATTTCATGACTTCAGTGGCCTCTTCCCTAGTCAATGTGAAAGTTTCCCTTACTGATATTGAATTTAAGTTAAATTACTGGGAGTCATAGTATGCCACCTCATTCCCCATACACTCAGAAGAAGAGCAGAAAGGTGGGCAAGTTTTGTGGGTGACCAGTTCCTTTGAAAGCACTAAGTGCTGGCTAGGGTTAGAGTCCCTGGTCTGTTGTGTCACCTTGGATGTGTGAGAAGGAGCTAGCCTCGCCTACCTCATCAATTTGGTGGGGTGACAAGATGGGGCCAGGCTTGGGAAAAGTGTCAGCTAGAGGGCAGTGTCGGCAGAGAGCAGGTCAGCATCGCTCAAGCTCAGGGCTTTGGGATGGTGACTGGGGAATGAGGGTGGGCGCGGCTTACTCTGCACCACCCTCGCCACCCCCCAACACCCCCCCCCCCCCGCATGCACCTTGAGGCCAGGGAAGTGGGGGTCTATTGGTCCTGATAGGGCCAGTCAAAATGAGGAGTAATACATGAAATTAAGCTAGATGAGGCTTTAAGGAAAGGAAAAAGTTCTGTTCTGCGGGATCTTTTAGATAATGAAGCGGTCATTAAGGACACTGGGAGATACAGCACCCCCTTCCCCGCCCCCACCCGGGAACTGACACTGAACCAACCCCGCCTGCGCAAACCGGAGGGAGTCCGCGCTTGGTCCCTTCCTGGTCTTCACCGCTTCTCCTTCCTCCTTTAACTTCAGCCTTTTCCCAAGGACGTTCTTTGATCTGAATTGCTCCTTCACTGAGGCTTGATCCATTCATTGCTGGGGTTCAAATCGGCTGAGGTGTGTAGTATCCGGTGATAGGACAGCCTTAAGAAAGCGTCCACTCTCTGTCTCTGTGGCCCGCCCCCGCTGCCTCCCTGTCCCCCACCACGTTTGTGGCGGCCCCCGCAGCCTGGCTGACTTTCGTGCCTCGGTGTCAGCCTCCTCATTAGGCATGCTCTGGGGCTGTCTGGTGTCAGAGCTGGCCGATGCATCAGAATGCAGGGCATGCCTCGGGCTCCTGGGAAGCTGCACATTCCGCATGAAATATGAAGGCAGCAGCCAGCCCTGGGGAGACCCGGGGTGAAGTCAGTGAAATAGCAGCAAAGGTGGCTGGTGGGGGAGGGGGCAGCGTACAGGGTCCGGGGGAAGATGTGGGCACCTTCACGTATTTTAAAGCGGCCTTTTGGGTGGGTGGGGGGGAATGCAGGAAGGGGGCACACGGTATGTGTATCCTCTGGGCTGTTCCCGACATACACGCCCCAGGTTACACTCTTTCTGCATAAGCTCGTGGTCTCTCCGTGATTATGGTGATGTGCCCTTTTGAGATAGGCAGCCGGCCCCCTCTCCTGCTGTGCTCATCACCGATTCTTGAGTTTCTCTTTTGGGACAACCTGAAATCATAAGAGCAGTCCACGTGGATTTCAGAGCACCTGACAGTAAGAAGGATAATAAAAGTAATGATGGTCCGGCGGGCCCTGGAGATGCTTGTCGCACACCACCTTGGGCCTGCTGAGGTTAAACGTGCTTAGCAAGTTGTGGCCTCCCGTGGCTGAAAGGCCTGCTAGAAAAGCCTGTCCTCACCTTTCTCCCCAGTCTCCCAGCTTCCAGCCAGGGCTCCCGCTGGGGGTTCTAGGCAGCCATTCTGAGATGAAACCGTTTCTCCCCACCATCAGCACAAACAGCTGGCCATGCCTCTTGGATGCAGTGCCGCATAATGCCCTTGGACATCTCCCATAGAACGCTTCCCCACCATAGTGAGGTTCGTCTGCGTGTAGGTCTTGGTCCTAGTTTTTCCGTGAAGCAGAGACACTGTGCTTTCTTGTTATTGTCTATCTGGGGATAGGACATAGGAAGTACTTGGTAAACATTGAAGAAGTTTCACCGGGTGAGACTTCCCTCCTACGGTATCAGTCATCCGAGTTACCAGGACCTTCAGGAGGCACCCTTCGCGCTAAGGCCACATCACTATTTGGAACGTGGGGACCCATATGCTTGTCTCACATGTAGGAACATTCAGCACATATCATTGTATTTGGTGATTTTCTGTTAATTTTGCCAAGGATTTGCCAGGACTCTTTGTTTGGTTCTTGATGGGGAACAGCAAGAGGCAACGGGATTGCGCTAAAATGCTGGCTTCTCACAAGCCTGTCAGGTCTCCGAGTCGGGGCATTATCTGTCTCACTCCCTGCTGTGTCCCCCAGTGGCTAGAAGAGTGCCGACCACGCGCAGAGTAGGTGGTCCACGAACATTTTGGCCAACTACCACAAGGCACATATGGCGCCTTATCCTCTAGCCAGGGACAGGTTCGGAGTTGAGCCTTCCCTGGCATTGACTTACAGGCACTGAGAGAGTTTCTCTTTCTGCTGGGGTTGCTAAACCAGAAGCAGCAAGTTAGTCATGAAAAAGAGAGAATTCGGCTATCTGACAAAATGAGAGAGGGAGAGAGAGTGCGCGCGAGAACAAGTTAGCTCTCAGTCCTGCTGAGGACCTAACCCAGAATGTCTTGGTTATACGAACCAGTGAATTCCTCCTTATTTATTTATTGCCTTCAGGTAATATTAGAAGAGGGTTTCTGGCACCTAAAACTGAAAGCGGTCTGATGCACTTGTTCATACCATCTCTGTCTCCTTTCAAAGCTCTTCATTGACTCCGTACTAACAGCTGACTCTTTACATTTTACGCACGTGGATCTTCAAAATGTCCGTTTTCACATAGTGGTCCTCCTCTTGTTCATTGCTTTTGCTCGCTTTAGGCAGAACTGTGTTTAAACCACGCACTCAGGGTATCTTTCCCGTAGGAATACTCCAGATGGAGGGAATTCTTCGAATCCCCTGGACTTCACAGTTCTGCCTGGTGACAGGTCCCTGGGTCCCTAGAACACACATGATGGCTTACCCTCACTCCACAGTGGAACTCGCACCCAGCTCTGCTGGGACAACACTCAAGTGTTTGTACCTTGTCTCCCAGGAATCTGTCTCCTGAACTAGACTGGAGATGGGCGATTTTCAGAGAACCAAGAAGGGAAGAAAGATGGTCCATCGTTACCTACTCCACAGCCAAAAATCGTCCACGGCACTGCCCATCCCTGTGGAACAAATAACTTCCTCGCCCACAGCCACAGACACAGGCTGAGTCTGTCTGATCCATGTTTTCCTTCCTTCCATTAAGTGACCCTCTGGGGCCATGTTCTGATTTGCTCTGGTCAGGTCCTGAGTGCTCGGCACCATGCCGGCTGTGCAGTGAGTCCAGCCATGACCCTGCAGCGTTTACCACTGTTTCCTACGAAGCTAACGAGCAGGGAATGTTGGACCACCCCCTCCACGGTGGGAGAGAATGGCTCGACATGGGGGTGCACAGAAACAAGAGAACTTAGGAGTCTCATTTCCTTCCTCCGCGGCCCACCCAGCCTCTGGGATTCGGAGCCCGGCCCCGGGAAGGCATTCTGTTGTGGGGCAGGCTGGTGTCTGATGCTGACCCACCTCATCGCCGGTCTGCAGGTGCTGGAAGGGGGCTGCCGCCGTCCCCAGCCCCCAACAGGGAAGGGTGGAAAGTGCTGCATTGTGCACGGGTGTGTATGTGTGGTCCTTGGAGCGAGGGCCGGGCAGGGGCCCATCTGCAAAACAACATTAAGAGACCGAAACATTTTCCACTGAGAAACAGAATTACTGCCCGTGGAATTCTTACCCAGCCCGAGAAGGGAGGGCAGCCCCTCCTTTTCATTAGTTAAACAAAGAGGGTTATTTTTCAAATGAAAACTTTCGGTGTGGAAAACAAGCTAATTCCTGGGGCTTTTCAACAAGAGCGATGCTCAGTGCTCGAAGAAACATGTCTGTGTGGACAGGCAGCTGCAAAGAGTGGTACAGGTACCCGGTCACATAAAGCGGCCAGCCTGGCTGGTGGGGGACGCAGGACTCAGCTTCAGGGTCCTTGAAACAATCTCAGGTAAGAAAAACCAACAGAGGAAAGGACCCAAAGCCTCAGATTTGCCCACCGCCCCCCCCCCAAAAAAGCTGAATATAAAAATATTTTTTATAAGTTCATGAAACGGTCCTCCTTCTTCCTTCAGGTCAACGAGCTCCCTCTGATTGGAAAATAATCTGCAAACTCCAGCCCGGCCTGGTTCCACGGGGCATGTGCAGCTTTATTGAACTCCTAGCTTTTAGATTTCTTTTGAGCACAAACTGGCTTCCACTCACAGCCTGGTGGGGTAACATCACGGCTTTCTGTCGAGGTGTCCTCTCCGGGAAAGCTCTCAGGTACTTGCATTTGTTTAAGGGCAGGTCTGCCGGGGTTCGAAGGACCCTGTAAGTAAGTTACTTGTAAGTAACATGTCACTTACAAGCACAGTCTGGGCCTCAGCCTGCCATCAGCAAAGGGGGACAGTGAGGGTGCCCATGTCACAGAGTTGGCATGCTTCCTGGATGCCACAGCACAGTTTCTGGAAAAAAAGAACTTCTCCCTAAAATGCTGGTCTTTCTTAGGAAGTTAAAGGGACACGGCATATGATCGTAGATCTAAGCTTTTTAAATGAACAAATACCGTTCTTTGAGGTTTCTGCTTTTCCCATCTCACTTGCAGAGTGAGTGTTGTTTAAAAAAATACAAGCAGGCACAAAATAGCTGCTCTTCAGATCGGAGCTTCCTTCTCCAATCAGCCCGTGAACGTTTCGGGGAGCATTCTATTTGACTTGGCTGGCCCCTGGTTTTGCCGTGAGTAATATGTTGGGCTTCATTTCAGACTCCACACGGCCAAGATCACTGGATACTTGAGCTTCCCTAAACTGAGTTGACACAGCTGCTCTGCCCCTGGTCACTGGTGAGTTGTCCCTGTGGGTTCCAAGAGGTCTTAACACAGACAGGGCAAGGTGCAGCTGCCAACCGAAATGCTTGGTGATGAGGGCTCCCATGGAGAGGGTGCCCGAGTGAAAGAAGACCCAGGAGCCCTGGGGAGCACTCCTGGGGAGTGCGAGAAAGCTGGGACAGAAAGGGGATGGTCAGAGATGGGTCACAGAGGGTGGGGGAGAGCAGAGCCATGTGGAGAATCCTCGCTCCCATGGAGGGGTCACTGGACGTGAGAAGAAACCAACCGGATATGAAGGTGCCCTGTGATAAAAGAAGGGAGCCGCCACTCCCTATGCCAGGACTTCTGAGACTCGTTAGAGTCACTGAGGGATACTTGCTTTAAAAAGTATTGAGTGGGACTCTCTTTTAAAGACGCTCTTCATTTCAAACAGAACTGAATAAACTAAATTTAATTTAGACATTTTCCCCCCCAGGAACATAGCTCTGGCATGAAACAAGGTTTGCCCATGGTCACTTGAGAACATGCTCTGTGAGACAACAATGCTGATGGACAAATAGAGCAGAGTGTTAATGTTGAGGCCAATCTAACCTCAGTGACAGGCAGGCTGGTAAACAGATTGAAGGAGATAATGACTGTCTAGTGTTTTCTTTCCAGGCTAGCAAACATCTCTTTGACTGCTGGGGTAGCAACACCCTTACCTTAAAAGGTTTGGATTGATGATCTGGGCCTCATAAAATCCCCTTCCCATGTCTGCAGGGAAACCTGGGCATTTCAGAAGTGAAAGATAATGATGACGTTCTAGAAGCCGTATGATTATGAGTACCCATTATAGATGTTAAAACGATCATTGCAGTTAATCAGACCGCCCGTCATAGTCTCAACCTTGTAACTAAACACTGGTAGATTCATCTTCCCCATGTGCTTTTAAAGACAAACTTGCATCAACCTACAAATTTCCCCCTTTGACCTCTATCTCCGGAAGATAGTCAGGTGATGGGAGTGAGGTTTGGGCATTGTATGAAGATGGGGAGCTGTGATGCTCTTGCAAGTTCCAGAACTTCGGAGTCTACAGGACCCCTGAAGGAGGGATCATGCCTTTTTTGTTCACAGCCATAAGAGGTTCCTTGGTAAATGTAGCCAGTAAGTAACTGTTGAATGAGAGAGCATGTAAGTTTCACAGCTTGGAAAAACATACCCATTAGAACGAAGCTCTCCCCTCTCTTTCCATTGACACTAAACATTCATGCTCCCAGTGATATCCCGCATGCCGCATCCGGGAGCTTCCTCGGTCCTCGCCACTCACCTGCTCTGTGGAATCTCGTCACAAGAGCTCACCTTGATTGAAAACCCCACTTCTCAGCTTCCATGGCTCCATGCTGCACTCTGTCCTGTGCCGTTGGCCCCTCTCTCTCACTTCCTAAGGGGAGCAGCTAGTCAGTGGCCCTGGACTCAGCCTGGTCTTCTCCTTCTGCTCCCTTCCTTGACGACTCATTCAGTCTTGGCGTCAGCCTTCAGCTTTATGCGGGTACCTACGAAGTCTAATTCCTAAATGCTGAAATGCTCTTTCTCCGGCCTTTTGTGTTTGTATTTTCTTTTATTTTTCTGGAAACATCACTATCCTCCCAGTCACCCTGCTGGAAAACTTGGGGAGTCTTTCCTCAGCATTGTTCCTCATGTTTACCAGATACTCAAGAAAACAAAAGATGGCAAATTTCCACTGTCTTCTCATGGTCTATGACTCAAGTTTCTTGTCCGTCTCAACCGTCCCATCTCTCGGGCGTCTCCCTCGCCCTGATGCTCTGCTCTACTTCATCCAAATGACTATTTCCAACATTCCCCTTTGCCAACAGTGCCTTTTCTTCTCTGTATACTGCCCCAATTCTCCCTTTGTAAGTTTCTCTGGGGCTTTTTAATCATAATTTCTCCTCCTTTTAACCATCACTCACTATATACATTTCAGGAGACATTTTCCTAATGCTTTATTGTATAATGGTTTTCTGTGTATTTGTCCATATCCTTTAGAGAAAGACTAAATAAATCCCTGGAATGACTGAACTGATAAAATAGATAAAGAGAGCTTGCATAGATTACCCATACACACCATACGGACATTAAAAAATATTAAGAGGATATTATGAATAATTTTATATTAATTAATTTGAAAATGTAGGTGAACAAATTCTTACAAAAATGCAAAAAGACTGATGTGAGAAGAAACATGATTTTAATATTCATATATTTATTAAAGAAATTAAATCCATAATTTAAATTTCCCCACAAGGAAATCTTAAAACCCAGGTGGTTTGAGTGGAAAATTCTTTCAAACATCTGAGGAAAATATGAGTGTTACACAAACCCTTCCAGGGAATAGAAAAAACAAGATACACTTTTCTACTCATTTTATGAGGCCAGCATAACGATGATGGGGAAATTTATCAAGGACATTATGGAAGAAGAACATAGATATAAAATTCCTAAGGAAAATATTAGCAAAAAGATGTATTAAAACAATCAAATATGACAAAACAAAGTTTATTCCAGAAATTCAAGGTTGGTTTGACACTTAAAAATTAATCAATATAACTCATCACAGTTATAGGATAAAGAAGAAAAACACAATGACCATCTCAGTAAGTGAATAAAAAGAATTTGATAAAACTTCGTACTTTTTCATGATTAAAAAGATAACTCTCATCAAATTAGAACTAGAAGGGAACTTCTTCATGTATAAAGGATATGTCTGATAAACTTATAATCAACTTCTCCCTGAGATCAGGAATAAGACAAGGATATTCACTCTTACCATTTCTATCCACCATTGTATTGAAGGTTCTACCTAGAGTGATTAGATAAGAAAAAGAAACTTAAGGATTAGAAAATACATAAAGCTGATGTTGTTTGTGGACATGATTGCATAGATAGAATCTATGGGTAAACAAATAAATAAATAATTATATTTAGCTAGACTAATGAATATAAGGTTGACATAGAAACAGATCAATTACATTTTTGTATATTTACAATAAATGTTACAAAAGAATAAAGTTGATGCCATTTATAATAGCATTTTAAAAATCAAGTACTTATGGGAATAAATTTAGCAAAATATGCACCTGACTTAGGGGTAAAAAATGCACTACAGAGATTAATTTTGGAAGATTTAAATAAATGAAAGGCTATATCATGTAAATTGGATTTGAAGACTTAGTCTTGTAAAACCATTAATGCTCTCTAAATTGGCCTGTCGCCTTAGTGCAAAATCGGTCAAAGTCCCAGCAGGTTTTCTGTCTTCCTCCCTTCCTTCTTCTCTTCCTTCCTTCTTTCCTTTCGTCTTCTCTTACTTCCTTCCTCCCCCTTTTTTTCTTGTAAAAATTAATAAGCTAATTCTAAAACTTACATGGAAATGCAAAGGTTAAAAAATACTTAAGAAAGTGACACCTGTATGGTCCAGTCAGTTAAGTGTCCCCCTCTTGATTTTGGCACAGGTCATGACCTCAGGGCCATGGGATTGAGCCCAGCTTCGGGCTCCACGCTGGGCACGGGGCCTGCTTAGGATTCTCTATCTCTCCCTCTGCCCCTTCCTGCCACTCATTCTCTTTCTCTCCAAAATAAATAAATTAAAATAATCAAGACAAAATTAAAGAAAAAGTTGGAAACACTCACACTCCTAGATAACACACCTTATTATAAAGCAACAGTAATTAAGACCATGTGAAATTGGTGTAAAGAGAGATAAATACACCCATGGAACAGAGCTGAGAATCTGAAAACAGAGCTGAATATAAGTCACGTGGGTTATAACGAACGCTTCAGTGTAATGCAGGGTGTGAAGAATTGTGTCTTAATTAAGTGGTTGGGTTAACTGGATTTCCAGGAGAAGAAAATTACTTATATCCATGTCTCACACCATATACGAAAGTCAATCACTCCATAGACTTAAGTGTGGAGCTTAAACAATAAAGTTTCTGGAATAGAACATGTGAGAGTATCTTCATCACTGTGGGTAGGTCCATTTAAATAACCTAAAATTCATTAGCCATAAGACAAAAGATTGATAAATTGGTCTTTCTAAAATTAAGAACTTTTTCCATGGAAAAAGAAAAGAAAAGCAAGTAGACTCGTGCCATGAAGAGAACTGAAAAAATAGAATAGAATAGAAGATATTTCCAAAAATATATCGAAGGACTTGTATCCAGAATATGTAAAGATTTCTTCTACTAAAACAACAAAAACAAGACCTATGTTCATTAAAGATGGAAGAAATCATTGAAAAGCCACTTCACAAAAAGATATCTAAATTGATAACAGATTTATGTAAAGAGGCAAAATTAGACACACTACATTAAAATCACAATTCAATTTTTTAAAAAATATTTTATTTATTTATTTGACAGACAGAGATCACAAGTAGTCAGAGAGGCAGGCAGAGAGAGAGGGGGGGAAGCAGGCTCTCTGCAGAGTAGAGAGCCCAACATGGGGCTCGATCCCATGGAGTCACGGGACTTGAGCATGACGCAACTGGGATGCGACTGGGATCATGACGCAAGCCAAAGGCAGAGGCTTTAACCCACTGAGCCACCCAGGCGCCCCATAATTACAATTCAATTTTAAGTGCTTATCCACTGAATGTGTAGAATTTAAGGTAATCAGCAATGCTGGGTATTGGCGCAGAAGGGAGTGAGAGGGAAGGTGGTCGCTTTGGGGGTTACAGCAACATTCCACGGCCAGATCTGAATGGTGGTCACGTGGGTGCGTTCACTCTGAAGAATTCATCAAACTGCACAGTTATGATGGGTATAAAAGTTCTATTGCAAGTTACAAAGCTGACCAAAACAGCAATAGCAAAAGCCCTAGACCCCAAGTCCTGTGTACATTCACTTGATTCTTAGCATTGACCTTTTGCAGGTTGCTTTATGTCTTCGTATTTCTTTTCTTTTCTTTTCTTTTCTTTTCTTTTCTTTTCTTTGTCTTCATATTTCCGATACTGTCTCCGTTCCTAGTTTCCATTGCTCCTGCCGGTCGACATGGTTCTATCCCTTTCCTCTACATCTGCACTTTGCTTTCAATCTCAGTTTGATACATTGATCTTCATGTAAGTGGTTTGCGCATCCCCCCCGCCCGACCCTGAGCTGATTTCTCATCCTCGACTTCTGTCCGTATTTCATGCATAATACCCCATATCGACTTAGTTCTATTTTCTTCTATAAATTTCATTACTGGCCTTGATATAAATTTTATGTTGAAATTTTCATTTCTTCCTTATTTAATTTTTTCCAGGTTTTCTTGATAATTCTTGTGCTCCTACTGATCCATAATTTCAAAATTTCTATGAGGTCATATGCTTGGTCTCCAATTTCCCATCAAACCCACTACTTTACAAAAAGCCTTATTTCTACTTTTCTGCCCAGTGGAATGGGGGCAAGGGGGAGTAGGGGGAGATGCTCCTTCTCATTCTGTCCCTTCCAGCTTTGACAGCAAAGAGCCAGGTGATCTGACATGCAATAGGAGAGGGGAGAAAAGAAGATTCAAACATGATAACTAAAACCAGCACTCCCCAGGTGCCCGAAGCAGTTTAACAGATAACTTTCCTCACAGATTAAGCTAAGAAGCCATCTGACCTGGGTCCACTTGTGGAACCATTGGCCTTGTTTTTACTTTTTTTTTTTTTTTTTCTTTTTCAGAATAAATCCTCTCGTCCTACACTGGAGCCACTGAAGAAACAAGGGGGTTTGTATTATTTTTTTTTAAATCCAGATGAAGGTTGTGGCCAGGAATTTTTCAAACACTGGAATAAATTTTTAATTTGGACTTTGATATCCAGACAAGCCCCGCTCATGCTCTCTTGGGTCTCCTTCCCAAAGACCAGACTTCAAACACACACAGCTCGCCGTCTTCGCAGAGGGGGCAGAAAAGCCCCAAACCAGCCGGGGCCCCAGTTGACAGAAACCCCAGACATCCAGCCAGTCTGGGCTGGACCCCTGTTTGCTACCTGGTCCCGGAAACCCACGCATCCTATTCTCTGGACCTGAAGCAAAGTTCCTCCAAGGAGAACGAGTGAGCGGGTCATCTGTCCGCGCAGGAAATGCTGGAACATTCGTGCCTCCACCCGGGGACCCTGCCTAGGGCATTCTCAATAACACAGGCATTACATCTTGAATGGAAACAGGCAAATAAGTGTTATTAAATTTGCCTTTATTCTTTCCTTCTTAGTCTTTCAGTTTGTCTTTTAGAGTGTGGATGGTGGGGGAAATGGATGTGTTTCTTACAGATTAGACTCCAGAGAACCTTTGCTTTAACTCTTAGTTTAACTTTCTGAAAATTGACAAAACAGAAGATGGGAAGAAGGGAAAAAAAAAAAAAAACCGTGATATTCTCTGACAACCAAGAAAGAAGCTCATTTCCTTTTGGAGACCTAGATCAGAGACTCTAAGTAATTGAAACTTAATACCCAGAGTCCCTTGGAAAAGTGACCACCCTGGGGCTCTTAGCATCATTTCCTGCTAATTGTCACCTGAAATAACCAGTTGTGGAAATGGGGTGGGGGCCCGAAGCAAAGGAATGTAGTTTGGGGAACAGCTAGCTCACTCGTGTCCCATAACAAAATACACATGATTTAACAGCAATGCTGACAGGGTTCTTAGAATAAATCATTTCCATTCCCACCACTGCAAATCACTTACTGTGATTGCCTTGAGACAGATTTGGGGAGCTAGCTATTGGTCACCCAGGCTTTGGGACAATTCCCCCTAGTTACCTGTGAGGATAAGTTGCAGTTCTGACTTAATTTACTGCTCTTCCCTATGGCCAAGGGGCAAGTGCGCTCTGTACTTTGGGAAGTCTAGAAGCTACAGGTGACCTGGATAATTAGGAGGTCTTTCCAGGAACCCCCTTCCCCCATTCAGCAGCATTGGCTCCTCAAAGCCCGGGGGGGTTGCGGGTAAGGGGCTCAACTGGGGAGCTGTGGCTAGGCCAGCATAATTTTTCTATCAAACTGAGAGCCCGGCCATTTGCCCCACTTTCTCCCAATCTTTCTGTCACCCTATTGCAATGAACAAAGTTTGGAACCTACCTTTTACTTTTTTGGAGAGGCCAAGTTCCTGTTTGCCCTCTGATCTGAGAGGTACCTATATCACAGGTTAGTCACATGGTCCTCTGTGCATCAGTTTGTCCTTCTGCTGTGGGCTGAGAACACCAGGGAAGATGGACAGGCTACATGGCGTCTCTGTATCCCCACTACCCTCATGGGATGGATATCTGAGGAATTTTCATGGACTATGGGACGATGTCTTGGCTTAGGGGTCCAGTTCTCTGGATCTGATTGCAAACCAGTAAAACATGCAGAAACAGAACTTCTAAGGAAGTTTCCTGGAGAGGCTTTATCCCAAGATGGAGAATCCGGTATAAATGCCACCACAGCTTTGGAGGATTGCATGGCTGGGAAGCCTCCCCCAAGACCTGCCAATATTATGTCTTTTCTTTATCTTGATATCCAGACTCTTAGCCCTGGCCCTCATTATTCCATGCTGAAGTGGCCTCGCTGGACTGATCGTGTGTCCTGACTCCCAGTGGCCCCTTCATGATCACTCCTTTATGGCCACACAATCCTTCCCAAAGGGAGAGCCTGCCATTCTCCTATTCCAGACGCCGATGCTCACTTCCAGGCCCCTCTGGCATTCAAAGCCCCAGCTAGATCTCCAGACTTCCCGAGGCTCCTCAAGCTAAGGTCACATTTCTGTTCATCATACCCTGAATCTTCCGATGCTTCCCTACCAAGCAGAATTCAGCTGTTATTTCCTAACCCAGTTAAAATGTTGTTTCAGGAAAACTTCCTTAGGGAGAACAGCTCAGCTGATCTTTCCAGCACTTTGCACACCTTCCTTGCTTGAACGCCTTGTCTTCATCCTCCTCCTCTTCCTCACTCATCCCTCCTGCCAGTAGGGATTTAGTGAAACCTCCTGGGTGCCAGGCTCACACAGAGCAACGTCAAATCTAGGTCTCAACCACCAGAGAAGACAGTTCTCCATCATAATACCACCCCTCCCGAGACTGAGGGCCACACTCCCCTCGCTCTCGCGCTCACCCCTTATCCCAGAGGAGAGAGATGTGGCATTAGCTGTCAGGGCCCCTGGAGTCTTGCCACTTGGCTGCGACCACCAGGTCCCTCTCTTCAAGAGTTTCCATGCCCCAGTTTTTAAATGAAATAGCTATGCAGACCCAGGGGGCGCCCCTCTTGGAATACAAGGTGGTGCCTGGCTTCAAAAAGAACCCGGATGGGGCTAGAAAACGGATAATGTTCCTCCTTCCTCCTCCAGCGCTGTCTCACACTCTGAAGCAGAGAAACTCAAACTAAGGTGCATTTCTCCATTGTTGGGTGAGGGGAGAAAGGGAAGAAAGGGAAGGGGGAGGGTGTGGTGATGGGAGGAGGCCGCGGGCCAAGGCCCGGTTGCTGGACCGAGGGGAAGGGTCTGCGTTTGGACACAGGGGCCGTGCCTCCTTCCCTTCTGTAGAGGTGACAGCCTGATCCTGAGTTGGCAGGGCCTGCGGGGAAGGAGTCCTTGGATGTGGGCCTGAGGTTTTGAGTTCACTCATAGTGGGCGACGAAAACGAGATGGTTATTTGTTTTATGGTAATGATCTCCACGAGGCTCCAAACCGTAGGGCTGCAGCAGGCACGCCACACGGCAGGCCTTCCTCTGGGTGCGAGAGGATTTCCTTGGTATGGTGGGCTTCATTTGTTTTTTAAACGAGGCTGTTTATTTTCTCTTCTTTTTAATGCAAGGCTTTTTTTTTTTTTTTTCAGACTCACAAGGCTACATCACTTACAGCCGAATCTGCGAGCTCTTATTTTGTCAGCTGCTTGTGTTGATTAAAACTTCAATAAAGATCCTGTGATAAAACAGAGCTGTGTTCAAAGGGTCTTGTTCTGTTTTTAAAAGGCTGGGCTTGGCAGAAAGGACGTAGAGGATAAAGTTTGCTACCTGGATATTCCCCCCCCTTTCCCAGGTTAGAGGGGGAGCAGACTGGGGGAGAAATGCACAGTAGTTTCTGGTATCTGTGGCAGAGTGAGCATGGTGTTTAACTACATCCCGAATAATAAGCAAGGCCTGCTTTAAATGACAGGGAAATTGTTGATCAAACTGGTGTTAAACGTGTGACCCAATTGCCCTCTCCCCTCATAGGTCTGACTGACAGCCTCTTTCCTCCAGGGGCCACAGCCTAACGCAGCGGGAGAAAAGGAAAGCCACGGGCAAAGTGAGGTCACAGAGTCCCGCACCCCACGCCCAGTGATTCAGCCCATTCGCCCAGGGTGATCAATTCCAGCAAGATTCCACAGAACTGGCTGGAATGCATTGCTTTCAAGACTGGAGATCACTCAAAGATGCCGAGGAAAGGTGTCAGCCGTGCCCACCGGCTCCGCACCCCAACTACCTCTTCCCCCCGCCCCACAGTGGCCCATTCCCGGCAGCCACCGACATCTCTCTACTCTTGTTCGGAAAGAGGCCGAGAAATGGCTGTGTGTGAAAATCAGGCTAGCCAAAGTCGCTGACTTTATGCAAAGCAGGCAAGTGCAGTCAAAACACTTACAGCAATCAATTCGAGTTGTTGGGTAAAGTTTTTTCCGTGTCCCATACATTATTGAACAGTTAATTTCGTCTTTGTGCCTGCAAGACATTCCAGCTCTCAGATGACAGCTTTATCCATTAAGGAGCGCGCGGTGACAGCCGTACCGTGAGAGCTTTGCCAGCCCTGCCTGCCGGGAGGCGAGCCTGCATCACCGCCGAGAAATCCTGGGACACATCAACATCTTAATCAATATGCGAGAGTCAATTACCGGGGAAGCGAGGGCTTAAGCAGGAGCTGATGATGAGGTTCACGTGCAAATGGGCTGGATCAATACGCAGCTGAATCTCACACGTGGATTCACATCAGTCCTTCTCCCCCAGCACCCGGCTCCCCATGCTGGCGGGCCAACCAGTCCCTCTCCCTGCCTTGTTCCCAGCCCACCAGTCACCGGCTTTGCTGGACGGTCCTGGGTTCCTTTCCTTGATGGCTATGTGGGGAAAGGAAGAAGCCGGCAGGGTTGAGGAGAGCCATCAAAGCCAATGGGTACGTACACAAGCCACGAGCCGAGCTGCAGTGATGGACGACTTGAAGAGTTTCGAGGTCTTCTAGAGACACATTCAAAGGGATGATTGAACCCAGCCAGGCTAGCAGCAGGACCCCTCATTCAGGCCTTAATCCTCTCTCACCTGGACAACTGCGGTCAATTCCTAGCCTGTCCCTGAGATCCTCATGTATACACCTCCACTCAACCCTTCACTGGTTGTGAGAGTCACACAGGTCCTCAAAAACCTTCAGTATCTGGGTAATAAAACTCCACCTCCAACAAGTGTTTCCAAGACCCTCGCCCCAGGCATGAGCCCCCGACTCTTGAGTCACGTGATCTTACTCAACCTTGTTTCCTTAAACACTAACACGCTCTTTTATACTTTCATGCATGGCCTTAACCCTTTTCCATCTATGTCATCTCTTAAAACTTTTGATACCTTCTCTGATTTCCCCAGTCAGAAGTTAATGACCCCACCATGGTTGGTTTGAGGTCATTTTGCTTAGATTCAAGTTGAGTGTTTGCATATTTGTTTTTTCCATTAGATCATCTACTTCATGAGAACAGGCACTGCGAAGTTTCTCATGAAAGCCAGGCATCGGTGGTCCCTTTGTCTTCCAGCTTCTGCCTCTTCTCAAGCACTTCTTACTGTTGTCCCACACCAAACCAGCTTCTGAATTCAGCCCCTATGGAAGTTCCCCAAAAAGAATCCATTTGCCTAAGTACTTTGGAGAGCAGCACAGATTTTACTGAAAATCTGGTAGGAGTCTACATGGACTCTACGGCAGACAACTTAAATCCCCATTGACATTTCTGGTCTCTGTCATCCCTCCTCAGTGGCGCCTGGTTTCCCTGTCATCCCTCTCCCAGGCAGCAGCTGCACATCACACCCCCTCTCCCCACCCCCAGTGGAAGCAGGCTCTTTGGCTTCTAGTTCCTGTTCTTGAGTTATCACCATACTTATTCCATAACATGGTCCCCTCTTACAAATTCCTAAGAGAATCAAATTGTTGTTACATGGAAATTAGTTATCTGTACCTTCTTTCATCTCTTCCCAACTGTTTTGTTTCAGGACCTTGAGAGTCTCAAGGAAATACAGTTCAAAATGCTGCAGAGCCACTATGGAAACCAGAAGTAAAAAGGCTGGGAGAAGGAAGACAACACTTCTCTCCTCTCCTTCCTCGGCAGGTGAGAACTGCCAGTGGGCTCACTGGGGAACAGAGAGATGAGATTCTGGGTTCAGAAGGCTTGCAAAAGTGGCCCCAGAGGGGATGTTTCCATTTGGGTGTAGGCTTTCTGGATCTTTGGAGAGGGGCACTGTTGACTCTGAGAGCCAGAAAGAAGTCTAGTGGGGTGCGGAGAGAACAGACAATGCGGTTTCCTTCTGACTATGGGCCTAGGGAGCAAGGTCCTCTGTGCAGGCTTAAGAGGGGAAGGAAGGAAGGACAAGGGGGAGAAGGAGGTCTGCATTTGAGCCCTATGCCCCTAGGTTGGAAACACCCTATGCTGAACTCTCCAGAAAGCTGAGAGAGTTCACCTAAGAAGAATCCTTTTATTTCTTTTAGAATCCAGAAACTCATAAGGACATTCAGACACTGCCCATCCAGCTTTTTTTTTTTTTCTCCTTCAACTAAGTAAGCTCTATGCCCAAGATGAGGCTTGAACTCAGGACCCCAAGATCAAGAGTCACATGCTCTGCAACTAAGCCAGCGAGGCACCCCTGTGGGTCCTTCTTGTATGGGGTCAAGAGCGAAATACCAGTCCCAGGAGGGTAGGGCCTCTCTTCTTGAGGGCTGCTTCCTGTACATCAGGAAAGCAGGGGCATGGGGAGGCATGTGGGCAGGGTGTGGGGGAGGGGAAAGTGGATTAAGAATTGGAAGTGACCAGGGTGCCTGGGTGGCCCAGTGGGTTAAAGCCTCTGCCTTCAGCTCAGGTCATGATCCCAGGGTCCTGGGATCGAGTCCTGCATCGGGCTCTCTGCTCAGCCGGGAGTCTGTTTTCTCCTTTTTCTCTCTGCCTGCCTCTCTGCCTACTTGTGACTCTCTCTCTGTCAAATAAATAAATAAAATATTTTTAAAAAAATGAATTGGAAGTGACCAACATTATTACACACCTAATCAACAAAAGGCCTTTTCACAAATGCTATCTTATTTAATTTAATCTTCACTGTGGCCCATTGAGATATGCATCATTAACACCATTTCATAAGCATGAAAACAGAAACCAGAAAGGAGAACAAGTGACGTAGCTTGACTAGGATCACACAGTTCACCAGCTGGAGAGTTAGAATTCCAACTGGAGTCTAAAAAGTGCATGCCAAAGGGAGTAAGGTCAGCTCCTTTTCTGTGGTGTCCATTGAACATGACCCTAGAAGGGTCCAAAGTTCAAGTTTCTAGGTTAGTTCTGCTGGACCATGAGGTGGAGGTGGGCCTATCTGATGACCAGCATGCTAAGGCACTCTGTGTCTCCTAGACTATACCACAAATTTGTCAAGGCCAGAGACAGATCAGTCAACAACTGTAGCCATACTGACATACCAGCCTTTGGTGAATGACTATATGCCAAACTCTGTGCCAAAGATTTTACATGCATTCTTCTTTCCTCTGCCCTGTCACCCTGAAAACTTAGGATTCTAATTCCCATTTTATAGATGGAGAAACTGGTACAGAAAGATTACGTACCTTTCCCAAGTTCACACAGCTGATAAGTGGAGGAGGAGATTCAAATCCAAGTCCAACTGACTTTTGTCCTTGATCCCTTTAAACTCTTGCCTAGAGTAAAAGTCTGAGGACTAATGGAAAAAGCAAGAGTAAAAGTCTAGGTGCTGGGGGGAGAAGGACTAATGGGAAATAAGGTCTTAGTGGAGTTTACCTTTCTGGAGAGGCAGAAGTGTAGGCACAGTGACATTTAAGTAATATTATAGATGGAATAACCCCTGCATTCATTTCATCCAAGGTCATTGTGTTGTTTATCCATCTGCTTGATGAACAAACACTTACTGAGGGTCTACTCTGGGCCAGGTATCATGCCAGGCACCAGGACACGGGTGGACAAGACAAGCTTGGCTCTCTTGAAGCTGACCCACCCTATGTGCAGACACTATGTGCCCGAACCTTGACATAAGTAGTCAGGGACACCCCAAAGGAAAGATCAATACTGGGCCACCTAGTCAAGTTTGGGGTGGAATCAGAGAAGGCTTTCTGAGAAGGTATATAGGAAGGCCATTCTCTGTGCCCACAGTCCATCTGCACGGCCGCTCTGGTCCACAGTGTTTATGGAGTTCCCTCTCTGTACCAACCACAGACAGAGAGAAAGAGATTCCATTCCCATCTAAGAGAACCAGGGACATAGGATGGAATAGATCAAAGGCAATGAGGACATCTCAGTTGTACTTCGAGGCTTCATCGCTGGCTTCGGCAGTGTTCACCACCATACAAGGAGGTAAATGAACTCTTCCATCTTCCCTGAGAGCCGGCTGAAGTGAGAAGGCGATCAAGGGATCCAGTCAAAACTGGGGGCTGTGAGGGCTGTAGTCAGGCTGAGTGTGATGGCCGGCGGGTAGGGAGAGGAGGACTGGGTGGTAAGCAGAAGCCCCAGATACATTCTTAGTATAGGGTCAAGGAGCAGCAGCTTCAGACTGGTGCCCTGGAGAGCATGGGAAAGAGCTTGAGCGGACTCGCTTTAAGACCAAGACAGAGTGTTTCTGCTAAGAAGGCTTCTCCCCACATTCATGTCCTTCACCACTTTCTAATGGAAAAATAGATTCAGCTTTTGAGGGGAAAATATTCCTTTTTCACAGACAAGAAACCTGAGATTAGAAGAGCCAGGTTCCCAGGGTCGCACAGATAGTGGACTCAAAGCTGGGACTTGAATCAAGGTCTTTTGATTCCAAGTTCAGCTCCACGTAATGGAGTTGTGTAACTAAGGGCTGGAGGACTGCAGAATGAGAGAGCCACCTAAACTGAAAAAGTAAAATATATATATATATAATATATATATTATATGTCATAATATTATATTATATATTCTATATAATATTATATGTATATATATTTTTCTTGGTTGCAAAAGGAATTTCAATTTGGACCTGGATAGTAGGGTACGAGTATGGGGTGAAGAAGGCAGCCTTCTGGGAGGGAGGTGGACCAGCGGATGTAATAGACTGAGTGGAAACACATTGAGAGCAAGTGGCTGCATTAATGGTGGGTGACATGGAGGAAGGTAGGATGGGGCAACGTTTTCTGAGGTGAGTGAATAATTGCCTTTGTAACTCCAAAGCCAGGATGAGGAATTTGAGCTTGATTCTCTAGGGCAGACTTTTCTACTTAGCATGCTATGGAACTCTCTCCCTGTAAGGTGCTTCATAAAAGAGAGGGCATCGTGACCAAGAGAATCTGGAAGATGCTATATTCTCCCAAGTCGCCCCCTTGGAAGGTCATGCTACATTTTAGCATATTGTCAAACTTTGCAAAGACCTGGAATAAAGAAATACAGTTGGTTTCCTTCAACCCAATGTACACCTCTAAACACCCTATGGATCTCCCTAAAAGAAAGTTCCCAGACCAGCTGGCTGGATGAGATTAGACCAGGGCCCCCCATAATCATTCTGTACTTTTTCTCAAACCATTCATCACCTCAGTCCTTACTTTTTCATTAGACTGAAGGCTCCATCGTCTGGCTTGTCCCCTTCCTGACACAGAGGAAACTCTTGCCCCTCCAATGAGGGGGCTATATGGGGAATATTCCAAGACAAATTTGTGTAAGGTTGCTCTCATGGAGAACCACTGGAGGTTGTTTCTGGCTCAATTTTGTAAATATTGTATCTTAAAAGATGAGCTCTTGGTAATGTTTCTGATGGGAAAAGTCTGAATCCAGGGAAATCACAGTGCTAGCGAAATCAGCTTCAGGAGAAAGATGGTGAGGGGCAAGGTGGCCTGGGAATAGACCAGAACTAATGACGTCAAGAGACATTTCTTAGAAAGAATTGGGCAGATGCTATCTGATTGCCATAGAGTGTAGAGAAGTGAAGTGTGGGCTCTGGAGAAGGACAGACTAAGATCTGAATTGAACCCATACCTTGGCTTTCCACATTCAGTGGTGTGACCTTGGGCCAACCACTTCCCATCTCTGAGTTTGTTTCTCAACTACAAAATGACAATAATAATAATATTGGTTTCATGAAGGCTCAAGGAGACTAGAAGGCAAATGAGGCAAAGCACAGGGTACACAGGAAGACTCCAATTAAAATGAGCTCTTATCATTAATTAATGACAACTATTTTTAAGACAAAGTTGTGAGAATCAGAAGGGCGCCCGTATCTTGATGTAGGTAATTGGCCAAGTAAGGATGTTACTACCTAAAATAGGGAATTCTGGGAGAGAAAGGGTATTATAGTGAGTTTGAGATGAGGCCACTGTTTTCAGGTGTCCCACGGGTAGCTGGCCACACAGTACTGAAGCCCTGAGAAAAGGTCAGCATGAGGTGTAGAGATTAGTATGGACATCATGACCGAAAGGGAGAGAATAGATGAACAATTCTTAGAAGGAAAACAGAAAGGGAGGGTACAGAGCTGAGGCTGCCTCCAGCTGTTGCCTTACTCTGGCAGCAAGAGAACAAAACGTGGTGACCTCGTTGCCATTACGACTTGGTGCTGTGGTTCTCAGTTGCTTTTCTGGGTTGAGGAGCATCTCCCCAGCCTGGGCCAAAGAAAGGCTGCCGTGTGGGCTGAAGCTTAAGCGATACTCACAGGAGATGTGGGAAGTTCCCGCAGCAACTTCTTGTTGAAAATTTTCACCCCAGTTATTTTCCATTTCTGCCGAGACAGCCCCGTGTCCCTCAGGTTACGATATAAATATTTTACAAAGTACAGAGGGTTCGGCTACCTTAACACTTTGACTGAAAACTCATTTTTCTGAAAGTTAAAGGATATATTTTCCACTCACAAAAATATGAAGGTCTAGATTGGACCAAGAAATGGAAGTGGCAATATTTTATGCCGTGCTTCTCAGGGTTTCAAAGTACTTAAAATATTAATACGATTCCTTCCTTCACGAGGTTCAGAAGACATCTCATCCAACTTTAAAATTAGACAAGGATTAAGCATAGTTCCCCAAATGTAGTAGGTGTTCAATAAATGCGTGCCCTCTTCCCTTCTTACAGGATGAAGGTTGAAATATGGTCTGCAGGCTCGGGGAAGGTAAGTTGTTTGAGTTATTTCTAGATTAAACTTCCATTTGCAGAAAATAGAGGAGAGGAGAGAAAACAAACTTGATCAGAAGCAGTGGGACAGAAAAATATTCTGGAAGGTAACTAGAGGATTCTGTGATAGGATAAAATTGCAGGAGCCCAGGATTGAAAAGATGACCCATAGTTCACCAGTGGAGTATAGACGTTGATGTTACAAGGGGACCCTGTGCAGAAAGAGTTAAACACCCTTGGTCAAGCCAAAGTTCTGGCAAAAACATCTGAGGGAGCCCTAACACCCCCAGTGGATCACGGTCCCACTAGAAAGAAAAAGGCAGCGTGAAGTCCCCGGGCCACGTCTGTCCTGTTTCCACTCACCACTGGCACCGGGAGCCGTGGGTCAAGAGTCTTGTCTCAGCTTCTTCATTATACTGTGACTGAGGAAATGAGGCACCACTGGGGAAATATGGCTCTGGATACTCAAAAGTCTGTGTCCTGGCCTGGGTCTGCCTTCACTTTTATCAGAAAAGGGTGGGTAACATGTGAGGGAAAAAAAAAAAAAGTTGGCCCTGTAAAGGGATCCCGAAAGAATGACATATTTGTCTGTTAAGTATAAATACGAACAGCCATGGAGATATGGTCCTGTGGTGCTAGGTTTTCACTCCAGCAACATTCATCTATTGCCAGGAAACACTAGATTTAGTACCTGAGGGACTGGAGTTTCAAATACCTTATACTTTTTTTTTTTAATACTCTGCCAAGAATTTAAATTGGTAAAAGCTGGGGACTGACAAAACTTATCCCCAAGAGCTTTTCTGGCACTGGTTTATCAGAGAATATGGTGCCATTATTTTTATTATAATTATTATTTTTTTCCCCTTTGGTGGGGTGAGAGCTCATTTATAACCCAGTGACTTCTACTCCCAGATGTATTTTTCTTTAAAAAAAAAAAAATCCCAATGCTTAAATAAACAGAGGTTTGCCTTTTGTGGTAGTGTTAGAAGCTGTCATTGGACTTACAAGCATGGGACTTGCAAGCCTTTTCATGTTTTTAGGTTGGAGCGAAGAGCTAATTGCCACCAGCTTCCCAGCGCACACACCTGCCTGGTGAGCCTCGACTCCCCACCACGCCTTGCACCCTGATCGGGATCGCGTGGCGGGACCCCCCAACAGGGCCAGCCCCAAGAAGAGCAGCCCAGAGCAGGAGCGAGGTAGAAAGCCCAGGTGGGAGCCCCGGCCTCATCACCTTTTAGCAGTGTGACTTCCAACAACTTGGCCTTTCTTGGATTTTTCAGCTGTAAGGATGATAATTGGATTTTCCACCAAGGGTTGTCAGGAGGCTTAAATTAAGCAAGATCTATTCCGTGCGAAGGCTCAGCACCGTGAATTTTTTAAACTGGGATCTTCAGAACATAAGAGCCAGGAGGGGATAAAGAAGGGAGAGACCTTCATGGAGCGGCGTTGTGGATTTCTTTCCAAGGTTAGGCTCTTGACACAGACGTTCGAGCAGAGAAAACAACCTCCACCACGGAGACACATAAAACAAGAAGATACTGTTTACGGCCCAACATCTTTATGGCCCCTCACTGCTCCCTGCAGCCATCTTCCCCACTCCCTTCAGTCCCCCTTTGGATTTTCCCCACAAGCAATTTCCAGGGTCAGCTCACCGCTCTCCCGCCCAGGGCGGTTGCGGCAGCGTGAGCTCCTCCGACGGACCCGGCAGGTCCGATCCTGCTTGGAATGATTCGAGTTTTATTATACAATTAGATCAAGTCTCTTAGGTGTAGTAGCCCTCCTCGTACTTAGAAGAATAGATTAGCCATTAGGACTTTGTATATTTTTCCCAGTAATTGACACCACATCCCATTTTCCTCACCAAAGGGAGAGAGAACCACATAAAACAATCATGATCTGGGGGGCAGGAGGCAGGGGCGGGGGCACCGGTAATGCGGCCCTCTCTGGGTCTTTGCCTCTATCCACTTTCTTCCCCCAGCTTTGAGCCGCTCCAGAAGACAGGCAGAGCCAGCCTGGGTGTTTTTGATTCGTGGTGGTGGTTCTTCGGTTCCAGGGTCCCTCAGTCTCACAATCCCTAGGCACTCGACCCCGAATCACCCAGGCATCATTCCGCCCCCGAGAACCAGGACATTCTTACAAAGCCTAAGGAAATAGGCTTGGGACATAACCCCTTCTTTTTCTTTTTTTCTTTCCCTTTTCTTGTTCAGGCTCGCTCTTTCTTTCTTTCTTTCTTTCTTTCCTTTCCGTTCCTTTCCTTTCCTTTCTTAGGGTCTCCTCCTAGGAGAACTCTGTTATACACCCTTTCCCTCAGCCTCACCTCTCTTGTCCTGGTTGTGGGGTGGTCCAAGCAGTGCTGATCTGAGGTCCCTTAAGTCTCCCAAACTGGGAAGAAGTGAAGGGTTCAAAGCCCACAGGATACCTGGTGCCTGAGACACCCCAGGTCCGTGTCTGTCCCCTCCCTTCGAACACCAAACGGTTAGGTTTGGAATTAAATAGGAAGGAACTCATCTCACGGAAGGGAACTTAAGTAGGGAAAACCGCAATCCTCCAAGCCGGCTTTGCCCATATTTGGCATCACCCCTGTGTTTACAGTGGGCCTTTGCTTCCCTCTCAGCCAAAAGCAGACACCTCGGGCCAGGCGGGTGGCATCTGCACAAGCAAAACAAAACAGATGTTCTCAGATGTCTGGTCAAACATTTGTTTCCTGTGGTCACATCCTAGCAGCCCAAACTCAGATTCCACCTGCAAGGCTTGGTGGCACCAGCAGACGCTTCACATGTCCCACCCTTGCTGCAAAACATCTGCAAGCTCAAGGACCTTCCCAGCTGCACCGGTCTTTGTGCCAAGGCTCCATGGGTCCCTGACAGCGCGCATAACCGCCCACCCGTCTGTTTGCGATGCCCCGGCTGCAGACCTGGGTGCACGCCGTCTGCCGGGAGAGGGAAACCTGGGCCTCCTCCCTCCCTTTCTTCCTCAGTGGACCATCAGACCCAGCAGTCAGTGGTACTGAGGCTCCAGCCAGAACCCGTGGACATGAAATGTTATAAATACACTTCTCAGCCTGGGTCGATGCGTCCAAAGGGGCTCTTTGCTGACACGTCCACGCTGACTCCTCGGAGAGAAGCTGAAATGCCCATTTCCCCAATAAGATCAATAAACCCACTCATCCCTGAATACAGAAGTTTCCTCAGGTCCCTCCTGAGCAAGTCAGGCTGTGCTGGGCCCTTAGGATAGTAAGGTGACCCAGCTCAGCACCCAAGAGTTTGCTTCCCTGAGGAAAAATGTTTTAAAGCTTTTGATCCAGTCCCCCAAGGACTGGAAAATCACAAGATGGAAAGTGACTTTTCTTTGGCCACAACTGGTGGTGACTTGTGAACATGTCTCTTTGCCCGACTTGGCATTAGCTAAAACCTACTGTTCTGAATAAAACTCAGGGCCACTCTCCACCGCCTTCATCCCCTACCCTCAAGTCCTGAAAGGCTTCCCTTTCCGGGACGAGGGATGAGGGATCCAAAATAAAACTTTAGCCCTAACCTCACTTGCTGATCCTGAAAACATGCAGATTCTTTTTTCCTTCCTTCCTTCCTTCCGTCCGTCCTTTCTTTTTTTTACCTTTTCAACATATACATGTCCCTCCCTTATTTTTAAACATTTCTCTCCCCACTCCCCCACCCCTGCCTTGGCTGTTGTTAAACAGGGCCCAGTTGCACGGAATGTTCTGGGGCTCACCCAGCAAGCACCTGAGGGTAATACGCCGTGGACCGCTTTTCCTCTCTGTCCTTTGCCCTGTTGCCAGAAGAAACCCAGCTGGGTCCCTCAGCCGACACAGACCCCTAATTTACATTTAATAGTACAGCATTTTTACTGCTTTTGGCCAGGGCGTTTTGAGAAAGGGTGAAATATGTGAAAAATACACGCTACAAAAAAAAATCTGTTTAGAAAACAATTCCAGTCTAAGTGCTCCATGCTCTCAGTCTCTGGCCCCCTTTCCAGGAAAGCAGCTACAGCAACCGCACAATTTAGCTCCATTTGGGGGGTGGGGGGTTTCCATTTCCTTCCTATGGGATTTTTTTATTAGTTTTTTTTTTAAACTGTTTTTCTTTCCCTATGCTGGTTTACTGCCTTGTATCTCTCTACCCCCAAGGAGTTTAAAAACCTCAAGTAAGTATTATTGGATTTTTCTTAGTGTATTTTTCTGATTTTCCTGGTGTGAGAGCGTGTGGTCAGGACCAGTGTGTGTGTGTGTGTGTGTGTGTGTGCGCGCGCGCGCGCGCGTATGTGTGTATCGGTGAGGTTGGAGGGCTGTGGGTCCGAGATGTTGTCCACAGGAAGTGTCAGTGGAGCCTTCTAAGTGTGAACTGAAGAATGAATTGCCTGTTGTTTTCACTGTCATGGGAACCCCACCGGTTAAAGTCCGTGCACACAGTAGGCATAGAATAAGCATCCACAGTATGGAGATGGGATAACAGAGTACTAGGTACTGTTTTTTGAATGTTCACTCCACATATTGATCAGAATGGGTGTTTACATAGTTGATTTCTTCCAACGGGCCAACAGCACCGGAACAACGAGCGCTTGTGTGGAGGAGGAATCTTCAAAGGTCGCTCGCTCCATCCCACGTGGAAGAGGGCAGGATTCTAACCCAGTCCCGCCTGTCTGCTAGAGATACCTTCGACGGGAAGCAATGATGCACACATCATGATCCCTGCTCCCCAAAGGACAACAAGTATCGATGGAGAACCATGAGCAAATGTTCGGATCTGTTGGAAAAAGGCTATTCAAGATAGAATTATTGACTCAAAACATTTGAACAGTTTAGTTAAATTTTTCTGGACTTCTTTCTCCTCTGGGAAAGGAACATATTGAGCTTGATCAAAGAGGCCTCACAAGTCACTATTGGTACCCCCCAAGCTTGCATGGTGCCCCAAGGCAGACGTCACTAATAGGTAACACATGGGGCCTCAGAATTCTTCTCAACACACAATTCAAGACAGCTACGGACAATATTCCTGTTTTCCTGCTCCTCAAGGCAGTGTGGTCAACTGTGGTGGTCCCTGACCTCCCATCATTTCTTTGCCTCTCTTGTGAGATTTACCACATCAGCACTCTCAATGGATTTTACTTAATTGATTTACATAGATTCTCTTTTTAAATAGAAAATAGCCTTTTCTAAGAATATCCATGAAATACATGGTGCAATGTGGTAGCGATATGATTTTTTAACATTGGTCGAAAAGAAATATGCTACTATATAATTTTTTATGAGTTTGCCCAAGACCCACTCAAGGTCACGTTGGCATGTTTTCCACACTTTCTGTGACACTGGCATGGTGCAAGTCCACAGATTTCGAGGGCTGAAGAGACTCAATCATATACCAACCCTATGCATGTGGACGCATTAGTTAACCTTTCTGAGTCTCAGTATCCTTTTCCATAAAATGGGAATACTATGACTTTCTTTGCTATCCTGTCGTGAGGCTTAGAATTAACATAATACAATAAAGTACATAAAGCTCCCATCACAGCCTTTGGTAGAGAGCCGATGTTCAACAAATGGCAGCCATTCTGACTCTCCATTGTGACATGTGGTGTCGCTACAGCCACAATATCAACCCTGTTCCACTATCTCCTCCCTCCCCTGAGATACAAGCTAAGTCATGTCTGGCCCAACCGCTGGGAATCCTGGGTTATAGAAGCACCAAGAATCCTGAAGGACGATGTTCTTTAATGGTCCATATTTACCCAAAGAGGGAGACCTTTAAAGAATTCTGTTCCTGTGGTTCTCCAAGTATGGTGTCCCCGTCGTGGAAACGTGGCTCCGGTAATAGGACTCCCCGATGATTAGGGAGCTATTTCATATTTGTGATCACTGTCACCCCCGGACTCAGCGCACCTGGTTACATATGTGGTTTTCCTTTCCTGCCTTGGCTCTGTTATTACTTCTCATGTTATCACGTCTAACTTTCTCTTTCAGAGGGAGGAGCAGGGAAAAGCCAGCATACCACGAACAAGGATTCTTTGATATTAGGAACCAGAGTAGAAAGGACTCAACCATCTTCACTGGTCCCTGTGATCAGCCAGGTGCCTGTGACGTTCCACCTTTATTTCTCAAACCCAGCAAAACATACCTATTTTCTGGTCAACTTTACGTGGCGTTGAAAAAGTGGCGTGAAAAATTTTTCTGGTCAACTTTACGTGGCGTTGAAAAAGTCCTATTTAGAGAGACCTGTCATCCCAGTTCGTCTATGAGAAGCGGATGACAGTCTGCTGTGACACTAAGTCCCCCCCACCTATGTTTTAGTCTGAAAGAAAGATGTCTTTGTTTATTTATCCAGAGAAAGAAGGGAGGGGAAGCAGAAGGAGTGGCAAACTGCGTGTGTTGGGAAAGATTTCTACCGTGGTTGCCGATGCTGTCCTGCTGTGAACTGTAAAGGTTGGGCTGATCCCCAGGAGACACGAGAAGGGAAGGTGTGCTGCCCGAGGAAATGGTGAGATCTGTTCTCAGGGGGCTGTGTACCCTCTCTTCTGCATCACACTCCCATGCTTTGTTCTCTTTGGGGTCCAGACCAGCTGTGTCCCCAGGTCAGGGGGGAGAGAAGCCTGAGCTCTGACGGATGGTGCTGGGACAAGATCTAGGTCCAGGAGAGAGCCTTTCTGCCGGGCAGAGGGGAGGGAAATCCCTGATAAAAGCTGCATGACTCAAAGAGAAAGGCAAGAACCAAAATCATGTCCGGAATGTAGGGAATTCACAGGGATGGGAAAGAAGACCAAGGCGATGGAGGGAAAGGACGCTGGAAGACAGACAAGCAGCAAATCTGACTCTGAAAAGCAGAAGGAGCCTCGGCCATACAGACAATGGCGAATACTTGGCCGATGGTCTGCCCCTTCGCTGCTGACCGTGAACTTCTTTGCTCACTTCGTGTGCGTGTGTATGCAGAGCAATTAAAAAGGAAGACTGAAGACCAAACAAATCAATGTTTACGGATTCATAATAAGTTCCTCTCTATATATTTATTTATTTTCTCTTGAGCCACGAAAGAAGCAACAGCAAACTTGCAGGGAGCCGTTGTTGCCAGAGGGTGAATCATGGCTATATTGATTTGATTATGTAAAAGCTCAGAGGAACCTAAAGCCAGATACAGAAATATCTCATAGCCCTGAACCCTATGGGACACACACTAGTAAAAAAGCAATCTTTATATTGTTCCTGATAAAAGCATCATTAGTTTCCTCATAGTGAAACCATTTCTCTGCTGATACAGTATATGGTTTTCTTTTTCTCTAGAATCCACTCAGACATAATTAACACTCAGTTACCAGACTGGAGGTTCCCTGGGGTGAGCGGCTCAGGTTGGGGAGGGGGTGGGGGCCAGAGAGGGGAAGAAAGAAAGACTGAGAGAGGAGAGGGAAGGGAGGGACAGAGGAGGGGGCAGGGAGGAGAAGAGAGATAGGAGCTGGAGGGAGACAGAGGAGGGGGTACAGTATTGAATCTATCCATCTTTGGCCTTCCTGAGCTTCCCCCACTTGCCTGCACCGCGCGCAGCAAGACCAGAGTCAGCGCGGTGGCGCCCTCTGCTGGCCGCGCTGAACATCCCCCGCCGCCAAGCAATTCTGGTAGCGGCGCCCCCCCCCCCCCCCCCCCCCCCCCCCCCCCCCCCCTCCCTCTCCCTGCTCCCGGTTCTGGCTTCTTTGGGAATATCTGCCAGGCCATCACCTCCGGTGCAAGAAGCCTGGGCTGACACTTCGGTGCCAGTTCTGCAGACAGACAAATGCCCCCAGTCGTGCTCACAGTTTGTGTTGAAGCGGCAGCAGCAGCAACGCTGTTTCCTTTTCCCTGTCCGCTTGTAGGCAGCGGATCCTTGAAAAACCCTTGTAGAAACAGTATTTCTGAGGGCAGCAGGGCTGGCCTTGAATGGGGTCTTAAAATTTTAAGGGTTTGGGGAAGTGGAAAATAGAAAGGCCCTCCCAGGTTCCTAGTTCATGGCCAGATGATTAATGCCTGTGAGCCCCAGCAGTAGGTCCTGACTGCCCACAGGGATGGGCTGTGGGCTTGGGGAGCCAACATACAAGGGGACTTTGTGGTCCTCTCCAGCTGGCCTCAGCTTCATCAAAGAGGAGGGAAAATCACCAAGTATATTGCTCATCCTATGGCCTTTTGAGGAAAATAATAGCCTTTTCTGGGGGGCCAGAGAGGAAATGATTCTTTTAGAATTCTTTCTCTGTCTCTTTCTCTCTCTGTGTTTTCTTTTTTTCAGCTTCATTTTCCTTTGGCTCAAGGGGAAGAACGATGGGAATCACTCAGTGGACAGGGAGACTCCTGAAGCTGAGTAACCCAGATGTGGTTATGACCTCACTACATAGGCAGAAACTAAGTCACTCTAGAAGGAATTTATTCTAGCACCTTCCATACACATCTGCAAGCCCACAGATGCACACACACCTGCACACGTGCATGCACACAGTAGGTATAAAAAACATACAGTGGGTAAAAGCATGAGTGCATAAACACTTTCACACACACCCGGAAACAGATGTGTGCAGACTTCAAAATACGTATGCACATATATCTTAATGGAATCCCATATGATCACATCTTAAATCCCCAGCCTCATCCTCATCCACCTTCCTCCCTCTGTTCCCGAGAGGCTGAGGTTTTTGTAGGAAAACCTCCTCTGGGCGTCTTCTTCCTGAGGACCCTTCCAGGGACCCCTCCCAGCCTGCAAAGTCTACATTCTCACCAGCACCAGATCTGGATATGTTCCTTAGTTTAGGAAGATCACAGGGGATTGCAATAAACTTCTGAAAAACATTAAGGTGCAGAGTTCTGACATCAGGCAGGCTTTGGGGTTAACAGCACAGATTTGGAGACGGACACCATGGGCACACCCCACCTCTGTCATGTGCCGGCTGTGTGTCTCAGTTTCCCCATCTGTACAATGGAGATAACAACAGTACCTGTCTCCTGGGGTTGTGATGATCGTGAATTGGGTTCATATTCAGCATCTGCCTGGAACAATGCCTGACACGTAATAACCACTATATGAACTTAATCCAGGCTGGTTGTGTTACAGTCACAGGTAATGCTGAGTAATCACAAGGAATCGTAAGCAATTCCTCTTCCCCTGTCTTTCCTTAGTAAAAGCAAGGAAGGAACGCAAAGAAGTGATGACGAGGGGGACAAACCCTCCTGATGCTATACTGGGGATCCTTTTACTACCTCTCATGGATTACCTCCCAAATCTATGTTGACGTTGCATTGTCACCTGCAGCAAGTCACTTTGGATGGCAGTCTTCTCATCCACAAAGCCTCTTAGATCTTTGCTAAAATCCGTTTTAGTATAGTTTATTTTAAAACCAGATATAGTTCATTTTGAAACCCCATTTTAAATACCAGTTTCAGCCTCCTGCATTGATTTCCCCCTCTTTAAAAAAAAAAAAGATTGGAGTTGTCAAAAAGTAGAACACGTGATGGCTGTAGATCACCTTTCTTCTTTTGTATTGTCCCCACTTTCTGATTGGAAGTAAAGTCAACTTTCTGAAATGGCGGAGAGTAGGGAGAGAGGGTTCATGAGAGAAGCTGACCAGTGAGCTTTGAATAATCAGTACATTAGGAACAAAGCCAGAGACAACAAAACCATAGTGGGAAGCCCAATAATTTACTATCTCTCTAAAATGATTTTTTAAAAAAATCTGTTCATCATTTACATGAAGGAGGAGAAGTGAGGAGAAGTGAGATGGAGAGAGCCATTGTTCTCCTCTGTTCTCTCAAAAGTTCTGTTTTGTCCTAGATCTGCATGCATGCCCCACTCAGACAAACGAAAGCCTGGCAACCAACCACACCTGCACTTCCTTGGTGATGAAATGACATGCAACTAGTGTGAAACCTCACCCCATTGCAAAAGGAATTTTTTTTTAAAGATTTTATTTATTTATTTGACAGACAGAGATCACAAATAGGCAGAGAGGCAGGCAGAGAGAGAGAGAGGAGGAAGCAGGCTTCCCGCTGAGCAGAGAGCCCGATGTGGGGCTCCATCCCAGGACTCTGGGATCATAACCGGAGCCAAAGGCAGAGGCTTTAACCCACTGAGCCACCCAGGCACCCCGAGAATTTTTTTTTTTTATTCCAACTGCACATATACTTCTGGTAAACCCAACTTCTTCCATGTTGTTGTATTTCCAGAAGGTCTAGCACTCCCATGATGCTTTGTGCCCTTATAAAGCACTGCCCCTAGAAATTACACTCTGACTTTCTTCTGAAAGCCAGTTTTGATTACCAGGGAAGTTTTCAATGGATGCCTTTCTAGCCAGGGGTCGGAGAAACCCCGAGAGAGTATTCAGGGTGGCACGTGTCCTCTGACATGGCTCTGCATTCCTCTTTGACCTTTTTCTTTTTCCTTCTCAACCTCATATATCTAACCTTACCATCCTAAGGTGGACTTCAAGAATTCCCTAACATCTGTAGTGCCATTAAGTCTTCACAGAAATACCAAATCACGCACAGCATTCTCTTAGAATAAAGGGATGTCTTATTAGATTCTAATTCTTTGAAAATTAGTAACGTGTGGGTAACCTCTGTAGTAACCTCTCACTAATAAAATCATCAACTGGCCACCACAACTTGCTTACTTATTCAGGCTAACTATGAGTTTACTGCGGCAATGACATGCTTCCCTCGTAACATCCTTGTATAGAGGAATGGTTCCTGTCATGAAGACATGTGCTTTTAGGCCTCCCATCCATGCCCAGTAATGCAGGTGGAGTTTATCCAGCTAGACTGTGACCAGGCAGACACACCAGTGGGACAGCTGGCCAGGTCAGAGCTGTCATGGTCCCTGTCTGTGGCAGTGATAAAAAAAAGCAAACCAGACCATATGGGAAATGGATTCATGGGGACAGCTTTATTCCTAGTCTGCTCTGAGCCACATGGTTAAATGAACAGAGGCAAGCTGTAGACAGGTTCCTCTTTCTCCACACCTATCATCATTTCCTCAAAGGTCTTTTTGGTGCAGGGATTTTCATTTGGGGATGGACCAAAAATCAGACTGTGGGTATGAGCTACATGAAACATAGATGTGAATACTACAGAAAGCTTTTTAATATTCACTGGGACATATGTGAGGGCTGTGGGAAAATTCCAGTAACTCTCTGCACCCTAGCCTCAGTGTCCACAATTCCTTGCCCAGACTGTGTTCTTACATCTCTTTCACCTTTCTGCTTAACAAACTCCTACTCATGGTTCACGACCCAACTTAAATATGTCCTCATTCAGGATGAACTTTACAACTCTGACGACCACCCAGACTGGAGGAGGACCCTCTTCTCTGGGTTCCCTCAATCCAGTGGCTGGGCTCCCAGCTCTAGCAATCACTAACCATCCTTGTAAATAAGTGGGGATATTATCAGTACCTACCTCATGGGGTTGTTCTGAGGGCTATGTTGCTCAACACATGTAGAGCCTTCTGACTACATGGGCATACAGTAAGTGCTCAGAAAATCTTTGTCATGGTTATTATTTTTTAAAATCTTTTATTTATTTATTTGACAGAGGGAGAATCACAAGTAGGAAGAGAGACAGGGCGGGGGGGGGAGCAAACTCCCTGCTGAGTGGAGAGCCTGATGTGGGGCTCAATCCCAGGACCCAGAGATCATAACCTGAGCCGAAGGTACAGGTTAACTACTTAACCAGCTTAACCCTCTGGGCCACCCAGGCGCCCCCTTTGTCATGGTCATTAACTGGATGCAATGTACTGTAATCCTCTCCCTGCTGTATTCATGACTCCATGCTTCTTAGAAGAATGACCATATCTTTTTCAGAACTCCAACAGAGCAGTCCTGTAACCCACCTGTGACCAGGTGCATGAATAAGACGCATCTTTATCCTTCTGGTTCCAGGACCCGAACGTCGCTGGAGTTGTACATTTCTTGAATGCTATGGGGATTCCTCAGTGCTCTGGAGGGCTGGTGTGGTAAAATCTGTAAAATATGATCAGGAATACTTTGATAGTCCTTCTTGCAAGAGCTAGACTCTAATTCCCTGTCTTGAATGTGAGTGGTACTTAGTGACTTACTTCTAACAAATGGAGTGTGGCAGAAATGATGGAGTGTGACTTCCAAGATTAGAACATAAAAGGCATCGGGGCTTCCTTCTTGCTCTTTCTCTTGGATCGCTCGCTCTGGAGGAAGCCAGCTTCCCTGTTGTGAGGACAGCCAAGCAGTGCTATGGAGACGACCACATGGTGAGGAAGTGGGGCCTCCAGACCATCATACCTTCCCCTGGCTGCAGCCTTTAACAGACCCTGAGCCAGAACCACCAAGCTAAGTCTCTCTGAAATGCTGGACCCACAAAAACAAAGAGAACAAATGATCACGTTTTTAAACTGTTAAGTTTTCAGTTAATTTGCGAATCACTGATAGATCATCAATACAGATGGTGACTAAATTAACAACACACTTTGGGCGTCACACTGAGTAGAAAATGAGAAAGGAGAGATGAGCTGTAGTATTTTCCTGTAGAACTTTCTGTCCTGGTGACAAGGAAAGTTTAAGTCATCCCTCAGTAGGACTGGCTAAACTGCCAGTTGGGCTGGGTGGGGGCATGGCCTCCCAGGGACTACCCTCAGAGAAAGCACTTGGCCTGCTCCTAGGGACACGACCCACAGCCTCCTATGTTCACCAGCTAAAAAGCTGACTTGGAACAGTTTGTGGGTATCTTCAGTTCCCTGGAGAGTCCATCTAGAATAGTAAGAAGCACTCACGCTCCCAAGGACCTGAGTCACCAAGGACCTCTGCTTCTTACTTATGGATCTTGGGAAAGTCACAGAAGCTCTCAAAACCTCAGTGTTCTTACCTGAAAGATGGAAATAATCTGAACATCTGTGTTATCTATCTTTTGTGTATTGTCGGGGGGTGAAATGATTTATGAAGCATTTCACAAACCACAGATTCACGGTGCTACAGAAATATTAGAGTTGGGTTTTTTTGGGTTTGGGGTTTTTTTGGTTTTCTTTCTCTTTCTTTCTTCCTTTCTCTCTCTCTCTCTCTCTCTCTCTTTTCCTCATGGCTCCCAGAGATGCCCAGTATTATCAAATTCACCAGTAATCCTGTACTGCCCTGAAGAAAAAGTTATTTTCTAAGTTTATATAAAGATCAAAAGAACATGCCTGGAGATATGCAGCCCAACCTATAAAATTTTAGACAGTAATGGAAAAGAGATTCAGAAGAAGGGCAATTACCTTCAAATAGATCTCATGTAGTCAACTCTGGCTAAAGTGGCTTTTGGTGACACAATCCAGATAGGGAGGAGGGCATGGTCTAAATATATATAATACCCTCATTGCCGATTTTATTTTATTATTTTTTAAAAATTTTATTCTATGTTTTCAGTGTTCCAAGAGTCATTGTTTATGTACCACACCCTGTGCTCCATGCAATACGCACCCTCCTTAATACCCACCACGAGGCTCACCCTTCCCCCCCACCCTCCCCTCCAAAACCCTCAGTTTGTTTCTCAGAGTTCACAGTCTCTCATGGTTCACCCATTGCCAATTTTAAACAGGAGACACATCCACCCTGGATTCAGGGCAGCCCTGCCTGCGTGGAGGAGTTGCAGCAACTGAACCCCTGGAATCCTCTCTAGGTTTCATGATTTTGTCTCGACTACATCCTCTCCCTGCCTCCCCTCCCCCCACTTCCATCTCGGCGCGCTTCTACTTTGTCAGACAAAACCCAGAAATATTGAAATGTGGTTTGAGTATCACAGCAGCCAGGAAGTTGAGAGAACAAGTTAAAACTATTTTCTTAACTCACGGCTTCTTTCCAGGAAATATAGCACTTACAATATATAGATAAATAGCTTGAGCCATTTAGATAATTTCACTTGTCCTTTCCCACTTGTCAAAGCATTTAGCTACCAGCATGACGGGCCCGATTTAAGCGAACAGATACCTCCCTCAGCTATAAACAGCAGCTGGTCTCCAGGGTTTTGTTCACAGAATTAAGTCAGAGGCAATTCAGAAGATTCCCAACCAAGAAAACTGTGAGTTTCTCCTTAAAGAGCTGAAAACTCAAAGACTCTGTGTTTCTGAATTAGACTCTTCATTTAAGGTTCCTGCATGTACCCCTTCTCAGGATAGTGAATTCTCAGTAATAACATTTTTCAGACTATAGTCAGTCAAAGTCATGCCAAGTGGGATCACCTTCAATTTTCAGATTTCTGAGACACATTAGAGAGAGAGCCTTTCAAGGTCTCTGCCTCTGAAAATGCACTGATAGGACAAAATGTTTAGAGCCTCAGACACAAGGGTATATGGCAACTTCTAGTAAGAGTAGACCTTGGAGACTTGCTCACTGAGGAAAAGACACAGAAACATCTCCTGATAATTGTGTTTGCCTGGACTCATCATCAAGATGTATCTACACTTGCCAACCTCTCCCTTTCGTCTGACTATTAAATGATTCATACCTTTTGGATTGCAGGGAAAAAAAACTAACTCTTAAAAAAAACTGATGGTTTATTGTGATGATATACAGAGCCATGTATGGAAATTAGAAACCTATTAGCATTAGATATTTTAGGGACTTGTCCCCATTCCACTTCCCTCATTCTGTTTCTCCCTATGCATCTTTCTTTTCTGTCCTTTAATGACCTGTATTCTCTCTGTACACCACATCTTTTCTCTGCCTTGGAGCTCCTGCCTCCTGTGGTATTTGCTTCCTCATCTCACTCAGAAATGGTTTCCCCAAGATCTTGTCCAGCCTTCCTCTACCACATCATGTTCTTTCTACTTCCTCTTATTGACGACACTTCATTCTCTCCTGTCATCTCAAATAAAGGTCTTGGTCGACTCAGCTCATCATTTTGGGGCAAGGCCATGTCTTGTATGTTGTCAAAGCTTTGACTTGGCTTCCTTGGGTCAGTGTTCACCCCTGGTCCAATTAGCTGGGCCTGGGACAAGTCATGCCCCATATAAAATATGGTCGCCTAGAGTTGACTTTTAGCAGGAGATATAGGCATAGAAACATCTCTAGAAAAAAGGATGGGGTCATGTTGGGTGGCCTCAGTGCTATATCAAGGTAATCGTGGTAGGACAGGTGACTAAGGCAGGGTGGCTGGTCTCTAGATAGTCATTCAAGTTTCCTTTATTATCGCCATGTTAAAAAATAAGGACCCTTAATCTATCCCAAACTTGGTTTTTGATCAGGTACCACCTACAGATTTATAGTGTTCCAATTAAATGTGTATTAGTACTGAATACAGGAGAAATGGATTCTGGGCTGGTTAACCCCAGGCCTCAGGAGTGCTCAGTCTATTCACCATCTCAGCATTCAGAATATCCAAGAGCTCCCCGAGAATGAAGCTACAGAGCTGAGTATTGGTGAAGCCTAATTTACTGATTTGCTGAACCTGATTATCATATACAGGGGTCAGGTTCCCTATGTGTCTTATAATAAACCCATGGTTTAATTTGGAAACTCCTTGAAGCATCAGCATCTACCAATGAAGTCCCAAAGAAAAACAATTTTGTAACTGTCAGACACATGATGGAATGGACAAAAGGACATGAAATCAGCTATGCAAATTGTGAAACGTAAGTCACACTTCTATTTGTACTGTGACAGTGTGAAAATTGGAATTATTTTTTGTCAATATAGAAAAAAAGTCGGAGACTATGTGCACTATCTTATGAGCAAAACTGCTGGGCTATGTTCAAATTCCTCTGTGGCATGCCCCACAGCAACCTTGGTTTTTTCCCCCCTCACTTTACCTATAGTTCAAGGACCATCAGTGCTGTGTTTAATTTCATATTTTAAGAATCTAATACAATGAAAATATGCATATGACTATTTAATAAACATCCCCTGGCTAATAGCGAAGAAGCCAGTCCTGCCATATTCTTGTTTGTTTAGTTTTGCCAAGTCACTCTCAAAGATGTAGAAAGTAATTTTTAAAAAGGTGAATCTGAAGTTCAAATACGTGACCATCAAACAGTTATATTGGTTAAAAGATCCGGATCACTATGTTAAAATACAAGTTGAATGGACTACAAGTGGCATTACACTTCTTTTCTGGAGATGGCATAGTGTTGCATTAAGAATATGGGCTCAGGGACGCCTGGGAGGCTCAGTTGGTTGGACGACTGCCTTCGGCTCAGGTCATGATCCCGGAGTCCCAGTATCGAGTCCCGCATCGGGCTCCCAGCTCCACAGGGAGTCTGCTTCTCCCTCTGGTCTTCTCCTTGCCCATACTCTCTCTCACTGTCTCTCTCTCAAATAAATAAATAAATCTTTAAAAAAAAAAAGAATATGGGCTCAGCAGATAAAAATCTCTTCTTCCAATTACATAACATTTCTAAATCTTAGTTTCCCTATCTGTGAAACCATGATTGCAATGGTGTGCTCTAGAATTCCTTTAAGGGCTTAATGATCCAATAGCTAGGAAGTGCTTAGCACAGTGCCTGCCCCATATTGAATAATAATATGCAGTATTTAATATTATTTTACCCAGTTTTCCTTTAAAAAAATTAAAAAGCAGCTAAAAGCAAAATTCAAAAATAATAAATAACACAACTCCCAACTATTCTTAATTTCAGTCTCACTTAAGTTTAATTTCATTGAAAAATACATTCATAATTCTCCCTGAATCTTTATGGTAAAATCTGATTTTTCCTAGACTGGCACATCAGATGTTGAGTTGTCAGGCATGGCTCGTTTTCAGTCACTGGTGGAAAATAATATCAACAACCAACAATCAATAATATTAAAAATAATAATAACCACAGCAACAGCAACAATCTGTTTGACTATTGAATATTGATCCTTATTGAAGGGAGAATATTAGCTTGCCCATCTAGTCTCTTTATGAAACTCTTTTCTTCTGAATTCCTAAAGGCACAGGAGAGTGACCACCCAAAACCATGAGCTAAAAAAACCCACTACAAGCAGAAATTTACTTTGATGCTTCCTATTTTATTTTAAAAATTCACATGAATTTTGAATTCTACTTTATAGTATATTGGTTATTTTTTTAATTTTTAAAGAAGATGTTATTTACTTATTTGAGAGAGAGGCAAAAAGAGAAAGAGCATGAGTTGGGGGGAAGGAGCAGAGAGAGAAGCAGACTCCCCACTGAGCAGAGAGCTCAACAACGTGAAGCTTGATCCCATGACCCTGGGATTATGTCCTGAGCAGAAGGCAGATGCTTAACCAACTGAACCACCCAGGCTCAAAATAATGTTTATTCTCTGCCTTTGCATAATCCTAGCACACCAAACCAAACATCAGTGCATGAGTTAAAAATGCCTTCAATGCAAATAACAAAATATTCAAATACAGTGGATTAAGCCCTAAGTACCCATATGATTCCTAAACATATTTAGTGAATCACCTTTATAATCAGGAACCTGATTCTTGCAATCCTAGATTAATCTACCATCTTAACTGTGTTGAATTTCCATGATTGTCCTCTTTTTTTTTTTTTTTCATGATCACAAAATGCCACAGCTCTAGGCATCACTTCTCATACCATTACCCCAAGATGAAAGAAAGGAAGGAAAAGAAGCCCTCCAAAACATATAAGCTCCCAGAAACACATATTCTTTGGCCAGAATTTGTCCCTAGCTATAAGGAAGAATGAAAACCTAGTCCTGAAAGAAAGGTGAATGGAATTTCCATGACTGACGCAGACTAATCTTCCTCTCCTGGAGTATGGCTAACTGGGAATAATTAGGTGGGACTCTCTACAGAACAGACAAATCGTTGTGTCTGCATTTTAAGTTTGAAAACACAGTGATAAGAAGTTTGGCTTTTCCTGCCTCTTCTGAGTCTTCCCTCTTCAGGCATCAGAGAAAAACAAAATTCATATCTTTCTTTCATGAAATTCACACCTTTCAATCTTTCTCTCTTTCTCTGAATCAGAAAGAAATAATATTCTAACTTTTCTTAAAAAACAATCAAACAAACAAGTATTTTTATTCCCAACAGGATTTCCCAACATCAAATGGTATCTTCATGGTATAAATGGATACATCTATAGACTGAGGGAGGTCTGTTGCTGGACCTGCAGGGAATCCACGTATAATCAAGACTCTGGGTTCCTGAAGTGTCCATTGATAGACGAATGGATAAAGAAGAGGTGATACAGATATATATCAATATCTATAGATATCGATATCTATACACATATGGCATATATATATATATATATCTCATATATATTGATATTGATATCTAGATATCTAGATATATATAATTCAATTTCTTGGCTCTATCTTCCATATCGCCTATCTTTTCACTCATTATTATCATCCCTTTGTATTTTTGTTCTGTATAGTGAGACAGCTTGTCCATTTAATCTTCTAAATCACTAGCTGAATATTCTTTTAATTTCCTTGCTGTCTTTTAACATTTAGAAACTGCTACTTCTTTCTTCAGAAACATTTATGATCTAGAAACATTTACAATTATATATAAATGTATATAAATATTATTTTTATATATATAATGAAATATTATTTAGCTATAAAAAGAATAAAATCATGCCATTTGCAACAAGGTGGGTAGAGCTAGAGAATTCAATGCTAATGTTAATGAAATAAACCAAAGAAAGACAAACACCATATGATTTCACTCATATGTAGAATTTAAGAAACAAAACAAATGAGAAGAAGGGGGAAAAGAGAGAGAGAAAAATCAAGAAACAGACACTTACATATAGAGAACAAACTGACGGTTACTAGAGGAGAGGTGGTGGGGGAGGGGATGGGTTAAATAGATATTGGGGATTAAGAACTACCCTTGCTGTGATGAGCACCGCGTGTTGTATGGAAGTGTTGAATCATTATATTGTACATCTGGAACTAATAAAACACTGTATGCTAACTATATTGGAATTTTTTTAAAAAGAGCTAAGAAAAAAAAAAAAGACTTCAAGTTCTTAAAAAGAGGTACAAATGGTGGGCTGATGAATGGTGACTTTCCTGAGCCATGTTTTCACATGGTTGGTAAGTCAGGTCATTGAAGATGTGACTTGCCTTTTTTTCTTCTTCTTCTTTTAAAATTTTTGTTTAAATTCAGTTCAGTTAACCTATTGTGTAATGTTGGTTTCAAAGGTAGTGATTCATCAGTTGCATACAACAATCAGTGCTCATTACATCACCTGCCCTCCTTAATGGCCATCACCCAGTTATCCAGTTCCTCCAGCAACTCTCAGTTTGTTTCCTACAGTTTAGTGCCTTTGAAGGGCTCTGTAGCAAAGACCACCTTTCCCAGGGCTTCCTGAGTGGGCTATGTTGCTGAGCCCATGGATGCCCTTAGCACAGACAAAAGAACTGCCTCATCTGCTCACTGCATGTGGCTCTGGGAAGGCCTCTCATCCCGTGGGTCCTCGCTGCCTTCAAGGGCAGCACCAATCTGGGAATGAACATCTTCCTGTTTGTGGGCTTGAGGTTGCGTGTCAGTGGCACTAATGAAGACCCATAAAATCCCAGAGAGCTGCCCGCCCGTACCCAACACCCCTAGCAATGGGATTCACTTTGCTAATCTGTTGATAACAGGTGGGGGAAATGTTGCACTTTTCCTTTGGTCACCTACCAACCTTCCACTGTATGTATATGTCCAGGAGACATTGGTAGCCTTACCTGCACAGGTATCCAAACAACCCACAGACACTAACATAAAAATAAGCAGAGAAAGATGGCCAATGAATCAGTGGTCTCTGAAAGAGGAGACCAAGGTGAAACCGGATGGGTAGCACCTGTTGAAGCCAATTTAGTAATAGAAATAAGATCTGACAGGGCACAAAACAAAATAGAAAACTAAGAAAACTCCTAAAGGCATATAAGATGATGGTGCAACAGAACCATCCAAGGTGGTAAATGCTTCTGAAGAAAGAAGTAACAATTTCTAAATGTTAAAAGACAGCAAGGAAATTGAACAATTAGACTGGACTCTGAAGAATATTCAGCTAGTGATTTAGAAGATTAAATGGACAAGCTGTCTCACTATCCAGAACAAAAATACAAAGGTGTTGGAATAATGAATGAAAAGATAGGAGATATGGAGGATAGAGCCAAGAAATCAAATGTGAACATAAGGGGTTCAGAAGGAGAGAAAGGAATGGTTTGGGGAAGAATACTAAAATATGTTTTGGAAGAAAATTTTCCTGGCCTAAAAAATGACTTGCATTTTCATATCAACAGGCTTACTAAGTGCCAGGCAGATTTAATAAGAAAGGGAGAAAAACCCATCTAGACATATCTGGATCAAGGTTCTGAAATTGGACAACAGAATGAACCTGGCATTGATTTTCCTATCTATAAATGAAGGATGATAATTTCAAAATTATCCACTTAACAAAAAGACAAACAAAAACCTTCACATGTACAAAGACTCTTGTGCTTTTTCTAAAGGAATAACTAAAATGCACAAATCAAATAAAAATAAAATCAGAATACAGATCTCAAGGTAGCAGATAATGGAGTACAAGAATCAGGGGAGACTAAATGCAATAATGCGATAAAATTTGTAATTAAATCTAACTATATGGTATTATTCTATTACAGTTTTTGACTGCTAACCATGTGTCAGGCATTTTCCTAAGCACATGTATTATTCACTATTACTTTCCTCACATTGTGCACACACACAAAAAATCACATTTTACTATTACCTTTTCTTTGGTAACTTACCCAAAATCATATAACAGGATTTGAACTCAAATTGATTCTGGAGCTTGCACACTTATCTTCTATACTATAAGACCTCCATAAATAGCCTCATAATAATGAAAGCATAAATTATAATACAAATGTTAAGAAAGAATATTTGAAAAGAAAGAGATATGCTCTAATAAGAAATTAATAATTGGTTACAACAATAAATATATATAAATATATATATAATAAATAATTGGTTGAAAATAAAATCCCATATTAATTAAGCAATACTCAGAAGGGGGGAAGGCGTATATACAGGAATTAAAAGGTGTATATAAAGGAATTAAAAGTGGGGAAGGAAAAGTCTTCTAAGGGTCCTGTGCTTTTGGGGAGAAGGGGTAGAGGTAGAATTATTATTTAATTTTGACTGAGGGATATAAGTTTAAATATGACTTCTAAAAGGATGAAAGTGTTTATGAACAAAATGAGATATACCTAAAACAAAACAAAAAACCAAGTTTAAAAATAAAGAGTAGTTGCAGCTGTATCATCCAAATACAAATCAAATGAAAGGAAGAAGAGCAGTATTAATGCAGATAAAGTGGAATGTGAGGCCAAAACATGTAATTAGGTTAAAGAAGAGTATTTTAAATTGTTGTAATCAGTAAAAAAAATAATATGAAAACTTTGAACCATATAAGACTAATTTGACAAAACCAAGTCATACTGGGGGACTTTGGCTCATTCTGATTCTGATGGATCAGTTTTGAGGGAAAAGTGAGGGAGAGAGAAGCAGACTCCCTGAGCAGGGAGTCCAGGAGACTGGACTCGATCCCAGGATCCCGGGATTATGACCTGAGCCGAAAGCTGATGCCTAACCGACTGAGCCACCCAGGCACCCCAATTAAAAATTTTTAAACAATTCTTGAATCAAACTGAACAATAAATCACCCCAAATATAACACTTTATATTAAAAAATTATGGACAGTAGCTAAAGCTGTATCCAAAAGAAAGTGTGTAGCTTTATTAATTAATAAGATACATAAACTGAACTTGCCACTCAGGGAAATAGGGAAAAAAAAACACAGCAAAAAATAAACTAAAAGGAGATTGGAAGATGAATTGCATAAAAATAAAAGCTGAAGGTGATTAATTTTAGAAATTTAAAGAACAAACTATAAATGACTAGTAAAATCAAAGTGGCTTCTTTGAAAAGACATTTCAAATTGACCAACCCTAGCAAGTCTAGGAAAAAGCGGTAACAAACACATACACACACATCATGAGTACAAGCAACAAAAGGCACAGTCACAGATACCAGAAGGACGAAATTCATTTTATGAGACAAATGCAATCACATCTCCTAGTTGCTGAGGTCGCCTCGGAAAATTTCAACTTAATAACTGCCTGGAATAAAGACTTCTTTGTCTCCAGTTCCTCAGAATCGGTCTATAAATGGATTTGTATTTCTACCAGAACGAAACATTTTAAAACTGCATTAAAACAAACCATAACAAGAGTTTAAATAGAGTGTTGCAGGGATTTTATTACATATGTTCATACAACTCTGTTTTAAGTGACATCTGTCTTCTCTAGAATTCCAAGTGTAATCAAATGCCCTAGGCCTTCCTTGGGAAGGTAAATTAACACATCATTTTTATACTCAAATCACAATGGCCCAAGTCTCCCACCTAGTTAATTGCCAGAAACAGACCCCCCTTGAAGGGTTTCTGTTATTTCTTGAAGTCCCTAAAGGGATGTCTTGCATGTCCTAACCCATGACAGCAGCATCCACCTACAGTTCAATCAGGTCTGTCCTTCCATTATCCCGGGGCTTAGAGAACACCAGGGTTCCCCACTCTTCCTGCTAACCAGTTCTCAGTCACCTCATTTCCTCTGGGGAAACACTGACCCTCCTCTCCCAATGGAGGTACTTGGTGGAAATGGTTTCTCCCAGCTCCAAGGAAGGATGGATGACTCAGGCCTGACCAATCAGAATGATCATTGCCCTAGACAGGGTGCCTGGTTCCAGGATGGTCAGGTGGCTCAACCAGAGGCAATGAGATACACTGGCATTTCTGCTGGGCATGCCGGGAAAGAGGATAGCATTCCCTTCACCGGACTTGAACTGCTGGCAGCCATCTTGCCACCATGTGGAACCTCATCATGAAACCATCTGGGAAAGAGCTGAGCCAAAAGAAGGAGGGTGGTGACATCATTTGGGCCCTTGGCACAGCCTTCTAGATGAAGCCAGCCTCTTCCTGAACTTCTCAGTCATATGAACCAATAAATTCTTTTTTTTTTTTTTTCCTATTCCTTAAGCCAGTTGAGTTGTCACCAGAGCCAAAAGTCCTAACTGAATTATTTGCTTGGCAGAGCAGTGCTTAGTACTATCTAGGCCCCAAAGCAGCTGTGATTGTGTCCAGCACTTCTCCAAGTCTTTCTTGTGCTGTTCTGATGGCTTTTGCCTTTTACTTGTCTTTTCAGAGAAATGTACAACCAACCCCAGAAAGTGGTTGACATTCCATCCTTTCTCTCCTCATTGTCCCCCACTTCCACTCCCATCCAGAGTGCCTCCCACCTTTGCCACTGACACCAGACATGGGGAGCCAGGGAGCTGGAGAAGAGGGACTTTACAGGAACAGCATCTACGGTCTTGGAAGTCTAGCCAAGTTGTCCTCATTCCCTAATTCACCACATTCTCAACCTGCATGACAAGAGAACCGCCCTTTAAGCATAAAAAGCAAGTGCATAGAAAATGACCTTAAAGTGAAGGATGAAATAGATAGGGAGCAATCTCTCCAAGCTACCATCAAATATTTTGGTTGAAACTCCATATACACATATTTAAGGCCTTTTGCCATTCTTCCTAACATTTAAACATTTTCAACTCACTGACTCAGACTTTTTAAAGATTAATAAACCTTCACAAATCTGCTCTCGTCAACCATTTTAATAGATTTGTCCTGCAGCCATTTTATCCCCACCCCCTCAAAACAAAACAAACCAAACAATAAATCAAGGCCACTGAAATGAAATCCAGTCTCACACCACAGAGCAACGGTTTTATGGGTGAAACGTGTGCTTGCTAATTTCAAGAACAAATTATTGGGCTTTATTTAGTGCAGTTCAATTTATACACTTTTAGCTACAGGAAATAAAAAATAAAGCCCACAGGCCAATTTTAATTTGGTCAATTTTTTCTTTCACGAGCATCCCGTGGTGGAAACTGGCTGACATCAAATCAGAAAACCCCTCTCTGCTCTCTTGCCTGAGAGTAAACACAGCCACTCGAACTGAGAAGTTACCTCACTTACGATATCAATGATGCCTAATAGACTTGCATTATTAACAGAATAACGTTTCTGCCTGGCAAAGCTGGAGTCAATATTTAATAGATTTAGGTCCTATTTAGCCACTGGTTTTGGGGGAAACCTGACAAAATAAACTCAATGTGAAAGCTAATAGAGTAGATTCAAAGATTGCAAAATGAATATTTCCATAAATATGCATTCCTCATAAATATTTGAGGCAATGAATGGAAGGCGATCTGATATTCTTTAATCACTTCCTAATTAATATTCTTTGGCTAGGGCAATCTGAGTAAATATTAGGTCTCTGTTAAAGAGTTCTGTTGAAAAATGCAAAATATCCAATTCAAGAGTTTGAGATTGTTGTTGTTAAGGAAATATAAGCCAGGCTTTTTCTAAATAAACTAACTTTCCTGGCCTCAATGAGAAGAAATTCCTTCCTATATTCTAACCTTTGTAAAAGAAAAATGGAAGGAACATAGTTTAATGGTCAGGAGAGGCGCCTTTCCAATGCACAGGATCTGATGAGCTGGCTGGAAGGGCTCTGACGAGCCACCGGCTGAGGAGCGGCTCACAGCTGAGGGACCTAGAGCCACCAAAAGGGAGACAGGGTCACAACCCCACTCCACCCAAGCCAGTTGTCCTTGGATGTCTCTTCAAACTCCAAGAGTCCGTTTTCTTGGTTGTAACATGGGAATGGCATAGCCTGCTTTCTTCCTGGAACTGTTTTGAAGAATCAGGGAAACTGTTCTTATGCAAGTCTGCAGACTATTCAAGCCTCTAACAAAATTCACACAGCTTGGGTCCAAAACCCAGCTGTAGTAAATGACCCACTGAAGAGCTTTAGGTGAGTCATTAGCCCTCCTGGGCCTCAGTTTCCTCACCTAGGAAATGGGCATAATGACAGTATGGGGGCAGGGGGCAGGTTCTTGAAAGATTCAGATGGATTCTCTCACAAAAAGCACTTAGGTGGTAATAATGCCTGCCACAAATGTTAGCTCGTCTTCTCCTTCTCCTCCAAATTCTTCTAGTATTATTATTATCAGTTGTTGTTATTGTTATCCAAGATGAGAAAACAGTCCCAGGAAACCTGAGAGGTTTCTTTAAGGTCGCAATTCCAAGAGAGAAAGCACGATGTCAGGGGCTGCATTTCATTCGCTTTCTGTACCACGATGAGGTGTTTCATCCTGCAGATCTGGCAGGGTGCCATCCAGCGTGCATTGACCTTCCGCCTCAGGGAAGAAAGCAGGACTGATCAGAAACCGTGACTGGTCGAACTGAAGTAGGACTTGGTGGCCGGCGCCCCAGGATGGGTGGCCGCCTTCCCGGCAAGGACCGAGCCCCTAAAACGCACAGCCCCAGCCGCCGAGAGTGGTGGGAAGGAATAGCACCAGGTCCCCAACATTCTCAGAAGGAAGGAAAACAAGAGAAGCCCAGCTGCCCTATTGCTGACCCTGAGCTGGAAAGACGACCATAAAAAACGTCATTCTGATTGATGAAGAGGTGATAAGGTGTGGAGTGATGCCCCAACCCCATTTCAAGGTTGGTGTGTGTTCTCCGCACCGCGCTCCTCGGGGCCGGTCCTGTAAATCTCGGGCAGCGCTGGTCATTATAAACACGGGGCTGGTCTGGAGCGTGACAGCTGCTTTATCTTTGAAAGGGAGTCCTCCATGCCCAGGGACCCTCCCCAGAGGCTGGGGAACCTTCCTAGGAGAGCGTGGGAGTGTCCAGGCCCACCTCCCAGCCCACCCACTTGGCTGCGGTCTGACCACTCACCTTTCCATACAGCACTCCCCTCCCCACTGACAGTCAGATGCCCACCCTCTCCGTCCATAACAACAGCCGGCGTCTCTCGTTTTTTGCTCCTGGGGGAAGACAATCAGGCATCACCCAGAGATGCCAAGGAACTGCGGAGGGGCCCGAAACACCAGAGGTTCCTTTGCCCATGAGCGGATGGTTTTCGCACACTTGACTTTCTGCACCAGTGGGAACCTTCCCATGGCCAGGAAAGAGCACTGTGATATTTGGGGTGGGGGCAGGTGGCACGGAGACTAAGACGCTGGTGGAGGGTTTCCCTGTGATTCTGTCACCCTCTTCCATGTCTCTCGTCCCCCTCCTCCTCGTTTTCTCTGTTCCAATCTTTTCTCTGACTTTGCCTACCTTCCTTTCATGTATTATTTTCTCCAAATAGTGGTTATTCCAGAGATCCGTTTCACAGAAGATCACTATTTTACTTTCTTTTCTTGTCTATTGTCACCCAAACACCACCACACTAAGCAAATATTTACAAAAATGTTTTAATTAGCTTGATATTCATTTGATACAGAGTTTCTAGGCTGTACTGTGAGTTAAAACTCCTCCTGGCCTACAGAGAGGGGACTGTTTCCAAAAATCCTCCGGCACTGATTTCCGGGGCAATTTTCAGAATCCTATAACTCCTCTTCCCCCCATGAGGGCCCTTCTGGACCTATAGTCACCTTCCCAAAGGAAATATATCCCCAAACAATGTGCAATCAAGAAAAGGCACCAAGAAACACATGAAGGGATGTCAAGTCCTCTGGGGCAAAGCCTTCTAACGTTTACCAGGGCCTGCTTCTTGGAAAGCTGCCTATCCGACAAATACTGCACAGGCTTCACATGGAAGCCATGCAACACAGCAGCAAGATCCAACCTCTCCTCAATCTTAACCTCTGACCTCGAGCTATTTTTATCTTGGTGATTCAAGGACAGGGAGGTGTTTCCACAATTCGGGTGGGTGTCTGCCCTGAGGCCAGGGCAAGGGCTCTGAGAGACCACAGTGATTGGATATTTATTATAAATTAACATCCCATGGCAAATGTAACATTCTTTGGCTGACATCCCTTGCATTGAAGGTAGACCAAACCCACACCAGCTAGCCTATGACCACCCAGGAAGTAGGCAGTGATGCCATCCTCTTCTGTTGTTGGCAAACACGACAATAAGTTTGCCCCTGTTGGAGTGGAAGCGTCCATGGCAGGTCCTCTTATTACTATTAATAACACACTAAGTGGATGCAAAAGGGCCTGCATCCAGAAACGACAATCAAAACCCCAAACCAGTGAGAATTAACTTTGAACTTTGCAGTATACAGTATATCACACTCACACAACCAATTAAAAAGGCATGTCATCTTGTTTGGAAAGTATCTATTGATTTCCCAGTTCATCAGATCAGGTTGATGTGTCTTTCAATGGCCTCGATGACATCATCAATATTTTTCTATTTAGAATAATGACTTATTTTATATGCCAACAGCTATAAAAAACAACCCACCTATATATATTTCTACTGACGCCAGCTTAAGAGCCATTTGGTTTTCTCTCCTTAACATGTGATATTGGTAATCTGGGGCAAAAGAAATGTTTTGTTCTTGTCATGAGACTCATTTAGAGACCACAGTAAATTTGTTTAGTTTAAAAACCAACCACTAAATCATATTTTCTCTATTAGAGGCTGATGCTCTCCACTGCTTTTGGTGGCCAAATTATATTCGCTTTAGAGTGAATTACAATCATTTCAGAAGCGGCCCCCTACTCCCCTCTCCCTCCTGTCCAAGAAGGCAATATACTCACCAGCTGTGTGATCTTTGGCAAGTGACTTAATCTCTCGGAAACTCATTCTTCTCTTTTATTAAACTGCGGGAGAGAGTGCTAGGCTCCTTATGCTCATTAACCCTCACAGTCATGCCACAAGATTGGTGCTGTCAGCCCCACTTTACAGATGGGAAACTGAGGCAGAGAGAGGCTAAGTAATAGGTATAAGATGAAGCCAGGGTATCTGAGCACCAATGTTTGTAAGCAACTGCACCTGCTTCATAGGTTCAATCACACAGTTAAAACACCAGAACACCAATCTGGGCTACTTAGTAGGTGACAAGGAGACATTACGGCAGGGGGATGGGAGTCCCACAAACTGACTGCACAATCCAGCTTTATCATTTAGGGCTGACATAACCTTAGGCAAACAACTAATCTCTGTGTAATTCATGTGTCTTCTATGAAATCGTGGCAATAGGAATGGCACCTGCCTTGAAGTTGGGTGAGGATAAAATAGCTCATGCCAAAAAAGAAATTAAAAAAAAAAAAAAAAAGCTCATGCCATGTACAGCACCTGGCCCAGTTAGCGCTCAATAATGGGAGCTATGAGTATTCATAGGCACTCCATAAATGCTCTGCTCTCTTCCCCCCAAACCCTTAGCATCACTGAAGTGTCTTTAGCATACATTCATATGTCCTTCTCAATCTATGACCAGGACCAAAAATGAAGGGTCATTATGGCCTTGCAGGAACTTCCAGCTAGAAGAATGAATCTTTCTCTACCAAAGAGCAGCACTAAGGAGCTATGAAGGAGGAACTCGACTGTTGGCTCCCTACCGTTTTCTGCTCGATGGAAAAGACCCATCGTTAATGCCTGCAAAGTTGCATAACAGAAGAGGCCCTGCTTGGTGCTCAGTGATGACATAATCTGAACTGGAAGTGACAAGAGTTGGGGACACCAATGTGGCTTGAGGTCTGGCTCCACACAAGGTAGCTGTAAGATTTCAGGTACACATGTCACTATCATGAGTTTTTGTTTTCTCTTCTGTAATCTGATTCATTCTACCAACTCAGAATGGGGATGTGGAAAGGAGACAGAGCACACCGAGGCTGAGTTCCCAACAGATATCAGTTCCCTTCTTCCTATTACCCTCCACTAAATTCATCTGGAGAAAGAGTGATACAGAGTCTCTAAGTTTTCCAAGTCAGGAATGTTTTTCCACTCTACTTGGATCCTGTAAGAGGCAAAAACTCATCTTGATGGACAGTGAGGATGGGGTGTTTGCACATATGGGGAGTGTGCCAAATCATTGAGGGTGATATTTCAGGGCAGTCTTCAGAATCTTTTCAAGGAAGAGTCAAGTTTTAGGACAGAACCAACCATTTTCCAGCCTGGAGAAATCTAGCAGATGAGCCATTATGCAATGTTCTCCAAGAGGCTGCCCAGGTGAGATTCCAGCCAGGAACTGGCCATACAGTAGCTTTGAGGACAATCTTGAGGTTTTTGTCTATTGCTTCTCTTGTCTGTTTGGCTAATCTCCCCAATCCATTTTTGTCTTCCCTTTTCCAAGTCTAAATCTCGATGATTCAGTGTCTGCCTGTATGGAAATGAGCCCGGCTGGCCCTTTCTATTTCATTAGGCAATGAAAGGACATGAAGCTAAGGGCTTGAGGCCTTAGGAAAGGTGTCTTGGAGAAAAAGCTGGAATCTCAGCTTTAACTCCAGCACCCATGAGCCAGGTCACCCGGGATGAGTCATCTCACATTTCTGAACCTTCATTGCCTCCTAAGACAGGAGATTGGAGTGATCTGTGGTCTTCAAGCTGTGTCCCATGGAGTCTGATTTCCATGGCACTGCCCTTAGGGATTGCCAAAGGGGCCTGGGGAAAGAAGTAAAATCAAGCAGATCCTGGTCACTTACAACTGAATTTCTCTTGACCTGTAGAATGGTTTTATTTTCTTTCAATATTGAAATAGCAGCTGAAATTTCAAAATGAAGAGTTTTTTGATTACCAGATTTGCTTAAAGCAGTTTTAGAGACATAGAAAAATTGAGTAGAAAGTATAGAGTTTCCAGATACAGACTCTTCCCGCCCTCCCCTCTCTGCCTCACCCCCATTTCCTTTATTATTAGCACCTTGCATTAGTATGATCTACTTGTTGCAATTGATGAATCAATAATGATACATGAGTATTAACTAAAGTCCATAGTTTATATTAGGGTTCACTCTTTGTGTTGTACATTTTATGGGTTTTGCAAATGCACACCCATTATAGTATCATACAGAATATTTTCACTGCCCTAAAAATCCCCCGTGCTCTGCCTAGTTATCTCTCCCTTCCTCCCAACCCCTGGCATCCACTGATCTTTTTACTGTTTCTACAGTTTTGCTTTTTCCAAGAATCTCATATAGTTGGACTCATACTGTGTGTAGCATTTTCAGATTGGCTTCTTTCACCTGATAAGATGCATTTAAGTTTCCTCCATGTCTTTGCATGGCTTAATAGCTGTTTCTTTCTAGCTGTATGGGTATATCACAGTTTATTTATCCATTTACCTACTAAAAGACATCTTGGTTGCTCACAAATTTGTGCAATTATAATAAAGCTGCTGTAAACATTCATCTGTGGGTTTTTGTATGACATAAGTTTTTTTTACTAATTTGGATAAATACCAAGGAACATGATTGCTGGAGCATATGCTAAGACTGTATTTAGCTTTGTAAGTAATGGCCAAACTGTCTTCAAAGTAGCTGCACCATTTCACATCCCCACCAGCGAAGACTGCGAACTCCTATTGCTCTACATCTTCACCAGCATTTGGTGCTGTCAGTGTGTGTGTGTGTTTTTAACCCCATTCTAATAGGTTGTAGTGGTATCTCATCGTTGTTTTATTTGGCAGTTCCCACAAGTCATAATATATGATGTTGAGCATATTTGTATCTGCCTATTTGTCATCTGTATATCTTCTTTAGCAAAGAGTCTGTTCAGATATTTTGCCCATTTTATTTTATTTTACTGTTTTTTTTGTTGTTGTTGTTTTGTTTTTTAAGATTTCATTTATTTACTTGACAGACAAGAGATCACAAGTAGGCAGAGAGGCAGGCAGGGTCCCTGCTGAGCAGAGAGCTCAATTCGGGGCTTGATCTCAGGACACTGGGATCATGACCTGAGCCAAAGGCAGAAGCTTTAACCCACTGAGCCACCCAGGCACCCCATCTTTTGCCCATTTTAATTGGGTGACTTGTTTTCTTATTGTTGAGTTCTTTGTATATTTTGAATACACATCCTTTATTATGTATGTGTTTTACCAATATTTTCTCCCAGTCTGTGGTTTATCTTTTCAGTCCTTTAACAATGTGTTTCACAGAGAAGTTTTAGAAACCAGGAGTTTCACACAATAATCCAGCTTTCTGGCTACCCATGGAGGTAGGAAGATCTGGTAACACTTGAGACCCATCCTGCAGGGCTGAAGCCATCTTGTAGCTTCTCTTTAGACCAGGGCTGCACTTAGCACACTTCACCTAACCTCATGATCTACCTTGAGATGCTTGACTGGTGTACTTTGGCCTGGAAATTTCCATCTTCATCTGTTCTTTACATTGGGTTCCAGATAGGTTGCTTTGTATAAAACTGTCTGGAACTTAAAAAGAAAAGTTTCAACTGGACTGGCTTAGATGATCTTCCTGCTCTTCCACACTAGGCTTACTCATTTGTTGTCACATTGTCACAAGAAAAAGTTTTATAAACACTCTCAGGGTGGCATCTCCCAATGAGCCTGTTGTGCCTGGTCCAATCCATTCCCTGGAGTGTGACATCTCTGTGAGGATGCCCAAATGATGGCATTTGTCCACTGGAAGTGTCTCATTGTGAGGTCATCTCCTATATAGGGATGGGGATTAGTCTTACCAGACAAAGTAATTTAAACCCAGTATCATGGAAAATAGGTCTCTTTATCCATAAGAATCACCCTGGCCTAGAAGATGCTCTCAAGGGAAGGCATAAGGGAATTGAGAGCAGGAGGAAACAGAGGAATCCTGTGTCTCAGACCAGACTCATTGTGAAACATTAACGTACTGAGTAGGATGGTGGGCAAACTCGCTAGCATCATTTGAACTGCTCTCTTTCTCTCTCTCCCCTGAATTGGTGTCACTGACATTCTTTAAGGTTTGTGACATGAATCTATTTCACCAAGACCACTGGTACAGCAGGAAAAATGATTCTCAGGTCCTGAAAAGCATCAGTAAAGACAAAGCCAGGGGGATTAGCACAGGCCTTCACAACAGATTAGAGGTGAGGAAAAGATTTTTTTTGCGTAAGTACTTTGTTCTCGGGCTGGTGGCACCCTCCTGTGTACACTTGTGGAGGCCTATGAAAAGTTGCTAGGACTGCTGAAACAAAGTATCACACATTATAGCTTAAAACACAGAAATGTATTGCCTCATGATTCTGGATGCTAGAAGTCTGAAATCAAGGTGTTGGCAATGTTGGTTCCTTCTAAGGGCTGTGAGGGAGGGATCTGTCCCATGCCTCTCCTATGGCTTGTAGATGACCATCTTCTCCCTGTGTCTATTCATATATCTTTCCTCTATGCATGTTTCTGTGTCCAAATTTCCCTGTTTTATAAGGACACCAGTTGTATTGGATTAGGCCCCATCCTAATGATCTCATCCTAACTAATTACATCTCTAATGACTCAATTTTCATACAAAATCACAATGCTGAGGTACTGGGAGTTAGGACTTCAACAACATATGAATTTGCCAGAAGGACACCATTTAGCCACTAGTGTAGGAGGACAAAAATCCCTTAGCTCTCTAAGCCAGCTGAGAATAGGTCATTGGGAAAGTGATTAATGAAGAAAGAACACAGAAACAAAGATTAATGATGACATTCTCAATTTTCTGTAGTATACAGTCATGCTTTTCAGCTAATATAGTCGTATTAGAAACAAAGAGATGATAAAAACTAAAAGGAAACTTATTCTAAGTCCCCAAATCCAGCTCCTGGGCTCCCCCAATCACCACGATATCTTTATGAAAGCTGTTTTTAATAGTTGCACCATAAACAGCCCCTTCAAACAGTTGTCTTGGCTAGGTAAACAGAGCTCTGAACTAAAGTTCAGTACTACACTTTCCACACATTCAAAGACGTGGTCCCAGAGGCTCCTCACCTAACTACCTGGGTTCCTGCAGTAATCTTCTTTCTATTCTCCTGACAACCTTGACCACCCACTCCAGCTGCCACACCACCATGCTGTTATATCCATGACTTGTGCCATCAGACCCCTGACTCCTTTTTCCTGGTGACCCCATTCCACCAGCTTTCCATTCCAGCTGTTTCATCTCATGTTCTTTGGGTTACCTTTTGGGGTTTCTGGCCCATAAGACACCCCATCCTGGGTAGTCCCTCTCCTGGACCGGAGCATACTCTGTTTCCTTTCTGTAGTGAAATAGTAAAGGGACAAATTACAAATGAACAAAGGGGGAGAAGAAGAAGGAAAGAGCAATTAGCAATAGGTCTGAAAAGGTAGATCATCAGCTTCTAGGTAATGGAGGGTCAGATCACTAGTGTGGCCTAGTGGAGAGAGCAGAGGCTTTGTCAAAAGACAGATGTGTATGTGTAGGGATCTTAGCTACACCAAAGTCATTATCTCTCTGAGTGTGACTTTATACATGCAGTCCTGATCTTCCTCCCAAATGGGAGGGTCAAATTCCAACTTCCTTCCAGACATTTCTAATTAAATGATTGATAGTCATCCCAAAATTAATATTCCCAAAACTAAACCCTTAATTTAATCCTCAAATCTTTGCCCACCCTTTACCATCTCAGCCAATCTTTTCTCTTAGTACTCAAGCTAAAACTTTTCAGAGTCATCTTTGACCTTACATTTTCATCTATCAGGAAATCCTTCTAACTGTATTTCTGAATATATCCAGAATGTACACTTTCCTCACCATCTCCATTCCTGTCACCCTAGACCATGCCACCATTATTCATTACCTGGATTATTAAAATTGCTTCCTAATTAGTCTCCTTACTTCCATTCTTGCCCCGCCAGATGACTTTTCAAGCCAATGTTTACAAGAGTCTTTTAAAACTGTAAGTCAGATCATGTAACTCCTCTCATCAAAAGCTTCTGTGACTGAATCCTAGCTGTCTCCCAGCATGCATTCTCCTTTTATTTATCCATTCTCCAAAGTTTTTCTGACACTTGGTAGATCCTCAGGACACATAAGTATCCACTGCAGTTGGCTTGCCCATGTGATTCCATTAGAGCCATGTGACTCACTAGAGCCATATGACTAGGTTGGAGTGAGCAGTCCATGAGCCAAAGCAACATGTACAACGCTGCATGCTAAAAGAAGGGAAGGCTCCTCTGCCTCCCTTTCCCCTTGTTGGCTGGTGAGCTGATGTCCATCATCTCACCCCAGGGAAGCGTGGAGCACAGCGACTCCAACAGCTCTGGATTTCCTGCCTCGGGATATCACAGGAAAGTGAACTAGACTTGCATCTTATTATATTATGATAGCAGCTGCATGTGTACTGCTCATTCACCCTCCAGTACCTTGATTTTGCAAATTAGAATAAAATCTAAAGCCTTCTCAAGGTCTGCAAAGCCCTGTATGATTTCGCTCTGGACTAGAGCGCTAGTCTTCTCACACTCTTTTGTTCTCGGTGCTCCAGCCACCTAAGATTCTCCTCCTCCTGGCTGTGCTTACATGTCACCTCCTCAGGGAGCTCTACCCTGGTCACCCAATGGCACCGTGCTTTATTTTTCTCACACTTGCTTTATTTTACTACATCACTCTTATGGCTGCTTGACATGTAACGGTTCATTATCTATCTCTGTCTTACTCCGCATGAATGTGATCTTTCTGAGAAGGGGATTTTGTGGTTGTGTTCACTGCTTTAAGCTTACGATAAACTCTCCAAAATAATTTACTGGCTAAATGAACAAACAAGCTTCTGTCTCCCCATCTGTAAAATGTGGGTGGTAATTTCTGTCATAGAGGCTTGTGGTGAGAATGAGGGGACATAAAGCCCCTGGATTCATGTGTTTGACACTTGGTGGATCCTCAGGACACAGAAGCTACCCAATTTGAGAGACTAGCTCTTCTGACTTCCTGCACAGATGGGCGTGTTCTAGCATTCTGTTTTCCCATGTAAACCTGGAAGCTGGTTGGTTTTTCCCCATTGAATCAGAGAAGTCCCTATCAATTAATATTTTCTGTGTTATAATATCTTTGCTCATTCGTTTACTGCCTCTCAATCTCCCTTACATTTGTCTCCGTTCCCTAGCAGTATCCTTTTATTGGTTCTGTCATTGATCCAGACATCTCTGAAACTGGCAATGCTGTTTCTCATCATCACTATAAGCATATCCGAGCCTGGAACTTTTAGAAACAGGAGACGTCCCCAAGACGGCGACCTCAGGGGATGCTCCCTGCTGACCATCTCTTTCAAGTTGGCAGACGGAAAGTGAATTGTGTCTAGTATTTCTCCTATTTGAACAGAGCTATGCTGATTTAGCACAAATTTCCCATAAAAAGCTGACCCCCAGGGAGCAGAGACTGAACTTGGAAAGTTTTATCCCAAAAGGGGAATTTGTCATAAAGTTATGAGTGACTGAAATGTGAGGGGCTGGGGCGGCTGGAGTGGGTTGAATGGCAGCGGTTTTTTAATGCCTGAGATTGCGTTTCCTCCTGTGAAGGCTCAGCTATTCCCCCAAGTGCCACACTCCCCATGACCCTTGGCCAAAAGTATCATTACCCTGTTCACCCGCTGAAAAAGAAGATTAGGACTGTTACCAACAAAGCTACTTCCCATGGTAAAAAGAGTCTCTTGGATCAAGTTTTCTCTCTACGGTCACTGAAAATGACAATTCATTTCTTTCCCACTAGCCAAACGCTGTCTCCAGATGCACACATGTGGATCCCATTGAAGTCAAAGAGGCCCCAAAACCCGTTTGAGGTCTCTTCTTGGTGGCAAGAAAGTCGAACTAGATATGCTCCAGAGCAGGAGAGAGAGAGTGTGTGTGTATGTGTATGTGCGCGCGTGTGCGTGTGCGTGGGTGTGGGTGTGTGGGATGTGCGTGTGCATGCGTGCATTCTTGCTCCTGCGCACATGCGCACAGGGGTTGAGGCTTCTTACCGAAGTCAAAAACCCATTTCTGAATCTTCCTCGTTTAAAAGCAGCCAACGTGATTATCCTGGGAATCCTCTGACATCCATGATCCAGTATATGAGCAAAGGTGATGGAAAAGTTCTTTGGACAACATCTGCCAAATTTATAAAACCATGAGACCTGCAGGTCAGAAAGCAGAAAGCACCATAGGTAACAGTTGCATACCCAGGTTCTGAGGCCACAGACTTGTGTTCAAATCCCTGTCCCATCATCTTCTAGCCCCGTGCTCTTGAGCAGTGTCCTTAATTTCTGTAAGCTCAGGTTCTTGTGACGTCCTGCCTTTTGTCACCTGAAAAATGAAGATTGGAATACTGTAAATGTCTGGCATGTAGTAAGTGCTCAAGCGGTGGTCATTATCATGTCAATAGCAAGAGGCTAGAAGACCTCATGAACACTGCCCCCTGAGAGAGCACCCACATCACATGCCGGCAAACACTGTCAGTCTGACAACTAAACCTGCCAAGTGGGATACACTCCTGTAAGGCCTGCTTTCTGGCCACCAGGTCCTTCCCAGGCACCAAGCTGAGACCTCTTCCCTCTTCCTCGGTGGAGAAGTTTCTGGAGTGTCCCAAGCCAGTAGTTTGCATAGTTCTCACTCAAGCCATTCTCAATACCTAGCCCCACTTGGAAGTAGAACACTGGATTCAAATCCTGCTTCTGCTCCTGCTAGCCATTGTTAACTTTGTCCATTTTGGCTTAAGCATGACATATGATGATGGATATTTGTCTGCAATCTTCTCAAGAATGCAAAATTCAAGATAAAGTATAATAGACACCCTCCTACTGTTCTGTTACTTTTCATGTGCAATACTGGTCGTGGTTAAAATCTGCCTCCTTCACTAGACTGTAAGCTCCTTGAGGACTATCTTGCTCAATGTAGCACATTATAGCAGAGTGATTGGATCGTAGCTGGCCTTCAGGAAATATTTGCTGAATAAATATAAGTTCGAGAATGAAAAAAATGCTTTGAAAACTGCAAGGTGCGTACTAATGTCAGATACTATTATTATTATGAGCTATCATCCAAATACCAAGTGATTGGTTACTGGGCTGCCCCGTTCAACCAATTTATGTGTGTATTTAAAAGCTTTCCACTATGCAGTTTTTAGGCATATTGTTTCTACATAAATGAATATGATGTTTTTTATTTCTATAGAAATTAATCATAGGGCCCTGGTTCAAGAGTATAAAATCCTGCATTTTATTATTGCTTCTTTGGAAAAATAGATTTCTTTCTGGCTGGGCATGTATGTGAGGCCACCCATACTTTATCTTTATCTACCCATTCATCAATTCATTCATCATTCATGGATTCATTCATACACTTAAGAACTATTTATTAAATTCCTGTTCTGTGCCAGGTACTGTATCAAGTACTGAAAATACAATGATGAATATGGTGGATGGCCCTTGTTTTTAGCTCACTGTCTACTGGGAGAGCCTAACCCGTGAATACAGTTACAACAGTGTGACATGAACTACAGTATGTATGTACACACCAGGGGCTATGGGAGCTAGAGGGAAAAGTACCTCCTCTGGGATGGGTGAAGGGTTGTAAGAAGCCTTGCAGGGGAGTTGGTACTGGAACCCAGTCTTGAAGGATGAGTATGAGTTGTGCAGGTGAACTAGGTGAAGATGTATTTTTGACAGTGGGAAGAGCATGTGGTTTGATGACTAAAGGAAGATGAACAAAAGTCATAATGAAGAGATCCTAAATGACCTACCATCTTGTATTTTAACTGTGTGGAAATTTGTGGGTGGAAGTGAATGCAGCAAGCTCCTTTCCACTCTGTCTGTAGCCCAGAGAGCCAGAAAAGACACCTGGAACCGTGGGAACAGGAGGGGGGGGCCTTAGCAAAGGAATATCAAGGAAGGAGTTTCAGGCAGATACTGGCCACTTGCCCACTTCCAGGAGAAGGATAAGAAATAATTCTCAGGGCCCTTTCAACCAATATGGAGATGTCAAAACATTACAGAGGGCTTAATCTTTGAATGTCACAAACATGTTCCAAAGAATGGACGGAGTGATGGACATTTTCTTCCTCTCCCGGATTCACAAATGCACTTTGGTTCAAAGCAGGGGACATTGTTACAGACAACATTATTCTTCCAGAAAGCCAAACCAGGAGCTTTTGAAAGCCTCCGATTCTGAATATAATCTATGCATTTGAAATCATTTTCTAAGCTGGGACAGCGACACAAACATCCACACAACACGAGCTACGAGCTACTGTGCATAAAGTTGGGCTGCCCGGTCTAGCCGAGCTGAAAAGTGCTGTTTCAGGGTGTTTTCATTTAAAAATTCTTATTATTTTTTAAAGAATTCTTGTTATAAATAAAAAATATTATTATTCAAGTGCATGCTGAAACTGAATCATGCCATTCTTACATAATTTTTCATTGGATTGTTGCAACCCATAAAGAAATCCAATTAAATTTCCCTTGCAGGCACAGGCCTTCATTCAGGGGCCTTGAAAAAGCCGGTTTGTTGTATTGTATGGCAGGTCGATGAATCGAGAAGCAGAGAGGGCCTGTCCCATTTCTTGTCTTGTGTGACATGATGTGAAGAGAGTCTGCCAGCAATGTTTCAAAGAGCTGCATTATCAGACAACATAAAGGGCCCTCCGTCCGTCCTTTCTGCTGCTGTACCACAGAATATGCACACACCGGTGTCTCCGTTCCTGTGAATGGTGCCGAACACTGGACGGTTAACGTACTGCTCTCTGGATCTTGCGGGCTTTCACCATCATTATCCCAGACATCGGACCAAGGTTAAGAGGGGAGTGAGCCAGAGATAAGATAATATTTTTGAAAATACTTGAAAGGGACTATCCTGGAAATCAGACTACACAAACATGTGTTTTCATTACCTAAAAAGAAGGCAGAAGCCAACGTGTCACCAAATTATATTATTTTACATTAATCTGTTTCTCGGTTGCTCTCTGGATTGTTTATGCATTTTCCTTCATTGATTTATAGATCACGTGGGGCCTCAATTATTTCCAGACACACAGGATTTTTGTCTTTAAATACAAATTTTGCATGAGCAGACAGTCATACACATCTAATCTCCACCCCCCCACCCCTTCTTATATTCCCTCTAGGGTAGAAAAAGCTCTTCTAAAGTTCCATCGCATAACTGAGACTTCCGTTAAGATGTCGGCCATGTTGTGGAATTCTGTCTTCTTGCTTTCTGTCATACCAGATGTGGAGAACTGAGGTCAGAGTCAAAACAAAGAGGAAAACACTCAGAGGCATGAGGGAGAAAGAAGCCATTCTGTATTCCTCACCAAAATTGCTATCTGGAAGTTATTTTACATTCTCTTCTCCCACTGGGTTTCTGTGGGGGTTTTTTGGAGCAGGGAGGGGGGCAATGTTTGCGTTGCTTTTCAGGGTATTTCAGGAAAGTATCAATTCCCTAATTCTTTTCTATCATCATTTATCAGCAAACACGAGAAGCTTATTCCACTACATGGGGGTTTATAGGGACAAGGGTGAACTCTACTCTTCTCTCTTTCTCTCTGTCTCTGTCTGTCAGATGGAGCAGGCATATCTCACAATCAAATTTTCAAAAGTAATTCATTTATATTTTTTTCCCATACAAGGAATTCAGGCTTGTATTTGTCTTGCTTTAACATGAAGCGATGATTTGATTGGTGACAAGATACATAGGCAGATATAATTGTTTTATGTAAAATGCATCTCATGGAGCAAAGCATGCATGGGTGTTAGCCTGTGCTTAATAATTGGGAAGCCGTGTTATGTTTTTCTAGATCTAGTGCTTGCAAATTATTTATGTCAGAAATGTTTCTTTCAAGCTGGAGTTCCAAAGTGAGCACTAGTGAGTCTCATCCTTCTGACTATCACCCAGAAGGCCCTTGTGAGACAAGTAAAACTGGAGCCAACATAGCCCAAGGAGGATGTAGAACATTCTCTCCTTTTGTTTCAGGTTTCTGAATTTCTTATCACAGAAAATGACCTTTTTTTCCCTTTCATATAGGTCCCTGAACCAGAGAGTATCCAAGTGAAATGTAGTTGGAAAAACCTCTTGCATACAAACCTTATACAACTCAGATGTCTGTCTGTCTGTGTCTATAATGTGCATGTGTGTGTGGCTTCCTTTAGAGGACCCCCAAATTATCCTTCAGATCAGAAATGAACCCTCCTCACACATCAAGTCCTAATTGGACCCAGACTCTCTCCCACAAGCTGACCCGGGATCCTCCAGAAACCAGTCCTGAAGAACTATCAAATTTGCCCGGTCCTCAAGGGTCACAACCGCAAATAAGCCTTCTGCTGAATTTGGCCCAGGCTTTGGGTTTTCAGTGAAACTTGAGCTCAGGGAAGAGCTCTTCACTTCAAATTTAGCAATGAACATTTCCTCCTAGATGCTTACAGTTTTGTTCTTCTCACCGGGACCCCAAGACATTCATACATACACACACACACACACGCATACACACACACACACACACACACATACACAGTCCCAGAGCTACAATTTCACTACAAAGGATAGCTTCAAAAGGAATTGGGTTTCAATGACTCTATCTTACCCTTGAAAAGAACCGTAACTGACCATTAACCAAATTATTTCCCTCAGAAAAACAAGTCACATTCTGAGAGTGTATTAGAAGTTTAAAAATTAGATAAAAGCTCAAATGTTGTTGTTCTTTATAATGTGAGGTTTTATTTTCATCGTATAGCATTTATAAAATGTCCACCCAGTCGTAGGGGAAATAGAGCAGAACATAGGCAAAAAATAAAAAAATAAAATAAAAAATAAATGGCTCTTGCCTTTTCTGCACATTCATAGTGGGATCTAAAAAACATGAGAAACTCTGGGGAATGTGGCCAAATAACTCAGGCACTGGAAGATTAACTCCATGTCTAATCAAGCCACTAATTTGTTCTGAGGAATCTATCTGCACCTCATTTTGCCATTTGTAAGCCAGAGCTCCTCATCATTGTGAAAGAAAATTAAATTACCCCCAAGTACCTGGAGCCATAGGAACAAGCAGACAAGGTTAAGTAAAGACAACATCTGACATTGAGCACTTGGCAACCGAAAACCCGTGAGGCTGGAAAGTCATACACCCCAAGGGGCGGGCATTGGAAAAACAGGAAAATTAAGGAATCCTCATTATGCAAAAGCTGAGGGAATGGGAAGAATGAAAAGACTGTGTACACTGGGTCTTGAGGTAAGTCACCAACATCCCTCTTACGGGCAGCATGACCATTGCAAAAGAAATGGAACTTCAGAAAATCTTTGAGAAGTAAAAGAGGAAGCTGGGCAAACTGTGAGGAATAAAAAGGCACTTCCAGAACAGGAGTAGAAAGATGGAAAGTGGAAATGCCCTTTTCCTGAGGGGAAAAGAAGTGGAGTAGACAGTTACGAAGTTCTTAAAGATGCTGAATTTGGCAGCAGGAGACTTGCCGCCTTTCTCAGTCTGAAGGAGGAAGAATTGGGGAGTAAGTTGGTTTTCTGGGGGAACCCATATCAAAAAGAACACTTCCAAGGCCTCTAAAAAGTTTGAAAGACAAAACACTAAGGAAATAGAAAACATCATTGAACTAAAACAGCAAATAAAGGTGGAGTCATGGGCTCATCCTTGTTCAGCAATTTCTAGTAAATGTTCACAAAGAACCAAAAGTCTTAGAAATACATACACACACACACACACACACACACACACACAACTCCGAAGAAAACAGAAAACGTTGTAGCTCAGACAGCAGTAAACATCTGGGCACTTTGTTTCCTTTGGTGCTCCAGACCTAGGATGACTTTAGAAACTGGACACTTCCTTCAGATAGGGCCATATTGGATTAAAGGGTCTAGCTGAAAGAGGACTCCCCAGGCAGAGTGTGGCTACCTAGGGTTTGGGGCCGTCCTCCTTCACTTTAAACCAGAGAATCTGAGGTTAGGGAGGAGCAAACATTTTGAGAGACCTACTGAGATTCACCTCAGAATCAGCTTGGGCCAATGTAGTAGGGCCAGAAGAACTGATTGAGACTAGAGAACGGTCAAAGGGAAAGACAGGAGCTCACCTCATTTGGGAACCATTAGAAGCTCACATCACACCATTCAAAAAAATCATTCCAAACCAGGCTAGTTCTCCAAACGAGCCCAGGTAAATACCACCCAAGAGCAGCAGGGCCTGCCAAGTAGTGACCAGACATTATAAGCAAAATTAGCCAATTAATGGGCTCTCCTGTCTCCTGGCTGGATGGCTGCCCTTCCTGGGGCAGCACCAGCCTGGCCTTGGGTCTGCAGACCTGCCCCCTGCTGTCCCCGGGTAGGCACTCTACCAGGTGAGCGACAGAAGGGTGGCAGGGAGACAGGGCTCACCAGATGGCTGAGCTGCGAGGAGCTGTGCTAAGCTTTTTCTGGGCGAGTTCCTCTCACCACACACTCTTCATAACCTTCCAGAAGTGATTCCTGATCTGTAGATAAGTTGCCAGGTGTGACCTGAATGGGTGATGTTAACGTGATGTCTCTCTTTTCTCCCCACACAGGAACGAGTGTTTGAAAGATTTTCCAACAATGAACTGAAACCTCAACGAAGCCTTTGGATTACTATAGCAACATTTTCTTTTGAGGAATTGCAAGGGTTTGAGGAATCTTCTATTCATCTTTACAACACGGTGGACAGATAACCACCAGGAAAATGAACGCTGCCCCCATCTTACCGATGAGGAGAAACTGGGTGGTGAAGTGTTGAGCAACTAGCCTGCATGCATCTGGAAGGCTAATAATGGGCTCCTGATTTCAATTACAAACTGGATGGAGTATTCCAACTGTGCACTTTAGGCTCTTTTAAAGAATGCTTTTAAGAGGGAAGAGGCAGGGGCGCCTGGGTGGCTCAGTGGGTTAAGCTGCTGCCTTCGGCTCAGGTCATGATCTCAGGGTCCTGGGATCGAGTCCCGCATCTCTGTTCGGCAGGGAGCCTGCTTCCCTCTCTCTCTCTCTCTCTGCCTGCCTCTCCATCTACTTGTGATTTCTCTCTGTCAAATAAATAAATAAAATCTTTAAAAAAAAAAAAAAAAGAGGGAAGAGGCAAAAAACGCTTTACCCCTAAATGAAGATAAGTAGAGCTGTTTGTTTTATATGCAGCAGACAGAATAAAAATCCTGCCTTTTGTGACATCTGTAATGTGACTGATGTCAGAGCCCGAAACAGTACTGTTCCCAGATAGAAAGTCATTAGCATAATAATATCATCTGTAAAATTAGTCAAAATAGTCCTGTTAAATTCAAGAAATACGTATCACATGTTTGTTTGCTTGGTGTTGGTTTTTTTTGTTTGGTTGGTTTTTGGTTTTTGGTTTTGTTTTTTTTTTTTTTTTTGCCAGACACTGAGTGAGGCTTTGTAGAGATTGAATTCTATCCTTAAAAGGAGGTATTATTCTCACATTGTATACACAAGGAAGTCAAGAAAGTAAAGGTTTATGAAGGGGTAATTGGAAGAATAATTAGCTTCCTGCGCTGTTTCTCACTTCCCCACCCGGAGACTGGGAGAAGGAGAAGAACCCATTCAAGAACCCAGTTTGGCTGGGAAGTTTGGGTGGTGCAGTGGGTTAAATATTCCACTCTTGGTTTTGGCTCAGGTCATGATATCACGGTCATGAGATAATGGAGTCCAGAGTCAGGCTCCATGCTAAGGTTTAAGACTCTCTCTCCCTCCGCCCACTGCCCCCCCAACTCTCTAAAAAGAATACATCTTTTAAAAACAAACTAGCTTAGGGGTGCCTGGGTGGCTCAGTGCATTAAAGCCTCTACCTTCGGCTTGGGTCATGATTCTTGGGATCGAGCCCCGCATCGGGCTCTCTGCTCAGTGGGGAGCCTGCTTCCTCCTCTCTCTCTGCCTGCCTCTCTGCCTACTAGTGATCTCTATCTGTCAAATAAATAAATAAAATCTTTCTTAAAAAATAAAAAACAAAAACAAACTAGCTTAACCATGACAAGCTCTTCCTGAGAGGCTCTGTGAAGAGAAAGCAACAACTTCACAAGAAGGTAATAATCAAGGAGTTCAGAGCTGAGATGAGGAGTTAGTGAACAGTAGCTCCTGGCAGAGTGAACAGCAATGGGGAGAAGCAAGGCGAGCAGAAGTTGGGAAGAGGACAAAACCGTGGTTCATTCAACTCTTTCCCCACCACCGTTACCACCAGAAACACCACCATTACTCTCTTCAGATATATTCGGGGGGGATGACCCCTCATTGGAGGAGGAAATGAGCCCATGTTCCCCCAATGTGACTGCATGGTTCATTTTATCCCTCAAGCTAAGTAGTGAGCCCCCCAGTCAGTGGAGGTAGACATAGAATCCCACCTTTGGAAACTCTAAAGCAAACAGGGCTCCATGACTCCTAAGGAAACACAGCCCATGAATGGTGGAACCTATACAACAGTCCAGAAGGGGCAGATTCCATCTGCCATGGAAACACGGAAGCTACCCACCTAACTCAATGCAGTGAATGAGCCACTCAACTGAATCTAAACTTTGCTGAGGTTTTTAAAAACCAGACAAACAAGGAGCCAGAAGGTTCTCATCCAAGTCTTGCACATTGTTTCCTTTGAAGGAGTCCTTCCCTGAAACACAGACCTCTTTCCTGACTAAATATGTCATTTCAGCCCTGCTCATTCTGCTTGTTACCACGATGGTGTTAATTCGAGCATGGCTCACTTCAAAGTTGACACTGATCCTTCTCATAAGCAACTGTTTTTCAGCCAGACCCATCAGTGGCTCCCGTCAGCCCCTTTCAAGCATGGCGCCGGCTTTTCAAAATGTTGACAAGAGTTCCCCTCTGTTGCCTAGGACAAGCCATGGTTGTCCTTTTCAGAGCATGTAATTGTCTCCTGCAGAGAGCAGACCCCCTACGCCATTGGCCCAGCCACCTGTCTTTCTCGTCGCAACAATTGGTAGCTCAGACTCGGGCAAAGGCTAGGGGAAGTCCTGTCTTAGAGGGGGGAGCCAGAACACGGGGATGAAGCAAATAAAAACAGGACTAATTGGTGGAATCCGCTGGAATCTTTGAACTGCTGCCTTGGAGTATAAGACCATAGACCTAGAAGGGCTTCCTTTTTTGTTTCCAGGGGGCACTGACTTGCACTGCCCCAAATGGGAATCCTATTCCTTTTTAAAGCAATGATTCTCCAACTTTAATTTTCTTCAGGGGAATGAAATGCAAATTTCTGGGCTTCATCTCCAGATGAGTGAGTCTGGGGAGAAGCCTAGGGAACTGCATGTTTAACAAGCTCCCCGGTGATTCAGATGCAGGTGGTCTTGAACAACACTGAAATGCTGCTCTAGAGTCTTAAGCAAACAAAAGTCCTCTACCTTCCTTAGAACTCTTCTGGGGATTTCAAAAGCTTCAGGAAATTCTTCCTTATATCTTCTCCCTCAGGTTTCGGGACTTACATGGACAGTCCTTGAAAATAAAATAAATGCATTTCTCTGAGTGGAAGGGCAACAAGAGCCAGGTGTGTGAGCCCCTCGTCCCTTCTCCACCTCTTCCTATTCCTATCTCATCACAGGTGCATCTTCTGATGGGCTCCTCCTACAAGGGCTGGAGGACTCGCAGCCATGAGGATGCAGGAAGGAATGTTTGTGGCTTCAGTTCCCCCAACTGGAAGAGGAGGGGCCTGGAATTGAGTTATCCACCACCCAGACCCAATCCCAGAAAGAGCCTGTGGTCAGCAAGGCCACTGAGCTAACATGCCTGTCTGCTATCTCGGGCTTCCCACCTCCATTCTGTGAGCTTGGTATCAAATCTCCAGGATCTGCCTTGGCCCCCCATTTCCCATCCTCCATATTGTCTTCCTCACTCTCAACCTCCTCTGGCTGGATATCAGCCCCAACTTGGACAACACTCTCATTATTTCTCAGCACCCCACAGGACAAGGACAGGGTTGCACGAGTCTCTAATGCCATTCACCAGGTGTTTCCAGTCCCCTGCCCTCTAACTGCCGACTGTGAGGATTGTGTTTCCCTTGTATAGGGGCTGTGAAATTAGTTCTGGCCAACGTAAGCAGAATTTATATGGGTTGCTCCTGGGATGGAGCATTTAATGACCAGTGCAAGACACCCCAGGGTCCTCTTTTATCTCAGGTAAGGTGACAGGCAATGTTTGAGATGGTGACTGCTCCATCAGCCTGGGTCCCTGAGTGACCGTGATGAGCTGAGCCTCTTGCTGATGTGCAATGCACATATAGCATGAACAAGAAACAGACCTTGGTGGGTTGAAGCCACTGAGCTAGGGGATTATTTGTCTCCACAATATCACTTAGCTTGGCCTGGCTATGGAAGGTCTTTGTGTTGTTTGCAGCTCTTGCTAACCCCCTTCTTGGGGAACTGAGTCCTTTCCTTTTATCCCTGGCTATCAGCAGAGGCACTTCCATGAATCAACAAATAGACAATTGGACCAGAATAAGAGTGCACATCTTGGAGTCATGATTTTCTCCACTTTTCACTGGCACTGTTGCCTAATTCAGTATCACATGCACTTTGATACCCTTGGGACTGCTGACTCTCCAACGAGGTACATTTCCTCTAGCTTGCACCTAAGACGCTGGTAATGTGGCTCTGCCAGGTCCTACTTCTTTCCCTCCCTCCTGTTCAGTGTGGCTGCTGCCCTGTCTGATCAAAGCTTTCTCAGAGCCTAAGCTCACAATGACAAGGGTGGTGGAAATCTTCATGATTTCTAGAGACATCTTCATCACTAAAAGTTTTTGCCTAGAGTTGGGAAATGATTACAAGTAGATCCAACCATGCTGCCTCTATTTTTCATAATGATGATAATATAACTGCCAGAAATAATTCATTTCCAGCAGTTGCCTTGTCTACCTTGTGTTCCTGTTCTTAAGGACAGTTGGCAAGTGAGCCTTCTCTGCTGCAGGCTTTGGCAGCTCACATGACTATCTGGTTTTGCAATGATGACAAATGAAATTACTGCAGGTCCTGGAGCCTTCATCCCTGGAAACCATCAACTGGATGACAGCTCCTTCTATTTGGCTTGTAACAAGCTCTTCCAGGCAACTAATCACCAGACAGGGTCTTCCATCCAGAATGCAGAGTTTCTTAATCTGATTTTGAAGAATTAATTGTGTGACCTCAGTACTGGGATTATTTTTCATCAAGAATTCCAAAATTGCAACTCAGTGTAAAAGAATAATTATAATCCCACAACAATCAGATCCCCAAATACAATGATAGGAAAAAGGAAAAATCTAAAGAAGCAGCATGTTTAAAAATGAAGTGTTATTTCAGAACACACATGAGCATAAACAAAAAATTTCCCATGTAAATTTTTTGCCACAATTACAATAAGTAAAACAGATTTAGTTAAGAGATAACTGAATGGGGTTTTTCCTAGAGAGAGAAGACCATTTTTATTCCTTTTTCTAGGACTTTCCTCTTGCCCCTGCTGCTGGTAAAGGGTTTTTCACTAAGAGGATGTTCAATTAATACTTAATGAGTTTGAAATGACCTCATGCCTAAGTGTTTTATGCTTAGTGTGTGTGTCATGTGTGAAGGGATGTGATGTGGGGAGGGGAGCTGGAGGCGTGTGTACTTGGAAAAAATATGTGTGAAGAAAGATATCAAGACATGTGAACACTAAATATAAGGTATTCATGTCTTCTATAAATATTTATTGAATACCTGCCACATACTTGGCGGTGGCCTAGGAATGCAGATAAAGTTACTAGCCTCGTGATATCTATATTTGGATGAAGGAGACAGAAAATAAACAATAAAAAATATTAGTCTTATAAAGAAAAGTAAGACAAGAGAATGATGGACGGGGTGTTATAGGGTGGCTAAGAAAGCCTCTTTGAGCAGAACTATGAATCAGTCAGGAACTAGGTATGTAGCTGTTGGTGCAGAAAACATTCTAGGGAGATAAGACAGCAAGTGCAAAAACCCTGGGGCAGGATCTGTTTTGTGTATTAGAGAAACAAATATGCCTGTGTGACTAGAGCAGAGTGAAGGAGAGGAAATGGTCTAAGGCGAAGCCATGAAGGTAGGCAAGGGCTAGATCATAGGCAGAGTAGGCAGAGTAGGCAGAGTAGGCAAAGGCCCTATGTATAGGGCCTTTTATGTCATGATAAGAAAACTTTGAATTTGTTCTGAGTGTGAAAGGAAGGCACTGGAATGTTCTGAGCAAGATAATTTCATGATCTGATTAAAGCTCTGAAAAAATTTTCTGCTGCTGCAGTGTAAAAAATTGGCTGTGGGTTACCAGGACCAATTATACCGGCTTATCTTGACTTTCACTCTTCATGATTAAGATTACAATTGGACTTCTATTTCAAGGCAGGATATCACCAGAGTTTTCTGTATGTTTGCTTTTTCAAATGGATTCCTGTCTTCATGTGACCACCGTTTTCTCTTAGAATCTCACTATGGGAATACTGCAATAAAACCGAAGAGCCAGGACACCAAGAATCACTCCATATGGATTTGAGCTGACAAGGGCAGGATGGGGGGGGGGATTCTTGGGCTCCCAAGAGAAGAGGGTAGGATAAAAGTAGAATTTGTACCATCCTTCTAGGCTATCCAGCTTCAATGCCATATGTAATAATTCTCAGTTCTGAAAAATGATGACACAGATAATCCCCACATTTATAGCATCTCCAGTTTTGAGGATTACCCAAGAGTGAGCCCTCCCTAATATTCTGGCTCCTTAGCAGTTTGAGCTGTTCAAGACCTTTTCGGAGGGAGAATAAAATATTTCAACAGGTTCTCCAAGTTAAAGTTTCCTTCTGCTGCTAAGAACCTCACAGGATAGTGGCTAACATAGGTGTGCCTTCCAGCCTTTTCATTACACAGGATACCTCCATATCTTTTGTTTTTAGAGCATGAGCGGCAGTCAGAAACAGAAAGACAGACAGAGATGGTGGTAGCCCATGAAAGAAGGTGCGTTCATTGGATCGGTAGTGGCCTCGGAAAGATTTTCATGATCCTCCAGGAAAAAGAAAGCCTTCCCCTAAATCTGAAATTGTAACTGGTACCACTTCCCCAAATTCAGACTCATCTTGTGGGAGTGATAATTTTCAAGAATCTACCTTCTCTGGTCTTGGTTTCGTCCTGTGTTAGAAGAAAAGGGAATTGGACTACATGATTCATATGTGATGCACTTAGCTGCAAAATTCTGATTCTTAGAATCACACACAAAGAGAATCCAAACCAACATATCACAAGACTGATGACCTGGTCCCATAACATGGAGATTCAAGCATGAACTTCAAGACCTTCAAGACCTACTCTGAGTGATTTTGCTTACTCTTACATATTGTAAGATATTGTAGATATTGTTCAATGTTCATCAAAGAAATGAAGGCAGAAAGATGGAAGGAAAGAAGAGTCCTGAGAATAATGCAATCAATACATGCTAGATAGAAAAAATCCTTTTCCCATTATCAGTGGAAATATGAGTTTCCTCCTATCCTCTAATGTAGCCCATGTGTCGTGGGGTTGGAAAATTTGGCGGCCCTGGCCCACGTGACAACCTTCTTGCTCACCTATTTGTTTTAGAAAATAGTTGTTTTAAAAGTCACTTTTTTTTCTTTTGCATTTTCTATTGAAGTAAATGCAAAAAATTCAAAAAAGTAGAGTGAATGCATGGAACTAAGTTTGTTTGCAGTGGGTCTTCACCTGGCAAAACACTTCTTCGTGCTATAACCAACTCCTGGCCACCACGAGAAGTCCTTCAAGTCTTCTTCTGTCTTTGTCTTGCTGTTAACTAGTGCTCCCCAGAGAATGGTGTCCCCTTTGGAGATACCATTATGGAGACAAAATGCTACTTAATCAGTTCTCTGATAAAGAATAGAATGAAACCCAGGCTTTTACGCAGAGCACAAGACCAATCCATTGACTTATTCAGTCCTAAGTAGCAACTCCGAGAGGCCCGTGACCCACCATTTCTGATTTCATGTCTCTGCCCATAATGAAGTTCTGTCTCCCATTGTAATCTGACCATCTTGGCTCAGGTTGAGAAACACCTGTGGTATTTGAATCTCATGGAGCCAGTGGCTCCTAAAACTCTGAAACCTGAGAAGGAACATCTGTCTGCCTTTCTCCTCTTCCAGCAACCAGTCCATGGCACTACCAGGAAGTAAATGCTGAATAAAGCTGGTGGCTGGTGTTGAACAGGAGAGACCCCGCAAAGCAGTAAATACTGAGCCTTCAGCATGTGGGGCTTTTTGTCCAAGCTGGCTGGCTTCTCTCTTTCATTTCCCCCTCACACAGTAGAAAGGAAATTTATTAGGCAAATTCTTCCATAGCAGAAATAGTGCAAAAGTCTTAACAATTGGTGTACACTTGACTTTTGGTCAGCAACGTGTCAGGATCATGATTTGTAGTGGCCAGAACCATTTCATTTGTCTTATGTTTACGCACGGTCCGAGGGACATCAGCTAAGAGGAATTAGTGTATTCATTCTGCTGACCCTTCTTGTCCAGCCTGACACAGAAGGTGGAGACAGACAGGAAAGAAGCCTAGAGACGAGTGGGAGAAGGAGCCGGTGAGGGGGTCACTGGCAAACAGAGCACAGAGCTGATGACAGCTTTCTTACCTCATTTTCTTGAGTTCTTCACCCTTCTCTAGGGGTCTGAAGCTGGAAAATTTTTTTACTTTCTAATTTAAGCTCATCATTTCTTAAAGGCTCTTCATGGGAATCTAAATTTCTCTTCCTTTTATCCTTCACCTTTGTGAGTTAGAAGGATGCCTATGTTTCCAAGCACAATCAGGACAGAAATGGGGACTGATAGTGAAGGTAGGAGATAGATGTCCTGGTCATCTTGAAATTGGTGGGCTCCCTAGCTTCCAATCTCTGGGAGCACAGCCACTGAGATGACCACCATGATTGGTTTGGGAAAGTATAGTCCCAAATCCAACTGGATGCCCTTTTGGAATTCATAAGCAAGTGAACTTCTGGGAATGGTGTCAGAGAGGCAATGAAAGTGTTTTCTGAGTGCAACATAGAAAAGTAGAGAAACCATAAGTGTGTCGGGCATTGCCCCTAAGCTGGCTATACTCATTAATGCTAGTCAGATGTTGGTGCCTCTGATGGGAAGGGTTGAAACCTGTTGGCTCAGGGGGCAAGCATGAGAAACCAGACTAATTCACTAGCATGTGATACTCATCAGAAGTACTCCCCAAATATGTGAACGATGGAATGAGCAAGAGAGTCACTGAACATTATTTTTTTTTAAGATTTTATTTATTTATTCAAGAGAGAATGGCACAGAGAGAGAGAGAGAGAGAGAGCATGAGAGGAGAGGTCAGCAAAGCAGACTTTCTGCCGAGCAGGGAGCCCGATGTGGGACTCAATCCCAGGACTCCAAGATGATGACCTGAGCTGAAGGTAGTCGATTAACCAACTGAGCCACCCAGGTTCCCCTCACTGATCATTATTTAACATGGTACCCCTCCAGAGCATATGTATTTAAACAAAGTCTCTGGGAGAACGTGGTTGGTTCAGTCAGTTAAGCATCTGACCCTTGATTTCAGCTCAGCTCATGATCTTGGGGTCATGGGGTCAAGCCCTGCATCAGTCTCTGTGCTTGGCTCAAAGTCTGCTTGGGTTTCTCTCTCACCCTCTCTCCCTGCCACTCCCCTGGTGCTCACTCGCATTCTCTCTCTCTCTCTCAGTTAAGTAAATCTTTAAATAGAGGCTCTGGGACTGAAACCAGCAGGGCAGGGCTTTGCCATGGTTCAGGGGGAAATCTTAGAATCAAACAATCCTGAAACTGAGCCCTGGCTCTGTCCTCTACTAGCAGTATTATTTATGGCAATGTGTTAGCTTTCAGTCTCAGTTTCATGGCCTGTAAATAGGGATTACACTGGAGCCTGCTTCACAGAGTTATTGTGATCCTCAAAGGAAGAAAAGTACAGGTGATGATTCGTTTTGTGGGTCAGCTTGGCTAGTCTATAATGCCCAGGTGCTTGGCCAAACACCAATCTAGATGTTACTGTGAAAGGATTTCCTAGCTGTGACTAACATTTAAATCACTAGCTTATGAGTAAAGCAGACTACCCTCCACAATGTGGGTGGGGCTCATCCAATCAGTTGAAGGCCTACAGAGAAAAAACCAAGGTTACCCAAAGAGGAACGAATTGTGTCTCCAGATTGCCTTTGGGCTGAAGACTGCAACATCCACTCTTCTTTGGGTCTCCAACCTGCCAGCCTGTCCTGCAGATTTCTAAATGCCAAACCCCACAGTTGCATGAGCCAGTTCCTTAAAATAACTCTCTTTCTCTTTCTCTCTCTCGATGAATGGATAAATAGATCTTGTACTGGTTCTGTTTCTCTGGAGGATTCTGACTAATACAGTGTGGAAAGAAGTCCTGAACTCAGCTCTTGGCACATTGCCTGCTCGATAAAAGTTTTCTATGATCATTGATTTCCCAAAATGATAAAGTTTTACATCCCAGGACAGAGTTCCAGGTGCCTGTGGGAAGGCTGTGGGTGGGGGGTGGGGGTGGGGCAGAGATCAGGGAGAACAGAAGAGCTGTACATTGACCCCTGCAACATGCAGTTTCAGTAGCACCAGCTCTGAGAGCGGTGTCAGCCTGACACCTGCTATGTTGCAGGACAGAAGACTGAGCCTCCCCACACCCGGGCCCATCTGGGCCTCCCTCCCCCACCCATTCTCTGCTCTCACCAGGGAGATGATTTGCAATTCAGGCTCCTTGGCAGCTGTGCCTGTGGATGCTGGCTTCTTGCTCTCCATCCCGTAGCCCGACCTACAGATGTTTTCTCCTGGCCTTTCTTCTTTCAGACCTTGTTTCCTCTTCTGACCCAAACTCCCCGGGAGGCTTTTTGGTTAGTTGTGTTTTTCCTCCAGAGCCCCTTTGCCTCTGTTATCATTGCTAAATCATCTGAATCATCAGCTCGGTATAGAGTCACTGACATGGGAGAGAGACCCCCGGCTCACCCCCTCCCTGCTCTTTCCCCAGGGCAGCTATTACAAGGGGCAGGTAGGAGGGAAGGGGACCCTGCATCACTGAAATGCCTGTCATTCTCTGTCCCCAAACCCAGAAGAGCCACAGCTTCCTCCCTGCCTGCCCTTCCTCTGCCCCGCCAGCCTTGGGCTCTCCTTGCTTGTCTGAAGAGGAGGCCTGTCCGATAACTCACCCCTGGCCCTGGCCCTTCTACGTCTTGAACCTCTGTCCCCTTCCCTTTCTGCTCGCACCTCTAAGAACAGGCCAGTCTGGGGGACTGGAAGCTGCTCTGCGGGACACTCTCAATACCTCATTTCCAGGAGCTGGAAGACACAGGTCCAAGCTGCAGATCCTTGATCATTCAGCTGAAGTCTTTAAGGAATCTGTGGCCTGCATGACTGGGGTTCCTCCCACCAGAGGACAAGTGTGTGACAACTATGGGCACCTTCAAAGGTCACCTCCAGAGAACCATATTCTGATGGGCTTCAGCAGACCCCCTGGGCCAGATGCTAGTGTGAGAGAATCGGCAGCTAATGCCCAGAGAAGAATCCTCAATAAAGCCACACAATTAGTTTGGAGCCCAAATGTGGGTCTTCTGATTCTAGCCCTGTGCTTTCTACAGAGGACCTGGAGTAGGCCATGGAGGTGGTATTCAACTTGGCAATGACCCTGGATATCATATCTGAGGATTGTTGATAGGTTGATTCAAACTTTGTTCATTCAGGAAGTAGGAGACAGGATTTGTAGCTGGCCTGTGGCATTTGTAGATGGAAGGAGAAAAGAGAGGGAAGACCAGAGTAGCCCAACATAGGACAGATCATCAGTTTATTGATACCCTCACTGATTCACCCATGCGGTCATTCTTTGGTTCCACTGTGGATTTCTGGGGACGCCCTGTCTAGCTCTGGGTATAATGATGGCCTTCACACAGACACACACAGACACACAGACACACATACATACACGCACAGAGCTTGGCCAAAATGAAACCCACACCATGAAAAAGACAATGATGGGACTGACAGGTGAACAATTCCTCCTTCTTCCCACAGAACTTGAAGTTACAGCCTGCTCTCTGTCTGCTCCCCAGTGGGCCACTAAGCCTGGAAATCCAGTGGCTGCAGTGGCCGTGGCTACAGTAGCTGTGGTTTTAGGGTCCTGACTGGACTCTGTGGGTGGGCAGCAGCTCTCAGTTCTTCTTCCCTTCTCAGGCCTCCTCCCCGGGTCCTGGTGGTGGGACCTCTTCCCCCTCTCTGGCCATCTTCCCTTGCCCCCACAGCTGTTAGAGCTCAGCCTGCCAAGTCTCCCGGACTCATAAGGAACTCGCCACCCAGTGTAGGTGGGAAGAACATGGAGGTGCAGTCAGCTGGGTGGGAAGGCGGCTCCCAGGAGGCAATGCTCTGAGGTCCAAGTCAACCCCACCCCTGACTGATATTTTCAACAATTCCATGAGAGGCACTGCAAAGGACATTTGGCCCAAAGGCTACCACTCTTCCCAGCTTAGCCCCTCAGACACATGATGGGGGTTCCTCAGAGAATCCCAAAGACCAGTACAAAGGCTGAGGGGAAAGAGAAGTGAGAAGACAGCTTCTCTGCAAGGACAAGCCAAGGCCCCCATGGACCCTGAGAGTCTGGTGCTCCTTGCAATTGGTTCTTGTGTGGTCCATCAAGACAGAGAAAAAAAGAGGACGAAAACAAAAAAAAAAAAGTATTAGGAGGCTGCAGCTTTTCCTTTAAAGAGCTTAGACTTTGGAAGTGGCTTCTAAAACTGCCCAGCTCTGTGACTTTGGGCAAGTTACTTAACTTCTCCTAGCCAAATCTCTAAAATGGAGATAATGATACTTTTCCTGCTGGGCTGGTGTTGTAAGAATTAGAAAAAATATATACAGAGCACCAAGACAGTGTCTGGTGGTGCCTTAATACTAATGATGATAGTTACAATCTGGGGAGAATTTACTATGTTCTCAAGCGCCGAGAGATATGAGGTCACTTGCTTTTTATTCGTGGTGGAAAAGAACGGTTGTTACAGGTACAAACACAGACTGGGTCTCTGGCCTGGTGCTGCATCTCCTTCCCCAGGAGACGGCCAGCCTCCATCTCTTCTCACAGGGGCGCGTGACTCAGAAGAGTGGAGGCCAGGCCATGAGTCCATGGCCCTGTGGTCTCAGAGCACCTACGTGCCCTTGGGCAGACTCTTCAGCACCCAGAGATCAGGCGCAGCCCAGCTCTGCTTCTGCGACCACAAGGTGGTATGGCCAGCTGCCATGGGAGAGTTCTTCTTTTTCCAAAGTATGTTTGCTATATAAACACAATCGTAAAATAAGAGCCAAGCGTCGGCGATGGTGGGGTCAGAGCAAGAGCGGGGAGAGGCGGCGTTCCTGGCGCTGGCCAGCCGCTCCCAGCCCGGCCCCAGCGGTCAGTGTGGAGGAGGACGGGCCCTGCGTCCCATCATGCTGTCAGGCCTCCCAGACCATACTTTCTTCAAACTTCACTTGGCTGGAGCCATCTAGAGAGAGGGTCAGGGGAGGAGGAGGCAGCCAGAGAATCAGGTCAACTTCTCCCTCTCTCTGGCTCCAAGGCCTTGCCGGACTCAGAAAAATAACCCGGCTTCCACCACCTTGTCATTTGATCCATAAAATTCACTGCTTGGGTACTTAAGCTGTTCCCTTGGGGCGACATCCCTGTGATTCTGATTCAAAAGCGAAATTACTGACCGTGGAGTTGGCTCCACCATCAAGTAGCCAAAAGGAGGAATCCCGTCTCAGAGACGCTCTGAGCTACATATGCCTCCGTGGCTAAAATCGAGTGGGAAGATCGGAACGATGATCTCGGGGACAACACAACCCTGTGAACCTTCCAAACACAACACTGAGGGCAAGAACTTGCATCTATCAGGAGGAAGTAGGCAGAAGGGCCTTCACCGTCCCAGCAGCTGTCTTAACCCCTGGTGTCCGCACGGCTCTGGAATTCCATCTCCTACACCCGCTGCCCCTGTGACCTGCCTGCTCCTTCTCCTCACCGCCTCTCACCCTCCCTTCCCCAGGACTCGGGGACTTTAGGAATAATTCCAAATCGCCACGAGGTGTAGCCGCCCCACGTTCAAGCCCTGGCTGGGACAGCTTTATTCTTCAAGGGGGGCGAGGAGTCGGGGAAAGGTGCAAGGGGTCTGGAAAAGGCATGCTCGTTTCTGAATCAAATTCAGATGTACTGAGCTCTGTCTGCTCAGAAGAAAACTTACGGCTCGCAGCTGCAGCGCGGCGAGCACGGGGATGAGGCCACGGAGGGCCTCCGCATATTTTCCTTGGCCTGCACACAAGCCGTTGACATCATTTCAGACATCGCCATTCATCCGCTGCTGCTGGGAGCTTGTGTGGCTGTATGAGGCCGTGTTCCAGAGTCTGGGGAAGGTCTGATTGCAAATTGGGTGGTGGTGGGGATGGAGGTGGTCCCGTTGAGTTTGTAAAAACAAACAGAAATGCACTGAACCTTGCCTTTCCTCCACCAGAATGATGAGTGAGACGAACCCCCACCCGCTCTGCCCAGCCCGCTTCCCCAGCGCAAACAGACCCAGGCCAAGGCTAGCGGAGACCCAGAGAAGCCTTTGTTCTGTCTGCACTATTTTGGGGAATGATGACGAATGTTCGCCACAGGTAAGAAAAGCTGGGGCTCCAGTAGCAAATTCTATCACGTCCTTCCAGACGTCACTCTGGGCCCATCTGCATTCTCCTGCAAATCCTGGGTAGCAGGAAAATTCTGTTAATGGTTCCCAAAGGTCTCAGAAAAGAAAATGGCAAAAGTAGGAAATGTTAATATTAGGAAACAGGGCATGTGCGTAGGTGCACGTGGCAGAGAATTAAAAATCATTTTTCGGAGACAACTCTCAGATGCTGGGGATATTGTCAAGAAGTTCCTCTTTTATCTGAGCTGCCCACGTCCTTGCGTCCTCTCAGTTCCGGTAGCATGGAGTGTGGCTGGGTTGGAGGTCAAGAATGGGGGATGCTTCAAGGCAGAATTAGAGAGCGCATTCCCCGCCCCCCTCCCCAAGTCACTTCCCATGTTGAGAATGTGAGACTTAGTGTTTCCCACCGTGGGCAAAGCTCTGGACCTTGTCACTGAGAAAACCCCCCCAGACTCTAGCCACCATGGCAGTGAACTTGAAGCCCGACAGCGGCCACTCTTGGTCCTATAACAGCCCAACTGTAGGACCTCTGCACAGACTTGGGAATAGGATAGCTTCTTTCTTAAACATTATTTGACACAAAGTGTCGGAGCAGGGCACCCTGCCCCAGGGATGCCCACCTGACTCGGAGCTGGAGAAGCCCCGAGATGTGCCTGGAAATTTAACCACCAGTCCTCTCTGAGGAAATAGCCCTGCTCTGTAGCATGTGCCGATTTCTATGGTGTAAATATTCCCACAAGGATCAGCTTCAAGCCACTGACTCGAGAAATGAGCCACTGGTTTCTTGCATTTCTGCACAACATGGGAGCAAAGGTTCAGATGTCTTTGTTCCACACTCATTTTAAGGATATTTGTTTTCTGTCTGCCTGCCTGCCTGTCTGTCTCTCCCTTTCTCACTCTCTTTCCCCAGCGATGGAAACAGAACTCTGTGTCCCTAGAAGATGGGAGATACTTGTGATGGAAAGACTCCTGATCTCCCGGTCGGTTCCTATACAGGGGAGCCAGCCAGGAGAGCTGTCTGTCCAAAACATCCACATGAGACTCCGTGTGAATGAGAAATTGACTTTTCTCATGGTGGAATGTTGATATTTAAGACTCTGCATACGGTATGTAGCAGTACTTACTCTGACTACTACAAGGAGCCACCACTGTTTTTTCTTTTATAGAGATGGAAACTGAGGCTCGGGGGTGAGCAGACCAGGTGTTATTACTAGCAGGTGGCAGAGCCAGGATTCAAACCTGGACCCATCTGCCTCCAAGGCTTTTTGCTATGCTTTGCTGAATCTTCACAACAAAGGCCCATGTGTGGTTGGGGTTCCGAGGTCCGCAGATTTGCCCAGGGTGGGAAGCAGGTCTCCCTGCCGGAGAAAGCCAGTTATCTTTGGTAATCAGTCCTGCCTTCAGGGAAGTCTGGAAGTCTGACCATCTGCAGCTTCCAGAAGATTGATTCCTCGCGTCTAAGCCACTGCTGTTTGGGGCAGAGCAAGGATCCCCCGAAGAACTCTTAACCTGATGAGTATTGCGCATTCAGGACAGCTGGCGGACTAAATGAGGGCCCCCCCCCACAGCCACTGAGAGACCCCTGTCACCATGGGATTGCAAACATTGCAACAATTCAGTAGCAGCTCATACCATGAAAGTGCTGAACCCCGTAGTCTGCCGTCAGGCGGGAGCCCCCTGAGAGTCACAGCCAGAATGACTAGGACCCCAGGAAGCAACTTCCTGGCTTTACCTTACTAACCATCCCAAGTGACTTAAGATAGGCACATTTGAAGCATTTATTGAGCACCTGCTGTGTACATCACAACTACAGTTACTATGACTTTTGCCACACCGTTGCAAAGACCAACAAGGGAATTCGTTGTTCTGATCTCCAGATATGTTCGAAAGAAAAACCTGCCAAGGGTGCAAATGTAAGGTCACATCTGGTTTGACATTTCATGAATCACCTTCGCGGCAAAGGATAACTATATGTAAGTTCAGGCCTGCCTCGGAAAATGCCCAACAGGAAATGGTGCTGGGTGACGTGGATGACACAGAAGGCATGAAGGGGCCTCCTCCTCCTTCTCCAGATGTGCCCTAGCGTCAACACACAGAAAACACTCCAGAAAGTATCTTGAAGTGCTTAGCTTTAAGAAATGAGAGTTTTGTGAGCTACTGGGTAGAGTTTACATGTTTCCCGAGCCCTCCAGAAATCTGCAAGGTTCACCTCCGTGCTAATTCCGGATGACGTGGTGGCCTTTCTGCCACAGTCTTTCCCAAGGTACTTGAGCAACACACGGGCGGCTCAGCAGCGGGTCTGAATAAACCATTCGCTCTCCGAACCTCTGCCCTGCGGTCCCACCGTCACCACTTCCAGGCTCTTGGTGCTTCTGACGCAAACTGAAGACCACAGCCCGAGGTGTGAGTGGATAAGCATGAAATGACCAGCTGCAAGCCTGAGCGCTTGTCTGCTGAGCTCTGGAAAATGCAAACTTCACAGACCATTTCTTTCTCTGCGGCCTGCCCAGCTCCTCCCAAGCCTTGGCATTCGACAGCCCAAGAGTAGTAATAGTAACTAATAATAGAAATCATTTCCAATCATAACACATGGCCAGATCTTACTATAGAGTCATAGGGATTAAAATACTCTCTGTATGAAAGAAACTGTTTGTCTCGCGATTCGACCTTTGGCAAACCCAGCTCCTGGGTCCCCAGCCATCTCCCTGGGCTGGCCTGTGTGTCCGTGCAGAGGGAAATACCAGGCTGTGCATAACTCACAGGGGCCCTGGCCTCTAACACAGCTTGGCATCCTACTCCCTCCCCTCCTCCCACCGCCACCATTTCCCCATGCCCCACCCTCTATCCAAAAACTTGCACATGAGTGTTTCTCCCCGCCCCGCCCGTCAAAAGCCGTGGGTAGCTCCCCATCATTTAGGTAATAACGTTCAAACCACTTTGACTTTAAATGTCCCAAACTCTATACCAAACTTTTATGTTACCCCTGTATCCCCCATCCAGAATCCTATGCTCTAATCAAAATTATCCATGCATTTTCCCTGAACACATTTTTTAATTAAATAAACATTAAAGTAAAATGCAGTGAAGTACACAGATCCTCAGGGTACCATCATACGAGTATTGATAAATGTACACAACCATATTACCAACCCCTCAGAATGTCCATAACTCACAAGTTTCCCTCATGTCCCCTTACAGTCCATTCTCCCCTCATAGGCCACCACTTTCCTGATTTCTGTCTCCACAGATTAGTTTGCTTGCCTTGAACTTTATATAAAGGAATCACATAGTCTGTCCTCTTTTGTGTCTGGCTTCCTCTGTATAACATAACGTTTTGATATTAACACACGCTATTGCAGGTGTCGGTAATTTATTCCTTACTTGTGAATAACAGCCAAAAGCATTCCATAGTATGAATTTGCCACGATGTTTTTATTCATTCACCTGTTGGCAGATACTTGGACAGTTGGCAGTTTTCACCAATACAAATAAAGCTGCTATGATCACTCCCGCACAAGTCTTATTGTGGACATTTGTTTTCCTTTCGCTTAGGTAAGTACCCAGGAGTGGAGTTGCTGGAACATAGGATGGGTGCACTGTGAAGCCTGTTTGAAGCTGTTCGCCTGTTTTTCAGGGTGGCTGTGCCGCTTTACCCTCCCACTAACCAGGTACAAGACTGAACACCCTCTATGTTCTTGCCTCTGAGTCTTTGTTTTCACAATTTCTTATACCTGGCAAGTCAGGCTGCTGCCTGACTTTTCCCCCATTAGTCACCTCTATTAAGCCACCTAATGTCTGTAACAAATAGTCCCAAACTGTATAATACCTTAAACTCAATGATGTTTCCTTCTCATTCACTTCCTGTCCAAGGTAGTTCTATGCCAAGGAGTTCATCCCCAAAGAAGGCTTACAACGTGACCCTGTGTCAATGTTTAATTTAGCCAGTGGATGGAGAATGAGAAGATGGAGAAAAAAAAATTTTTTCTTTATTGGCTTGTCCCAGAGGTAGCCATCATCCCTTTGACTCATGTCTCAGGGCTGGGAACTCATCCCAGGCCTCCCTTACATGCGCGGAAGGCTGTGAAACGGACAGCTGTTTACCAACCACAAGTCTGCACCTTGGGAGTGGGGACAGAAGTCTCTGGTGTACAGTCGGCCATCTCCGCCACACCTGGGGTTAAAGTCGTACGCTCCCTTCTGCTCTGTCTCCACTGAAACTGTCCCACGAACCGTGTGGAATTAATCCCTCCCACCGCTGTACCCACCACACTTGCTGCCCCTCTTCATGTAGCTCTTAAGATCCGCCTTTCATTAGTCATTAGTTACATCTTGGATCGTGGTGTTTGGTGCTCAGCGATGCCTCCCTAAGTATTTGCTGAATTCATGTGGTAGAGACATATGGCATCCACCCACTCCTCCTCTTGGACACATGACTTATCTACAGTCCTCAATTCCCCAGCATCTAGCTAAGGCCCTGTGACTTGCCAAGCCAACATGCACAAGCCACAGCAACCTAGTCATCTCCAGGTTGATGTGGTAAGAGTGGAAATGCTGGGTGCCTGGGTGGCTCAGTGGGTTAAAGCCTCTGCCTTCGGCTCAGGTCATGATCTCAGGGTCCTGGGATCGAGTCCCGCATCGGGCTCTCCGCTCAGCAGCGAGACTGCTTCCTCCTCTCTCCCTCTCTACCTGCCTGTCTGTCTACTTATGATTGCTGTCTGTCAAATAAATAAATAAAATCTTTGAAAAAAAAAAAAAAAGGAAAAAGAGTGGCAATGCTTCCCTATATTCTGGATCTCTCTTCCCTTGCCTGCCAGTGGGCCGTGGAGCTCTAGAAGAGGACCCAACACCTGGCCCAAGCCGAGCCCCTCTGCTGACTCCACAGCTGAGATCGGGCATTGTTTGTTAATCAGTCAGCCTACTCTGACTAACACATTCACTTTGCATCAACACCAGCCACCAAACTCAGGAAGCTCAACGAGTTTCCTTGTCTTTCCATTTCCTTTCACTACTTCTCATGATGGGCCAATAATCTGACACCAGGCCCATGCTGGTGTGGGACGCCAGTGTCTAGGTAAAGAGAGCTCTTATGGTTTAAGTGAAGCTGTGGTTTTGTCCTTCAACCTGCTAATAACTCCAAGTCTTAAATGTTATGCATCTCTTCTGTGCTCCATTTGACGACAAGCTCTTCAGAATCAGGTATGAATTCTTCCCCTATACCCTGAGTACATCACTGTTCATTCACTTAGGATATGTTCGCTGAGTGCCTACTATGTGTCACTTACAATTCTAGGCACCAAAGAGAGAGCAGCAAAGCAAAGACTCTCTGTCCTCAGGGAACTTAATGTTACACACTAGGAGAGATGGGCAATAAAACAGTAAGTGTGATTATTGGGGGAAAAAAATGGAAACAACAGAAATCCCATCACATAGCCTCACGTCTTTCCTCCCCAGGTCCTGGCACAGGAACATTTTCACATTTATTTGAGTCAATAATTGATGAATGTCTGTCTCACTCCCAGAGTCATGAGATCCATGAGTGTGGGGATACTCCTCTAGCACAATGCTAGATAGCAAACACTCCATAAATATTTCCCACGTCAGAAATAGAAGGAATGATTATGGTAATATCTATGACCCGCTGAGAGCTGATTACTTCCTGGGGGCCATGCAAAAGGTTTGTGGGCATTATCTCATTCGGTCCTTACACCAGCCCTGCAAAGTAGCTGCTATTATCTCCCAAGGGAAGTGGGGCCCAGAGACACTAGGTGACCGGCTCAGTGTCACATGGCGAGCAGTAGGTACAGACCTAATATTGAATTCCCACACTTTCTGCAACAAGAAGTGCTTTCCTATGTCCCATATATTCCTTCTCCACAACAAGGAAGCAACAGCTATGGGCCACTGTTTCTGTGAGCCAGAAAATTCCTTCCCTCCTGCACTTTGCCCTGGCCAGCCCAGGCGGCCTTCCCCGGCAGATGGAAGATGTGTGCTTGTGGTAATTACAGACCGTGTTGTCCTTTTCATTTATGTCTTCACAATCCAGCTTGACATTGTGTCATAAAAGTTTATGTACTGTGTTCTCTCCGTTCCTTACTAATATTCTCTGGCATTCTCCCTGGCCATCCAGAATCAATACTATCACTCCTCTCTCAATAAAGTAGGGAGCTATGAACAAGGCCCAAATGTGCACAATGGCTATTTGCAGCAATTAGACGTCACACTGAGAAATGACCGCACTGAAGGAGAGTGGGTAAGATCTAAGGACCAGCACGTCACTAACGTCCCTCACTGGGGACCCTGGAAATGGGACTGCTTTAAAAAAAAATACCCTCTCTCTGCTCACCTCTTCTCCTTCTCACATTCTGTGTCTCTTTCTTTCTCACAAGAGATAAGGAGAAAGAAGTGCATTCAAATTAGGGACCCCAGCAATCGATTTTTACTTGCAGTTGGTGGATTGTAATCAATGTTAATTAACCAGATTCTTTTTCAGCAGAGGTTGGGACAGGAGAGTAACTGCACGATATTTTTGACCAAGACAACAGATATTAATGGGCTTAGGTAGGGTCGGAGAGCAGGAGGGAGAGAGAGGGGAGGCAGGTGCTAAGAGGCTCAGTGGAAGAGAACAGGTGCACAGAAAAAGGAAAGACTTGGACAGTTCAAGGTGGTCCTAACCATGGGCCAGGCCCCTTTCATGAGCAGGCCCCTTGGGAGTGCTGCTCATAGCTGAACAATGAGGCACAAAGAGAAGAACAAGGACTTGAACAATGGAAAGTTTGGGTTTGGGCATTAGAAGGTGCTTCCTGGCTCTGGAAATGTGGGTGAGTTACATAACATCCAGACCCTCCATTCCCTCATCTACAGTGGACATGATTAGCACTGACCTCATGTAAAGACTCAAGTGAGATGGCATATGGAGGCACATGCTACAGGAATGTCAGCAGCATCCACTGTTACAGGTAACAAGGACAACACCCCAGGACCACCGATGGCAATCAGCCAGCATATGAGAGGGGACTACAGGTTCCTTTCTGATCTGTAATGACATAGGATGTTGTCTTTGCCATTATCCATGCCAGTCTTACTTGAAAATCTCCCCTATCTTTAAGAGAAAAATCTAGCATTGAGGAAAGGATACCTCAAAATCCCAGAGAAGTAAAAGAAACTGGTAACAGCTGGAAACACAATAGAGCTGCCAGAAATCAACCCAAAAGTTGTACCTGCTTTGAAACAGTGCAAGCTTTACACATTTTTGGACAAAATAAGAAATAAAAACAGAAGAAGCCTATGGGCAGCATCTCCTTGAGCAACCTATCATGGTCAGGTTCTCTGGGCTTCCCCCAGCACACACAGGAGACTCAGAGGGTCACAGAATGGGGGTTGCCTGGCGAGAGACAAATTGTAGGACATGGGGGAGCCCAGAAGAGGGCTGCATTCCTTAGCTGGGGCTCTAAATAAAGGACATTCTCAGTGAGGAGAAGAACAAAAGAACAGAAGGGGAAATGAATAGAGGAAACTAGAAAGGGAGGGAAAATCAGGACAGCACAGGGAAAAGAAATGATTACCTCACCCCAGGATTTATATACTAAGCTCCTATGCAAATCTTGTCTCATTGATCTGTGACTTCAGTGAATAAAACTGCCTTTTCTGGGGCTATTGATTGTGAAGCAAGCTGAGAAGGCCAGGTCAGTCCTGAGTAGACCTGGGGGGGTGGTGAGCTCACAGTGGGTGGGCCTTGCACTTAATTAGGGAAGACCAATTGCCCACAGTGACCTAAGGTGCATCATTGTGGGAGAATGTAACTCCAATAGTTCCCCTCTCCCCCCTACAAAAAATTTACTGTATTTTGGCAAACAGGACCATGTCCACCATCCCAGAGCTTTAGAGTGGGACCTCCCTGGGCCTGGTCTGAGGGCAGGGGGCCTGGCACATCTTCAGGGAGATTGATCCCCAGAAACCAGTGGGATTCAACATCAACCTGAAAGACAGAGTCTGAGCCTTGAGTATGGGCAAATCTGAAGAGTTGGGGAACATAGGACAAGCTTCCATATGGTGCTCCTGGGAGTGACGGTGGAAAGATGGAAATGCAGGAATCCTTTTCACTGGCTCATTCCCCAGAGCTGGGTCAGACCGGTGGGCTGGGTGTACTGAGCTCCATGGGGGAGACGTCACCTTAACGCAAAAGAAGTCTGCGAACAAGAACATGATGATGAAGATCCTGTCACTCTCCTGCTGAAAATTTTTCAGTGGAAAGCAATGAAAAGTTATTGACTCATTTTTCAGAGTTTTGTCTCTTCATTGTTAGCACAGGAGGTCTTTCGGTTACATCTGATGTTATCAATCTTAGATGTGATAGTAGACAGTAGAGACCTCACCCGTATCCTACAACGGATGCAGAAGCATAAAGCTGACCAATCATCCCAGTCAGCCTGAAAATACGGTAAATCCTGTGTCCTGGGAAACCCCTTATCTCTGGACACTCCGGTTCAGTTGGTCACAGTAGGCATGATCATCAAGTGCCCACCAAGGCCCCACTGAGGACCATCTGAAGCCATCTTAGCCCCAGTGAGGCTCTCCCTGGGCTCCCTTCACAGCCCAGCTGCTTCCTCAGCACAACTAGTCCAGTCTCCCAGTCCTCCACTGCCACAGGCTGAATCCCAAGCTTCCCTCCCTAACAAACATCCCAATCTCTGCCTCAAGGCTGCATCCTGGAGACCTCTATTGAAATTTCCATGAAGTCATAATTATGGAAGGAAAGACAGAAATGTGATGCATGAAATCGTGACACCCCGCCCCCCCAAGAAGATGAACTGAAATCCTAACCCCCGAGCACTTCAGAATGTGGCCTTGTTTGGAAATAGAGGCTTTGTAGGTATAACTAGTGAAGTCAGATGAGGTCAAATAGGAGTAGGGCAGGCCAATCCGATAGGACAGGCCTCCTTTCAGGAAGAGAGAGTTGTGCGGCCGTGATAACATCATGTGAAGTCACTGAAACATGAGAAAGAAGACGGAGGCAGGGACTGAGTCAAGTGGCCACAGATCAAGGCATACCTGAAGGTGCCAGATATCGGAAGAGGAAGAGATGGATCTTCCATCTGAGGCTTTAGGGGGAGCCTGCTTCTGCCGACATGTTCACCGGTGACTTCCAACTTCCCAGACTGTGAGAGAATGTATTTCTGTTGCTTTGTGTCACTCAGTGTATGGTACTTTGTTAAAACATCCCTAGGAAACTGATAAATGATGTTAGAAGACAAAGAAGACAAGGAGAAGGGCCACAGAAACAATGAAAGAACTCTCCTTGTCCAAACTAAGGGCTATGGATCCCTTCTGGGGGGATGTCTGGAAGTCAGTCTACGGTAGGGGAAAAGAGCAGTTCAGGCTCGGATCCATTCCAACAAGTCCTGGAAAATACCAGGGGCCAAGAGAGCCCAGCCTGGGTCTGAGGCCTGAGGGTCCTTGCCCTGGAAGGAGTATAGAGCTACCGGAGCAGACAAGTCCAGCAGAGAAGATGTGGAGAGAAAGAGGCAGAGGGCTTAGTGCTGAAGTTCAGAAGCTGTCACATTTGAGGGCTGGGAGAGAAAGAGGGATCTCGAAGACCCTGATAGGAGAGCAAGAGAAAAGCAAGAGAAGGAGTTCATAGACAGAGACAGGAGAGGAGAGAGAGATCCAGACACATCAGAAAGCGAGCTGAGCAAGAAGGAGGCAGTGACAAGTGGATTCAGTGCCTCAAAGACTCGATACTCACATTTTCATTAGGCACTGTGCAGGATCAGGGAATACAGCAGAGAGCAGGACTTTCCTGCTCTCATGATGCTTGTAGTCTTATAGAAAAGACAGAGCACTTGAGGGCAGACAAGGCTTCTTAGACTCTGTGGTAAAGGACCAGTTGCCAATTTCTTTGTGGACTGATACCATGTCACATAAATGTCAAGTAGCTATAAAAGTCTCTTAACACACATTTCTGTATTTGCCTGTTCACAGACTGACGTGGACTGCCTACGACATCCTGAGCAGCTTGATTGACAAAGATGATGACTGTCTACCAAATAGCTCCTCTTGTTTTTTACTTCACCAAAGGCAGCCAGTGTTGCTCAGGGGGCTACAAGACTACATACCTCAGCTAAGGAGAGGCAAGTTGACAGCTTCTGGTAGAGCTTCCAGGAGAGTTTATAAAGGGAAGTGACTCATCTGGGTGACATTCTTTCCAGTTCCTGCCCTTTTCATGGATGCAACGCTTGCATTCCAGCAGCCACCTTGCAACCATGAGGCAACACTTAGCAAAAAATTGAAGGATCCAGGTCTCTGTCAACCATAAAGCTACTGCACCAGCTCAGGAGAGCCTAGCTCCAAATTTTTCCTTATAGGGAAAGAAAATTAAAGTTTTATTTCGTTTGCCACTACAACTTGGGACCATCATAAAGTATATTTTTCATCTGTGTCATAAGTTAATAGGCACTTACCATGCAAGGTGGTAAATACTATTATCACAACAATGAGGGAAGGACAGATTACTAAGGAATCCAGAGAAACTACCTCTAACACAAGTTGGACGGAGGGTTGGGGAAAGCTCTCTGAAAGAAAGAAACAATGGCAGAATAAAATCCTAAAGGAGGAAAAGTAAAGAAGTGAAACGGATTAATAGGGAAAGGAGCTTCCCAAGTCCCCACATGTAATCCAGTTTTTGCAAAGACCAGGATGTGAAAGGAGTGGGGACATAGGAAGAACTCCAAGTAGTCCGTGTGGCTGGAACGAGAGTGCGAAGAGGGCGTGGGAAGGGAAGAAAAGGCGTGGTCTGCCTCAGGGTTGGGGCTCAGTGTTGGAACGTGGTTGTCCACATGAACAGAAGGCAGGCATGTGACCTTCTAGAAGCTTCTTCCCCAGCCAAACCCAAGAGAGAAACTTTCAGGAGACAGTGTTACATGCTAGAAATCAAATCGCAGTTTCTAGTTCTGATAGCGTCTCTGATGAGGGGAATCATGCTCAGTTTAGCCAAGTTGCTCACCTCTTGGTTCCCATTCCCAAATCTGTGATACAGGCTTTGTGACACCATGCCATGAACCTTACAAGGGCTTTGTGAACACAGGTTGTGTTATCTTACAAGTAAAGAATGTAAGGAGGCCATGTTCAAGTCTCTCACTTTACTGGTAAGGTACAGGAGGCCCAGAGAAGTCATCCCAGCTACACGGAGACAGCTGAGCCTAGAATTTAGCTCTTCCAGCAATCAAGCTGTTTTTCTTCTGCAAAGAGCTGAGTGTTACGCACATGAAGTGGATGGTTATTGTTCCTGCCAAAGGGAACACAGCAGAGCAAGATGATACTTTCTTATTTCAAGAAACCTAGTACTTGAAGGTGCTTGGAATAACACATACTTTTGAAACTAACTAAATATTTGGAGTGTGCTTCCCATCCTTCCTTTCTGCTCTGAAAGCCAAAACAAGTCTCTGTGATTTGGTGAGGGGGACTGAATTAGATAAAAGGGAAAATCGAACTCAGTAACCGCAGATGGGAAAGTGCCCTCAAGTATTTAGACCAGATTCACATCATTGGAGGTAACTCTTAAGTTTCCACTGAATCACTGAGAAAACACAGCCAACCCCCTTTGGTGACTTCACAGTGGCTCTCTGAAAAGGTCATTGTAATCCACCCTCTTCATTCCATAAGCTAGCATCTCTGAAAGCCCTGTTGGGATGACCATTACTTGGGGGACTACAGAGAAGATTCGGAACCAAACGAAATAATATTATAGTAATAACTATTATTTATAGAAAGTTTGCCTGTATTTAGTTTCATGCTTGTAATATCCCTGAGGCATTGATTAGTGCTGTGGAGTGTGTAAACCTGGTGATTCACAGACCTTTACCCCTGGGGCTAATAAGATGACATTATATGTTAATTTTAAAAAATTAAAAATAAAAAAAATTTTTTTAAATATCCCTGAGGCATGAGGACCTCTGTCCCCATTTTCTGGATGAAGAAACCAGGCCTGGATGCTCCACTTCCTTCCCATCCAATCAATTACCATGCCCTGCTGAATCACACTGTCACTTCCATGGGTCTTAGTTTTCCCAGCGCTTCCTGGAAAGCCTGGTGTCTTCTATTCACTTCTTCCCAGATGTTCTTGTCTGGGAACATTGCCCCCCATTCTCAGATATGTGTGGGGTATTCTCTGGTATCATGGCCTCACCGCAATCAACAAAACTTGTGTCAACAAAACTTGTGTTCCCTTGCAAACTCCCTATTTATCTGAACTTTTTTCTTGTAACTCTATTGCCCAAGACTGAACCATACATCCTCCATTTTACTGAAAAAGGTCTATTTACAAACTCCTGAAAGTGCCTTGTACTTTCTACCCTTGCTCATGCTGTTCCCTCCCTCAGGCTCGACTAAAATTCCACCTTTTCTCTGAAATCCTCCCTGATCTTCCCAAGAAGACGGTGCTTCAGCATGTGCAGAAAAATAAAAGAACAAGGTTGTTCACTACAATGCTGTTTCTAATGGAGTGAAAAATCTCAGATTGGATCCAGCTGTTGATTAGTAAGAGACATTAGTGTGTACATGCACGATGGAATATTATACAGCCAGTGAAAATAAAACAAGGATAAGATATATCTACATGTACTGATAAGGGTTAGAGAACAATATGTATGATATGGTCCCACTACATAGAAATGTTTCTACATGGAGGCACCTGGGTGGTTCATTCAGTTAAGTGTCTGCCTTGGCTCAGATCATGATTCTAGTATCCTGGGATCAAATCCCGCATTACGCTCCTTTTTCAGCAAGGAGACTGCTTCTCCCTCTCTCTCTGTCACTCCCCCTGCTCATGATTTCTCTTTCTCACTCTTTTTCTATTTCAAATAATAAGTAAAATCTTTTTAAAAAGTTTCTATATGCATAAAGATTCTGAAAGGCTATAACAAAATTCTTTTTTTTTTTTAAAGATTTTATTTATTTCTCTGTAGATGGAGAGGCAGGCAGAGAGAGAGGGAAGCAGGCTTCCTGCTGAGCAGAGAGCCCGATGCAGGACTCGATCCCAGGATCCTGAGATCATAACCTGAGCTGAAGGCAGCGGCTTAACCCACTGAGCCACCCAGGCACCCTATAACAAAATTCTTAATAGTGCCTATCTCTGAGATTAGCGATGGAAAAGTAGAAAACTATACTCTTTTTACTAAATACGTTCCTAAATTATATTCATTTTTAGGGCAGTGAATTACCTTTATAATACCAAACTTCCCCATTTTGGAAAAAAAAAATTTCTCTTTTGAATTGCTTAGAGCCCATAGTATGCCTGGAGGGTCTGGATATGTCTTACACATCTGTGATCCTCCAGGGCATGCAGCACACTGCCTCGCATGTCAAAAGTTGTCTTAAATTGGGATATTTTCATTGGGTATAAAGCACTGACATAGAAGATTAAATTTAAGAACCCTGCTTCCTGGCATTTCCTCGTATATATTGTGGATGGTCCTGACACATAAACACACACATAATTCACCACCACCACCTTCACACTCACGAGTAGAAACTAAACAAGGCAAAGAATGCATAACTGTTCTTCAAAGGGAAAACCCGTTCATCAGATTTGGAGAGAGAAGCTGGACCACTCAGAGATCTCAAATAAGGGAGAATAAATGAGGACAAATTTGTTGACTTTTACCCAATCCCTGTTTTCTCATGGCTCTAAGGTTTTAAAATGTCTCTGGGAGATACTGTATTATAACCAGGGTCGAAATCTATCACCAAGATAAAAGAAACTGTTTAAAGTGTCAGTGAAGGGATGGGAATGTATAGGCTTCTGTACTTACCTCTTCCTGCTTGTTTGCTTATTGTGGTCAGTGTAAATAATTTAAACTGTTGGGTTATATTCTTGAATATCAGTCACTGTGGTAAGCTGTGAAACCCAGTCAGCGAGACTCTCTTGTCAATGGACCTTCTTAAGGATAGGAAACAGGGTGTCAAGTGTCCTTTCAACAGACAGTAGCTGTGACTGCGGGATTCTTTGGAGACCTAGGGACATACCAGAAGCAGAGCTTCGAAAATAGAAATAGAAATGTCTGGCAGTTTGGGAAAGAAAACCAGGCTCCAAAACTACCCAGCAATAATAGCAACGTGGTCTCAGTGGCTAGACAAGGATATTAGGGCATATCATCACCTCCGGAACCAGTCCTCCCAACCCAAAAGATATTTTTAAATGTTAGTTCCACCTGCCATACTAGTTCTTGAAAGGTGTAAGTTCACCAAAATCCCTCTGTGGGTTTGTGATCTGTGGGGAGACAATACTTAAATATTCTCATCCATTCATCATAAGCCTTTACTGATACCAACTTTGTGCCTGTTAGGATACAGGGTAGAAAAGAAGAAGGTGAGAACTTCCACCATCAAGGAACTGAGACAACATGCAAGAGTACACAACCACAAAATTAAGTAGGATTCACACTGGGTAAGATTTCAGGGGATTCGTTCATCAGGAAATTTTTAGGTGCCTCTTATGAGCCCTGCAAAGGCAGAGAACCCTGTGGGACACCAAAGAAATATGAGATGAAACTTAGATGTTGCTCTCCAGGACCTTAGCATCTTCTTGGAGAGTGCAAGACTTTCAGTGGGAAACGATGTGAGAACAATGGTATTGAGTAAGATACTGAAACATGAAGTACAAAGAGAAGGGATAAATTGAAGGTTAAGAAAAAGTACAAAAAGTAGTTGAAGGCTTCCATTCAATTCAATTCTGCACATATCTGTGGAACTCCTTACTATATAGCAGGTGTTAGGCAGACACTTGGGAGATGAGACTAATAGGACAATTTTGGACAAAATAGATTTCTTTCCTTCAAAGCACCAATAGTTTAGTAAGGCAGGCACAATATATATAAGTAAATACAACTAATACCAGATGGTATCAGTTGGACTTAGTATGTCTGGACCCACTCACTCCATCCAAACAAAGATGGATAATGAGTTCCAAATCACTTAAGAAGATTTTGGCAATGAAGAAGGAGGAGGAGGAGGCAGAGGAAGAAAGAAAAAAAGAGAGAGGAACAAGGAGGAGGAAGGAAAGGAGGGAAAAGAAAAAGGAGAAGAAGAAGAGAAGGGAAGGGGAGGGGAGGAGGGGGGGATGAAGGAGGGGAGGGAAGGGAAGACCTTGAATCAGAATGGCTTAAACCATGAGAAATATGCCATTCACATAACTTCAAGTCCAGAGGTAAGACGATCCCAAGCAGACATTACTTCCAGCTCTCTGCCCTGCTGTCCTCGTTAGTGACTCTTTCCCAAAGCTAGTTCCACGTGGCTGCAGCAGTTCTAAGCCTCTCCTCCAGATGTGACACCAAAAAGGAACAAGGGACAGTTGTGTTTAGAGGTTTCTCTCCCAGAAGACCCCCAGCAGACTTTTGTTCCTGTCACATGGGCCAAAGTCAATGTAACCCTGGAGCTATGGCCAGCTGAGAGCTGGACGGGGTGCTAGACGTTGTACTCAAGACAAAGTCTCTCATTCAAGACATGAGGAAACAGGAATATAATAGCCAGCTACAGCACCATGAGCTCTCAGAACACTCAAGAGTATAGAGCACCTCTGTGGATCAGTTGGTTAGGCATCGAACTCTCAATTTCCACTCAGGTCACGATCTCATGGGTTGTGAGATTGAGTCCCAAGTTGGGCTCCACACTCCAAAGGAAGTCTGCTTGAAGATTCTTTCCCTCTGCCCCTCCCCCTGCTCACACTCTCTCAAATAAATAAATAAATAAATACATAAATAAACAAACAAACAAACTTTTTTGAAGAGTGGTATTAGGTGGGAATGGGGAGTGGAAGAATGAAGAAGAAAATTCATGGAATGGTAAAAGTAGCTGGCAGAAGAGGAGGGGGGTCAGAGGCAATGAGAGAAGCAAGTTCTAAGACGAGAGGCAGAATTTGAGTCTTGACCAAGTCATGTGCTAGGTAGGCACTGCCATATTGCTACATTCCCACTGTCTGGAGAACTGGCTGGAAAATATTAACCCTTCAGGGAATGCCAGCTGGATATCTGTACAACTGAGTGAATTAATGAGCGTGGAGTCTGAAAATTAGCTGGCAGTCGTGAATTTCTAGTTGGAAGACCAGGGTCCTTTATGCTGTGTGAAGGAGTAAGAATCCCATCTTGAAGACTATGGGAAGCTGCAGGATATCTGAATGCAAGGATGGCACAATCACATTTTGGTTTTACTGAAGACCATGCTCACTGGAGTACGGGCTAAGAAAGACTAGAAGCAGCACGACAGGTCAGCAAGAGTCTGCACAATAATAAAATCCAAAGCGGATCAGAGACCAGTCACCACCACCCAGTGGTGAGGCTACCACACAAAAAAATCTGGATCTCTCTTCTTGGCCTTGCAGCGACCTGGGTGTTGTTGCAATGGTATTTCCTCATGACCTATTAGCATCCTCTTAAAAGAGAACCCTCTTGCTAGTTAAAACAGACTAAAGGCCTATTATTACTTGATCAGCTTCTGGAACAAGTTATTATATATCTCAAGACTTTTTAGGGTGTGATTTCTTTCAAGTGCCTATAGAAACAGAGCATGGGATTAGCCGAGAGATTTCCTGCCTCCATAAAGGACTCAGCCATTCAGCTCTTTCCTGTCTGCTTCCGGTGGGTCCAGCACAGCTCATTCCCAAAGACCTTCCCCTATAGGCTGTCATTGTCTCATCTATTTAAAAAAAAAAAAAAAAAAAGGTAAGAGCAGGGAGGAATCAAAACCTGATTTAGCCTCAGGGAGCTGTTGAGGGTGAAGAACATTCTGTCGGCTAGGAGCTCTGGACTCTTCAAAAGAGTGAAGAAGGTATATTATTCATGCAAGACAGTGTTTCTCACTCTCACTGGGGAGACCCTCTCTGGGGAGTGGAGAAGATGGAGCACTGTCCCTCCACCCTCTCTGCACACTCCTGACCCAAGCCCAACCTCAGCGATGTAGGGAGGAGGGGACACATTGCCCGCAGCCCAGCCCTGAGACAAGAGAACCCGTGGCAGGTGCACGGTAGGCAGTCCTGGAGCAAGCACCCGGCCCCAGGCCAGCTGTGGTCTGGGCCAGGCTCAGAGGTTGCCTGCTTCCACTCAGCTCTCCTCCAGGGCAGAGACCCTCCCACAGCCGCCCCCACCCTTGACCTTCACAGAAGCCGCATCTCAAGTCCTAGGTCAGACTTGAAGTCCATTGGTAATGAATCACTGGGACTAGAATTTGGTTCAGCCAATGCCCGTTAGTCGGGGTAATAATGAGGGTTTTTATCCATCTTGCACGTTGGCCTGTTTTTCCTTTTGGCTACAGTCACCACCCAAAGAGGATTACAGAAGGCAAAATATTGCAATTCACTGGGGATCATATTTCCCTCTCCTCATACTTTGACTCCACTTGCTGCTGAAAAACCAAGGCTCAGAAAGGCTACCCTGGAGGTCAGGAGCTGGGGGATACAGAGGGGCCGGTGGGACAGCACTGGGTGGCACAGGCTTAGCAAACCCCCCTCCCCCCTAACCCAGAACTTCATCATGCACGCAGCCAAACAAGGGCTGGGTTTCCAGAAACCTGTGCAGGGGCCAGGAGAGTCGATGTTTGAGCCTTGAGGCAAAACCTCTGGGTGAAAAAATGTCCCTGGAGAGAAACTGGCTTGTGTCTTGTGTTTTTCCAGAGGGGAGCAAAAGGTCCAATGTCCTCACTTGTACTGATGAGAGGACGACAGCGGGTCTCCAGAGCCATGACAAGCTGCCTCCTGACACTCACACACACAAGCACAGCCTACCCCACCCCCGCTTTCCTGATGAGGAAGAGGAATTTGATGATCTGTTTTTGTGGGCGCCCCAGAAGGGCTTGGGGGCATTTACCAGTTTGTTTCTTCTCCGGGACAACTGTTGGATCTGCTCAGAAGGGAGTCTTGCTGGGATATTCAATATCATGCATTTGCTGCTTTAAAAATACCAGTGCCCCAGCAAGAGAAGGTCATTTACTTCTTGTTGGCACATGGCCCCAGACTTGGTGTTTTCTTTGTCTTGGAGAATCGCTTAGATTTAATGGGTGTTGCATACAAAGAATGATGGGAATTTAGTGATCATTTAAAAAAAAAAAAAAAAAAAAAAAAACGAAAAACAGGAGAAATCGAGCAAAAACAGTCCATCCTCAGTTCTTCCCAGATCCCTAACAAGCCACTCAGAACAGTTCTCCTCCCTCAGGAAAGCCTTTGGCGGCACCAAGGACCTCAGGGTACATTTGGTGCAAAAGAAGCCATTCTGTAATGCCCAGAGCCTCATCTTCTCTCCATGGGCCACAGGAGCAATTTCTTTCCACCTGTCCCATGGGCTGCCTTCGGCTCCACCCCCACCAATCCCATTCCCGGGGCCTGTGAATTCCGGGAAGTGATTTCAATGTTGTCATTTCCTGAAGAACCCCACAGAGGTAAGAAGCCCATTCCATGGTATTTTCTCTTAAGCTGTCCTGGCTGATTCTTGCATCTCAGTAAGTCACATTCAACCCAAGAAAACTAAGTAATAGTTATTACAGAAATTGAGGAATGGGGTGTTCCTGATGATCGCTGTTTTCTTTGCCCTTGGGCAACCTGCTCTTCGGGTGCTTGCTTCAGGGCATGTCAACTGGTCAGCTGGGGTGGGAAGGCTCCACCCCTGCATTTGAGAGGGGCAGAACATTGAGCTATAAAGGGCCCCGAACATTCCATCCCTAGCCTTAGTTTGCCTGGCCTATACATATTCTTTTTGGCTTTTCAAGTCAATCCTGGAAGCATCTTCTTCAGCAAGGTCTACTTCTCCCCCCAGCCTAAGTTCCCTAAGGAGAAGGGCCTGGCCTGGTTTACCTCTGTGAATGCCCAGCCCTTGGCATCCCATAAACATAATGATAGTATTAGCTACCACTTAGTGAGTACTATACCTTGCACCTAGCACTTTGTAAATATCATCTCTTGCCATTAAAATATGCTTAACTGAATTTAAGTGACCCGCAGAGCAGGAATGACACTAATTTGCATGGTGGTAACCCGGTTTTGGAATCAGAGAGACTTCCATTCAAATCTTGACTTTGTCACTCATTGATCACTTGAAACTCTGGGCCTGAGTTTTCTCTTTTCTAAATTGGAGTAAATAAAAGTTACCCTGCCTGCTCCATTAGAGCTGTCAGGAAGAAATTACAAAGAAATATTTGTAAGATATTTCTTTGTAAGTTTGAACATTTTTAAAAAATTGAAATGTCCCTACAAATCTAGCAGTACCAACAGCCCGATTACACCTTGGGACTGTCACAGTTTATGGGGAGGTATGGTATGAGGAGAGGTCAGACTTTCCAAAATGTCTTTCCAATGACCTATCATAAATTATTCTGTCTCGTCTGGCTCATAATTCCCACAACCAGCATGAGTAATAGCATGGATAGCAAAAAAGGTTGTTGCCAAGTCCCTGTATTAGTTATCAGTCACCATGTAACAAATTAGCCCCAAACCAGGAGCACTTGGCAGTCCACAGATCTGCAACAGTGTTTGGGCAGAACAGACCCAGGAACACCCCTTTTATCAGCCTCCAACCATCCTCCAACATTTTTTCAAGTCACAACTTTTGGGGCCATCTTCTCAGCCACCTTCTGCTTCTGGAACCCCCCAACACCCTATTTTGAGCTTAGCTCCTTATTACCAATCCACCATGAGCTCCCAGATTCATCAGAATTATTCCACGGAAGTGGACGCCACTGTCGCCTGGTCAATATATATCTGCTGGCCTCCTACACCTATCTCTCTAGGCTTCTATTTTGATTGTGACAATGTGGCTCTGGAGGGCGTGAGCCCCTCTTCTGCTAGTTGGCTGAGGAGAAGCACAAGGGCACTAAGTGTATCTTGAAGATGCAAGACCAGAGCAGTGGCCATGTCCCCTTCCAGGATGTGCAGAAGCCATCCCAAGATGAGTGGGCATGGTGTCCAGGGTTCTGCACTCACCTCTGCAGGCTGGCTGCCTCCCAGACTGGGTTGGGTGAGTATCTCTTTGAAGGGCTCACCTTCAAGCAGGACTCTGAAGCCCAGCATCCTTTGAAGGGCCCCTCTGGTATCCTCCTGGTGCCAGGGCTTGGGCCTGAGACTCTCCTTGAAGCTACTTGGAAGCTTTTTAACCACCCTGGAACCCTCTCCCAAGCCAAGAACCAAATGGAAACAAGAAAGCTCTTTGCAGCAAAACAACCCCCAACAAATAAACAAACAACAACAACAATAACCAATTAGCCCAAAACCTAAGTGGCGTAAATCAACAATGAACACAGCGTCTTCTGTAATTTGTATAGGTCGGGAATTTGGAACAGCTTTGTTCAAGGTTTCCAGTGATGTGTGTAGTTAAGATTTGGGCTGTGGTTGCAGTTATCTGAAGACTTTATTGACCCTGAAGGATTCACATCCAAGATAGTTCACTTACACAGCTGTGGATAGGAGACCCCAGTTCTCCTTCCTATGACCTTCTCTACAAACTGCTTGAATGAACTCACAGCATGGTGTCTGGCTTGTCTCAAGTGAGCAGTCCAAATGCAGGAACAAGGAGGAAGCCACCATGCTTCTTATGACCCAAGCCTTGAAGTCACAGACTGTGGCTTCCACCACATTTGATTTTTTTGGAAAGTAATTGATCTTTCAGGCCTATATTCAAGAGGAAAAGAATTAGGCTCCACCTTTTAAGATAAGACTTGTCGAAGAATTTTTGGATATATTTTAAAATCATTATCTCCGCCATGAAAATTCACCTATTATCTTGGGGGACCTCTTCTGCTAGTGCTCTGCTGGGCCGAGCAGTTGGGGGTATTAAGAGGCAGAGAAGATTCCAGGCTAGGAGAGGTCCCAAATCAGGCACAGAGATGAAAGACTCTGGGATACCAGGCCATAAAGTACCTTAGGGAGAGATATTCATGACCATAGGGCATACCCTTGGAGAGCTGTTGCCTTGGTCTTGCTTAAAGGCTGACCAAAGGTTTTCATCCCAGAACAGTTAGTCTTGGTCTCTCTCTTGTTGAATGGCTTACTCTCCATATTGACAGGGAGCTTAAAGAACCACTCCTGGAAGGTTTGACTGGTTTGGGAAATGGAGGCAAAATCTTCTGCTTTGAAAGGCATTTGTTCTCCTGATATAGGTCAGTCCTACTTTCTCTTGGGCTTTGGCCCTGCCAAGAGTTGATCAAGGGTTTAAAGCAGGGGATCATGGACTTAAGAGCCAACAGGGTATAGGCAAAGGGAACCTAACAAATCTAAGAAATAATTAGGAGTGGTAAGCATTGTGACAAACAGGAAAGAAAGCTAAGATAATTTAATACTAGAAAAAGTGAAATATCTGGACCTTTCAAGTATAACTGGATGTTGCTTCTGAACTCAAGATAATCCTTAGTATTCCAGAAAACCACCATGACCCATAGGTAAAAATGGATATTTAAGAGAGTCCATTGAAAAATGGAATTTAGGAATAGTGGAATCTCTCGGTGGGCCCACTACATCCTTGAACATATTCTTTTGTTATTTTCATAGTTCCTGACAATGTAGTTTGAGTGAATATACTCAGCAATCAGTAGAACAGCCACGGTGGTTCCTTGACTTGTAGTGGGAGGGCTTTCGGAATCAGACAAGACAAAAGTACCTGTAACACTCCCCTCTATACCAAAATAATGAATCCTTGGGGCACGAGCACAGGTAGTCCACCAACAAAGACTTTGGCAAAAAGTCTTTTTGCCATCACATGGTGATCCCTCCTACATCTCTTTAACTGGCCTATTTGGCTCTGCAAAAGACAGAAAATTAGGGTGCATTATTTTAAGTGTTATTAAGTGATGACTACAATTAAAGCTGCTCTTCTAAAGGTTGTCTTTTCATCCTGTGGGTCTGCTGTGTGACTATGGATCCGGTAAATATATTTTCTCTATTAGAAATTTGTTTTTACCTGACAGGAATAACAGTACATATTCACCATCCTAGACTCAGAACTACATTAATTCTTTTGCTTTATGCCATAACTTAGATCAGAGGGATTTTTTTAATGCAACTTATTAAATTGAGGTATAATTGATGTATGACAATATAACCACTTCAGGTATATAACATAATAATTTGACATCTGTATATATTGCAAAAAGAGCACCACAATAAATTTAGGTAGCATGTGTCACCATACATAATTACATTTTTTTTTTCTTGTGATCAGAACTTTTTCTTAAGATCTACTGTCTTGGGGCACCTGGGTGGCTCAGTGGGTTAAGCCGCTGCCTTCGGCTCAGGTCATGATCTCAGGGTGCTGGGATCGAGTCCCGCATCGGGCTCTCTGCTCAGCAGGGAGCCTGCTTCCCTTCCTCTCTCTCTGCCTGCCTCTCTGCCTACTTGTGATCTCTCTCTGTCAAATAAATAAGTAAAATCTTTAAAAAAAAAAAAAGATCTACTGTCTTAGCAATTTTCTTTCTTCTTTTTTTTTTAAGATTTTATTTCATTTGAAAGAAAAGAGAGACAGCTAGAGAGGGAACACAACCCAGTGGGGAGAATGAGGGAAAAGCAGACTTTCCACTGAGCAGGGAGCCCAATGTGAGGCTCAGTCCCAGGACCCTGGGATCATGACCTGAGCCAAAGTCAACACTTGATGACTGAGCCACCCAGGTACCCAGCAATTTTCAAATATGCAATAGAGTATTACAAATTATAGTTGCCACAGTGTACATCACATCCCTAGGATTTATTTTATCACTGGAAGTTTGTATCATTTGACTGCCTTCATCCATTTGACCTATCCCAGTCTCCCACCTCTAGCAGCCACGAATTCATTGTAGATCAGAGGAATTTTTTAATCTTCTTGCTAACCCATAGAACATTATGCTGGACCACAGCTGAGATGCCATAATGCTAAAAGACCAAGTGAGCAAGCAGAAACAGATATCCTAGACACCCTATAAAACCTATGTGTATCAAAGTTTGGGAAATACATCCACTGGAAACTAAGGAATCTGACAGACATTTCCAGAAGTTGATACGTCTGTATAATATCAAAATATGTCTTCCAAAATGAAATAAAACTCATTATACCATGCACAACTCACCACTAACAACAAGTTTGGCTTGGACCTCACAGGAGTTTGAAGGCATCGTATACGAGGTATGGGTGTACGCCTCCGACCCTGTTGCTGAGTAATGCATAAGGTTACTATCCTCAAGGGAGTCCCAAGCGAGAGAAGCTGATTCAGGCCACAACACAAACAATTCTGGCACTAGGTCTTCAGACTGGTGAATCCAATGGGGCTTGAAGTGTTAGTGTCTGTTCAGGTTGGTCTATGGTGCCCTTGCCAAGCCCTGATGGAAGAGTCACAAAGGAGAGTTCTAGAGTTTGAAGGTACAGGTTTGCCCTCAATATCAAGAGGATATATTTTGTTAAAAATCAATTTCACTGAGGTGCAACTAACATACAATAACATGTACCCACTTTTGCATGCACCTGAAAACACACAACTGGGTCAAGATACGGAACATTTTCACCAAACCAGAATGCTTCCTTGTGCCCCTCTGCACCAATCCTATATCCCTTCCCCAGAACCTAGCCCAGGGTAGCCACTGATTCTGTCGTTCTTGATTTGATTAATAGGTTCTCGGGTCTTACATAAGCAGAACCAGGCAGTGCGAACTTTTTTGTGTCCGGATTTTTTTTATTCAGCGTAATGTTTTTGAGGGTCTTCCATTCTGTCACATGTACCAGTAGTATTAGCAATGTGTTCCTTTCTTGTTAATGACCAGCATTCCATTGTACGGACATACTCCAATTCCTTTATCCATTAATAAACATCTAGATTGCTTCCAGGTTTGGGTTCTCAGGAGTAAAAGGACTATAAACATTCTTGTAAAGTCTTTGTGTGGACAAATATTTTTATTTCTCATGGGTAAACACCTAGGAGTGCAATTTCTTGGGCATATGGCTAGTGTATATTTAACTTTATAAGAAACGAATGAAGGGTTTTTCCAAGTGGTTGTGCTGTCTTACATTCTCATCAAGAACAGATGAGAGTTCCAGTCGCTGCATATCCTCAACAATACTTGGTACTATCAATGTCTTTAATTTTAGCTCTTCTAACAGGTGTATAGTTGTCTTCACTGTGGTTTATATTTTCAGTCTCTGATATCTAATCATGCTGAAGATCTTTTAATGGGCTTGTTAGCTATTTTTAAAACTTGTGAAGTGTCAGTTAAAATTTTTGCCCTTTTTAACTAGGTTCTTTTTCTTATTTTTGAGCTGTAAAAACTCTCTGTGCTTTCTGGAAACAAAACATTCGACAGATGCATGCATTGGGAACACTTTCTTTGAGTACCATATTAACCAATGACATATTAACCAATGCCCAGGATGCAATGTGTTAACAGTCATTTCTACAATTAAGGAAATCAAGGCAAATATGGCTTCAGTAATTTTTTTCTAGCACATAGAAAATAAAAAATAGAAGTCAGGAGCCTCTAATAAGTGCTTGTCAAGTCCTGCATCAGGTTCTTTGCTCAGCAAGGAGACCGCTTCTCCCTCTGCCTATCGCTCCCCCTGCTTGTGCTCCCTCTCTCTGACAAATAGATAAAAAAACCTCTTTAAAAATGTAAAAAAAAAAAAATCTTTATTTATAAGAAATGCTTTCTAAAATATTTAGGAGTAAAATATTTAGGCATCGTGTCCACAACTTACTCTCAAACAGTTCCAAAAAAAATTATATATACATGCATGTATCTGCATGTATATATATATATATATATATATATATATATATATATAGACATGTGTACCTGTCTAAACAAATGTGTATACATGTATGACAGGCACACACACACACTTTTAGAGAGAGAGAAATAAAGCAATTATGAGAAAATATTAGCATTTGAGGAATCTGGTTAAAGGTTATAGTGCCTGCCTTCTCCATGAAGCAATACTGCACTCAAAGAAATAAAAATTGTTCTTGGAGGCCAAAAAATCTTACTTTTTTTCCATGTAAAGTTGAGATATACATAGAGACCATAAACAGATATTTATTATCTGTGGTATTAAAATTTCATGGCAGAAAGCAATTAGGGGGAAAAAATACCTAAAAGGCTCTTGGGGAGTGATGAGAAAAAGATTAAGAAATGCTGTTAGAGAGGAATTCTTTATGCTCTTATTGCCACTTTTCTAGAAATCTAGAATTATTTTGGAACAAAAAGTATAAACATTGCGACGTGCCAGTGTTGAGAAAGTTAGGGGAGCACAGATGAGGTGGCCCTAATTCTGCAGGGGTGGGTGAGGGCAGCTCTGGGTCAGGGGGCACGGGAAGTCCCACCAGGAAGATGACACTTGCCCCAAGTTTTGAAGGAGGGTCAGGAGTGTGCTGGGTAGATAAGGACACGGCCTAATCCCAACAAGCCTTGGAAGATTAAATTCTATATCATTTAGTTACATTGTTTAGCATATTTTACCATATTCTAATGAGATACACAGTGATAAGCCATGTCTTTTCTAAAAGATGACTTGTAATTAAATAGCAATCCTTTGTGAGGCAGAAGATCTAACTCAAACTTTCTGAAGAAATGCGAGTTTGAGGGCAAACAGCCTTCTTTCTTCTACGATTCCCTGTTTATCCAAACTTTCAGTCTCCGAGGGAATGGCTCTGGATTCATGATTTACAGGCTTGGGGAACCCTTTGGGATTTGGAAGCCGGAAGGGCCACCTGTGAAATTTGCCTTGAGCTCCAGGGCCGTGTTGGGTCAGCCGGTCTGAGCGAGGCTGAAGGTGGCTGTCACATTCAGGAACAGCAAACTCTGCCTTTCTGTGGGCTGGAAATCCGACACTGGGCCGTGGAAATGCACGGAGTCAGAAAGCGTGCTGTGAGAAGGGGTGCGGGAAGGGGAAAACGCTGGAAAAATTGTACTTTTCTCCCCATGACAGTTGCCTTTTGTTTGAACAAATAATTTGAGGAGAGAACAAAAAAGCAGTTGTTTGCTTAATGCCAAGCCACAAAAACATGGAGCCTTCCTGGCCCCAGCTAGGAGCACATTCCTGGTCCCAAGCATTCCTGATGATTTGCCCCCTGGTGCTGCAGATCGAGGTGACACAAGAAAGCGCTCACTGTCCCTGGCGCCCCTTTTGCTGGGCGGGGGCCACCTCCCTCATTCATAGCTCAATAGGACACGGGTCCGGGGAGGCCAGGGAGCTCAGGGCCAGGCCAGGCCAAACCAGAGGGTGGCTGTGATGGGGTGGGGTGGCCTGAAAGCAAGTCATTAATGCACATGGGTGCCCTGCCCGCCAGCTGCCTGTGTTCTTGGCCAGAAGAATCTGCAGAAAGAGTACAAAACCTTGTGTTCAAAAGCTTTGGAGTTTGTAACATATACAGACTCATACACACATATACACATGCCCAGAAACACACAAACTGCTTGTGATACATACATTTGGTGCCAACATAAACAGGGCCTGGGCCAAAAACTGTGTTGGTTAGCAACTGGCCAATGAAGTGTTTAAAGTTAGAGGCCAACAGAAAAACCCGAACAGTGGTGTTTTTCCTAAACCTGAAGTCACCAGTTAGTATTACTTTTCCTTTGCAGAATGGTTTTCTAATATCTTCACTCAGGAAAGATCCTGTCTGCAAAAAAGCCCACGACGGGTTTGCTCTTAGGTGAGTTCATTACCGTAAATCCATCCACGGCCGGTTCCAATAACAATTACAAGGCCATCAAGCCATGAAACCCAATGGCCGCTTTGAATTTGTGACCAGTGCCAGTGAGAGGTGGGGGTGGGAGGGGGGTTCGTTCTGGGTTTCCAGAACAGCCAGGTCTCCAAAGCTTGTGGAAGCGCTGAGGCCCCAAAGGAGGAAAGAGCAGCTTGTCAGGCCAGCCAGCTGACACCTGGGAGAGCAGGCTGGGGAGGAAATGCGTGCTGTTCCCCCAAGCCAGCCTGAGTCTGCCCCTGGCACCACACAGAGTGAGCACGTCATCCTAAGGCCATGAACACATAGTAAGGAGAACCCACTTCCCTACAGTCCCCCACCTTCAGATGTTAAAGGCCCTTCTACTTCTAGCGAAACCCGTTCCCAGGGGAGTACCGATGTCTATTCTTTACCACTTAGTCAGACGTCACCCTTACCAGGTCACTTGATGTATTGCACTTGAACTCTGTGGCCTAACAGCCTGTGCTTCTGCTAGAACTACTGTCCTTAGCCAGCGAATAGGAGGGGATTTGGTAGGGCTAAGGGCAGGATTTCTCAAAGCTGTCCCAACCCCCTGCCCGTTCTTTCCTCTCAACCTCCAGACGTCAGCTCAATTCTCCATTCCTAAGTCAAGTTCCAATGAGATGGTGTCTTGGTCCCAACTCCTTCACCCTCACTGAAGACAAGACCCAGGTCTGGATTTGATCCATCTCCATTCTCCATCAAGGGTGAGGCCTCTGCCCAGCATACAGCACATGCTCAAGCAGTTTGTTGAATAAATAAATGAATGGTTAAATGAGGGCTTGGATGGGTGCATGAGTGGAGTGGATGATAGATGGATGATGGGTACCTAGATGAACAATGATGAGTGGATGACGGAATTCCAATACAACTCTATCAGGACCCCGCCCAAGTGCCTAGGATCCCGCCTCCCTGGGAATTCTGTTGTTTTGGAGCAGCTTAGAGAAGACGGCCAATAGGTGATGGCGCTACTGGGTGTTCATGATGAATTACTGCCATAGCGAATGAGAAAAGCCACGAGAGCAACCAAGGAGAAGGGCTGGGATGATAAAAGGCAGAGAGGAAGAAATAGGTTGAGAAGGGTACCAGCAAACAGACCGTAGGCAGCTAGAGGAGAAAGGCAGCAGCTTCGGGGACCCGAAGGTAAAACAGGGAAGAGGGACATCGAGACTAACCATGGGGAGGGGGAGGCAGCTGAGGGGGGAATCATGGAAAAAAGGATTTATATTATCAGGAAAACAAAACGGTAGGGTCTTCTCTGATAGGACCTTAGGAAGGCAAAGGTTGAAGGTGGGAGGCTTTCCAGAGGAAGAGAGAAGAGCAGGAGAATCTCAACCAGAAAGATTTAAGGAGCAGAGAAAAAGCGAAACAAGACCAGAGACAAATGCTGGCCCTTCAAGGTAGGGAAGGGGTGCCCAGGGTGAGAGAGCCAAAGCCACAGCTGCTCTGCCAAGGGAGGAAACCTTAGGAGACCCGCCCAGCCAGAATCTTGAAGTCTCAGACTTTTTCCACCTTATGAGCTGTAAATTGATCTATTCAGTTAGAGAAACCTGGTTTTTATTGAGTAATTTCCTCTGAACGACCTCCAGTTTTGAAAATGTCCCCACCGTTCTCTGACTCCCCCCTCCCCCGCCAGGTCCCTGCATCAATGTCCGTAAATCATGGGGAGGCAGCCCCCCTTCCTGTTCTCCGGGTCCCTTGGCTAATCCTGATATGGCACAGGGTCCTTCTGGGACGGAGACCTCAGATCTGTTTGTTCTGTGGCCAGTTCCCAGCATGCACCTCGCCGAGCGCCCATCCGGCAGCTGCTCAGGAGCCCCCAGCCACAGAAAGGATTGCTAACTGGTCCGGAGCCATGTCCTCTGCCTGGCCTCTATATCAAGGAAATTTCTCCATTTTTCTTCGTAGCCCTCAAACGGGGCCTCTTGCAGATGCAAACAAGGGGCTCTTTATGGGAAACATTGCCCATCACTTGCTTTTACATTGCATCTTTTATGCCAACCTCCCTCAAAGCTCTTTCACAAACAAGTGTCATTGTCTCCCCCTTACAGATGGCACCAAAAGGAAAGCGCGAAAAGTTAAGTGGTTCAACGAAGGTCACTCAAAAAAGTCAGAGCAGAGGTGGGAACAGGACCCAGAGCTCCCTGCTCCCAGGCCTATCACCTGCCCACCCCCAGGCCCAGTGGGAAAGAGCCAGCATCTGTGGGTGCCCTTCCCACACTCTGGCAGCATGCAAGACCTCCCCCACCCCCACCCCATCTTTGCTACTTAAAGCTCAGAACAGAAACCCCCGTCTTCATAATCAGGATCACACAGATCTTCAGATGGAAGGGGCCATCTTGCAAAGTTAACTGAAGGCCTGTGGACTTGCCAAGAGCCACTAGGGTGGGCGGGAGGCCGGATGGCCCCTCAGGAGGTGGGATGCAGGCGTCAGTCTTGAAGAGCAATTGCATTACCTGTGTGGCTGAGGTTTTACAGCTTGCTCAATCTGAAAGTTAGCGAAGTAGTAATCAATGAAAAGGAAATATAATTGAGAAGATTAAAAGCTGAGGGTGGGTATGGACAGGGGAGGGAAGTGATTGCTAAAGAGGTCCATTTGTATAATTCAAAGGTCGATGCCTCTCATTAAACTCGCATCTCCAGACACTCAGGGGATGAAAGAGAATCTCTCCACGCTGACTGGCTGACACCTAAGAGTTTCCTCTGGCCACTTTCAAGGGCAACATGAGGCCAGAGGGACAGAAGAAACTGTTGGAAAGAGAATTTAGGGGAATCCATAAGCAAAAGAACATTTGGAGAATTGAAACACAAAGCCAAGTCTTCTGACCCTTTTTAAAAGACATCCAAGTTTCTTCTAGACCATGAGGGCTTATTTACATGATCTGAATGAAAGCTGAATTAATGCCCAGGGGACATTCTAGACTGGTACAGCCTTACCTCCTCTGTTCTCTCTCTCTCTCTCTCTCTCTTTCTCTCTCTCTCTCACATACACACACACACACACACTAATCCTTACATGGCATGCATGTATTTCTGTAACTTCGGGTCAGTAATGCTCTCTGGCTGTCACTATAGATTTACTTATAGAACTACCATCTGTATCTGTCTCTGAAACAAGTGACAAGCTTGTCCCCAAACTCCTCCATGGAAAGGAAGTTACACTGGAGTGTGTGTGTGTGTGTGTGTGTGTGTGTGTGTGTGTGCGTGTCTCCAGTTCCAAACTGAGATTTTGGTTCTCTGGGGTCCAGAAGGCCCTCTAGGACACAGGCACCCACGCAGACAATACTCTGGTCTGCCTTCTTGCCCTTGCTCTCTGTTGTGGGTGCTAATGAGACGTCCAACATACGCTGGTCTCTGTTGTCCCTCCATCTGCTGTCCTGGCTGCCTCCACCAGGAGCCTATACGACGTGTTTGGGAGACCATAGGCTACAGATGGAGCTGCCAGATTTAGCAAATGTATTTGTTTACTATTGCTACCTAACACATTACCACAAATTTGGCAGCTCAAAACAACACCAATTTTACTCTCACAGTTTCCGGGGCTGGGAGTCTGGCATGGTATGGGTGGGTTCTCTGCTCAGGGTCTCACTTAGTCAAAATCAGGGTGGCCAGGCTGCTATCTCTCCTGAGGCTTGGGGTCCTCCTCCAAGTTCTGAATTGGCAGAATTCAGTTCATGGTGGCCTAGGACTGAGGTCTCTGTTCTCTTGCTCACCGTTAACTAGCGGAAGTTCTTGGCTCCTGGAGGCCAAAAAACTGTGTGATCTTTGCACACAGTTTTCTCCTTCAAGGCCAACAGAATTCTTGACTGCTTTGGGTCTTGGACTTCTTTTTCTCTTTCTTTTTCTCTTAAAGTAGGGCTTTGAATTCACGACCTTGAGATCAAGATCTGGGCTGAGATCAAGAACTGGACACTTAACCTGAGCCACCCAGGTGCCCCACGAATATTGTACTTTTATGTCCCCTGCCTCTAGATCACAATTTAAAGAGCTCATGTGGTTAGACAGAGCCCACCCAGATAGCCTTCATTTTCATTAACTCCAAGTCAACTGATTAGCAACCTTAATTACAGTTGCAAAAAATCCGTTTTTGCCATTTCCAATAACTGAGTCCCAGGAACAACGTCCCTCATGGCCTCTGGTTTTCCCCCACACTCTAGGGGAAGAGATTATACAAAAATAAGGGTCATTACAGCACATTTAAGAATTCTGCCTAACACAATAGCTAAAAATACAGGCCACCCAGTTATATTTGAATTTTACATAAACAACAAATACTTTTTGTAGGATAGTTATGTATCATACAACATCTGGGACGTATATACTTACACAACACTGGTTGTGTATCTAAAATTCAAATTTAATTGGGCGTTCTCTATTTTTTCTGGCAACCCTAGATGTAGAGCCTCAGGGCCAAGACTGGCCCTCAGTAAAAGAAGGCGTTTCTTTTGTGAAGCAAGCAGCAGTAGAACTTTCTTCAGCTGGAGGCCCTTTGGTGATAAGAACAGGCCTCTGTGGCCTTATTTCTACAGCATCACTTTCCCCACTTCCCTCCCCCAGGCCCCCAGCCCACGGCTGTCAACACCCTTCCCACTCACAGAGAGCAACTGCTGTTCCCAGGCCATGTGCATAAGTGGGCCCCCAAGGTCAGCCACGGAGTCTCCCTCGCCTAGACTCACAGCCTGCTGGTGGGTGAGGTACGTGGGGTGGGCTGGGGATTCAGGAGCGGAGCACTGGGCGTGGGGGAGGCAGAACCCAACACAGGCTATGGGCCCTCTGCCCTGTGTGGAAGATTCTTGCCCCAGAAGAAGCTCTTGCCCTCGAGGCGGGCCGTGCGGGCTCTTGGGGCCCTTCAAAGCTTCCCTCACCGGCAGAGTTTTCCTTGTGAGCCACGCTTGGCTCTCCTCGAGGCTGCTCCGAATCCTTGCCAGCAACACTTCAAACTCTGGCCAGCCCAGTGTTACATTTTAACAGGCCAGGCCCTATTAGCCTGATCCTAGGATGGGTTATTCTTTCCAGTTTTCACTAACTAAAATCCCCTTTTATTTGGACACTCAAGTGGCCTCTAGGAACGAGGCTTTCATGTGTTGCCAAAAATGTTCGGATGCGGCAGCATTTGTGTGTGTGGCCAATTACATCGGTACCTCTGGGGTTGATCCCACAGGCCTTTCGCAGGCAAAATTCCTGTGAACTTCCAGTAGACCCCCCACCCTTTCTCCGGAGCTCTATCTGCACGAGGAGGCCCTGGGCGGCTGGAGATGGGCTTTTGCATGGAGTTTGGAGCCTCATGAAATCAATCTGAGTGGGGAGAGTGATTTATAGGAGCACTAGTGAATGCATTATTAGAATTAATATCATTATTTTGCTGCTTCCCTTTTTAGGTTTTTCCTCTCATAAATCAATTGAGTTTGATAAGATTGGGCTGAGTTTTGGCTGCTACAGATGAGAGGGTTCTGCGTCGTGGAGCAAAGGACCATTTGGCGAGGTCAAACAATGCCTTCACTGTTTTCTGATTTATTGAAAGCTCAGGTCTTGCTAGTATTACATATACTCGCTGATGTTTTGCAAAGCAGGGATTAGTAAGATTTCTGTTCTTTTTTTTTTCTGACCTGAAAGCCATCTCCATACAGTGCTGGTTTCTCAGAGTCTCGAGCATGTCACAAGCTGCCTTTTCCACAGCCAAGTAACGGCCACCAAAGGGGTGGGTTGGGTGTTTTTATAATCATTCTTTCTTTCCATCTTCATATTTGGCCAACACATACACTAACTTGTCCCGTGTCTGTTGTGAACTTCCCATCTGCCTGCAGAGGAGGATCTAGTCCAGTCTCTTCCTTCATCCTGTTCAAACATCCAGGCCGTGCAATCTGTCTGGTCAATGCTATCCTTTTGCCAACCAGCGCGGGCTGTAGCCTCCCACGGGAATCCCACCAACACGGGCATTGGGGGGCATACTCATGAGGGCTCCGATACCCTCTTTAAATGGCTTCATGTACCTCATGCAAACGTCCATTGCCTGTTTTTCAGAAGTTTGTTGCAGAAGTCACCCGGGAGGGGTGCCTGGGTGGTTCAGTGAGATAAAGCCTCTGCCTTTGGCTCAGGTCATGATCTCAGGGTCCTGGGATCGAGCCCTGCATCGGGCTCTCTGCTCAGCAGGGAGCCTGCTTCCCCTTCTCTCTCTGCCTGCCTCTCTGCCTACTTGTGATCTCTGTCTGTCAAATAAAAAATAAAATCTAAAAAAAAAGAAGTCACCCGGGAAGCTAAAGGTATTTTTCTTACAGAAGGGACATCAGAAATGTTTAGACATCCGCCCACAGGAGGAACTCAGAATTGCTGATGTCTCTTCAGTCCACTCAGACTCACTTCATCTCTTCCACCTGCTCCAACTGCTTGCCTCTGCACCCCCCTGCTCACCTGTCTTCCAGAGTTCCATGCCATGACTTTTTTGTCCCCCTTTCCTCTTTGTGCTGAGCACGAAACTTAGAAGGATAAACTCAGGGGAACAGCGTGCATTCCCACCAGCACATGCAGCTGCTCCTACCAGAAATTCAGATGGTAACCCTTCTGAATGGTGGCCACAAGCCTGGTGGTGCCTTGCTTTATTCAATCTAGCCGAAACTGAATGTTAAATTAAGTCTTAAAGTGATGGGGCTTTCAAAGCCAGGACCTTACAAAACATAACAGCCACTCACTAAATAGCTGTTGAGTCAACTGGATTGGATACCAATTTGTTTTCTGTTTTAAGAGACATTATTAAAATAAAATTTCAAACTACCCCCCCGTCGAAGTAAAGGAATTAATTCCCGAGTAAGGAATTATCGCAGTATCGTTAGTGACAGGTCCCATGTGAGAGCTACAGAAGGGGCCTTCCATTCTCCAGGCAAGGTTTGGAGCTGGAAATCCTCCGAGCAACCTTAATTTTACTAGAAACATAACATGCCTACACGCGAACACGGCATGTTGTACCATTATTGCTCCCCCAACCCCAATTCACACTCCTCCCCTGGCCAACACATGCAAGTCGATTTCTTCCAAGGGGGGGGCCTTGCAAAGGAAAATGAGTCAAGAAATTGCTTTTAGAAACTGAGGGAGATCCTGAAAATGTTGGGTCTGGACCACACACCATTGAGGTAGCAGTCAAAGGCAACAAAATCTGGACTAGCAATGTTATAAGTAGGGCCACTCTTCCTGACTTGTAATTCCAACTGCTGAGGTAACAGGCTTCATTTCTTCTATGTCATTAACACGGTATCCCGGGAAGCTGACACATTATTAGCCCCATTTTACCTATGCCCAAGTTGAGGGTCCGTGAAATGTGGAGGCTTGCCCCAACACTCAAAGGAATAGACCAAAGCCAGATTTCTCATTCTCCTTTTGAGAAATGCCATTCAGCATGAACACGTTTTGTCACCTAAATAACAGCTCGTACTTGCATATCCTTCCGAGCAGGCTTTGGAGTCACTGATGACGATGATAATAACAATGATGAGGAGGAGGACAATGGGGACCATTTATTTTGACACACTACATTTCAAGTACCAGATTATGATTGGATGCAATTTAATCTCCAAAGTGTCCCTGGAAGTTAGGGTGATAAGATTAACTCTGTTTTATTAATTAGGGGAAAAGGGCTCAGAGATGTTGATTACCTAGTCAAAAGTCACACATCTAAAAAAGAAAAAAAAAAATAGCCAGCCTCTGATTTGGACTGTGCCCTGCCTGTCCTTAGTAACTATTAGATTTCCCTGTACAGCATATTTGGTTAGAAAGCCTAGGCTAGCTGTTTTCACGTCTTTCTCTCTTTACAGCTCAGACTTACTTTCTCCTTATTTCTCGCACCAGGCATTTCCACCTGCTAGCCCCATATAATATTTCTTGTGTGAGATTGACTAGTTCCAACACAGAGCTGACCATCTAGAACACTATGCACAAGCTGCAAAGGAGGGGGAAATGTAAGCTTCTCTCTGTCTCTGTCTCTGTCTCTCCCTCTCTTTCTCTCTTAATAACTCCATTTGAGGCTCAGTGCTGTCCTTCCTCTGGCTTCTTGCTGATAGCATAGATGAGGGCCTCCAAGAGAGACCCATTTATTTACTTCAATGAGCCGCCTTGTAAATGATGCAGCTTTTATACAACACAGTCTTACCAAAGTTGGCTGTGAAAAAAACCCAGCAGAACATAGAAATGTATAGTCATGCCTCAACTGCTGGAAATGTTCATGGATCACTCTAGATAAGGATTCATTCTTTTTTGAAATAGTGTGGTTGCTCAGTAAAATCAGAAAAGTTGCGTTCTCCTCTCACATCTGAAACACACTAGCTGTGTAGCTTCAGGCAATTTACTTAATTCTACTAAACATACTTCCTTGTATATAAAATGGGGATAGTGCCAGTCTACTTTCTGCTCCTACGAGGATTAAAATTTACCTATTTTGGCAAGGAGTAGGTCCTCAACAAATATTGCTTTCTTTGGGGAAATATATGGACTATAAGTTGACTTTATCTCCAAAATGACAGGTTATATAAACCATGACCATTAACTCTTAGATTGTGTCTCAATACAGGGAAAGACTTAGAGCTTACTGATTAAGTAAGACTCTTGCACTAAGTTTACCCTTGTACTAAGCACTCCAGCCCAGCTGAGGGAACCAGCTTGGGTGGTTTACCACCTCTAAGCCCAAAGTGGTAAGGAGAGGGAACACAGAACTTAACTTCTAGGGCCTTGAAGGAGAATGTCACAGAGAGAGACCCACTAGGGAGGGGCAAAAACCTCAGCTGAAGGAACCGGGGGATAAATACCTCAAACCTTCTCTTCTTCCCTCCCTTCTATATCCTGTGAGAGTTTCCTATTAGACAAATCTAACAAGAAACAAACAAAAAAAACAAAAACAAAAAACAAGGCTTCCAGGGCGCAGAGCAGGGTGAAGAGTGGTGAGGGGTCTAGAAGCGCACAGACACCAGAGAGCTCGCCTTGTCTGGCCCATGAGCCCAACGGCCAAGCAACTTTAACTTCTTGTAGCAGCATTTTACTTTTCTTCTGGGTCTGGACTCACCACCATTCTAGAAGTCCTCCAAGTCCCGAGTATGGCGAGTGTGGGATAACGGGTGTGACTGTCATTTTATGCAGACTTATAGGCTAAATTGTGTTTTCAATCCTCACTCCATTTTCCTTCCTTTCTTTAATTTACTATGGCCTGCTCTCCATTTTATGGAGCTATTTTAAGCATACACAGGAGATCTTCTTGCCATACACAGGGAACAATCAATGTTCTCACTTAATAATTCATTCTTTCATTAAATGCCCTGAGTAATTAAATAAAACATTAATAAATTCCATGCTGATATTTGCTAAAGTTTTGTTTCTAGAGAGTTTTACCTGTTGGAGGATATGCTGGGACCGTGATTCTCTATGACGAAAAATGAAACAAGGAAAACTTTACAGCACAGAGTCACAAAGTCCTTGTTTCATCCTAAGAGTTACCAAATGCCTTCTAAGATATTTTGGAAAAAAAAAAAAAAAAAGATATTTTGCTTCCAGTACTGAGATAGCCCTAAGAAGTTTTAAAGGACCCGAGGTCCAGTCAGTGTCTCACATTGGGTCATGGCGGGCAGAATTCAACATGGGGCTTTCCCTGGCACCAAAGCCCTGCTCTTTCTGCTATTCTCTGTCCCTTTCATCTTTCTCACACTTCTGTGGGGAAGTAGGTGACATGGAAAAATATCCCTAACTCAGAGTTCTCCATATCTCACTGCGTGCATGTCTCTCTCTCTCTCTCTCTCTCTCTCTCGCTCTGTGTGTGTGTGTGTGTGTGTGTGTGTGCGTGCGCGTGCACGCACAAGAGAGAAAGAACCAAGTGTGGATTTCAGAGGCTTCGGAAACCACCTCCGAGGACTGTTCTGAATGGATGGGAATGAGGGAGAGGAGAAAACTGGCAGAAAGTAAGATCCGAGCTCACCTCATTCCCTTGAGCCTGCTTCCCCAGAAGAAGTTCAGGTAGCATTTTCCCATTAGCCCAAATGTTTCACTACATTCTCAAAAGAAGCCCACCCTTGCTGAAGACGGCTGCATCCTGGCCTTGCTATGAATCATTAGGAGACACAAATGCTCTTGAAAGGACTTTCACATTAGTACTGGGGTCACACTCCTTTCTAATAAATTGTTCCCCTGTTAGCACTTTCTGATTGTTTCACATCATCCTATAATATACTTCTTTGCTTTAACATTCATTTTCGAGAAGGTGTGGATTGATGCTAAATCTCCTGCAAGTCCTCTGAATGTTAGGATAGTCTCCTTTCCGAGAGAGAAAGCTCATTCCTGTACACATTCCCACTGATCCCAGACCCACACCCCAGACTTCTCCTCCTCCCTTTGAAACAATGGTCCTATCTATTGGTCCCTCTGGGGTCTCAGGAACCCCTGACTCACGCCCCTCCCTCAGACCCACAGTGAATCAGCCATCAGGTCGTCTTGGCCATGTGCTATGGATGTGTTCCTCCTTTCTCCAATGATCACCATCATTTAAGCCCTAATCCTCTCTCCTCTGACACACACTCTGTGAAGGTTTCTAGAAAGACCGAACAAATGACCATTTTAGAAAGCTTCTCTTGACCACCTCTCCACTCCCTACCCATGTTCCACTGAGCCACTAGAGTTAACTTTGAAATATTTAGACTTGATCATTACCCTTGCTTAAGGTACTTCTTAAAGTCTGCCAGTTGTTTATGAGAATACTCCAAAGATGTTAACCCAATACGACGGGAGCCCTAGCTTCCTTTCCAGGTGCTCCCTCCAGCCTGCTGTGCATACTTTATTCATTCATGCCTCCCTGCCTTTGCCTACAGTGTGCTTTCTCCCAGCAACACTCATCACCCTGCATCACATGCCGCCTCCCGCGTTAGCGTTTATCCTGCTCTTCACCACGACATGAGGAAGCCTGGCTCAGTCAGCTGTGGCTAGGGGAGCAAAATCAACTTACCATACACATGGCCAGTAGGGAGCACTCATGTGTGGGAGGTAGGCATAAAAGTGTGACCCATTCTTCACCAGGCCCAAGTTATCTGTGATACTTCCTATGTTGCTGTAGGACCATGGAGAGGACAGGCCTATGTCCATGAGCTCGTGTGCCACACGGGACCCAGGCATACCAGGGACCTGTCTGCCAAGTAGGAGAGGCTGACGTGAGGACTCACTTTTCATATTGGTTAGCTAACATGCTTTCCTTGTCAGCCACAATCTACAGAGACGTGATCCTTTGCTCATTCTTTCTGGCTTTTGGTAATGCAACCTTAAATCATTATGCATGTGCCCAAAGGAAGGGACGGGGGGACACGGGGAACTGGTGGGCAACATCAGACAGGAGGCACCAAGAAATCGATGCCCTTCTTATAAAATTGCTCTCCTGTCTTCCTCCTTTCTTTACTGGAACCACCCACTGGAAAGGATGAGAGCCCAGAGTAGACTGGAATAGTTCCACTGTTGTTTACCTACAGAATGTTTTCCTCAAACGGGATTTTGGCAGCACCCTATGAATAAGTCAGATAGAAACACAGCTGGTGAGGGCAGAGCCCCAGAGCCTCTCCTGGCCTGTCCAAATCCCCCACCACGGTGGCCTGGGAAGCCCCCCGGGATGGAGCACAGTTGGAAAACCCCTGGAGAAGACCAGCATCAGATAGGTTTGCCCACCAGAGAGGACTGACTGTCAACCGGATCAGAAGGCCCAGTCAGGGAGGGTGCAGAGTGTCCCATTACAAGCTCTGGTTGAGTTTGCTGTATTAGCTTTTCATCGAAGAGTTCTAACAAAACTGTTTTTCTTTTACCTTTGCAGGTCCCTTCCTTGAGACGAGAATATGGCTGCATCATTTGTGGCCTGCGTGTGTTGTGTCTGGTTCCCGTGGTTTGTTTTCTGGCTTTGAAAATGAAACCGTTCATGGCTCAGAGATGGAAAGCAGACCACGGTTTGTCAGCAAGGCCATTCGTCATGTCCCCCAGAGGGGGCTGTGAACTCCCGCAGCCTTGTGCTCTGCCAGCACGCAGACCACCCAGGTGGCGGAGCTCAGAAGGCCACCAGGCAGCACTGGGCATGAGGCTCCGCTGCCCAGCTGCCCTGAGGCCTCGGCCAGCTCCCAGCTTCCCTCCGGGGGACACAGGTCTGAAATAAGCCAGTGTGATGGTGCCTGGAGACTACCTTCCACTCAGCGGTCCAGGTCTGCGTGAGGGTGCATCGGAGGTGGGCCCAGGGTAAACGTGCGAGAAGGTCCAGAGTGAGCAGAGTTTCGCAGATCTACAGAGCAGAGCCCGGTGAGGAAATCACTTTACTGCTCTGTTAAAAGTTGTTTGGCTATGTTTAAGCTGAACTCTTTTGTTTTTTACTGTTCTGCAGAAAGCTAGTTGTAAAATGCTCTGACAGACAGTAATACAGCAAAGAACTTCTGTTAGCAAATGTCTGCACCTGCCAGGTCGGCGGGGACAGAAGGAGGCATGCTGAGGCCTCCTCGGAAAGACAAGTCCCTGAGGCAGCTGTCCCGGGCATGCCAGCAGCTCTCAGCCACTCTGTCAGACTCACCTGGGAACGGACTAAGGATGCAGCGGTCTGCAGGGGCCCACTCAGACCTCTGTGGAGGACAGCCAGTGATCTGCATTTATCACGAGTGTCCCAGGGGACCGTTATACAAACTTCTTTGAGAACCAGGGTACGGAGGCACGGCTGATGAGAGGACTCCATGTCTGTGAAATGTGTTTCATGGGAGCCCAGAAAGGTGCCCTTGTCTCCAAGGAAGCAGAGTCAGCCAAGGCGGCTTCCAGAGCTGACAGCAAGGCTGCAGAAGAAGATCCTGGTGGGGTTGTGTCAAGACAGCACAGAGTTCAAGGCTCCTGATTCCATACAAGACCGTTGCAAGTATGTCACCTCAACCTGGAAAAACAGCATGAGACAGAAGAGAACTAATTGTAAACAGACTAGGCGAGTGACAAGTTGAACTTCGAGCCTGTAGTGAAAACCCTGTTTACTCTGTGTTTGTTCATTTGCATACCCAGTGATGACTGAATCACACTGTAATTCTAATAAAGATGAAGCTGTATTAGAAAAAGCACGGAAATAGGTGGCTTTCTCACTTTCTCCCATTTGAACTATTGAATGTCCTATCTCGTTTGGCTTAGGCGTACACATCCAATGTGCTGTACCATTCACCCAAGAGAGACCCCAGGTGCTCAGGACTTCCCTTGCAAACGACAGGGATACCAAGCCCAGAGCTGATCCTGACCCCAGAAGTGATCCGACCTTTCAGGCCTTCCCAGAACATGACATTCCAGAAGTAATCCCAGCCCTCCAGTCTTCCTCCGACTGATCTCTGCTCAAAAAAACCCTCAAACCAGGCCCGCGCTCCAGGGACTGGCTGGGTTACCAGTTGTCCCAGAACATTTGGCGCTTCATCAGCTCCCACACTGGACAGTGACTCCTGAGTCAGATTTCCCAACTTCATGACTTCAGCATGTGTGGCCGAAGGGACTGGGCAGTCATGCTCTCCACAACATCTGGCATGCTCTGTCTCTTGGGTTTCATCTTGCAAATTTTCTAAGGAAAAAAAATCCTAATTATCTCATTTCTTTCCCACTGGGTACCATGGTGAGTTTCAGTAGGAGGAGGGGATGCTAGGGGAAAAAAAAAGAAAGAAAGAAAGAAAGCAAGCAAGCTTTCCCTTCTTCCTGTGCATGATCTGTCTTTGAAATCCAGTGATAAAGATGTATGTGGGAGAGAGGAGGGCTTTTGGGTGGAGGACGCATTCCAAGACCTACTGGCCCCAGCAGTCGGCCAGTCATATGTTACCCGCAGATGATTTATACGAATACAGTCAGTATTCCCTGGGCTGGGGGAGGGGGGAAGGGTGACCAGCACTCGCTGTGGCCAAATCTCCTTAGAAAAACAAAGGAGAAGGACAAATGACACTACTGCTGGAGGAGAAAAAAGAGGGTTTAGAGAGCAGGTAAATGATGAAATGGGGATTAAAAAAAGTAATCGCCAGAGGGAAGAACCAGGAGACAATTCTCTACCTCATAAGAATTAGTTTTTCTATTTTCCTGATCATCCCTCTTACTTTTAAAAGGAAAGATATTTTTCTTCGTTGAATTAATATCTGAGAAGTGCTTCGCTGCATCAGACATTTTGAGAACTGTTGAATTAGGAGTCTCTCTCCTTATGTTGGATTAGGAGTCTCTCTCCTTATGTTGGGATATACAACTCCTAGCCAATGTTTGAAATTCATTTACACTTGGTAAAGGCTCAGTCAGTAACTGGAAAAACAGTATGAATTTTTTTTTTAATTACCTTCACTGGTGAGGGAAGTTCTTGCTTTGGGGACAAAAGGTAGGTTAAAGTGGAAGCCAATGATGGCTTCCTCCTCTCTTCATTTCTTATTTCCCTCCTTTTTCCTAAGAGAGTCATTTTTAAAGAAGATAAACACCATCAAGTTGCAAGCAGCGCTCCCACTCACATTTGAGATCATCATGGAGCCTTGGTCTCACTCATTCTTGCACAGTGTTTCACACATAGTGAAGACCAAAAAAGTGTCTTACATGGATACAGACAATGTCCCTGGTGGTCAGCTGATAACTCAGCATCAGTGCCACTTCTGCTACATTGTCCTCTGCATCACAGCGGAGGAGCCTGGACACACATTTCTCAGAAACCTTCCCCTGTATGTCTGGACGTTAGAATCTGCCCCTCAGAGGCATTGCCTAAAGTCTGGAAGCCAGAGCACTCCCTCGTGAGTTCCAGGCAGACGCATGGTCAGTCAGGAGATGTGGGGGTTTCTGGGAAAGCTCTAGAATATCACCTGCTCCAGAGCTGTAAGCCAGTGGAATTTCTGGACTTGAAATAGTGACTTCAGTACAAGCGTTTAAGAATTACCCACCCCATGACTGCAGGGAGCCCAGATCTGCACGGGTAGTTTCCCTGACCTTCCAAGAGTTTTATAATCCTCTAGTTCTCTGTATTAACACAATTACTGCTTATAATACCTAGAATTGCCGCTATCTCCCTGACCAAGCTCTGAAAAATGCAGTGAGACGTAGGAATGGGACTAGATTACTTAGGGCGGAAGTGTAGATAAAGAGGATAAGAAAACACAGAAGCCACCTCCTGCCTCCCCCTGCCCGTCACCACCCTCCAACTCCATGGGGCCACTCCCAGTCCAGGCTGGGTGGCTGGTAGACCACCTCCCATGCTCCTCAGAGTCAAATAAAAATGGCACCCTGGACTACAAGATACTCTTTTCCTAATTTAAATCAACAGCCCTTACTTTAAGTATCTTACTTTACAGATTTCAAACATTAATAGCACAACTTCTGGAATAAATTGATTCAGGGTTAAAAGGAACTATCTATGTCCAAAATTCACTCAGTGGAATATCCTGTACAAACAGAGTCACTCAAGGAGAAAAACAATGTTTGGGTCTCTTTAGTCTATCAATAACGTCAGCAAAATCTACTGCTCTCGAATACAGTCTTTGTACACACACACAAAATGGTGAGATCACTAAAGGGAGGGGCTGAGCACTGCCAGCATATACAGATGCTCAAAATTTTGTTAACCAAAAGAGATTTCAAAATCACAGAGAGAATTCCAAGAGATAGGGTTATCAGGACAAAATAATCTCTTAGATGCAGAAACAGCATTGAAACGTTTTAACTCTTCCGTGGAGGAGTTAAGAGCACCAAAGATCCTTCCAACACCTGAAGCCTCCTTGTTTACAGAATATGAATTTCTGGATCTCAAATAAAGAAAGGAATGTGAAGCTGTGTCTTTCTAGAACTGCTCCCACGCTCACCTAAGAAATACTTGACACCATAGAAACAATTTAACAGGCATGCCAGTCATAGCACCCAAATAAAGTTCCATTTTAACAAAGAGATTTATTTAATAACAAAATACCATTAAAACATCAATGTCAATAACAACACAGACAATATTTTGGGATTACCTTAGAGTACTGTTTCAAACTTTGTTTCTTCCTACTGCAGAACTTGGAAGGTCCAAGTATAAGCCCCTGAACTGGTGACTTTGTAACTTGCTTTGTAACTGGGAATGACCTTGGGAAAAATCACTTTACTTCCTTCAGTTGCCTTTCTTCAGCTATAAAACAGGAATAATGACATGTACCCCCCCCAACCACTAGGATTATTGTGAGGATAAAATGATAAGAACGTGAAAATGTCTTAGAAAATACAAATATTTTGGGGTGCCTGGGTGGCTCAGTCAGTGGAGGGACCGACTCTTGATTTCAGCTCAGGTCATGATCTCAGGGTCATGAGATCGAGTCTCTTTTCAGGCTCAGTGCAGAGTCTGCTTAAGATTTTCTCTCTCTCTCTCTCAAATAAATAAATAAATAATAAAATAAATAAATAATAAGTAAAACCTGTTTCTAAAAAGAAGACAGGAATATCTTCGGCATAGAAACAATTACTAAAATCTTTCATTTCTGATTATGGTAACCCTATCTAATGGCTACCACTCTTTTAACGGCAAAATAAAAACTCTTAATAACCAATGCCCATGGCATGGATGTGGATAGTGACTTTATTCCACTGACTTATAAAGAGTAAATCTGCAACCACACAACGTGGCCACCACACATGCATACTTACAAATGGGAAAGCCCATAGCAAAGTCGGTATGGCAACAGCTGGCTGTTGAGTATGAGATTGGAGTGGACCATGTCCTCACTAATAAATGTCAGCTTGATTTGAATTACTTGCTAAAGCACAGCTTAGACAAAGCCAGAAAGGAAAACCAAAGCTTTCTTGATAAAATGGAATCCCAGAGCATAAATAAAAGATTCCGCCTGAGAAGAATGATTTATTATCTCTCACTCAAGAAAAGGATGCATAGTCCATTCTATGTGACCACATCTCTTAAGCTGTTTGCTACTGGCTTATAAAAAGCCCATGCATGTGTGTACATCAGCACACTCACACACATACACACACACACACACACACACACACACCCCACACACATACCCCACACAGACTTGTAAGCTCAACTAGAAGAAAAACTGGAGTTATACAATGGTTATTTGAAATGAAACTATGAAAGCTTATTCTTTTCAAGAATTTACACCTCTTTGCCCTAAAAAAAAAAGCAAATTACCCCACGTCCAGGTCAGAAACACAAAAGTTTACATTGGCTAAAGAGAACTTGGGATTCAGACCACCAGAGGTTTACCAGTCCTTTGGCATTACAGCCAAGGCTGTCATAGAAGCAAAAAGCCTGAATGTCTAGAGCTTACAAAGGCATCATACTAAGCATGAAGATGGGTGTGAATTTACTTTGCATCGAACTAGTTTGGACCACATATAATTCACTTTCTTATAAGCTGTTTGATTAGAAAAGCTGGAAATTATCATTTTACAACATTAAACCCTTCATCCTCCAATTTCTCCAAGCTTCCAGAGATATGACATACTGTGAGGAATATTTACACTTCTGTGAGGAAGACACCAAATAACTTTCCTACGAGCAGCCGTCTAGAAAAGAAAGGCCGCAATATATTTTTTCCTTTTTTTTTTCAGTCGTATATGTCCCCTTTTTCCAACATAATTTAGGCAGTGATCCAACAACATCAGATTCTTGAGGGATTTTTTTTAAAGATTCTTATAGTTATGTATCACTGTTAAGATGTAACCAGCTCACCATGATTACCACTATTCTGTAATTAAGATGGATGGAACTATCGGGATAAAATAGTAGATCAGTGGAGAAGTCATTTGAGGCCCAGTGAGCAACTCTGTCTTCCACTTAAAAAAACTAATCAGTAAAAAGCCAATATTTCAGTTGTATTATGCAAACATAGCTGACAATTCACCACTTAAAACCCCAATTGTCCCCCGTGCAAGCCCACCTCGGGAACTCCACTGCACCGACAAGAACACAGATTCCTATTTTCTTAAGGGTCTGTATCAGTTAGAATGTTTGACCATCAGAGATATAAACAATGGAGAAAATGGGAAGGCTAGGCCCATCCTGACCCAGGTTCTGTTGCTCTGATATTCTCTCATTTGGCCCTCTGCCTGTGTTGGCTTGGTCTTCAAGCTGGTTTTCTTCATGATTGCAGCTTGGCTGTCTACAGCATTAAGGCTATATTTCCCTCATTCATGATCACCAAGCAAGAGACAAAAGCTCTCTCTTAACTGTGAAATAAAAATAATTCCCTCCAGTCTTATTTGGCCACCTTAAGTCCCATGGCCAACACTGGATCAAGAGTTGCCAGGGGACCATCAAATGTGAGTTTTCATAAGCCCTGGTTCCAAAGTACTGACCAGCAAAGGAGATGGGGTTGTTATCTCTGGCTTGGACTGAGACTCATCCCTGAAACCAAGGACTGAATGAACCTCCCTTGATTTATTGGGCCTCATTATATGTGGAGATTGAACAACTGAAGAAAATCAGGTATTTTTTAAGAAGGAAGGGAAAATGAATCCTAGAAAGTGATTAAAAATGTCCATCTTAGAACCCAAAGCGCTTACTAGGAAAAGTGGTAAGAAGAATTTTGCCACTTATGGTGTATCTCGAATTTATGTGGGGTGGTGGTCCACCATTAGTAGGAAAGGATGTTTCTATTTATAACTGGGTATGCTTCCACCTGGCGCCAGGAAAACAGATTCTAATTTCCTTAAGAGAGAGGGTTGCAAGTAAGTTTAAGTAGCCTAAGGGAACTTTATCAGAGCTTATTATAAGAGCTGTAAAATCTATAGAAACAAAGACATTACTCGTATCTGCCAAAGTAGATGCAGTAGCTACTGATTCAGAACACCAAGAGGTCAAATGGAGAATGTAGCAAAATCATAGCAAAAAAGCTCAAATGTTTTCAAGAAGACAAAGTCACCCCTGCTAGAGGAAAGAAGGATACTGGGGTGGCTTTGGGAGTCAGTATTTCTATTAGATAGAGTCCCTAGCCAAAGATGTGAAGATAACAGCTCAGAACACTTGTTGAGCCCTGCTTTCTCGCTCAGGTGGGGAACAATGTTTCCCATAAAGGAAGATCTTCTGAGAACTCCCAGAAGGTGAACAGATTAGATTTCCTAACTTGCTGCACCACCATAGGAAGTTAAAAAAGGAGGAGACCTAGTAGCGTTCCTCTTAGGTAGATCAAGCCTGACCTTGGGTAGATCAACAAGTCATGGCCTTTTCACCTGCACGTGCTTCAGTATTCTATTTTGGAGCTAGAGAAAAGGAGATAGGAAGCAATTAAGGAGCTTAAAAAAATCAAAGAAAACCATAGGCAAACCAAATTCTTAAGACTGGAATATACTATGTACCAACATAAACACCATATACACACACACACACGCGCGCGCCTGAAAGTTTCTTATCATTAAGACCAAAGTACCTGCCAGGCTGAAATCATCTTGAATTAGGTGGAAATGATAGAACTTCCCAGGAGATTACTACCCACAACATACTCCAGTGAAGAAGTCCCCTTCACAATGATAAATGGCTGTGTATTATAGAACAAGATTCGAGCAACCTTGATAGTCTAAAATGCTGAGGAAAAAAGACCCAGCAAAGATTAGGAGTGAATGCAAAGTCCATTATTTCCACTGAAAGAATCAACGGCAGCAACAGAGGGTTACCTGCTTAATAGCTATGAGTTTTGATCGGGTCTGTGAGTTGACCACAAGTTTAATATGTGATCATTAGTGTAATGTAACTTTTTTAAAACTCAATATAATATTTAGATCATGGAAAGTGATAACTTCATGATTTTCTAATTGGATCAGACCAAGTCGGGGATTCTGGATAACTGTGGGAAGTTAATGCTGATGCTGACAAAGTAAGGCACGTTTAGAGGCGGGTGCCTGAGACAGTGAAGGCTCGGGTAACTATGTTGTAAATATAAGAGAGAGGCCATGCTATGGAGTTAGAAATAGAGTCAATCTCTGTTATCCAGAGAACAAAGGCAGTAGACCAGAGTCATCTGTAAGAACAAGGGGACAAAATTAACTGCCCTATATCACATGCAAGGGAAGCAGTAGGAGACACCCTGGAGCCAGTGTGCCTGGGTTTCAATGCCTGGATTTATATCTGCCTTATACTGACTGCAACCTTCAGCGGGTTGATGAAACCCTCTGTGCCTCAGTTTCCTCATCTGGAAACAGGAGTATAAGAGTCTTATGGCATAGGAATCTCAGGAGGAATACATGCATTATAAGTAAAGTGCCTAACACTATACCTGGCAAATCATAAGCACTATGTAAGTCTCTGCTATTAACACAAAGAGCCAGCTTTTTTCATGAACAGAGATACAATGTGTATTGGTTGGCTAAGGCAATTATAGCAAAATACCACAAACTGGCTGGCTTGAACAAGAGACATTCATTGTCTCACAGTTCTGGAGGCTAGAAGTCATAAATCAAGGTGCTAGCAGGGGTGATTCCTTCTGAGGGCTCTGAGGAAGACCTGTTCCATGCCTCTCCTAGCATCTGGTTTGCTGGCAATCTTCAGTGTCCTTTGGCTTATAGAATCTTCACACTGATCTCTGCCTTCATCTTCACATAGAAGTCTCCCCATGAGAATGTGTCTATCTCCATGTTTTCCCTTTTTACAAGGACTCCAGTCATATTGGATTAAGGCCCACACTAATGACCTCATTTTAACTTGATTATCTCTGTAAAGACCCTATCTCCAAATAAGATAATACTGTGAGATATTGCAGGTTAGGACTTCAGCATATGAATCTGGAGTGGCATAGTTCAAGCCATAATACCATGACCCTGGGGATCTTAAAAAAGAGGCCAGATGATCAGAGGTTTCCTGGTTTAATCCTGCAATGCATCCGACTGAGGACATACTTTTACAAAACAATTTTGGGTCAAATCAGGACTCCCAGCATGTAATTTAAGGGGCAATAAAAAGCTTGATTTCTTAGTCCACAGGCCTGACTTGGCCTCACAAATTACAGTGGTAAAAGGACAGAGCAATATTGCTGTTACTCCCTTTGTCCGCTTTCCTATAGAGATAATTGGGGAAACATCTCCCTATTACTCCTTCAGGGCTGCATCTGGTTTCAGCATTCTTTTTGTTCTACAAGTACCAGGCACCCAACAGAGTAGTACCTATAGGGAAATAATATCCATCACTTCAGGAATACTGTAGATTTTCTCCCTCTTCATCTCCTTTTATCCCCCACCCCCACACACACAATTACAGATATCAAATAGTTTCATTCTCGTGTCCACATGAGGGAACTGAGAAGGTAAGCTTTTAGTCTGAAGTCCTGCAATTAATTAATGACAGTGCTGTGATTAGGTTTAAGTTTCCTGATAATCTATCCTTTGCTAGTCAATTTACTGAGCATCTCCTATTTGTTTAGTACTGTGCCAAATATTGAAGATTGGGACCTGGTATCAGTCCAACGGAATCACTGAAACTTCCAGCACTGAATGAGAAGCCACATCACTCCAGGTCTAACTAAGCCATGATAATAAAAGTTCTCAGGACACTTTTTTTCTTTATTTTAGCCTAGTTACATGCAGATCACCCAAAGGCCTTTCACTTCAACCTCCCACTGTAAGCAATATTTGGAAATGCTGTTTCCCTGCTTTTTGCTAGAACTATCCCTCAATTTTTGCTGTTCCTCAGAAAACACTGGAGACTGTTTCATCTCTTCTCTCTCCTCCAGTCGGTCCCATACTTTTGGAGAGGATGGCACTGCCATTTGCATTGGGCATCTTGCCACAGAAAGCAATGGCTTAGAGTTTTCCTGGACTCTAAAGCCACTTCCACTTCATAAACTCAGATATCAACTCAAAAAAAAAAAAAAAAAAAAAAAGCAGGGTGTGTCTTCTCCGTTTATCCAAGGGCAACCCTATTAAGTGAATGTTTTCAGTCAGGTTTGTTATATAACAACCAACCAAAACACAAAATTTCAGTGGAAATCAACAAACAGCTGGGTGTCTTATTTGTGTGTGTGATTTTTTGTCTGTTTGTTGTCACACATCAATGAGTTGAGAGAGCTTTGGCTACTGATGTGGTCTGAGCTCAACTGGGCTTGGTTCCAACCTGTGGCTTGGGTTTAGAGCTCCTCTGCTTGTCTCTCACTTTCCCTGGACCAGCATTTATCTGAGAGATGTTCCTTCTACAGTGAAAGAGTAGGAGTACAAGAGGGCAAGCCCAGTCTCATGAGTGTATTTCAAGCCTATGCTCGCATAACATCCACAAACCTCCCATTGGCCAAAGCAAGTCACTTGGTCAACCCTCTAGACAAGGGGTGGAAAAGTACCCTGCACCCATCATGAGGCCATGTCAAGATGTGCAGGTATGACACTGCTCCAAGGAACTGGAAGGTAAGCGTATAATTTGACCTGCCCTGGTGAGGCAGATTGTCCATGATGGCTCGCCCACTATCACTCACTAGATACCTGCCCTTCCAGAAGCACAGTTTTATTTTTCACCATTGAGCCATCCTACCTTTTCCTTGCCTCCCCAAATTCCATGACATCTCATTTTTCAAAAGCAGTTCCTCCCTTCTCATGCTGTTTTATTAAAAGCTTTCTGCCAGGCTGGGAAGTTGAGGAATCCCACCTGCGTGTAATATATGATCATTTTCTAATGCAACCCAGCACTCTTTGCTTTTTTTCTCAGGCTGTTGCTTGCCTGTTGCATTGTTGTTGGCCAATTTCCAAAAATCATAATCAGAAAAGGAAAAAAGAAACTATTGAGAAGACGCTTATCCAAACATCTGAGCCATCCTCCATTCTCCAGGTAGTGAATCCATATTGAGTGAGACTAGCATTTGGAACAGTAACATAAGAGGAAAAGAAAACGAAAAATTCCCGTTGAAGTAATAGGTCCTACAAGTCTGTCATTGCAGACCCACAATATGGAATCATAGATTTAGTTGTTCACACCTCTCCCATATTTTCAGAGCCATTAACCAGGGTGGACTTGTTCAGGGTTTCAACATTGTAATTGTTGAGCTATAAATTTCCCTGCTGGCTAGGGCCTGAGGTTTCCAATATTCACAGGCAAAGGCAAAAGTCAAAATAGATAGTGCATGGGGGAAGGGAGAGAACCCAGCACAAGGATTTACTGAAATGGGAGGGCCTGGGGTGGCGTGGAAAGAGGGTGAAGGCCGCCAGAGGCAGAGCTACTGAAGAGCAGGGCCCAGGACTATGCCAGCTCTCAGTTAAACTGTCAATAAGGTTTCAGCTTCCCAACACAATGAAAAAAAACCTGGTTCCTTCTCACACAACCACTTCTCTTCTAGGAAGAACCACAGAAATAAGAAGCAAAACTAGATTTGTGAAACTAACATAACTAAGGAAACTAACATAAAAACCCTTGGTGACTGAGTATGTAAGTGAGGACTAACTTGGGGCAGAGGGTACTGGTGAAATGATGAAGAATGGGTTGAGGAAAAGCTCCCAAGTTTCCCTCTTGACCACATTATCTTTGGAGGATGAGCACCTGCTCTGGGGTGGAAGAGAAGCCAGCAGCATCAGCCAGGTGGGAGGCAGGTCAAACAAGGCCAGTGCAAACAACCTGCAGAGTGAGGAACTCATGAAAATATGTGGTCCAGCCAGCTGGCCTCGAGCACTCACTCCTCTACCTCCTCAATGTCCCCTCCCCTCAGAATTGGTAGATCACATCAAAAGCTGTGTTCTTCAAACTGATTTTGACTTCCACTCACAATGAGAAAACACATTTTACGTGGTGACTTAGTATGCATACAGCCTTGTACAAATGAAAGGTTTCATAAAACGACATGCCTATTGCTGAGATGACCTCTATATTTTTCAACCTATTCCATTCCGTTCCACCCCGTCTCTATTCTGTTCCATTCCAATCCATTTGTTTCTTCTCCCTCCCTTCCCCTCTTTCTCCTCTTCCTCCTTCCTTTTCTTTCTCTCCCCCTTTTCCTCCCTCACCCCCATACTGATTGACTCACTACATTGAGTTCATGAACCATTAAGAAGTTGCCACCATAGAGATAATTTCCTTCCCAGGTTACTTTTTCAGAGTATCTAACAGAAGTTTCTGACCAAAGTTGTCGCCTAATGGAGAGATAAAAATTGGGGAGGTTGGTTACTGTTCCGTGGAATCTTGAACTATATGCCTCAGAGTTCACCTCTGTCCCTCTTCCAGAAGTTGAGTTTGAAACCCTCCATCAACGGAGATTACCAGACATGGTAAATGTTACCCTTAAAGGAAGAAAAAATTTAATATAGAATGCTATAGTCAGCAAAACTATGACTTAAATCTGGATACTCAATGGATATATTCTTGAGCATACAAGGTTTTAGCAGGTTTGCCACACAAAGAACTATTTAGAAAATTCAAGTAAAAAGCAAATCCAAGACTGGTAGAAGAAGTATGGGAAATAAAAGAATTCAAATAATGTAGTAGAATTAACTGTTAACTAAAATTTAAGAAACAAAGAAAAAAATAAGCTTATCCATAATAACCCTGAACAAAAGCTTTATTCTTTAAAAAAGATTTTATTTATTTATCTGACAGAGAGAGAGAGAGAGAGATCACAAGTAGGCAGAGAGGCAGGTGGCAGGGCCGGGAGGAGGAAGCAGGCTCCCTGCTGAGCAGAGAGCCCGATGTGGGGCTCAATCCCAGGACCCTGAGATCATGACCTGAGCCAAGGGCAGAGGCTTAAACCACTGAGCCACCCGGGTGCCCCACAAAAGCTTTAGATAATATCAGCAAGGGGTTGGCAGAAAGGGATGGAGCAAAGAGAAATGAGAACATGCTAACAGGTCCAACTTGTTCAGGAGGAGGTTATAGATGGATGATAAATGATAAATAATAGAAAGATGATAGATGGAATGCAGGTAGATCTCAGATAGCTAAAGGGATAAATAAATAAAAGTATAAGAGAGACAGAGACTCTTAGATTAGCTAAAAATGGTTTTCTCTTATGTATCAACAATATATGATCTATGAAAGAAATTAAAAGAAAACACAAAGTTAAAGGATGAAAAAAGTTGAATCAAAGAAGGTCAGAGTATCAATTTTAATATCTGACAAAGGAATTGAAGGCAAAAAAAGAATAACAAGAACAAGAAAGCACAAACAACATAACCATCATTGGGATATATGAATCTCGCAATATAGATTCTATATATATAAAGTAACAATGATAAAACTGAAAGAGAAACAAGGCAACCCCCTCTCCCCCCACCAACCAAAATAAGCATAAATGGTGTAGTCACATTTGTCCTTAACAGCATTCAATGGCTTCCTGCTGTCTTAAGGATAAAGTCCCATATCAGGACTTGTGAATGCTGTCCCTCTTACCTCTCTGGCTCCAATACTTCATATCTCACTCTCTTCAACATTTTCTGAAACCTTTTTGATTTTATTTTTATTCTTCACATGTGTCTCTTTTCTCTTATGCAAAACCATAATGCTTACTGTTCTTCTAGCTGTAACATCTTCTCCACCTCTTTACCTGGCTATCTCGTATGCATCTAAACCGTGGCAGATTAGATATTACTGCTGCCACAAAACCTTGAATATAGTCATCCTTTCACAGCACTCCACTCACTTATAAACTTCCTGCTTGACTGTCTATCTCTCCCACTAGACTGTAAGCACTGTGAGGGAAAAAAACTGTCTGTGGTGGTCAGCAGTGTACTTCTAGTGACAAGGACACAGAATGTCAGAGAAAGAAATTGAAAAAAGTATTTGTAAAGTAAACAAATCCCCCCCCCCAAAAAAACAAATAAAAACAAAAACATTTATAATGTATTTTTTTTAAGGATTTTATTTATTCACTTAGAGAGTACGTGCGAGCAGCGAGCAGGAGGGATAGAGAGAGAATCTCAAGCAGACTCAGCACCAAGCATGGAGTCCCACATACAGCTTTATCCCAGGACCCTGAGACCACAACCTGAGCCAAAACCAAGAGTCGGCCACTTAACTGACTGAGGCACCCAGGTGCCCCTTGGGGTTTTTTTTGGTTTTGTTTTTAGTTTAGTTTTTTTTTTTTTCTTTTTAAAGGATATCAGTCCTACTTCTGGTTCAACATGACAGAATTAACATGTGCATCCATTTCCATTTCTTGCCCCCCCCCACATAAAACTTGACTAAAATGCCAGTAAAATAATTTTTTTAATGGTAAAATCTTCCAGAACAAAGAGAAAGCTACTGGAGATAGCTTATCAAAGTCAATAAAATATGAAGCCAAAAATGAGTGGGGTCGGTGGGCATGGAAACCAGCGAGAAGCGAGATCAAAGCACAAAGAACTAGAAAGACTCAGTAATTGAAGGCACAGGCTCTTTCAGAATACAGGGGGTTGAATATATGCCTAAAAACAGGCAGATTGAAAGTCTTTATGAAAAATGCGGACACCCTCTCATCTCCTCATCTACCCCAGTGACACCAAGAAAGCATCCTACATCCAAGCAAAGAAAAGAGGTTTACACTGTGGCTAGATTGTTCTAGAAGGGCTCTGAACTTAGAGACAGGTAAAGTAGAGAGTAGGAGTGAAGTGCTATACTGAAAACAAGAAGATTAAGTGAAATTTTGAAACACATCTTCCCAGTTACTTTCTACTTTGTTTGCCCCACCTCAGACTGGTGACTGGAAGAGAGAGCTGCTTACAGAAACTGACAACTCCAGTAGAAAAGGCCTTCGTAATAATAAATCAACTGCCAGATCATGATTTGGTGCGGCCCACCAGGCCACAGTCATACCTTTGCTCCTGTGGGTTTTTCCATCAGCTTCTAGTTCTTGATTTTTTTTTAATTTTATTTATTTAAGAGAGAGAGAGAAAGAGAGAGTATGTGCACGCACTGGGGAAGGGCAGAGGAAGAGAGAGAATCTCAAGCAGACTCTGCCTTGAGAGCAAATCCCAATGTGGTGCTCCATCCCAGGATTCTGAGATCATGACCTGCACTGAAACCAAGAGTCAGATGCTTAACTGACTGCACCATCTAGGCACCCTCCTGATTCTTCAATATGTATAGAAGATTTCTACTGTTAGATACTTGAAGAAAACTACTAACCTAAGGAAATACAGGCAAAGCAGGGGAAAAAAATTTTTTTAAATATCAAAATAATTAATATTCTAAGAGAGTTAAGAGAAGGCTCTATACCCATGAAACAAGAGCAGAGTGCCTTCTCAGGTGAATAGAGAATGAAGCAAGCAAGGCTGTTCCAACTGATGCAGAGATGGAACTCTGCTCAGGAGGGATGTCCAAGAAGGGTATTCTGCCTGAATGGAGTCCTAATGGATAAAGACGACAGGGGAAGGGAACAAAGAGGATCAAGATTGAGTTGACAGTGAGAAGTATGCTTAGGGGACACTTCACTGGTTCTTAAAGTCTGGACAGCAAAGATCAAATGTAGTCACCAGAAGAAATGAGGCTGAAGCATCATCAGGGAAGAACCAGATCAGCCAAGAGCCCGTATACTAAGGAACCTGGACTTCATCTCACAGCCAGACAATAGGGAGACTTTCCGAGTTTTGACCAGGTGTGTGACTCTCACCCAGTATATCATCTATTGATATGGATTCCAAAGGCTACAAAGATGTGAGAAGGGAGAGACCATTGTGAGGTGGTGATTAAGCCAGAAAGCAGCTGATGATTTAGTGGATGGAAAAATAAAAAGAGGGTGGACCGTTTGGAAAAGGAGACAGCAGCACATAACAAGGTTGAGAATGAGAGTGTTGAGTTCAAAGAACAACCACAAGAACCCTCTATCTCTAGGAAATAATAAAGGACAAGGAAGAGGGCAGGAAGGGTAGGGCCACTTGAGGTAGACACCAAATCAAGGTTAGACATGGCTCAGCATATTGTTGCTGTTCCTAACTTTCCTCCCAATGGTGGAGGAAAAGGAACCCTAGACCTTTTGGGCGGTAACCAGATGTGGGTTTCTATAATCTCAGAACTTCTTAGAAATCTATCTTTCATCTTTAAAATTCGTATGAGTTTGGTATTCTACTTTACAGAAGATTGATATTTTTAAAAAAGCGTTTAACTACTTTCTAGTATACTCCCCAAGAAATCTTGCAGGAAATTAGTAGTCCAGAAAGATGCTCCTGTGTCTCTTTATGTCTCATGAATGCCTATTCCAGGGGGACGTAAGATGTACAACAGTCAGAAATCCAGTTTCTTCAGGTGAGCTGTGAGGTGGGAAAGGAATGTGAGGAAGTTAAATAAGCTAGAGTGTGCTGGGTGGGTGAGGCAGTTCGAAATGAGTGTTAGAATGCCGGGTAAGAGGCTTTTGATATAATCATGATGAGATTTTACTGGTAGCAGATGGAGAAAAAAATGACAAAAACACAGGTACTTTTGAAGACTCGATGGATGATTCAATGTGAGGGCAGGAAGGACAAGAAGGAATCAGAGGCAATTCTGACTTTGAACTGGGGAACCAGCTGCCAGGGCTGAGCAGGATGAAGTTGAGGACAGCCAGCTCTGAGTGTCCCCATGCCTGAAACAAGTGTGGAAATGCGTTGTTGATGGCTGGACTCAGGGAACAAGACTGGGGTGGAAACATGAAGGTGCACCCAAGTCATAGTGGACACCACAGGGTGGAGGGAAGCCTGAGTAAGGGGAGAGAAGGAAACACAGAAAGTTGGGGACTCAACTTTACGAGATATAATAGATGAGTAGTGCGGGAAATCATGTAGCATGAAAAAAAATGGATAATGAAAGAAAGGGGAAATTTCTTGGTTGGTATACATGAAGAGTCCAGGAGTAGACCCTGACTTCGAGTATGACTAGAGTGCAGTGCTCCAATGATGCCACCAGGAACCCATCTCTGTCCACCGTGTCACTCTTCTTCCCTTTTTTGTGGCTTCACTGGCAGGCAGACTTTCTCTTCATGGTGGCCCCCAGAAGCACCAGGCTTTTATCTTCTCATTTCAACAACCCCAGGTGAAAGAGAATGTCTGTCTCCATCCCCCAAGTTCCAACCAAAGCTTCCAATAGAAGTTTCAGGTTTGGCTCTAATTAGACCATCGTGGCTCACGGGCCCATCCTTAAACCCAACACCCTGGCCAGAACTAGGGTATGTGCCCCCAAGTGCCTGAACCCAAACCTACAGGATCTAAGCCCTGGGGAAGGGGGTGTCCCCAAATGAAAGATGGCTCTGCAAATTCCAAAAGAGGAGAGAACAAATGTTCTCAGAGAAGCAGAGAGAGGGTCCAGTGGGAACGGGGAAAATTTTAAGAAGCTGGCAGTGGAGTAAAGGGTGGCCAAAACACGCACTTTCATACGAAGGCCAAAGTGGGGACAACAGAGACCCCCCTGCACCCAGACAAACAGGAAACGGGCAGCTCTTTCCCTCTACATCCCTCTCCTGCCTTAGTGGTGAGTCTGAGGACGGCGAAGCCTCGTCTGCAGCTTTCCTCCCTCACGGTTCCCAGCACAGCTCCCACCCAGAGCCCCAGAGGGCCCTGAGCCCCCCATCAGTACACCGTTCCAGAACTATGCCATAGCCACTCACACTGAGACCCACTGGCCGGCCTCTGGGGCAATTAAAAAGTCCCTCTGGCTTCAGAGCGCTGCCTTGTAAAGTGAGAGCCAGGTCCTCCCTGGCTGGCCTTCCCCACCACACACATCATACAATTCCTTCTTTCCCAGCAGGTTATTTTTCCAGTGAAAGCCTCACGCCTCCCCTGTCCTTTGCCTCTGACCCACCCATTGTTTGCCAAGACAGGACCGGGGACGCTCCTTGGCTGGACTTCAGAGTCCCAGTTCAGCCGGGGGTGCTAGGCTGGGATTTAAGCGAGAACCCCGTAGGGCTCGTGTTGTATGAATCATCTCCCCAGCGCCCCGAGACGTCAAACCACACTTCACCCCGCTCTTTCTTTGCCGGCCGCTTCAGCTCATCGGCGTTTAAAGCAACATCACCAGCAGCAGCTCATCTGGAACATCCTGGCCTGCTCCCTTTTTCATGATAGGGAGCGCCCTTTGCCGCAGAGAGCGAGAAAGAGAGAGTCAGACAGACAGATGGACAGGGAGAGGGGAGTCCTGCAGACAGTCAGGATGAATATGGATTTGCGGCATCTGCGGCGGGAGGGGGGGCCGTGGCAATCAGAACCGATGCTGCCAGAGCTCGGGATAGACCGACAGCAACTCCCCTTAGGAATCCGAGTGGGCTCTTTCTCGTGTGATGCTTTGAAGCATGTCAGCATTCCTGGGCACTGTCAGCCTCCTCCAAATGACCTGAGAGGGAGTGTGAGAAGCAAGCTCTCACCGCCTTGGGCTGTGCCGAGGGAAATCCTGGGAAAATCAAGGCAGAAATGCCTCATCCGCAGCTCCCCATATACCCTTGAAGATCAAGGGGTAGATAAGCTAATCTGTTATAAATTCTGATGTGGCACAGTTCCCTGACCAGAGCCTCTTCTCCTCCAGTGTCCCGAGCATTCACCAATACTTCATCCAAATCAGCTCCCTTCCGAGACCTCTGCCTGTCTGTCCCTTTCATGCCAAGAAGCTCACCCATGGGTGCCTTCTCCATGCATGTGCTCTCGACACATGCACATGCATATACACATATACACGTGAGCACACATGCCCATGGACACACACACACACACACACACACACATATACACACAGCTGGACCCTGATCTTCCTTCCAGATTTATGACCCTGCCTTGCCCAGCCTGGCCTAAAATTATCCTTTTTCACTCTCCAAATGTTTGAATCCTACAAAGGGAGTCTCAAGAAAACCAAAATGGTAACACACACACACAAACACACACATATGCACACACACAAACACATTAATGAGACTCGCAGAGCTTTGACATGAAATACTTGTTTCTGAAAATCTGCCTTGTAATTTCAGCCTTACTCCTGGCTCCATGTAGGCCTAAAGTGTGATAAAGGCAAATCCCAAGCCCGAGAGCTGCGCAGTCATTTCTGTGGGCTGCCCTGTTCATTTCTTGGCAGGCAGAAGTCCTTCTTATTTGTTTGGAGACCTCATATAGCCACGTCAATACCTGTCTTCATTCTCCCTCTTGTAAAATGGGTCTACTAAAGCCCACCAAGAGTCAGGCTGTGAGTACACAGGAACACATCATTACCACCATTCAGCCCTGGCATCCTGAGTCAGGGGGCAGGAGGGCTCAGCCCCACCTCCGGATCCTGTCCGGGTGAGCAGTTTAAGAAAGCATCATAGTATAGTCACTGGGCGTGAGCAAAGAAGCAACAGCCCCATAAAAATGACACTTTCAGCAGAACGTACTGTATGATTCCAGATTTCAACTGCACCTAATAATAATCATAAAGGACAGCCCCTTTACAGAGCGTGCTGCCTACTAGGAGCTGTATTTCACATGCCTTGGTCCCTCTGCTTCTGTTACTCACCCCCTGAGGAAGCACGACCACGAAGCTCTAGGTTACAGATGAGGAAAGAGTAGGAGAAAAACTAAAACACTTGTCCAAGGGGTGGAGCCAGATGCTGCTTCGAAGCAGGACAGCATACTCCTGTGGCCAAGAGCGTGAACAAGCGAGCAAGTGCGTGTGCGTGTGCGTGCATGTGTGTGTGTGCGCCTGCATGCGTGCTTAGGAAAAGGCCGGAAGAAAACAACAGCACAGGATCTCAGCATTCCAGGTGGAAGGATCACAGACCATTTTTTTCCCCTTTCACTCCAGTATCTTCTTTTTATCTAGATGTCTTCATTTCTACAACGAAATATGTATTGCTTTGATAAGAATAACATTTAAGTGTTTTGAAAACGTGTCTTCCATTTCTGTTTCTCTGACTGCCATACTATCCCACCTCACCCCCAGAGTGGCAGAAACTGGGCCTCACATTGTTAGGCAGGATCCCGCCGTTCCCCAGACACAGACCGCAAAATAAGACAGAATGACGAGAAGACGTTAGTCGGCTGTGAAGAAATGTCATCATCACGCGGCGCCTGGGTGGCTCAGCTGGTTGAGCGACTGCCTTCAGCTCAGGTCGTGATTCTGGAGTCCGGGGATCAAGTCCTACACTGGGCTCCCTGCCCAAAAGGGGGTCTACTTCTCCCTCTGCCCTTCCCCCTGCTTATGCTCTCTCTCTCTCTCTCTCTCTCTCTCATGCTCTCTCTAATAAAAAAATAAATAAATAAGATCTAAAAAAAAAAGAAAAGAAAAGAAATGTCATCATCAAAGAGGGGGAAAGTAGTCCTATGCTCCCTAAATCCACCCAAGCCCCCGATGCCCAAGAACAGTACTGGGGGCACAGTGGGAAAGATAAAAAGGGACCTCCATGGGGCCAGGAGACCTGACTTCTTTCTCTTCCTCCTCTTGTGCCATCCAAATAATTTCTTCACTGTCTGATCCAGCTTTCTCACCCACGACCTCCGAAGACCTCTGGATTCTGAGGGAACTGTAAGAAAGCCTGCCTCTGTGCCACATGTTTCGTACTCTTCACACGTGTGGTCTCAATCCCCACCACAAAGCCCATGAGGTACAGGGCGACCTTCCCATTTCACAGAAGGGAGCACTGAAGCTCTGAGGCCCACTCGCCAGATCAAGGTCACAGAGGACAGAAGCCACAGAGCTCGGAGGCAAACCCAGGTACACCCGACCCCAGATTTTGGACATCTTTCTGAGCTAATGATGTTGCCAGATTTCTAACTCCCATTTTCCAGATCGGCTCTCACTGGAGCTCCAGGGCAGTGTGTCTGGCATGACCATCGCAGCTGTGAGGACCGAGATGTAAGTAAAGGGCTCTGTGATTCTTACTCCGTTTCACTTCTCCCTTTCCTATCAGGCAGGCTCCGCAAAGTGCTTCAGGGCCTCTGGAGCTTTCCAAGGCAAAGGGGAGCCAGTTCGACAGGAAGAGCACTCCGTTCCCTGGCACCCACAGAGAGCCGACTGCACATTAGCCCCTAGGTGAGGGCCCATAAGCTTTTCCCAGAACGGACCAGAAGCAGGAGAGAGGGAGGGCCCTGCACTCCACCCAGGCGGTTAGCTCTTTGGGGCAGGCAGCAATAATGGAGAACGTGATAAGCTGTCACTAGAAGCCAGCTCCGTTCTCTGAGACTTAATGGTAGAATAACACAATAGGGTCAGACTAAAAAGGTTCCCTTATGAAAATTTTATCAGCAACTTTGGTAAATGGCTATGGGAAAGGTGCTTTGCTCCCAGGCAGACCTGGGACCCGACTTTACAAGGTACAGGCGGCCTGCATTGCATCACCCCCACAAGATATTAAGGGCACTCAAATTGAATTAACACCAAATCAAGCCGGTGCACTTAACAATACAAATGCACTTAAGGGATGCCTCAGGATGATTTGTGACTAAAGAAAGCAAAGAAGAAAACGGCCTGCAAGCCACAAGGGTGGTGTTGTGTGTCATATACAGGAAAGGCCATAAGTAGAACTTAGAATACCGGAAAACCATGAACTTCAGGGGCTCTCAAATACCTTAGACCCAGCCGTAAAGTAGGAGGCCGCTTTTGTGGTATGCAGAAACAATTGATAAATAAATTAAAGCCAATTTTCTTAGTGGCATGGTCTCCATTACCTCTGACAGCGGCCTAACTACTCTGCGAAGATGATAAGAGGCGAATAATGGCGTATCAGGGAGCGCCCCGGGAAATTCTGCGCCAGTTGCCAGGTCTCTTCATGACGGGGATGACACAAAGATCCTCAGTGAGAGCCAAGTGATGAGAAGTGACAGCTCGCCAGGCAGACTGTGACAGGTCCTAAAAAGGATCAGCTGGAAGTGTCCCTGGCAGGTGGGACCCCAGAGTCAGGGCCGGCCCTTTGGTTTCTCTCGTCTCCCCGTCAGCGTTTGTCGGCACACGTTTTTCCCTCATACGTCTCACTCCCTGGCTGTCTCGCTCATCCTCTCCCCACACCCCTCTCTTCACCCCCACACCTCCCCTCTCAAACATACCCTGTCTACTGAGCTGGAAGACAATTTGGCCATCTTCATAGATGAATGGCTCTTCTGAGATTATCTTGGAAACTTGGCTACATTCTGGACTTGAGAGAATTCAGGGGGAAAAAATGGCCTCGCTGGGGATTCCTTTCCATCAAGTGAAATACACACAAAAGCATGCTTTTGTTATCCTTCCAGAAAAGAGCTGTCTCCACTCAGGGTCTTACTCTGAAAACGGGCTCCATTTAGGTTGGAGGTGGCCTCGTTTTGTCAGAGTTAAAGCAATTGCTCGCCGAGTCATAAGGTGGCTGAGAAACTGGGGCACACAGGTTCAGTTTTTCACTAAGGGGAAAGAAGTTCTCGAAAAGTAAGAAGGACCATTTCTAGCTGGTGATGTACCTCACCCAGGACTTGTCTGCGCCAGGAGGTAAGCATCAGTGTAAGGTAAGCTGGGTGAATACAATGTTATCCACAACCAGAACAAATGATCTTGGGCCCTTGTCTTCAGCTGTAGGACTCTGGGTGAGTGCCTTGACTTCTTCGAGTTACACTTTCTCCTTTAGTAAAATAGAGACCTTGGCGTCTTCGCTAACATCCTCATGGGATTGTTTGGAGGACCCAGCCAGAGTAATTAGGGGAAAGATCTTTAGAATCTGGGAACCATCTACAAATATAAGGCACTGTTATATGGAAAATCCTCTACAAAATACACATGCAGACACACTTCTTATAAAGATACTCCAGAGTCCCAAGAAAGAATATTCAAACTGCCCCTGGTTTTCCGTAACAGCAGACTCCTCTCAGATAATCAGAGGGAGAGAAGAACAAATAAACGTGAAAGAAATCATCAAAATCCTCAAACTTTACTACACCAATTACTTTTTAGCTTCTCCCAAATTGAACTTAGAAACAAAGCAATGCATGATGTAATTTCTGGGAACCAGAGATTGGCCCCATCTTCTGCCCCCCAACTGGCATACCATGTGGCAGAACACACACTCCAGGACACGCCCTCTTCCGTCCACTTCCCCTCCACTCCGAGCATCTGGAGTCTCTGCCCATGTTCTATGTGGACCCTTGATCTATGCCTCTACACGATCCTGTATATGCTTATATGCTGACTTCTTACTGATTCTTAGTCTCTTTTCCTCAAACAACCTTCTCTGAAACTCACGACTCATTATTCATCAGTGATTCATCTAGTCAACAAGTATTTATTGAATGTTTACTTAATACCAGCATGGTGCTTGGCGTCCAGAATATAGGAGTTCAGGGGCACCTGGGTGGCTCAGTCAGTTAAGCCTTCGGCTCAGGTCATGATCCCAGGGTCCTGGGACAGAGCTCCACATCGGGCTCCCTGCTCAGTGGGGAGCCTACTTCTCTCTCTCCTCCTCCCCCTGCTTGTGCACTCTTTTGCTCTCTTTCTCTCTCTCTGCATCAAATAATAAATAAAATATTAAAAAAAAAAAAAAAGAAGAAGAAGAAGAATACAGGGGGTCCTTCAGACAACATTCCTAACTGAAGGAGCATACTTTCTGCCTCATTGTCCCTTTCTTGACCTCATCTTTGGTGTCTCTATTTCGTTCTGAAATGCAGCTGAGCTGAGCACACCTCTCGAGTGAGAGAAGCCACTCCATAAATTGGAAAGAAAGCAAAAATTATGTTACCTGGAAGCTTCCAATTATATGTGCCTAACTTTATCCTTCAGGCCCATCAGGCAGAATCGGTCCCTCCCTCACCTGGATTTCACAGACTCATACATGCTTCTATAGCATAATGTTTGAAAATATTTGTTTACCTGTCTCTCTCTTCCCAACACGCTCTGATATTCTTAGGCTTGGGCACCCTGTTCCTTTGACTCACGCCTGAGTTCTAAGCACAAATCACAAGGGTTAGCACTTAGCTGGTGTTCAGTGAGGCTTTGTGGAATGCATGAATGAATGAACGAATGAATGAATCTGTTTCTTCTCACTTTCTCTGTGCATCTCCCCTTTCTTCCTTCTTTTCCATCAGCCCCATCCTCTGATGCAGGGAGACAGTATTGCCCAGTGCTTATCAACACAGGCTGTCCTTGGAGTGGTTTGGGCTTGACTTCTACCGGCTTGCAAGAGCATATTATTAACTATTCAGGAATTTTTTGTGCTGATTTTAAGTTGTTGATGACTTGAAATTGGCTGCAGTGGGAGTATTCACAGAATGGAAATCAATAAATGGTGCACATTAAGATTTAGGGGTTTGTTTTTGCCTTGTGTGTGTGTGTGTGTGTGTGTGTGTGTGTCTGCTTGTCGGCACACCACTGCTCTCATTTAGCCAGAACTGGATTTGTGGTTCTGCTCAGCCACTCACTAATTATGTGACCCTGGACAACTTGCTTGATATCTCTAATACTGTTTCCTCATCTATAAAGTGAAGGTGATAATTATGGCTTCACAGGGTCACGATGAGAAAAAAGTGACCTAATGTTTACAAAGTGCTTAGCACGGCTCTTCATGCACAGTAAGTGTCCAGTAAAAGCAATTGGTTAGTATTCGTCTTCATCTGATTTCCTGGCTTTCAGTTAATACATTATTTCCATCCAGTTTTTTTATACTTTTCTTTTTCTTATTGTCTGAAGGATTTGTGACAACTTAACCCAGCAAAAGCCATAAAATAGAAAATGTGAGTTAAAAATCAGGAGAAGGGAAAATAAAAATTCTAATACTTAAAGTCAAAATGACAACACTATGTCAGCCAAGACTATGATTGTATAGAATCTGATAGACCAAGGTTCACCAGAGTGTTAGCAGGAACATTTTAAGGTGTTGTCAACAAAGCCACAAAGCGTTAGAGTGGAAGGGGCCTCAGAGATCTTCCAGTTCGATCCCTCACTTTACAGATGGAAAACGAGGTAGGCAGGCAGGAAGGAATCATTTCGCGAGCACTTACAATCACAATGGCCACTGATTTCACTCTCGCCATCTCTGTGGCGTCCGTCTATAGAGAAAGCCGTGGAGACCAGGGAAAAACAAGCCTTTCCTCACGCCACCAGGCCAGTAGGAGCAGGACTCAAGTCAGGACGCAGATTCCCATTTCCCAGTCCACCCCGTTCACCTCTACAGGTACCACTCTGTCTCCTCAGTGCAGGAAGATCTATTTCGTAACAATAGCTTCCTGAAGATCAAACAGTCTCTCAAGATCCAACAGAATCATACTCATATGGACAAACTGCAGCCCCTGGGATGCAGGGGACTTCCCGGGGAATTTCCTAGGTCTGACCATGACATTTGAAAGGATGACGAGAAGAAGCCCACTGGCGGGAACAGCTGCTCCGTCAAGAAACTTCCTCATCCTGCGTCAGCTTTGCGAAAGAGAGCTGTGCTCTTCATTCATATTCATTTGTGGTCCACTCAAAAGTTCAGGTCTTTATGTGCTGTCCTCACAGCTAGATTTTTTTTCCCTTAATTTCTACCAATAGCTTCAATTCATTCTTCATAGAATCTTCTTAGTTCATAGTAGCTGAAATCCAATCTTTTTTTCCCCTTCCTCTTTCTCCACCTGTAAGAAGCAGCACACAGCCAGGAAAAGGTTAAAAAGCAATCGATGGGCTTGACTTGGGAGGGCAAGGAAGAAGCTGTGTAATCCACAGAGTGAATGAATCCACCACCTACAGAGAGTTAAAAGCAACATCTTATTTATTAGGCCACCACCCTTGTTTGGAACAAGCTGACTGGCGGCCCAGCCTGGGGGGTCTATTTTTATGGGGATCTTGTTATTGCCCTCAGAGCTGTGGTTGACCTCACACCAAATAAACACGTCAGTCACTTCTCAAGTCACCGTTCCCAGGTGTGGCATGGAGGCCCCGGGTGTGGACCCTCCTGGCCACTGCTCCCTTTTCCCCACCTACACTCAGAAATGCTCTCAAAATCCTAGGGTCCCTTGCTAATGGTCCTCTCTCTTTCTCTCTCTCTCTCCCTAGACCTTTCCCCAAATCATCTGTCATATCTGTCCAAGATCTCATGAACTGGATTTACCTTGCCATCCAAGTGGAAGGGCAAAGCCACCAATCCTTCAGAGAAACTTCTTCAGAGAAATCCTTCAGAGAATCTTCTGGATAGTAAAGAAGGCCCCGAAAGGGGGAAAACCAATACACAATATACAATGTACCAAAAAAAGGAGGAAAAATAATACACAATACACAATGAACAAATTTTCTATTATAGATATAGCCTTCAAAAGTTAGGTTGGGCTCTATTTCTTACTACTTTTCTTTTTTTTCCAGATTTTCTTAAATGTGTTTTTTATTATTTGTTTTTCATTCAGCAGAATTAACTGCTCCAGACTAAATTCCAGGTGGGCTTAACCACAAGCATAATTCTGAGCCCCATTATTCTACCACCTGTTTGAGTGAACTTGGGTGACACTGACTCACTCTTAAGTTTTTAAATGAGGCAAGTATGATAAAATAAATAAATAAATAAATAAATATTTAAAAATATTTTTAAAAAGAAGCCCTGCCACCAGAAATCAAAGAAAACCTCTGAAAGCCACAGGAAAGCCAACTCTGAGAGTTATTTGCATTGCCCACTATGTGGAAGCCTCTCCAGACTGTTCCTTTTCAGTCAGTGATGTGCCCATCTGGGGATATGTATGGTTGGTCTGCAGTTCTTCTAGAAGATTCTTACAGATCCCAACTCCCTCACTCAATACCTCGGTGACCTTAGACAAATCACGTGGACCTTAGTCCTTTAATGGGAATATTAATTCCTGCCTTATATACTTCCCTTAACAAATACAAATGTGCTTTGGACACAATACGTGGTAGAAAAATGGCGGCTGTTGTTCTTGAGATTAAGACCAAAAATGAAAGGAGTATGCGTTTCATCAGATAAAACATAGGGTGTTCAGTTCCGGGTGTATTTTTCTGGGCATTAGCAGTGAGCTACTGTGGGGACAGGAGCAGACTGACCTGCCTCCACGTTTGTGGGAGAAGGCTCCATACTGGGATGGAGGGAAGCAATGCATCCTAGGAAAGCCAGAGCATGGCCATTGTCCAGGAGCCTCGCTGAAACCACGCTCTTCAGAAAGCACTGTGTGCACAGCCCGTACGAAAAGAATTCAGACACTTGTGCTTATTCTCGAACTGTTTTCCCAGGGCCGGTCCTGCCTCGGAACCTGAGTGGGGATTTACTTTCCTCGTTCCTTGAGGGAAACAGGAAGCGCAGTTGAGATGATCATAACTCTGTTCTGCAGGTGAAACGGCAGCTCTGATGTGGCCTGTGTTTTATTCCCACCTCTCCTTCAGGCTTTACCTGAAGTATCCCAGGGGAAACAGGGCTGGGAGTTGGTATCTTCACAGATCTTTGTTCTGTTTTTGGAGTGTCTGAGCCTGTAACCTAAAAATACTACTGGGGAAGTACCTCTTTAGGCAGAAGTACCATTGGAATTCATTCCTTCCTCCTCTGAGAAGCGGGGAGAGGTGCGGACACCCACGTGGAGAAGGGCCTCACATTTCCAGACAGGTCCAGACCAGACGAGGGAGGCCCATGCAGGTCGGCAGGTAACAAACAGGCAAGGGGCTGAGGAACGGAGGAAGGAGAGAGGCAGGCGAGTGTTCTCACGGTGGACGGTGAGGGGAGAGTGGAAGGATGTGGTCATGGGGAGAGAGGAAAGAAAGATGAATGGGGCTTGAGTCAGTCATAGGCTAAAACAAACAGGAAGGTTTTAAAGTGAGATTTGAGGAGAGGAAGTGGTTCTGAGCAAGGGAGGGAGAGAGTTCCAGAGATCTGTCTTGGAAAAGAGCTACTCTTCATTTTTTTGGATAGTCCTCCTCATGTGAATATTTCTTGGCCGTTCTGACAGATGGGTGAACCAATTTTTTATTATTATTATTTTTTTAAATCCCAACTGGTTCCAACCTTCCCTAGAACTTGAACCAAAAAGATTTGAGACTTCAGGTTTGAAAATAGTCAGTGGATTCATTTGTGCTAAATTGCACTGCTGCCTGGTGCTCTTAGCAAGCACTTGGGGCCACCGATGAAGAGAGCATGGGGAGGGGGTGGGAAGCATTCATCTCCAACCCTGAGGTCATCTCTCTCATACCATGTCCACTGCACCTCAGTGATCCAGGGAACGTGATCCCAGGAGAGCTCAGCACCTTCCTGAATCTGTCTAAATCTCAGATGTGGATTTACGATTGGCTAACTGCAAGAGGCACTGTGTGTGGTGGAGAGAAGGAAGAGAAATAGAGTTTTGGGGCTGGGGGTCCAGGGTAAGTTCACAAAAAAAGACAAGAGGTTTCTGCTTGACATTCCATGGAAAGCATGAAGACACAGATCCAACCAAATAAAGGGCAACCTTTGATAGATGTGGGTGACTTGCTCTGTGAACGAAGGCAGCTCTAGAAGCCAAAACACAAACCCAAAACCAAGTAACCAAACAAACAAATAGCCTTCTTTGAAAGGACTTTTAAAAAGCAAATCTTTCCAGTTCCTTAGGGTAGACCCCTTCCCAAGACAACTTATCAGAAATTGTTCTGTCTGTATTGTGAAAGATGATAAAATCCTCATCCCATGGGCTTCAAAAGCCAAGAGGCTTTGCCTTTGCTTGTTTCATGTCTTTGGTAACTAAACCTTCATGGACCTTATTTTTTTCACCTGTAAAGTGGGGATAACAAGGTTTGTTCCTACCTCAAAAACGTACTACTCACATGGTAGAAACTTGTGTAAAGATCTAGAAATGTTTACAAAAGAGTATGTTTCATAAGAGCAGAAAATTATTGCAGAACAACTCTAAGGACATCCAGGTGATTGTTTCTTTCTAGTCTGAAACTGAACTGAGGTACAAACAAGCTTAATGCTGAACCATTTTTCTATGGAACTAGAAAATAAATTATTGAAATAAAAACCCGAATGTTTTCTTGTGCTGTGTCCATAGTCCCTATTATGAAGTCAAACTTCCACATCTTAATAAAATTTCAAATCTTGATAACAGTAAACACATTTAAATATTTACTTATTATAAATATTTTAAATATTATTTTGACAGCTATTTTGAGATATATATTTCTTCATAACATTTTGCCTCATATTGCTACTAAAATTTACACCTGACTGGGGCACCTGGGTGGCTCACAGTCAGTTAAGTGTCCACCTTCGGCTCAGGTCATGATCTCTGAGTCCTGGGATCGAGCCCCATGTCGGGCTTTCTGTTCAGTAGGGAGTCTGCTTCTCTCTCTCTCTCTCTCTCTCTCTCTCTCCCTTTCTGCCCTTCCCCACTGCTGGTTTTGTCTCTCAAATAAATAAAATCTTTTTAAAAAATGTTTAAATTTACACTTCACTTAGTATAATTTAGTACAGTTAAAACTCCAGTTCCTCAGTCACGCCAATCACATTTCAAGTGTACAGTAGCCATTGGTGGCTGGTGGCTATGGATTACACAGTAGAGACATAGCTTACTTCCATCACTGTAGAAAGTTCTATTGAGCAACAGTGTTCTAAAATAATATATACACATTACAAAAATCTGGAAAACACATAAAAACAAGAAAAAAGATAAATATATTTCTCACTTTCCTATCCCACTATTACTATTTTGGCAGGTTCTCTATAATGCTGGGGTTTTTTCTGCACATCTGTTTTGTTTACATTACATGGTTTTGATCTATTGAATTTACAACACTATAATCTGCCTTCTTATCTTTAAAATGTAAGCATTCTTCCATATTATTTTTTGTTGCTCAGAAGCACTTTCAATGGCTGTACACAACTTCATCAAGTAGAGGTGCCATTTCCATAAAAAAAAGAGCACAGGTTTACATTGTTTTAAATAAAATGGAGGTAAAATTTAAAACGTGCTAGGATTTGCTGGCTTTTGAAGAGGCTGGAGAAATTGCTTCATTTTATGGTTGTTTCTGATCACTTGAATTTTACCAGAAACATGCACCAAATCCAGGAACAGCTGACTGATGTCCAGGAATCACCCACCTGAATCAGTGGTAGCTTCCTCTGTCTTCCTGAGCCCCCCAAAATGGTAGAGGCCACCCAAGTGTCATCACACATAAGAACACCCATCGCCCACCACATTCGAGCTCTGCTCAGCAGATGCTAAGTAAGGGCAACATGCTACGCAATGAGAATAATCACCCTGAAATTACACGTTTCATTTGCCAAAAGCGAAAGGATTATGTTCTCGAAGAGCGTTCTCTCTGCAATATACCATGAACATTGCAGGGCTCATGTGAGTAGCTGATGAGGTGATTTACCTGAGAGGGCTCCACGCAGAGCCTGGCACGCTCTCTCCAGCAAGCTTCCAGAACCTTCACTCTGCTCGTTCTCCTTCTGCAGCGGCTAGCTCCTTCTCCATCCTCTTTGTTGGATCCTCTGCACTCCCCGATCTCTGAGCATCCAGAGGCCCAGATTCTGTCTTTGGAACCTCACTCTGATCACATTCTCTCCCCGGGTGAGTTCCGCTAGCTTCCTGGCTTTACCACCAATGGGGACCCCCAAACTTCTCTCTGCCTCTTCACTCTCTCGGATCTTCAGTCTCATAGACCCACCCAAACATCTCCTATGGGCATCTCAAAAGTCAAATGTAATTCTATCAAACAAATGAACCTGGGGGACAGATGACAAATTTTTCAAAGCCTCGGGGTCCTCACTGCCCTCAGCTTTCTCTAGCATCCAGTTCATCATTAAATCCCATAAATTCTGCCTTGCCCGCCTCCACCACCTGGACCCAGCTACCTTCCTCCCACTGGTTTGTCTGCTCCCTGCACAGTCCTCAGGGTCTCGCCTTCACATTATCTCTGTGGTTCCACAGAGTTATTGTGGTTCTAGGTGGTTCCACTTGCCCAACCCCCTCCTCAAGGTGTCTGAAAATACAGAGAAACATTTAGGGCTGTCACAATGATGCTTACTGCCTTTAATTCCTGGGGGATAAGAATTGTAAATGCTTAGGATGGGCCTTCACAGTGAAGTATCATCCCCATCCCAAATGCCAATAGCCCCCTTCACTGGGAAGACCCGACCTTGTGTGATCCTTTTAAAATGAAAGTCAAGTGTGGTTTTGCTACAGTCAAAATCTCCCATGGCTCCCTACCACACTCAGAATAAAATCCCAATCTCTAACTATGACCTCGGAGACCCCCTGTTCCCCCCCAACCTTCCAGCCCCCCCATTCCTCAGATGTTCCCTGCCCCCTTCACTCTGTTCCACCCCACACGCCCCCGTGCTCGCCGTCATCTGGGCCTTCAAGCTGGCTGCTCTATCTGCCTGGGGAGCCCCGCTGGCCCCTGTCCCTTCTGTACTCAGGCCTTCCGCTCTAATGTCACGTCGTCTTAAGACATTTCCCAACTTTGCCACTCATTTTCACAGACCCCAGCCTCAGGAGCTTGGCAGTGCTGGTCCACTTTGCTTTCTTCTGCCTCACTAACATTTATTTACTTCTTTGTTTGTCATCTGTCCCCTCCTCCTGAGTGTAAACTTCAGGATGTCAGGAACTTGCTGCTGATGGTGGGTGGGGTCATTGTTGTTTCCCTTCAACACGAGAGCAACGCGGAGTCTGACCTAGAACTTGGTGGCAAGAAATCACAACAATAATAGGCAACCTTAGGGAGCGTTCTCCAACTGCCATGCTCTGTTCTGAGCACTTTACAAGTATCGATTGAGCTTCCCAATCCTGCTGTAACAAATCACTACAAACTTAGTGGCTTAAAACAACCCAAATTTATTACCGTACAGTTCTGGTGGTCAGAAGTTCCAAATTTGTCTCATGGGGTAAAAATTGAGGTGGCAGCCGGGCCGTGATCCTGTTGGAGGCTCGACGAGTGAGTCTGCTCCTTGTGCTTTCCAGTTTCTAGAAGCTTCCTGCGTTCCTTGACTGTGGCCCTTTCTCCATCCACTGGCTCTTCTGCCTCCCACTTGTATATGACCCTTGTGATTACATGGGGCCCACTTGGTACGCCTGAGGATCTTCCTATCCCGAGATGCTTAATCACAGCTGCAAAGTCTCTTTTGCCAGGAAAAGTGACAGACTCACAGGCTCTCGGTTGGAGGGTATCCACACCATGCAAGGACACTATTCTACCTGCCAAATAAACCCACTCTGGGCTGTTTCTACTCACAACACTTCTAGGTTTTTTTCCACACCAAAATCAAGTCCTCCAATTCCCCAGGTTCCACCTGGATGTCCTCCAATTCATCCTCTCCTGACCCTAACTAACCACCTGATAGCATCAAATCCCACTGGTGAAAGGCTCAGTCCCATAAGACTGCCCCCACTTCAAATACCAGTTGCAAATCCCATGTGGTCACTGGCCAGCTGTAGATTCAGATCACAGCCCTGTCCGCAAGTTTGATCATTTGCTTGAACAACCCACAGGACTCAGGAAAGTCCTTGTTGTCAGTTTATTATAAAGGATACAGCTCAGGACCAATGGAATGGAGGAGCCACTGGGAGGGCTAGATTTGGGGGAAAGGGCATAGAGTTTCTGTGCCAACCTCCCAGCAACCCAGAAGCTCTCCAAACCCCAATTTAAGGGTTCTCACAGTGGTTTCATTCTGTAGGTATAATTGATTAAATCACTGGCCATTGCTCATTCACTCAATCTCTAGCCTTTATCTCCAAGAGTCAGAGAGTTGGGCAGAAAGTATTAGGTTTCTAAATAAGGCTTGATCTTTCTGGTGACTAGACCACATCCTGAAGCTATCTAGAGGTCTACCAAGAGTCACCACAGAACAAAAATCCTCCTATAACCTAAGAAATCCCAAGGGATTTAGGAGTTCTGTGTCAAGAACTGGGACAAAGAACAAATATACATTTTTTATTAAGACACACCCACTACTCCTCCTAGCAACTTTGTGAGGTTGCTTCCAACATTGCCCCTATTTTACAGATGAGAACACTGAGGAAGAAAGGGTGAAGTCATTGCTCAAGGTCACAGAACTAGTAAGTGACACAGTTGGCCTTCCTAACCATTATAGGGTCAACACTCAATGCACTGTATTGAAATCGGATATTTTCTATTTTTTGTATTTCCACTGTTATGAACAGATCCAGCTTGGAAGTATGAACAGCACCATCAGACAGCAACCTGGAAGAGATTTGTAAATGGCTACCTTGAGTAAGAATTTTTGGGACCTTGATGCTAGCTGTTTCCATATTGAGTGCCACGCTTTGTCCTTCCCCCTTGGTTCTACCAGTGACACTGAGGAAACCATTAATCAAGGTATCTCGAAGGTTGTAGGAGGAGAGACTGTTGAGGACAGGATCTTTGGAGAACACAAGAAGTGTTTCTAGGGATTCACTATGCCTGGACTGTCCCTCCCCACCTGGCTGGTGCATGAGAACTTAATCTAAATGCCACCTCTTCTAGAGCCCGTGCTAGCTTCTGCCAAGAGATATAGACTCCTTCCTCCTTTGTTCCAGCTCTGGCTTCATGCCCACCTTCATGGCAGCAGTCATCACAGGGTACCAGTTATTTATCTCAGATCTTTCCCCACTCACTAGACAGCTCCTTGAGGCCAGACAGTCTCAAGTCAATGGTTGCTAGGGTGTGGTTCCAGGATCCCTGAATAGGGGCCCCCCTTCACCCTCTCTGGTCACAGACTGGCTGCTGTCTCCAGAGCCAGTGTCAAGACCAGGCTGGACCATGGGTTCGGATGCAGACCCAGAGAAAGACCTCACCCCTCCGTGAGCTCAAAGATAGGAAGGCCTCACAAGCACACTTTGAAGAAGAGCACAGAGCCACAAAGAAAAAGGAGGACTTGTTGCATGAGGCAGGAATGGGCATGGCCAGGCAAGGCTACCAGTGCTGGGAATCAATACTCATCCCTCTTCCCCTTGACAAAGGCCTGCTCTGCCCTGGAACTGAGATGAGAGTGCTAACAGGGGCGAGAAAAGGAATATGTCAATGATATGAAAGGCAACATACCTAAGGGAAGAGATGTCCAGATTTACAGTCATCTGTGGACCCAGAAATCTTCTGATGGAATAATTTTGAAAGCGTGCCCTGAAACGCATCACTTGAGAAAGGTTGTGAAATGAAGACTTGCAGCCGCAGTGAGGAAGCCAGCCTCCAGAAGCCTTCTGCAGATGACAGATGCCCATCAGGCGCTCCCTTTGTCCCAACAGCCCAGCACTGGGTGATTCAGCCTTCATAGCTAACAGCAGCAGCTGTCACCACCGATGGTGAGGACCACACTTGGGAGGTAGACTGGCCAGCAGATTGCTTTCTGGAGAGGCAGAGGAGCATGAGGAAGAGAGACAGCTATATTCCTTGACCTATATCTACATCAAGTACCCTACTAGGTTATCTACACCCTCACATCCTCAAAATAAGCAAGCCTGGGGTGCCTCGGAGGCTCAGTCAGTTGAGCATCCAACTCTTGGTTTCGGCTCAGGTCACGATCTCAGGGTCATGAGATCAAGCCCCATGTCAAGCTACACAGTCAGTGAGATCCTCTCCAGCTCCCTCTGCCCCTCTCCCCACTCACAGTTGCATGCGCTCTCTCCCAAATAAATCTTAAAAAACAAAAACAAAAACAAAACAAACAAAAGAAAAAAACAAGCAAGCCTACAACAACAACTGGAAACTTAGGCTCGGACCAGTGCACTACCCAGTCCAAAGGAGTAGAGTATGTGACAGCGCTGAGGTGGGAAGCTTACTTGCCCTCACTCCCCCAGACTCCTCCCTGCTCATTACCCTGTCCCACACCAAAAGCTCTAAGGCAGCGCCATTGTGAGGCAGGAAGTGGAAGAAGATGCAAGACAGTCTGAAAGGTGCTGGGCACTGCCCGCATCTTGGCAGGCCTGGGTCCAGGTTCAGGCTCAGTTGATGGGAGACTGCGATCAGGTCCCCTGAGCTCTAGAGCTTTAGACTCCTCATCTGTCTGGAGTGGAGTTGCACGGAGGTCTCCAAGAGGCCTCCTGGAACTCCAATTCCATGATCTTGGAAACTTACACCCTTCAGTGAGGATTTGTCCAGCTACAACTCCGAGAAAAATTATCCTTGTGGATATGAGACTCAGAACGTTAAGACTTTGCAAATGTTACAATTCCAGCAACAATGTGTGCATAGAATATTCTTGGCCAGGGAGGGCGACATTTGGGAAGAGCGGAAGTCCATCTGTCAGCAGTGGGCTTAAATGTGGCTGAATGGTGAACGGGGCGACGGGAGGGGGAATCTGGAAAGGTTCACAGTCTGTTTGAAAAGAAAAAGGGTTTTAATGGGACATGCTCACTCACACTGGATTTTAATGACCTCTCAAAATGTAACTTGGGGGAAGGAGCACTAAGGAAGAGGATTTGGGGAGGGAACAGAGAGGAAGAAGGAGAAAGTAATATGTACAGGACAGATTCCGTGCCTTGGAAGGGGTGGGGGGGCTCACTGAGCTTATCAGCTGGAGGACAGAGCCTACCAGTGAGCCAGACCCTGGGTAGGGAGGCCCATAGTTGGCTCTTAAGATTATTGTTAATGCCAGAAATTAGATTCGAAAAGCAAATATTTCTTTTTAAAAACTGGAAAGGTCTCATGTAAATAATGCAGGTCCATCAGTTAACCTCTGTGGGCCTCAGTTTCTTTGTTTCTGGTGTGAGGAGAAGTCCATACCTCATAGGGATGTTGTGGGAATAAAATGGGCCAGCACACATGTCATCCAGCAGCACCTTTGGCCTGGAAGTTCTGTCACTCATTCAGGAACCGGAAACAGCCTCAAGGAGCAAACAACCTCATGGCAGATGTAGACAAGGACAGCCAGACCGTGTAAGGCCCGCTTTCCCCAGTGACAGCCATGGCAATGCGTTAGAGAAAACCACAGCCGGAAACCGGGGCAGAGACCACGGAGGCCTCCTCAGAGCCTTCTTTCCTCCTTCTGCTGTCCTCTTTGAATGAGGAAAGGAGAGTGTCCACCTGAACATGGGGCTTTCCACCACCCCAAGATGGCGGGAGCTCAAGGCAGTTCTCGTTAGAAGATGAAAGCGATGGGGTATTACTCATGGACCAAGTGGAGGAGTATGGCGGAGTGGTTGAGAATTCCGGATTTGAATTCCTAAGGCTGGATTTCAGATCTGTTGTGGCACACTCAACCTGGGCAAGAAGGGGAGTTTAACAAAGAGATGCTTTTAAGGAGAAGGTGGGGCTGAGTTTAGGAAAACAGCAAGAAACCGGGGTGGTACCTGACAGCCAGTCACAGCAGACAGCTGTGGCCATGAAAAGACCCCACAGGTCAAGGAGTGGCTGGCAAGAAAACCCCAAGAGATAGCTCCCTAGAGAAGGGGAAATCAGGGCTCCTCACCCAGGCTGAGGAGAGCAGAAGGTGAGCAGAAACAGCAGGGAGAGAGAAAACCAGCTGGGACCCTCCCAGGATGGGGTACAAACCAAGGCCTGGGGCCTGCTGGCTACCATCAGACCAGAACCCAGCACTTCCGCCCCTTAGTGTGAGGCTGCGGCCTAAATACCTCCTTGAAATCACTGCTAACACTCTGTTACTAAGGTGGCCTGGAGGAATCTTCTCCTTTGCCAAAACTTGGTGTTTGCAACTCACCCTTCACCCACTGCCGCCAACTCACTCTCCAAGGTGAGCCTGTCCAAGGAGACCTCCTGCCTTCCCTCCCCTGGCCAGCTCTCTCTTAGAGATGTCTGTAGGGGGCCCTGGAGCAGAACATGAAGGACCCACGCCAGCCTGCCAGCCTGTCCTTTCTCTGGCCAGCCCTGCTGCCACACGGAGTGCCATCTGTATCCAATAAGGGCTCCACACATTCTCCACCAGTTTAATCAGTCAGACGGCGTTTCGGGGGAACACTCTAGATCCTTTAATTGTGCTCCCGAGGAGACTCACAGGACAGAGTGGTGAATTCTTGGACAGGAGACATTTCAAGCTCTGCAGCCAACGTCAAAACTTGATGAGTCAGTTGGTGTTTTGCCCAACTCAAAAGAGCTTGGAGCTAGAAGAGCAGAGACCCAACGCTCTGTTCCTCACTGAGGCACACTGTGTGTCCCTTTCTGCTGGGGCCCTTGCCTCCGGGCTGATGGGCCAGCACTGGCAGTGTGCTCACCCTTTCTGTGTCCCCACTCCCGATGCAGCCTGGAGCCAACAATTCTGTGGCACAGATGAGGAACAGGATGCAGTAATGAGATGACGTATGGCAGGCAGAGCTCTTCCACAAGCGACACCTTACTGCACACTCACAACCTTGGAAGCCCGGCTGTAACAACAACAGAGACCATGGATTGATATTCTGTTATGGGCCACGTCCTGTTAAAAGTGCTTTTTCATGGATTACTCAGACAGGTACTGCTGATTCCTGTCTTACATTTATTTGGAGAAACTGAAAATACTGGGAACTTACCTGAGTTGCCAAGATTTGAATCCAGGGTGGATCACCTCTAAATCACTCTGATACTGTCGCTCTGCAGGTAACAAAGGATTTAGGATGCCTAAGTCCTATTGGATAAACTATTGACAGTTCATTCACAAAGTGGCAAAAGTGATTTTTTAAATTTTGAATAGAATATAGGGTGATGGTCATGTTGCCTTCTGGAAAGAAAAGTCAGAGAGGGCTCGGAGGAGGGAGGTCAGTGCGGGAGCAGCAGTGACGTTGGAGGGATGAAGAGGCAAGGCCACCTATGTGAAAGCAGCAGGAGGTCTCGAGGAAACAGATCTAGTACTGGAGGTGGAATGAGCCCTGCTGGGTGGGAGGTGGGCAGAGGGGCACAGGGTGGAAGGGAGAAGTTTAAGAACTCTCTCCAATTTCTGCTTCATAGAGAAGTAGGTTTATCAACTGGCAAAAGACTACAAGAAGGGGGCAGATCTGAGGACTTTTGGAGGGCGATCAGTGGGCTTAATTTGAGATTTATTGAATTCAAGATATGCACAGGATATTCAGATGGGGGTGTCCCCTGTATGGACTGAATGCTGGTCTCCACCCCCCCCCCGGGCCAAATATCTCCCAATGTGATGGTATTTGAAAGTGGGGCCTTTGGGAAGTGAGTAGGATTATAAGAGGTCATGAGGGTAAGGCCCTCATGAATAGGATAAGTGCCATGAAAAGTGACCAGAGCGCTGGCTTCCCCTCTCTGCTCTCCACCATGCGAGGATACAAAGCAGTCTGCCATCTGAGTCCTATTGTGTCAGCACGCTCATCTCAGATTTCCAACCCCTAGAACTGTGAGAAATAAATTTTTGTATTTATAAACCACCCAGTTTATGGTATTGTTGACTAGCAGCTTGAGCTAAGATGCCCTTCCAGATTGCTCCCTCCTCATCTTCTAGAAGAGAGTGCAGCAGACACTCCAGGGCCCAATGGTGGCACCCCCTCTGGGCTTTCCAGCCAGACTTCTGATGGCCAGCACCTTGCCCAGAGGTCCCTGGGATTCCCATGGTTCTAAACCATAGGCTGTTCTGCCCCCTCCCAGAGGGCATGTGGTACCTTCTGAAGACATTTTTGATTGTCGCACCTGGTGTGTGTGTTGGGGGTGGGGGGGTTGCTCCTGGCAACTGCCATTTAGTAAGGAGAGACCAGGGATGTTGCTAAACCTCCTACAATCCTCAGTGTAGCTCACACAACTAGGAATTCTGCTCCAAATGTCAGTAACGCTGAGGTTGAGGAACACTTCCTGGCAGGATTAAGACCCAGTTGCCCATAGTGACCACTAGCTTGATGAGCCCTTTGGTGGCATTCCCTTCCCTTCCCTTTCCTTCATCCCTGCCCCACTTCTCTACTGGGAGCTCCTGGGACCCCCTCCCAATTAGCTGTTTGCCCTTAAGTCACTGTCTCGGGGTGTGCTCCTGGGGGCCACAAACAAGACACTCAAGCTATTTCTGGTCCGGGAGAGCAGATAAAATCTATCTCCTATACCCCACTAGAAAAAAACACTCCCCACCAAGAGGGAAATGAAAAAGAGGTTTTGAACATATTTGTGGAGAAAAGGCAACCATCCAAATGACGGTAACACGAACAGTGCCCTCTTAGGACACACCACAAAAGCAAGATGAGCACAGACTGAATTTGGGCAGAGTCCACACCGGCATGTGTCCTTGAGGAGGTGGGGCAGACTGGCAGCAAGCAGGATAAAGGCCTTTCTGAGAAGAGGAAGTGCCCCCGTGGGCCCTCCCCAAATTCCAACCCCAGGTCATAATACCCTGGTATCCTTTCCCTTCCAAAGCCAGGCTCCCAGGGCATCCTGGGAATTGTAAACACAACCGTGGAACATTATAGAGAGCGCACATGGCCCAGAACGTCCCCCTCCCTGTGTACTTCCTCTTTGTGGGAGGGAGGGAACAAAATGGCTGCAAATGTCTCCAACGTGAAGGGAAATCTTTACTGGTATCACGGCCGGGGGATTACATCTGCCTACAGTTACAGGATGTATCACTTGCAGAGAATTCCTTCCACAACATACTCAAGGAACCAAAAAAAAAAAAAAAGAAAGAAAAAGAAAAGAAAAAAAGGTATTAAATCGCCAGCTAAATTTGATCTATATTTTTCATTCTGTTTTTTTCCTCCTGTGGTTTTTCACCGAAGTCCACTTTGACAAGCCATTAAAAGAAAACCCTATGTATATGAGCAATAGATTTAAAAAGAGGAAAAAAAAAAAAAAAAGAAGAAGAAGAAGGTATCAAACAACCCAACGTATACAATTTGGAAGACGTAACCGGATCCTCTGCACTGGCAGGCCGTAAACTGGGCTAGGGAGGGACATTGTTTTTCTTTTGGTCATTCTGCCAAGTTATAAAGGAAGTTGGAGATTAGAACAAAATATTTCAATCAAAAATGAATCCTTCAATGAAAGTTGCTTGATCCCCTTTGCTACCACCCCAGCCTCCCTTCCCCCTTATTGGAAGCATATTTCTCTTTGAAAAGAAGTAGTGTATTGTTGCTGAATAGAAGGGGGACAGCCCACTGGGGACACACATCGATCTCATCATTTTAAAAGTGGGAGATAAATGACCTAAGGCCTCTTCCCAATCAAATGCTGTTTCTGCACATTCTCAGAATAAATGGCACAGTTTTCCCTGGTGGAGCAGCGTGGGCTCACCCCATCGCGGGGTCTGCCTATGCGAGCCATGCGTCCCAGCTCCCCAAACGAGCCTAAGTGCAATTAAGCTGGATCTGTCTGAGCAAGGCCAGTGCATCACATCGTTCTTTGAAACTCAAACAAGACCTTGACTCTTCCTAATGGCAAACTTACAAAATAGCCCTCGTATTAAGATGCAGTATTTTGACTTCTTGAAATCCCCCTCAGATTCACTAGGAGAGGTGGATGGATAGCTTAGGTTCATCAAATAGAAAAGGATAAAAAATACCACAGAAAAAGGTCTAAGAAAAGAGAGGTAAAGAACAGAGCCATGTCCGATAGCCAAAGAAGCTCTCTTCTCCAGCATCCTGCCCGTCTCTCCTCCTAAGGATTCCATTCTTCTATGTAAGAAGGAATATATTTTTAAATTTTAATTCTGGTATAGTTAACATACAGTGTTATATGAATTTCAGGTGTACAATATAGCTGTTCAATAATTCTGTACATTACTCAGTGTTCATCGTCATGAGTGTACCCTTGATGGGTGAAGCAGGTGATGGGGATTAAAGAGAATTGCATTTTCAAAGTCGCCCAAGTCAATGTGGTCCTCTGGGTACTGAGCCCACTTCCTACATCTTTAAAAGAACAGTGCAAAGCCAATAATGTGGTGGGACTTTCTGACACCGGGTCCTGCTTGTTAGAAACATGATTCAAGAATTTATGGAGGGAAAAAAAAAAATCAGCAAAAATGTGATTCCAGAGGAGTCCAAGCAATCGAGAACAGTTTTATAAATCGGCCAGCATTTTTGTAACTGGCCAGGTTCTATACCCTTCAGTATACTCACCCCCATGCTTCTTGCTAAACCAATCTATCCACTGCTCTTCAACACTCTCAATAAGTGTTGGTAATGTAGCCAACCGATATGAATTAGACAGTCATAATAAATAACAGAATTATCAAGGATATAAAAGTGTAAGGGTACATTGATGGTATTCATAACAGCATGGCAATACATAATAATGGTTTTGCTCTCCAGGGGCAAGAATGAGTTGTATTCCACAATGGATTTTCCAATAAACATTTGCAAATAATACATATTTTGATAGCGAACAATTACATAGAGCCCATACATATCTTGATTTTTCTCCCCAGCCTCCCTAGCTTCATCATCCTGTGACCTCATATATTTCAATGACAATCTCATATCAGAGATGACTTGAGGCATCACATGTCCCTGATTTAACACGCACCCAACACCTATGCAAGTAACCCAGGAGCCCGGCATTCCCCTTTGCAAGTGCTAAATATTTTAGGAGGTTTTAAAATAGGAAAACAACACCATCATTAAATGATCCTTCATAAACCCACAAAAGAGCATCTGTGAGCAAGAGCCTTTGCCATGGTCCACCTTGCTCACCTACGTGTGTTCAGCACAATGTGTGTGTGTGTGTGCAGTTGTGTTCCTTCTGCCTGATTCTCAATGTTGAATTAGAAATGACAACAAAAAAAGAACTCCAGTCCCTCACAGCCTGGCCACTCTTTTGTTCTTAAATGTAAACCCAATGCCACCCTCATTTCTAGACAAACTATAGGTCTCCAGATCCTTTCCAGCTCACCTGTTTGATAGCTCTTGATGGCACTCTTTGCAAAAAATCCGAATGAACATGGCTGTATCCCAGGGGTGGAGCCACCCGCCCTGGCCCCATGTTCTCCATCTAATCATGCAATGTCACACCATTAGGGGTTATGATTTGCTTCATTTTGCACAGGAGGAAGCTGAGGCTCAGAAAAGTCAAGTGACTTGCCCAAGGTCCCTTCAACCTCTCTGCATCTTTGCTCCAGCTGGGAGCCCTTCCCTGTCAGTGCTATCCCACCTGACCTATGGAGGTTATCACTTGGGGGCTCCCCAAGCTCCTCCTCCCAAGGGCTATCCCTAGTCACCTTGTCATTGCCTCTCACCTGCTTTGGCCAGGACAGCCTTTCTGTCTAATGTGGTTGCTTCCCTGACTGTACCTTTATGCCTCTAACCCACAGGAGCCCACGTGCTGCCAACTCACTATCGCAAGGACACCACTTGGCCCCCTCCACGCTCCCGACAGGCCTTGCTCTCCCACAAACTAGCCGGGTGAGTCTGGGAAAGTCATTAAAACTTCTTGACAGTTTCTTCACATTTATAATAGCTATCATAATCCCAGCTCTATCTCTGGAAGAAAACTCAAGTAGAGATCAAATGAGACTCAGAAAGCAGGCTTTGGGGAGCATAATTCCCATGCCAGATTTTATTATCTCCAAAATGCCCTGAAATGCAAATTTTCATCTAAATTTGCTCAGAATGTGGGGTTTCTGCATCTTGACCCAATGCTGGAGTTTTCCTCCCATGTTACCTCTTCTGCCCACAAGGAATGAAAGTTGGTCAATCAGCTTCTCCCTGCAAAACCTTAGTTCATAGCTTGTGTTCCAGAAGGTATGACCAAGAATTGTATTCAATAACAAACACTGCATGTCTCATTTATGAAATCACCATTAAGGAACTCTTGGTAAAAAGTCTTACTTTTAATACCTAAAGGTCATATTTAATTAATACAATCTTAGGAATGCCTGGAGGGCTCATTCATTTAAGCATCTGCCTTCGGCTCAGGTCATGATCTTGGGGTCCTGGGATCAAGCCCTGTATCAGGCTTCCAGCTCAGCCTGTTCCTGTTCCTGTTCCTGTTCCTATTTTTAATTTTTTAAAATTAAAAAAAAATTTAATTTTTTTGAAAAAATTTAAATCTTAATTTTCTAGATTGTCAGATTTGATGAGATAGCCAAAAAGAAAAACAAGCTTTGGAGACAGAAATTATTGAGAATCCTGGTACCCAGAGCAGTTCAGATCAAAATAAATACCCCAAAGCCCTCAATGCCTCCACTTTATCAGGCAGTAAAAACCCCAGCTCCAGCCTGACTTCCCAGGCCAACTCCCGCCTTCATCTACCTTTCCCACCCAAAGTTCCTCTTCTCCTACATGAATTATTTGCTTCAGCCACTCTGGATTATTCGCTCTCCTCTTTTAAAATTCCCTTCATTGTCTCTCTTTAGCATTTTTCTTCGGGTCTCCACCCCACGAAAATGCCTCTCCCTCTCCCCCTGACCTAACCAAATCCAACTAATTCAAACTTCCACTTCTTCCATCAAAGTTGTCCTGATCACCGCAGTCTGAACAGATTTCTCCTTCCCCTGAGTGCCTGTGGCAACTCATGCTCTCTCTCACTCCGCGCTGCCTTCTGACTAGTGTCGTCTTGAATCATCATTAAACATCTTTCCTTTTTATATGTTAACGTTCAGTACCCCCATTCTGCCCATACATCCAGAGCCAGTGAAGGCAGCATATCACGTATGGTAGCTACTCATTAAAAACTTGCTCCTTAAACTGGACCCACAGGCTTGCAAAACTACTCTGATCCAAAGAAATCTTCCTCCCACATAAAGCAACAGAACTGTAGAAATCCACCCCATTGAATATTTTTGGCTAAAAAGGAAGGAGTAGCTTTCCACGGTCTCAACGGAAATGGTGCATGTGAATGTGTATTTGGGGTACAGAAGTACAGAGAGGCTTGTTAATTTTAAAGCCACATAGCGTGTTTGGCTAAGACTATGACTCCATTTGTGTATTTCAACCACGTAAAATACACCCTGGGATTCTGGACTGAGAAAAATAGCCATATAAGGAGAAAACAAGACATTCCCTATAGCTGCCCTTGTAAAACACTCTATGATTTAACCCTCTGCTCCGACAGATCCAAGCTCCTGCACTTTACAACTGCAAACAATCAGATTCCTGGGAAGAGCTCAGCGTGTGACCTGCACCAACCAGCACAGCCGATCACAGACAAGACCTGACAGGTCACACAAGGGGCAGCATGACCAAAGCTTTGTAGCTGCCTGCCTTTCTCTTGGCAGTACGCTGTCCCAGCCGGAGCAAGCACTGAGATGAGCTCCAGCCCACAGACAACTCTAAGGAGCTCATTAATCCTTCTTTCCTTTAAGAACACAGAGATATGGGGTCTGCCTCCACCTTCCAGGTGACAGTCCATCAATCCGCAGGATCCCTCCAGTGGGGAGATGGGAGAGAAGGAAGGGGAGATCAGGAGAAGGAAAGAGGGGCTCCAGCAAAGCAGCCAGAGGCAGGAGCTGGTCGGCCATTGCCCCCTCACTCCCAACAGCCCGCATGATCCTGCAATGCACTGTGTGCCCGTCTGGGACCTCTGCTCTGTGCAGACGAGGAACTACAGGGCCAGGAACCCACAGAGAACCTGGGAGCCCTCGTTTTCACTCTCTACGTCTTGATTGCCATTAATAACCACTCTGAGATCCTTTTTTTCTAAATGGAAAAACTGAAGTCATGACAGATTCCAGTGTCCCTCTCGTGTAATGAATGGTGCTGTGACTGGGAATAAAGATTTGAGCTACCACTGCCACTGCTCATTTCCTTCGGTTTCCCATTCTAATCTCTTCCCTTCCAGCAACCGAATGACCCCAAAACCCCCACTTACTGAGGAACAAGAAAGATGGCTGCCCAGCTGCACACAGTTATTTCCCAAGCTCCCCTGCAGCTCAGAGTGGCCACGTGACGAAGGTCCAGCCAGAGAGAAGCGATTGCAAGTGACGTGTGCAAATGTTGGGTGACATCTCTGTAAAGGAGCTACTCATCCTTTCCCTGGGCTAGAAGGGCAGATGGGTAGATGAAGAGGACACCAAAAAGTAGAAGGAAGCTGGAGGATTTTGTAGAGCAGCGCCACCTGCCTGCCAGCACTACCTGCTGGCATCTGCATGTTCCCTGGGAGAGAAATAACCTAGTCTGAGCCCCTGTATTTTTTAGTGTCTTTGTGACAGCAGTTTAGCGTGCACCTTAACTAATGCACGTGACTTTCTGCTGCCTCGGCTGCGTGCAAAGAATCCCAAAGCCATACCAGCTTGCACTAATTTAAAAAGCAGAAGGAAAAAAAATTGCAGCCAAGATATGTTAACAGTTAGCCGGATTCACATACCAAAATCAGCCCGTCCTCGAAGCGGGGCTGGAATGGGTCTCATCCACAGGAGGGAGTCAGGTACAGGTGAAAGGTTAGAGAATTCGGATCTCTCCTTTCCATAAAAAAGTGTCCTGTTTCAAGTTTGCCTTCCCAAAGGAATTTCAGGTAGAATGATCCTACATCTCTCAGAACTGGAATCAGAAGTACTATTTAGGCAACTTATAACCATCACTACAAAAAGAGTTTATTCAAGTCTTCTCACTAATCTTTAAAATTTGCTTTACCTAACTGAAGGGTAGTGTTAAAACATTACTGTGATTGTATATTTGACAATTCCTCCTGTAAATGTAATAGTTGTCTTTTATTTGAGGCTCTTAGGAACATATTAGTATTGTTATATTTTAGAACAATCTGTCCATAATCATTAATCTTGCCCTAAATTCTGGTAAAAATGTAATTCTTTTTTTTAGCCTGATAGGTCTTTTTCCTTCTTTTACCTTTGTTTTCTCTGCTCATTTGTATGTCTGCATATACATACTACCTGTTTGGATGTTACCCGTACATTTTTGTGACACACACTTGACTTCAGAACGTATAAAATAAGTCAGCATTTCTATCCATCTACCAATATTCAGATCTCCAATCATCTCCTACCCTTCTTACATATTTTTGTTGTCCAACATTTCAATTACACATTCTCTGCATCCTTAAAATCTGTCAATATTATTGTTATTTTCTACAGGTAGTTTAAGTTTACTAACCTTTCTTAACTTTCATTTCTTTCCATTTGGTTCAATTTTCTTCTACTTGAAATAAATCCTTTAGAAACTCCTTCATGAAAGGGGCACCTGGGAGGCTCAGTCAGTTAAGCATCTGCCTTGATATCATGTCATGACCTTAGGGTCCTGGGATTGAGCCTTGCCTCAGGCTCCCTGCTCCGTGGGGAGCCTGCTTCTCCCTCTACCCCTGTCCCCTAATCATTCTCTTTCTCTCTCAAATAAATAAAATCTTAAAAACAAAAACAAAAGAAAAATCTCCTTCTTGAAAGTCTTTGGTAACTAAAACAAAATTTAATTTCATCTGTGTTGTTCAATAATAATTTAAGTAGTTAATGAAGTGACTTTCTATTCCTGTTTGGGGTATATTACTGACTTTTAACTTCTGTTGTTGCTGTTGAAAAATCTGCTACCTGTCTAATTATATTTCCTTTGTAGGAAATATGTCTTTTCTCTGTATTTGCTTTAAGAACTTTTTATGGCTTTGGTGTTCCTCATTTTCATTACAGTGGACTTATGGTTTGGATTTATTCTTATTTAGTCAGCTCATTGCTGACTTCTTAGCTTCCTGAATCTTGTGATTTTTTATCTTTTAACCATTATAAAAAGTGCTCAGCCCTTTTCTCTTTAACTGTTCCTTCTCTGTCATTCTCTTTCCTCTGTTTGAAAATCATATTATTTCTCATTTTATCTTCCTTATTTTTAATCATTCTCCTACACATTTATGTCTTTGTGATGCGTTCTGAATTGGAATCAGACCTCTCTTCCAGCTCATTAATTTTCTCTTTAGCTATATCTAATCCATTAAAATTAATGACTACATTATTACTTCTATTTTTAAATTATATTTCTTTTTTGGATCTGTAGTCTCTTTTTACATGATATCTTGTATGTTTGTTATATTTTCAATTTCTTATTTTATGTCTCTAATCATTTTAAACATATTTATAATGCTTTTATGACAGATCTACTGTCTGAAGTTACTGGGAATCTAAACCTGCTGTATGTTCTATCTGTTGACTTTCTGTCATGAGGACTGTTTCCTAATATATTTTGTAATTTGGGAAGGTGAGCTTATCTTCAGTGTGGCTTTACTTACAGGAACTCTCTGTGGCCGGAGCTGAGGGTATGACTCAATAGAGTTTTGTGTTTGGTTCATGACTGTATGACATCAGGGCCTAGAATTACATTTTTATGTTAGTATCTCATCTCAAATATTCTTAGACCACATACATAGCATAAATCCAAGCCTGAAACCAAAGTAAGGAGTTACGTTCTTGGTTCAGAATTCTTGATTCACAATTCAGAGGCTTTTCTTTGTACACAGTTTTCTGGTTAAGACATACAAATTCCTTTGTTGTCTCCCTGTGCTAATGGCTTGCTTGGCAGTGCCTGCATCTGGCCTATCACTGAGGCCACAGAATGTAGGCCTCTGCTTTCACAATTAGTTACCTTTCCAATTCAAGTTTCCAAGACAACTTATGTAGTTGCTGCATCTTTAGGCTACATGCATTTGTCTTATCTCAAAGCACTTAGGGAACTCCCTTTTGGGCTGTTTTGGGAGACAATTTCTCTAGAGGCCTGGAAAAAGGATGGAAATGATTATTGGAGGAAATAATTAGCATCTCTGCAACAGTGAGTTTTCCCATATTTCTTGGTGATTCTTTAGCCTCTACTGTGGGCATAAAATTGTTAAGGGGTAGAGTCTGAGCTGTTGTAACCTGGAAGGGTGCCCAGAAGAGAGCAAGGTGAGCATGCTTCTGTGTAACAGTGGAATTTGTTTTCAACTCAGATTAAATTTAGAACTTACTCTTTCACATAGCAACCTAGCCCACTGGCTGATCTAATAGATATTCCAAAAATTTTTGTTGGAACAAAATATCAAACACCTCCTCTACCCTGCAATAAAGAGATAAAGCAGGACATAGAGGCAGTAGACAGAAGGGATTCAAAGAGAAACTGAAAGATCCAAAGCCATGCTAAGGAAAAGAGAAATCCTTCCCAGAGAAATAAGTAACTTGAAGCACACAGTCAGCAAAGAAAGCCAGAGGAAAGGAACCTCTTTAAGGCTCAGAACTTGGTATGGACTTTGACATAGACTATATACCAAGATAGAGTATGTTCTGCAGCTCATTAATAAGAGCCCTGTCACAAGTGGTGACATCCCACATAGACCCTCGCAGTAGGGTATCACCGTGAACTTGGGCTGTTACATTAAGATAAAGCACACCCTACAGAAACAAAGACAATTCTCTTAGCCTTACCTACAAAAGGGATTTAAGGGGAAGGAACTGAAAAAAAAATTTTTAAGGGAACCACTGTGTTACTTTTTTGTGTATAATAATCTCCATCTTAATAATGTATTAAAATATACATCGTTCAAATTGTCCTGTGGATTTCTTCTTAATATTTCTCTTGGTTTTTAAAACCCAAGTTCAAGGATCTCTCCAAATGCTATTATAAATAGATATTTGGATTAGCTGAGAGCTGCAGACAAAATTTGGGAGCTAAGAAAGCATTCTCCTTACAGAACGCTGCCATGCCCAAGATTTCTCTATTCTGAGTGTACTACTCATTATTTTCACCCTCCTAAGGAAGACTCCAAACTTTCTTTAGAAAAAGTCTTAGGGGTGGCCATCTGGTTGAAAGATGGAGGCTAGCAGACTTGATCTGAAACTGTGTTTGCATATTTCTACTCAAATTGTGTTACTAAGATTGGCTTGTGGGAGAGGAAGATTGAACCTCATGACCAAAGCTAACCTTTGGTCCCACAGTACCTGAATACAGAAAGGAGGACTCCACAAGTAAAAACCCTGGAGAATAAAACCCATAGCCTGGAAAAGATGATTGTTGTGCCAATCCAGAGCACAGAGAAGCTTTGTTAGGCAAAGTTTGGGCTGTTTGGGCTTTTCAAAACACCTGTTGCCCAGGATGGGGGCACCATCCTGATGGTGAAATGCTGGACCCCTGCCAATTCTGATAGAAGTCCTCACAGGATGCTTCCTTGATGAGTATACTAGAACTCAACTATGTCACAGATCTGAAACATCTAATACTAATAGTGACCTCGACATTGAAACTTGGGTTCCTTTCCCAACAGTAGCTCCTGCAGTTGTTCTCAGATGAAATCAAATTACTGTGGAAAAAATGTGTGAGACCACCCTTCCCACAACCGGGTGAAAAGGGCAGCTTCCCGGGTTACCACACGTTGAACACACTATCTCACCAGCTTACAGGTGGTGTTATTCAAGCCCAAGAACGAGTGGAATGTGTCAAATGTGTGTGTCAAATGTGTGTCAAATTAGGTAGCCTCCCTCTGGAAACCGTTAAATCTTTGCATCTATCTCATCATGGGAGGGGGGTGGGGCTCATGGAGGGACTGTTGGTGGGAACCCAGCAATGTAACAACTGGAGCCAAACATCTTGATGCAGAAACAAGGAAGTGCTCTGCAGTGGCCAAAAGAGAAGGACCGAGCTTGGCATGAGACCCTCCTTTCCCCAGGTAGTTCTTTCCAGAAATGTTTCTGGGTGGCAGTTCCCCCCACCTTCTAGCATTCCTGAAAATATTTAAATATGAGATAGGCACTTGGGCTTCAAGTTTATATTAAGAAGTTTAGATGAAAAGACTCTTCCGTGCAGACTGAGCACCCATAACTCTGGGATGGCTTCAGGCTGGAAAAGTCCATCCCACTCCCCCTGCCCAGGGGAGCTCCCTGTGTGGGCACCACAGAGAACCAGAAGGCACACTTGCCATGGGGACCCATGACCAGATGTCAGTCCAAGGTGCTATGAATTCCGAGATATTTCTTGAGTCCTCAGTTGGTTTTCTCTCCCTCTCAGGGTAATTGTGAGAAATAAATGAGGTAACAAGATCAGATGTGTTATTAACCCCTTCCTTCCATGATCCCATGGAACCCGAGACAAGGTCTTGTGGTGGCTTTGTCATCACTCTGTGCAGTGGGCACTTGTGTTCTTGCTTGCCCAGCTACTATTCCCTCTTTCTCTGATCACAGCACCTCAGTTCTTTCCTGGAGAACCTCTCTGCCATTGCTCATGGTTTGGGTGCCCTCCTCTGGCCAACAGCTGAGAAATTGACCCAAGCCAGACCATGTGGAATTGTCCTTCTGGGATTGGGGCAGGAGCAACACTGGGACAGAAAACTTTCAGAATTAATGAAAGCTGGGCTCCAGGTCCTGATAAGCCTGTCCATCAGTTTCTGCTTCACTGCACCCCTGCAGCTACCTTCATCCTCATCCCTTCCTCAGGTCTGGGAACCACCTCCTACCTTCACATTAAATTCCTTGTCTACCTCTGCGAGCCTGGGTAGTCTTCTGTGCTTTGCGCCAGTGGGTCTCAGTTCCCCCTTCCCTCCACAGAAGAAACCAATTGCCAGGTCATGGGGACCAAGGTGGCAGCAAGACTAGAAGACCGCCTCCAGATCGGCAGCCCATGCCCCCTCCCCTGCACCTTCCTGGGGACTCTCTTCTTGGCCCCTCACCTCCTCCCTGCCACATCATTCTCCTGCACTCCACGTCATCCCAGCTCCCCCAACCACGATCTGTTTCAACCCTCAAGTCTCTTTTTCCTCTGGTACCAGGTTATTTTCATAAATCTTTCATTTTAAAATAAATCTCAGTGTCTCGTTCACCACAACATTTCTAAAATTCATTCCTCTGCCCCATTCCTCTGCCAGCATACTCATTCCAGAGGAGGGCCCTTCCCACTTGAATGTTGGCAGCATCCTGGCCTCTTGGCTCCCTCTCCTGCCACCTTCCTCTCTCCCAGAGAGAAAATGAGGTTTGGACTTGGGTGGGTTCAAAGCCCATCCATGCATGCCATGCATAACATTCCCTTCCTCAGCACTGATGCATTCTAAGACAAAAAGGCCTTTGATAATGTTTCTCTGGGGGCCAGTTTGGTGCCATTTTGCAAATTGAGAGGCATTGGCTAAGTTCCTCCTGCCGGAGAGTAAGCAGTGGTCACCAACAAAGGGCAAGTTCAGTCCCTACCGGGTTTATGGGCTGTCTATACAGCTGAGCCCCGTGAGTCACCATCTCCTCACCCAACTCAAGGGTTGAAGGCATGGTCATGGTATATGGTATCTATTCCACCGAAACACGGTTTACCCAATCAAGCCATTACAAAAATGGCCCTGTTTGCAGCCAGGGATCTATCCCCTCCCCTCAGGAAGTGGGTATATACTAGAATTCAGGGCACCTCTTACAGCTGGGAAACACATTCTATGGGCTGTCCTCTGGGGACCCACAAAGAATTCACACCTGTGATTAACTTAACTGAACATCCAATTTCCCCAAAGCCCTGCCCAGATCTAGTTGAGAGAGCGGTTCTCTGGCAACAATTTGAGATTTTGAGAGAGAAATCGAGGTAGGACAGATTCGGGTAATTTAGCATATCACAATAAACAGTGTGACTTAGAGCTGGGCTGGATATTACCGACAAAGACAATGAGGAGCAGGCTACCTAGCCACCACCTAACACCTAATGTTAGGTTTGTACCGGGCCTTTTTCAAAATTCTTCTGGTGTGAAATACCGAATTTGCTCTTCACTAGAAATTTCCCATGCTACTTAAAATTAAATTAGGATTTTACTTTAGTGTGGTATTCAGAAATAGCATGTTGTACAATAGCATTACCACATATGTGGAACATATGTTCGAGTTCCAGTTGGGGGAAATTATTTTTATAAATGCAGGCTAAAGAACATATTTTTAAATGAATTCTCTTAAACTTAAACTTCATTTTAAAGCTAAGGCCCACCACCATTAAAAAAGAGGGGGTGGGAGGGAGGGAGAGAGGAGAGAGAGAGAGAATATGGACAGGGCAGAATTCAGCAATTACTTTCACGGCTGTGTAGCCTTCAGTGAGTTCTCTAAATGATCTCTTTAAACTCAAGGCTCTGGCCTTAAAACTAGATTTGGTTCTCCTCCTTGTCTCCAGGGTATGCTTGTGCCCCTGAAAGTTGAATCATGGACAGAAATTTCCAGTATTTTCATTCTCTCCCTGCTTTGAAGTCCATTAATCTTCATGTTGACTTTTCCTCCGCGCTCTTAAAAAAATGTATGCGTCCCCAAGTTGGAAAGCCAGGAGCTGGCACCTTGGGACAAGATCACATGGAACAGGAAAGGCAGGAAAGGCAAGAGCCTCGCCAGTGTGGTGAGCCACCACCACAAACCATGGCCGGCATCTCAGGAAGGGAAGTGAGTCAGTCCTCTGAATTCTGTGGTGACGAACCCCAGAGCCTCTGTCACCCCCTTCCCTCCCTGTGGGGGCACGCCTGACCAAGCATGGGGCCTCCTGCTGTGAGGCAGGGCCAAACAGATGTTCTTTTGTCCTTAACACAACGGTGCAAACGGGTACTCTTGAATACCAAGGGTTGTTTGTATTCTTTATCTAAACCCACTTTAAATCAATACATTCTCTTTCCAGTAAAGAGAAATGGAATAACGCAAGTTGACGGTGGGCAACGTGCTTGGAGCTTTTCTGAAGTGACTACAGAACAGATGGAATTCCGATATACTTCTGGACCTATAAAGAACAAACATGTGTATAACTAAACGTGAATCTGGGCATTTGAGTGATTAGAGTCAAATGAAGGCAATAGAACCAATCTCTGCCCAACGTTCCATCCGTATAAAAAACCTGCATGTGAAACTAATGATCATCAAAAAAAAAAAAAAAAAAAAAAGACTGATGGTGATGCCACTAGGTGCTTGGAGGGAGACTCAAATTACCCGTCCCAGGTGGCCAGGTGGTGAGGAGCATATAGTCTGATTAGTTACACACACACACACACACATACACACACACACACACACACCAGCAATGGAAACCTCAGAATCTTACCTGATTCTTCTGTTTTACCTTATACCCTATTTCATTCCCCAGTCTTGCTCCCTCTAGTTCTGTGATTCTCATATTTACGTCCTGATCTTTTCCTCTCCCAGCTGTTCAGGCCCTCTTGCTTCTTCCCCCGACTATACCAACAGCCTCCTTTTGGGCACAGGATGCTGCCTTTAAGAGATCACCACCACGGGCTGGGCTGTCAAAGGCTAGCACTTAGCCCACTGCCTCTACTCCCTCAACCATAACAGACCACATTAATCAATCCCAGTGCCTTCCGCATGGCTGCACAGCCCTTTGGAGCACAGCCCTCCAAGGTCACTACCAATTTATCAGACTTCTTCTGCAAACAGAGTTTATTTACCATCCCGATCTAAGTCCTTTAAAACAAAGTTCTTCAACCAGGACGGAGCAGCGACATCCCAGCTGCCTGAAAAACACATAAGATCGAAACCTGGCATGCTATGTAGGCATTTTTTCATGTATCACACATGATTTATTTTATGTGTCTTCTTCATTGAGGGCAAAGTGAAGTTAAAGCCAAACCCGAACATACTGCCCCTTCCAAATCCTCTCTCTTGCTCCCTGCTGCTGTACAGCCTTCCCTGGTTCCTATTCTACAGCTACAAATCTTGTGCTTTCCCCAGCCGGCTCCTAACAACTTCCATTTGGACACCAGGCACCTCAGTCCAAGACTAACACCAAAACAGGTACATCCTCCAAGAAGCAGATGTCAGGATGGGATCCGACGTGCAAAGCTGTACAGGGCAGAGACCTATGAGAGAAGATGGGGCAGGTGCCAAGATAGGCTGGCAGAGCCATGGGACAGCTGGGCACGTCTGACCTCGTGAAGAGGAGAGAAACCCCTTGGCTGGCAGTGCAGTCTGACGGAAACTTCTGGAGGTGCCGGAGCTAGTCACCCATCAGAGGAGTCGGGGTCCCTGCATCCCTGTGACGGTGAGTCACGGGCTGGGAGCAGGTCTCAGCACAAAGCAGTGGCTTCTGGTGACAGCAGCCGAGGCCTCAGCCAAGGAATGACCCTCCCACCCTCCTACTCATTCGTCCACCCTCCCCACTACTCTACATCACCTTCTGGAAACACCCTTCTGGTCTCCACCCAAGAAGCTTCCAGGAGGTCCTCCGATGGCTTTCAGAACGAACGTCTATTACCGGCTGGCGATCAACCTTATCTTTGCAACGCTGCTTCCCACTAACATTTACAGCCCCTGGGCTCCAATTGGACCAGACCTCATAATTGTCGAGACACACCCTCTACAGTTGCAGACATCGTGCCTTTGTCCACCCAGGTACCCCTCCGTGGAATGCCCTTCCCAGACCGGCTTTCCCCCAGATCTGCTCATTTCCAACTTCCATCTATGCTTCAAGGCTAGCTCAGAGGCTGCTCTCTCCTTCAGGAGATAAGCTACATACACCACTGCCCTGCCCAGAATCCCTGATACCTAGGGACACAGGAAGAAGCCGAAATAGTATAGAAAGACATAACCTGATCTGCCCTGAATGCAGAGCTTTCCAGACAGGGGATTTTAGCAAACAGTGCTTCCCTGGTTCCACGAGTGCCATTAATAGCAATAGCTCGTGTCCGACCAACAGGGTTAGTCTCGCTTTTAGCCCTGGTGCAGATGTTTAATTAATCAGGGCCGCCGTCCTTGTTCGCCCTTGACTGGGTTTCCCCGATGATTACCCACCGGAAAACTCAGCCCTTTAATGCAAACAATGTCCTGATTAGTGTTTTGTGCCAAGCGGCAGGTTAGGGGAGTAGGTCCTTCATTAGCGAGCCAGCCCGGAACTGCAACGTTAAGTCTTGAAAACTCAAACCTCATTTCATACGCAACTGTCTTCCCATTTTCTCGTGTGTCAGCCCTTTCCATAACTCCCTTTCTTTCCGTCCAACTTTGACTGGGGGAAAGGAAGTTTGCATCCAGTGAATATAGAATAGTAAATTATTCTGACTTCCGCACAGTTCCGAGGCTGACTTGGGTCCTGCAAGTGCCCTCCATCCAGCCGTGCCCCTGTCTCTCTGCGGTCAGGAGCTTGCGGGTACCCCCCTTTTGTGGCTGGCACAGGTGTTGGTTGGCGCAGCCCCTCCCCCTCTCCCTAACTAGAAAGGGGGAGGAAATCAGATGATGAAATGAAAACCTTTAAATAAAATATCATTCACACAAAGGAAAAGAATTTTCCTCTGGGTCATTATCAGTGGAAACCCAGTGAAAAGATAATAAGCACAAGATTCCTGATTAATTAAACATTTGTGCTCTTTGTATGCAATTATTCTGGGTAAAATCAACTCCGGGACATCTGTTTACTCAACCTTGGGCTGAGAAACCACCAAACTACCTCTGCTCTGTATCTCCAGGCACAATGTCAAGGCATAGAACTGAGAGCTCATAAGCCCGAGGAATATGCCCACTAATTTTCGAGGCTGGAAACAGATGACCATGCTACACGAGCAATAAATTAGGGAGGCTGACTAATCTTGCAGAGGGTTAATTGGGGAAATCTAAAGTGACAATATATTAATATAATACATATCTACCAACATACATAATTGTTTTATGCTACAGAGCAATTAAATGTAGATGACAAACATTTTCATGAATGCTTCAATTAATATCGCCTTTTATCCAGTGAAACCGCATTTCTAACTTTCTCCTTTCACCCAATGTCTTAGCCTGTTGGGGCCACTGTAACAAATTACCACAGACCGGGTAGCTTATAAACCGTGGGGATTTGTTTCTCACCATTCTGGAGGGGAGACATCCAGGATCAGGGTGCTGCCACGGTCTGGTGAGCACCCTCTTCTGGGTTAGAGGCTGCTGACTTCTTGCTGTGTCCTTACGTAGGGGAAGGTGCCAAGAGATCGCTCTGGAACCTCTTTCATAAGGGCTTACCACATCCACCTCGCTGACCCTGATCCTTTCTGGTGAAACTGGTGAATGAATCACACAGTCTTAGGAGGCACAGCAGCAAAGATGGGGCTCTAGTCCTGATTTATCATCTCCACCTGGCCATAATGTGTGGGAAGAAGAGGTTGGACAGGTACGCGTTATGAGGAAAGGCTTTGAAATCATCCTCTGAAACCAAGATGCCCACCAAGGGATGGAATGAAAAAGCCAACAATGTCCTCTACTCCTCCCACCCCAAACGAACAAAAAGAAAGAAAACAAGGAGTGCCTTGGAAATCCATAGGCCTGGAGCTCAATGCAGGACCCGATCCCAGGACCCTGGGATCTTGGCCTGAGCTGAAAGGCAGTTGCTTAACTGACTGAGCCAACCAGGCGTCCTGGTAGAAAATCTTTAAAAAAAAAAAAAGAAGAAGAAGAAGAAAAGAGACAGAATACAGCTGATGCAGATAGAGTCTGTGCAAGGGATAGACATGATGGTTTTCATGAGGTTGTCTGTGGAGTACCAGAGCTAAGGGCAAGCGATGCCGACATGAGGGACCTCCCAGGGCCATCTCTGGGGGGCTCTAAAGCCCAGACGATGTACAGTAGGTACCCCTTCTCCATGCTGGGTCCAAGATGCACAGCCACATTTGGTCACATGACTTACTGAAATAGGGACTAAAATCAAACCCATCAAAGACAGTGGCCCACAGTCCCTGTTCTAGATGCAGTCCCTGTTCTGGACCTGAATTCCTAAGTCTGTCTCAACTGTCCCTGCTTCTGGTGGTCCAAGCATGCCCTTTGAGTCAGTCCCCTGATGCCTTGAGGCAGCCATGATAACAGCCAATAACTCTTACTCCCAGAGGGGCAACTGCCCTTAGAGGGGGCCCAGCTTCCTAGAGGTAGGAGTTGGCTCCTCCTAGTTCAGAATAATCTTCTTTTAGACAGGGTGCTTTAGGTTTGATTAGGTGGGTCTAGGCAAGTTTGAGATAGGACAGGACTAAGGCATTGTATTAGGTTTTTTGGTTTTTTTTAATTTTATTTATTTATTTATTTGATGGAAAGGGAGAGAGAGCACAAGCTGGGGAGCAGCAGGCAGCGGGAGAAGCAGGCTCCCCGCTGAGCAGAGAATCCCAGGTGGGGCTCAGTCCCTGGACACTGGGATCATAACTGAGCCGAAGGCAGACATTTCACCGACATTTAACCAACTGAGCCACTCAGGCACCCCAGGCATTGTATTAGTTTCTTGTAACAAATTACCACAAACGTAGTAGTTTAAAACAATACAACTCTATTACTTACATTTCTAGAAGTCAGAAGTCCAAAATAATCTCACCAGGCTAAAATCAATGTGTAGACAGGGTTGTGCTCCTCCTGAGGCTCTGGTGGAGAATGCACTTCCTTGCACTTTTGTGTTTCTAGAAGGCAGCCTACCCCGCATTCCTTGGCTCAAGGCCCCTTCCTCCATTTTCAGAGCATGTCATGCTTACTTCTGCTTCCTGCAATGGATCTCCTCTGGCCTTCTTGTCTTCCTCTAATAAGGACCCTTGTGATTAATTTGGGCCCACATAGATAATACAGGATAATCTCACCATCTCAAGATCCTTAACCACCTTAGGAAAGTCCCTTTTGCCCTATAAGAGAACACATTCACAGGTTCCAGGGACGAGAACAGGGACATCTTTGGGGGATCATTACTCTTTCTAGCACAGACATATCTGAACACCAGAAGGCCTTGATTGTGACTGACCTAGTGAATTCCTTACTGATCTCGAGATGATCAGTGACTGGAACGTGCAGAGTGAAAAACAAAGCAAAGTGTTGAAGAAGCAGTTGGCAGCTGCCAATGAACCCCAGAAATTCATGAACATCTTTGCTTACCCTGAAGGCCTCCCATTTGCAAAAGGCTGACTCCTTGAAGGACTTTGTGCAAACATCTTTGTTGGACTGAACATGGCCCACAAATTCCACCTCTAGCCTCAAAAATTTGCTCCTTTGGACAAGGCCAGAGGTTGTACTGCTCAAATCATGGGGAATAAATCAGGATAGCAGCTTTTAAGTCAGTGTGTCAAGGTTCAGTGTTTCTCAGAGTGTTCATCATTTGCCCTACTAAAATTACCTCCTAGTCAAATTCAAACAAATTTGAGAAAACACGGTTAAAGTCCCACATAATTAACTCTATTTGAGTCATATGACTTTGAGTAATATGACTCTATTTGAGTCAAAGAGTTTTTTTATTTGAAGACCTGTCGGAGAGCCTCAAGCCATTCTTGAAAGTGTTGTTGGTCAGAGCTAACAAGCAATTCAACTCACTGAAGGGGGAATATAAAATACAAGACAGCCCCCAATGTCTTGACCTCAGAACCTCTTAGTCGCAAGGCACCAATCTGGGTCTTCTAGAACTTGGGTTCCATGGAATAGAGTTTAGGAAACACTGAATCAGAATATTTAGAGGATGATGCTCTGTCCAGGGTTTGGTTGGGACACTGGTTATTCCATGCACAGAAGGTTGTTTACCTCTCATCAACCTCTTGGGTGTGGGTGAAATGCCAGCACCCCAACATCATATTCCATCAAGGCTTTTGCTGCAGTGGACAACTGAGACAGTGGTGAGATTGAGAAGGACAGCATATTCTGTTAGAAGCAGAACACTCCATCTTTCCTCTGTACAGAGAACAGGGAGGCCTGGGAAGAGAGAGAAAGGGCCCAAAGAAGTTTCACCATAAAAATATCTTTTAATTTGCGAAAGATCCCAGTTTCAACTTCCGCCATGAAGTGTCGCCACCTGATGGGAATACAGAACAACTACTTTGTTTTGTGTCTGCAAATATGCCCTGGTTAGATGACATATTTTTCCAGGAACCCAGACACAGGACAACAGTCCCCTTGGAAGGGATCCTTAGTGGAATTTGGATAAGTATGGTGGAGGGATGGAGCACTTACCCTCAGTCATTTGCCTTTCCATAGACCCCGTAGGCAAGAGCAGTGCACCCCTCAGAGTGGCCACAGTCACCCAGCTTGTGGTCCACCTGCTGCAGACATGAAGATGACATTGCCATCTTGTCAGCCTTGACAGGTGAAAGAGATGGCAGTGATAAGAACACGTGGGAGGTCTCCGGATCCCTGTCACCTCCCTTGAGACTATCTGGGTACAGAGCCAGTAAATTCAACACCATCTCAAATGAACAATCGTTTCTTTGTTTTGATGTCTGTTAGAATATGAGGTTCCACACCCTCTGGTGCTGGCTGCTGGAGGGCCCATCACCTCCTTCCGGAATGGACCACCCTGTCCACAGTCCATGTGTCTACTTGGTCTTGGTCCAGGGCGCTATCCTGATCTTCCCTCTCCCACAGGGTCCTATGAGATCTAGCCGTAGAAGGTTCTGAATGTCCTTCTGCATCAGTCAGGAGAAGCTTCTCAGGCTGCAGTAACAAACAAGCCCCGTGTTTCAGTTGTTTAATAAAGTAGAAGTATATTTTTTGCTCATTCTACCTGTTTGTTTCTCATCAGCAGGGGGCTCTACTCCACAGCTGCCTCACTGGGCCCAGGCTAACAGATCCTGTACCCTCTAGACCACAGCCAGTCACTCGGGGGCTAAAGGAGAGACATGGCAAAGCTCGTACAGACTCTCAAAGAATTTGCTCACGTTTTTATTATTAATATTGTACATAGCAGCTATTAGTTATTGGTTTATTTTTAGAAAGGGAGAGAGAAAAGGGGGCAGAGGGAGAGAAGAGAATCTTAAGCATGATCCACACCCAGCACAGAGCCCGAGGTGGGGCTCAAACCCTCGCCGCTGAGATCATGACCTGAGAAATCAGGAGTCGGACGCTTTACAGACTAAGCCCCCTATGCGCCCCTAGCAGGACCATTCATTGAATATCTAATCTGGGTCCAGCATTTTACAACCCCTTAACCCTCACACAAGTTTATGAGATATTTACTTCCCCTGTTTTTCAAACAAAGGACTTGAGTCTTAGAGACATTAAGTAACTCATTGCAAATCTGGCTAGTGCCTGAGATAGGCTTTGCTGCCCGCTCCCAAACGCCCCACTTTTCGCAAATGTGGCTTCCTCACTCAAAGAACTTTCTCTGATTTCTGATCTCGTTTATGTGAAAAATCTTACAGAAACATAACAATTAAATCAGTCACCTATTTTTAAAATTGCCTTATTAAAAGAGAAAAAAATTTAATGAAAAATGTGAAATATAACAAAAAAGCACATACCAGTGAGTGTGAAATTTACTTTCATTTTCATTCATCTGCTTGGGAAATTGCTAGCATATTTCCTAACCCAGGCTTGTGAGAAGAACGTTATTTGTTCAGTCATACTTTATTTTTCCTTCCCCCTCCCACACCCCTTGCAAACATCTCTTGACAAGTCTCTGCGTAATTAATTTACATTTCAGAGGAGGCTTTTCAGTGCCAGAACCCATTGATGACTTCCGTGCTGCCCAGAAGCCTCTCGTCAGGGACAGAGAGCTTTCCATGTGAGGTCCTTGACTTCATGCTCAGGACCAACAGCATGAATTCACGAATTTGTAATGCTTTCAACTGAGTTAACTGCTTGTCAAAATATTTACATTTCCGGAATATTTTGATGTTTTACGGGGATAACGAAAGCAAATATTTAAAATCCAGACTGCTCTGGAAAATCCGAAATATATGGTAGTTAACGGTTGTAGCTGTTCCCAAACCACCAGTTTGCTTTAGAAAAGAAGGAACTCTCTCCTCCTGGTATTTACATCTTCTTGGTATAAATCAACTAAGTTAGCATTGCCCACAAGGCGGTTATTCTTCTTCCCACAAGTGACAGGTCCCTAACTGGGTCTCTTCTCTCTTTCCCACTCCTTACCTTAACCCAGTCTGCCCTTGAAGCTCAGTTCTTGCCCTTGACTATGGGAAACCAGAAACAATGCCTGAAAATCCCCAAAGTCTGGAGGTTGTCGAGGAGGGAATCTTCTGTCTTCCTAACAACAGAATTTAAAGTCCTTTCCTTAAGGGATTAGGGTCTATATAGGATGGTCCCTCCTCCATTTCCCCCCGCCAACAGATGTCACCCAATTTACTTTCAGCAGACACTGGAGAGGAAACATCAACTCACCTAAATTTGTTCCCATTATTCATGAATATCTGAACAGGTTCAGTCCAGGCACTTGCCTCTGGTTCTTAGACAGGAGCAGCTGGAAAGAAGAGCTCAGAGCCCAGAACCCCTCCTCTAGGTGTGCAGGCCAATATGGTGCAATTGCAAAGAAGTCATGGGTTAGGAGTCAGCTCCCAAATCAAAAGCCTTGGTGGGGGGGTGACTTTGAAATGAAACTGTTAATGTTTTGTCTTTGCAACAGGTTTTTATTCCCACTTTTCTTCAATTAATCCACGACTTTATAAGATTTAGCTGCTCTTCCAAACAGCCCTCAAAGTAAAAGCCTATTACCCACAGGCAAAATCATTCAATCTTATCTGCTAACTCGGATGACAAAAAGACTTGATTAGAAAGAGATTTCTCTGGAAAGGAAATGTTGGTGGCCCTGGGCAATGGCTTCTGAATTCACATCAGCTCTGAAAAAAGGCTATTCTAGGCTAAGGTCCCAGATCCCCTCTGTAGCTATAATGTCTTAACGATCATACTTCTTTTTTAAGAAGTTAATGAATGAATAAGGTCCAGTGTCACAGGAAGAGATAATAATACTTGGATTACCATACTGTTGTATTCAATACAGCAAGCAATTATCTATTTTATGTGCTTAAGTCCTCATTGATAGGTATAGAAAGAAAGCCACCTTATACCTTGGTACTCCCTGCAGTATGGAGCCAATGGTTCATCCCTGCTCTTGCCTGCTTTCGCCTGGCCTCCAGCCATGCGTGCTAAGGGTGAGGCCATAAGCTTCTTAGAAATAATGACATCATGTCTTTGTCTCTAGCAACCTCTTTTACAAGTTAGCCTAGAAAAGGTTACAAAATGACAGTTAAGGGGTGCCTGGGTGGCTCAGTCAGTTAAGAGCCAGTCTGACTCTTAGTCTCAGCTCTGGTCATGATCTCAGGGTCAAAAGATTGAGCCCCAAGTTGGGCTCCAGGCTGGGTGTGGAGCCTGCTCAGGATTCTCTCTCTCCCTCTCTCTCTCCCCCTGCTCTCACATGCATGTGCTCTCGCTCTCCCTCTCGCTCTCTAAAAAACAAAACAAAACAAAAGACAACTCATTTAAGAGGCCATGCAACAGGTTAACAAGCAACACAAATGGGTTAAACATCATTCCGTTCTGCCCTCCTCCTCACAAATCTTCCGCTACCCCAGAAGCTAGGAATCTCAAAACTGCGTTTACTTAACAAACGGGGGTTCCAGGTGAGATTTCTATTAGAAAATGGAAATGGAACAAGGTTGTCTTTTGTCCTTTTTCTGCAGTTTCCACTGCCAGACACTGCGGTGGACTCTGGATTTCCCGTAGAGACTCACCAGCCATGGTGTCTTTGCACAGCTAGTCTTTCTATGACCCCCTTCCGTGGGGAGCTTTCAGAGTTGTTGTGAGAACCCACCCCCGCCTGTCTTTTGTGTGAAGCACGTTTTCATAAAACAAATCTCTGCAAACTAGATTGGGTGAATTCTATTCCCTGCTACTGAACCTGACTGATCCTAAGTTCATCCAACCTTAGTTACAATGGAAGAAATGAAAATTGGCTCTCCAATCACTAAATGCTTTACTGGTATTATTTTACGCAGGTGCTGGTGCAAAGAAAGTTATTCTCAACATCGCAGGTTGGAATAAGTATAAGCTTTTAAGGAAGCAGTTTGGTAATAAGAATCAAAAACCTTAAAAAGTCTATAACCTTTGGATGCCTGAGTGGCTCAGTCGGTTAAGAATCAGACTCTTGATTTTGGCTCAGGTCATGATCTCATGGGTTGTGAGGTCAGCCCCTTATGGGGCTCAAAGTGGGGCTCCACGCGGGGCTTTAGGCTGGGCATGGAGCCTGCTTTGAGTCTCTCTCCCTCTCCCTCTGCCCCTTCTCCCACCTGTCTCTCTTCCTCTCTCAAAAAAAAAAAAAAATTTTTTTTAAAGATTTCATTTATTTATCTGACAGACAGAGATCACAACTAGGCAGAGAGGCAGGCAGAGAGAGAGAGAGAGAGAGAGGAGAGAAGCAGGCTCCCCACTGAGCAGAGAGCCCGATGCGGGGCTGGATCCCAGGACACGGAGATCATGACCTGAGCCAAAGGCAGAGGCTTAACCCACTGAGCCACCCAAAAAAATTTTTTTAAAAGTTGTTTTGGAATTCTACAACCTTTGACCCAAGAATCCTTCTTGGAATCCTAATTTTAAAATATAGAAGAAAGCGTATGAACTATGAGGCCCACTGCTATGTTATCTGTAATGGCTTAGAAGGGGAAGCCAGCTACAATTATGATCATGAAGAACGTGAAATAATCATATCTACATGATTTGGCCATAGGCACACGGCAGTATGTTCACACAATTCTATTAAATTTTAAAATCAAAAATAGAACATTTTTTGTGCAGTGTGGTAAAAACTACAACAAAACACACAAACATGCAGAGAAAATGTAAAGTCAATACACCAAAGTGAAAAAAACATGTTCTCTGAGTGGAGAGTCTATGCAGCATTTTAAAATTTCTCCCCTTTTCTGGTTTTGTCCCCTTAATTTCCCTAATGGAAATACACATTTTTAAATAGAAAAATAAACTTTTAAAAAAAGTTACTTCTAATGAACCAGCATAAAACCTTTTGTGGTTAAGTTTCTCCTGCTTAAATTCATCATTCCCCCTCCCTCATCATCCAATATTTATTAAGCAGACCCTTTAATGTCACAAGACTCTACTGCCATGCATTGATTTTTATGATCTTCCTGGAAAACTGCTAGGTGCATAGAAAGGTACACGGTGTCTGTATGCATATCATATATCACTTCGGATTGCCAGACAGCAAAGGAAAAGCACCATAAACACTAATTTTTACTCCTAGATGGCTTAGTAATTTGCTAAATTTCCTTGTAATTGCTCCTAATTATTCATTACATTAGAGTAGAAGGTGGTGGCTATAAATTTTCAATGAAAACAAAATTTAAATACAATGCCTCCAAAATGCCTCCGCAGACCCAAGCGGCAACCTCTTTTCCTTATTAGGGAAATCCGCCAGACACTGGCAACACATGCTGCTTCCTAATGTGACAGAGGAGACAGAGCCAAGAAAGCCCCCGAAGAGGAGTTTGATGCTGAGCTCTGCTTTGCGAGGAGACTGCGAAGCAGCTCGCCCCGCCCCCCCCCCGCCCCCCACACCACGTTCAGGTGCGGGCGCGTTTGGGGAGCTGCTGTCTTCCTCGGTGGCAGTTCTCACGCATCCCCAGCACCCTCCCCCGGTGAGCCTTCAGCTGGCATTTCTCCATTCATTCATTCCCTCTTTCTTTCATTCACAAAGTATGTAAGGAACCCCTGCTCAGAGGGAGGCGGCGTCAGAAACAAAGACGACCCTCCTGCAGGGGACTGGCGGCAGGTGGTTTACAAGTAAAACCGGGTCACCCCAAGCCAGGGCTTGCACCTCCACCGCGGCCCAGCTGGGGCACAATGGTGGCACCACCCAAGCGAGCTCCATCCAGAAGGGCAAACGAGGAGCTTCACAGAGCAGGTGGAAATGGAACCGGAGCTTAGAGGACTTTTAACATTGGACCGTAGCTCTAGGCACTGTGGAAAACAGTGTAGTGGTTCAGGGGAAAGTTAAACATAGAGCTTCCTCGTGATCCAGCAATTCCGATTCCGGTGGACACCCTGCAGAAGGGGGAGAGCCGGGCAGTAAACAATACTGGCACACTCGCGTTCATAGCAGCGCTGTTCCCAAGAGACAAAGGGGAGAAGCAACCCAACCGTCCCACCATGGGTCAACGGACTGAGAATATGGCAGCTCCTGGTGGAGAGTTATTCAGCCTCAAAAAGGAAAAAAGCTCTGATACGTGCCGCAACCTAGATGCCCCCTTGGAGACGTTATACCAGCCGAAATAAGCCAGATGCAAAAGGATGAATATTGTATGAGCCTGTGTATTAGGGGTACCTGGAATGCCTAGAGACAGAAAGTGGAGCGGTGGCTGGTGCCGGCAGGAGCTAGGGAGCGAGGGGGCGGGGAGTGAGGGCGGCAGTCCGGGAAGGTGAAAACGCTCTGGAAAGGGATGGTCATGACGTTTGTACAACGATGAGAATGCAGTGAATTCTGCTGAACTGTACACTCGAAATGGTTAACGTGGTCCACTTTGTGTTATATATATATATGTTAACCACAATAAGAAAAAAAGTATTTAAAAATTTGACAGTGTAGAGAGGAGGAAAGGCACTTAAGGCATAAAAGAAAAGAAAGAAAAGGAGGAAGGAAGGAAAAGAAAGAAAGAAAGAAAGAAAGAAAGAAAGAAAGAAAGAAAGAAAGAAAGAAAGAAAGAAAGAAAGAAACAGCATGAGCCAGAGCACAGAAGGAGTGAGGGATCTGGCTGCAAGATAGCAGAAGCAAAGTGAGAATTACAATAATAGTAGTCATGGTCCTATGGATAAGTATCACCTTTGAAGAGTGCATCTCATGTACCGGGCCCTGTGCTCTGTTTTTGCTGGCATTATCTCATTAGGTCTTCTCAATAATCCATAAGGTAAGTTCTTCGATTATGCCAAAGTTAGAGTGAAAACGGCTGCGTGGCTCAGAGAGCTGAGCCCTGACCGGTGTCTCTCTGTCTATACGCCTCTGCAGCGTCTGCCTCCCGTAGGCAACGTGGGAGGAGCAGTGGGTTGAACCCTTGAACATCGGGTTAAGGAGTTGGGCCTTGATGAATAAACAGTAGGGATTCGGCAAGGATTTTGAGCAGCAGAATGATATAAAGAGGATTATGTTTGCGGACTCTTACCCCGGCAGTGAGAGAAAGGAGGCTGGAAGGACACTTGGAATTTTCCAGGGAGTAAGTCATGGGGACCTGACTGCTGAGGGTATAATGGGAACAGAGAGGATGGACAGGGACAAGAGGCATCTTCGAGAGCTTGGGAAGAGCCTGCAGAGGGTGAATAAGATCATTCAGATATTGTCCGGGGGGAGGGGGGGGGTTAACACTGGGAAGATAGTGTAGCTATCAGAAATAGGAAAGGGAGGGAAGGAAGCAGGTTTACTGAAGAAAGTGAGTGAATTGGAGTCATTTGGAAATGATAATGCTAGCAGATCTGATTTTTGGAGATGTTCCTTGGACTGTTGGAAATAAATGTAAGGCATCAGACGTCCGCTGGAGAAGTTCAAGCCTCAGGTAGGCAAACTGTGGCACCCTGTGTGAGACCTGGGACCCCAGGGCTAAAACATACACATTCAAGCATTTAGGCACCCAGGATGCGGGCTGGCTCCCGGCTTGTTTACCCAGCCAGTCCACCTTCCATCCATGTACACCAATCCCATTGATCATCCATGAACGGATAACAAAGGAATATCAGACACTTGAGGAGATTGCAAACATGAATAAGAAAGAACAAACACAAACAAATGACCCCAGAGGAACTGGAGATAATTCAGTGAACCAAAATTACTCGCATCAGTATTCTGCAAGAGATTTGAGACAAAGTTGGATCCATGAAATGAGAACAGGCTTCTATTATAAAAGAACACCAAGCAGTCCATAAAGAAGTCTTTGAAATAAAAGTGATCAGTGTCATAGTAAGGAAATTTGGAGATAGGAGCAACTGGGTGGCTCAGTCAGTGAAGCGTCCAACTCTTGATTTCAGCTCAGGTCATGATCTCAGGGCCTCGAGATGGAGCCTTGCATCGCTTTGTGCTCAGCAGGGAGTGTGCTTCTCCTTCTGCCCCTGCCCCCTCTTGTACTCGCTCTCTCTCTCTCTCAAATAAATAAAATCTTAAAAAGAAAAAAAAAAAAGGAAAGAAAGAAAATTTTGAGATAGAGTCAAGGAAATATACCAGAAAGCATACCAAGTAGTTAAAAAGACCTGAGACATAATGAGAGAAAAGAGAGCCAGATGGCCAATTCAGGAGGGTCACCTTGCTCGGACCAAAGAAATAATACAAGAACGGAAGTTCATGAGTCTACATGTCAAAGAAATCCATTGAGCTCCCAGGACAAGGACCAGAAGAACAACACAGGCTCGTAAAGCTTCCACACCGTGGATAAGGAGATCCTAAGATCTTCCAGAGTTAAAAAAAACAAACAAACAAACAACAACAACAACAACAAAAAAAAAAAAAAACAGGCCACCTGCATGGATGTTGTGGGCATGGGAGCAAAGTGGACAACAGAGACCACATATGAGATGCCCTTCATGTGAAGGGTTCAGTCTTATAGGTCTGCCTTGAACCGCACAGAGAAACTTGGCCATGTACCAGATTTGCATTTTCTCTTACCTTCACCCTGACTTCCAGGAGAAAAGTTCCCATGGGCAGAGCAGTCCCATGGTCGGATGCCATCAGAGGGGAGAGTGATCAGGGAATAGAGTCTCTCCTTTCCTCCCCTCATTTCCTCAGGCTGCACAGAGAATGGTCACTGGCCCACTGAGGACAAGGATCTGGGTCGCCAGACTGTCTGGTGTCCATGATAGGCCAGCAACTTTTGAAATGATAAGGCCTCGGGACGCCTGGGTGGCTCAGTGGGCTAAGCCGCTGCCTTCGGCTCAGGTCATGATCCAAGAGTCCTGGGCTCGAGTTCCGCATTGGGCTCCTTGCTCAGCGGGGAGCCCGCTTCTCTCTCTGTCTCTGCCTGCCTCTCTGCCTGCTTGTGTGTACTCGCTTGCTCTCTCTCTCTGGCAAATAAATTTTTAAAAAATCTTTTAAAAAAAATTAAAAATAAATATAAAAATAAAAAAAAGAAATGATAAGGCCTCAGACAAGGGGAGGAGTTGAATTTGGCTGAGCTTTTCACACTCTGTCATAATGTCCTGTTTATCTGTCTCCTCAGCTGACTGAAAGCTTTAGAAGAGCAAGGCCTCTATCTTATTTAGCATTTTGTACCCTGCATTTAACCTGTCCTAGTGCACTGTGCGGTAAACGCTGAATGAGCAGATGGACAGATGAGAAAGGGATGAATTTTTCCTTTTGTTCCACAGAAAAGGTGACAGTGGCTGCTGGCCGTGCCTCTGCAAAGTATGCACATTCTGTTCCATTATTTAGGGGAAAAAAAAAAACCCTGAATAATTGGGCTCTGTTGTCACTCTTAACAACAGAGAAGACCATTTTGCGTGTCATTCTTCAGAAAAAATTGTGAATAATAAGTTCATCTTTAAGAGAATTACACTGCAAAAAACAAACAAAAACAAAAATTAAAACGTGGCATTTTTCATACACTGCTCTCCCTCACAGGGCATCTTTCCTTCACTTCCGGGACTGACTTCCTGTGGCTGCTCCTTAGTAGGTCTGTTAAAGCTATCTTCTTTGCCTGTGGTTTTCCAAATACACTGACCCTCCCTATGAGGGCTTTGAAGCCCCAGACGGGAACATCTCTGAATAACTCACTTCCACCATTGTTTCCCAGGGGATCCTACCATCCTTGATTTAAAGCCTTAATCCGGTCTATGAACCTTCTCCCAAATGCCATCACAGACATCAAAGGCCAGTGCCCTCCAACCCACGGGCAACTATTTACCTCACATGACACGAGTTCTCAGTATCTCACAAGAGCTTCCATCTCTCCTGACCTTTTTGCTCCTGGATCCAGATCGAGGCATTTCAGACCACAGTTGCTGCTCCCTGGAGTGCAGATCAAAGTCAGTGACATTTTTTTGGTCTCTAATGTTAAGCACCAGACTCTTCCTTAGAATTCCCATCTCTTGGCAGTTTCTTTTTTGCCCAAGACCCTGTGGTAATAAGATGATGCAAGTGAATTGAGCCAGTCCTATTCTTGGAAAATTCTTCCTCTGTCTTGTTCTTCCTCTCATCACCAGGTTGGTCCAGTCCGCCTCCCTAGATTTTTAAAATAGGCTGTGACACAAGAGACACAGCCAATAGTAACTTTCATTTTTCTTGATTTATCCTCTTTGCTTACTTTCTCTTCAGGGACTTCAGAAGAGGGTATAACTGAAGGTCTAGGCGGGAGACCTAGTGTGGTTTGAGCCATGTCATGGTTTGAGCACCCATGTCTTTTCGCTCATCTATGTATGTCTGTAGATATCTTTTGATACCCTATGTCCTTGTGACATACCAAGCCTCTCCAGAAATTTCACCTCCTTCATAAGAAAGACTCTGCCTTGGGGAGCCTAGGTGGTGCAGTTGATTAAGACTGACTCGGCTTTGGCTCAAGTCATGATCTCAAGCCCTGCATCAGGCTCAGCACAGAGTCTGCTTGAGATTCTCCCTCTCCTTCTGCCCCTCCTGCTTATGCTCTCACTTTCTCTCTCTCATAAATAAATAAATTTGCTTAAACTAGATAACACCCCGAAACTCAGGCTGCCCAGTTCAATTTTCCAATTTTCCTTACACTGTGACCCTATCACCACCATCTTGACTAATTTAGTAAATGTACTCTTAGATGTTTTTCCTTTTCTCTTTCTCAGATGGCTGTTTTTCTTGGGGGGGGGTGGATATCTAGATAGATATCTAGATTAAGAGAGAGAGAGAGAGAAAGAGAAGGTGAGAATGGTCTTCCATTCAATCATTTCAATTCAAAGGTTTGTTGATGTCTTCGTATTTTACCATTATATTGCTCATAGTACATATTCACCATGCTGAAAACCCTTGACAAAATCTCTACATTCCTGTTCATGGTTGCCAAAACAAGTAAACAAACGAAAACCACCCAACTTCCCAAATACAGAGTTCAACTACTATCTCAGTCGTCATTTGCTGTGTGACCTTAAGCAAGTCATTAGCCTTTTCTCTGTATCCTGAATAATACCTGAATTGAAGGACCAGGTGATTTCTAAGGTCCCTTCCAGCTCTATAATTCAAGGACTTTATGCCTGAGATAGGTGTCTGTCTCTTAAAAATGAAATGACAATATAACACAATGGCTCTCTCATAGTTCCTGGACACACAACAAATGAAAATTTGCCACAAAATGGATTGCAGAAGTCAGAAAAAGAGCAATGAGAATGGTGCAAATGTCAAGAGCTATCTGGGAAGACAAGTTCCTGGGCTCAACTGTGTGTCTCACTGAGGTTCCAAGCTGATAACATTTGCCTACCTGTAAGCTGTTGAGGGCAGGGGGTGAGGGGTAAATTTCATGACTATCAAAAAAGACTTTGAAACACTTGGATAAAATGTACCATATGAGGACTAAATACTCTAATTGGGCCTTTTCTGTCTCATTATTTGCCAGTGAAACTAATCCTGCTGATCTCTAGATAATAGGGGAATTTAGAAATAGAATTCTATGCTCAGATAAAATCCAAATGTTCACCCTTGACCATTAATAAGTGTTACATGTATGAGAATTGAGGTGTTCCATTTTCCCTGAACTACAAAGTGTTTTGTTGGAGCTTATATTTCACCCCCCAAAATACACTTTGCTAAAATGTTTACAGTGGAGTAGGGTCCTTGTGGAAGGGAGCTGATGAGGTGAGGGTTGTGTGCAAACACGCGGTGGGGAGTCTGGATGGGTTTACAGTAAGCACAAGCGCCCCACTGGGACAGCAGCCTTTTACTTCTCACTGGGGGGCGGGGGGAGGTGCAGCAGAGGGGGTCTGCCATTGACCGGGTGCTGCAGCCCCAGAAATCAATTCGACGCTAATGAGGGCTGCAGCTGGGAACAGAGGAGCAAGTGGGAGTTTACAGATGCTGTAGCTAGTCTATCCAAAGCCACGATGGAAGCATAAGAAATGGCAACCACCATGTCTGTCCACTTCCCCTGTGCACACGACAAACTCAAAGTTGGATAAGAGAAGCCAGCATCAAAGGCACAAAGCAGAGGCTGACATATAGGCAGCTTTCCTGGTTGAAATGGAGGTTTTAACTAATTCGTTAGCCAAAAGCACAAGTAGCACCCGATAAGACAAATAAGCGAAAGAAAGAAAGATGATTTTTTTAAACACCGCATGTCTTTGAGAACACTGAAAATTCAACCAGAGAAAGGAAAAGTAACGTACTTACAGATATTGTCATCTCTTGTAGACCAAAGATCACAAACCAATGATCCATAAGAGAAATCTCGCCCAATGGTATGCTTTCCTTGATTGACCTAGGATTGGCTTTGTGTGTCTTGTTGTGTTCTATTTTGCTTTCATTTCGAAAGACTTCAGTGGGTTATGAGGACTACGTGATGTATGACTCCACATGCGTGTTCTCAGTGATATGCTCCCCAGTTCACCAAATGCCCTACTGCTTCCATGTGCTGAGGCACAACCACACATTTCTGCAGCTGGGCTTGTCCCACAAGTGTTCTAAATTTGATATCCTGATGTAGAGCATCAAGATTTCTTAGTAAAGCTAGGCAAGAATCTATGGGCCAGAGAATGGATACTTCTGGTCCTGAAGGACAGTGTCTGCTCTTGAGGGTTGCTTGAACCCAAGGCTTGCAAGAGGTGGCAGACTCCTTCCGCTGAAAGCCCTTAACATTATGGAAGACTCTGGCTTTGGGAAAGATTAATTGTCTAATTGCATCTTAAGTGGAAGGCAAACTAGGTGTGTGTATGCATATGTGTGTGTGTTTGTGTGTGTGTGTGTGTGTGTGTGTGTGTGTGTACTCTATCATCTTTATATATATCAGCTTGTTATATATGTATACGTATATATCAGCTTTACTGAAATATAATTCACATACCATTCAATTTACCCATTTAAAGTACACAATGCAATTATTTTCAGTATATTCACAGATATGTACAATCATCACCACAGTCAATTTTAGAACTTTCTCATTAACTCAAAAAGAAACTCTGAGAAACAAACTAAGAGTTTTAGAGGGGAGGGCTGTAGGGGGTTGGGTGAGCCTGGTGGTAGGTCTTAAGGAGGGCACGTATTGCATGGAGCACTGGGTGTGGTGCATAAATAATGAATTTTGGAACATACACACACAAAATTAAATAAATTAAAATTTTTTTTAAAAAAAAGAAAAGAAACCCTGTATCTTTTAGCAGTCACTCCCTGCTCTGCCCACCCCAGACAACAATTAGGATATACTCTGTCTCTGTAGATTTGCCTATTCTGGGCATTTCATAGAAATAGAATCACATAAGGGTGTCTGGGTGGCTCAGTCAGTTAAGCGCCTGCCTTTGGCTCATGTTTTTGAGTTGTTAGAATTCTTATATATTTTGGACACAAGACTTTTATTGGATATATAACTTGCAAGTGACTTTTTCCATTCTTTCACATTTTTTTTAAAGATTTTTATTTATTTATTTGACAGAGATCACAAGTAGGCAGAGAGGCAGGCAGAGAGAGAGGAGGAAGCAGGCGCCCCGCTGAGCAGAGAGCCCGATGGGGAACTCGATCCCAGGACTCTGGGATCATGAACTGAGCCGAAGGCAGAGGCTTTAACCCACTGAACCACCCAGGCATCCCTATCTGTCACATTTTTGATAGTGTCCTTTGATGCATAAAAGTTTTAAATTTTGATAACCTCCAATTCATCTATTTTTTGTTTTGTTGCTCCATATTTTGGTGTCATATTTACTACTCCATTGCCAAATCTGAGCTCACAAAGATTTATCCCTATGTTTTCTAAGAGTTTTACAGTTTATAGTTATTATATTTGGTTCTTTGACCCATTTTGAGTTAATTTTTATATATGGTGTGAGGTAAAGGCCCAACTTCATTCTTTGGCATATGACTATCCAGTTGTTCCAACACCACTTGTTGAAAAGACTATTCTTTCCCCATTTAATGGTCTTGACACCCTTATAAGTTTCTTCTTAAGGTCATTCCTAAGTTTGTGACACAGATATCCCCAGATTCTTAATCTTCATAAACCATCCCTTTCTTCAATCTCATGTAATATAGTAAGAGTTCTAAGCTCATGGATGTATATATGTCATCCTATTATCAAGGATTCTCCTAAATCTTCAGGTTTCTCCTAAATCTTCCTAAAAGCCACCAGGAAATACTTAGATATCCAATAGGTGTGTCCCACTAATCACTTGCCAGAAAATGCAGCCGCCTCTCTCTCTCTCTGCTCTCCTATTTCTGCCATTTTATTATGGTTTCTGAATGCTGTTTCTCTTCTTGGATTTTTGGGTCACAAGCGTAGCCACAAACCTTATTCCTAGTTCCCAGAGCATGGCTAAGGCTATGCAGTAACACCTAACACAATTTTACTGAAGGCATGGAGTAAGCAGAAGGAAATTACAACATACAGGCCATTAACATGCAGCTGGATACCGAGTATTCCTGTCCTAGGTTCCACCCACCATGCCCATCCAAAGCATCCCCTCGATATTTCCCACCTTAGTCCTCTGTCCATTATCCCAGTGGCGATATTGGTAAATCTTTCCCTCATAAACATATCCTTTACCAGTCCCTATTCAGTCTTTGCCAGAAGGAGAAGAAACCCCTTTCTTCCTTGAAGTCACCATCAATATAATCTCACAAAGATATACTTCTGCTCATAGCAAGCATTTTTTATATTATTATGGACTGCAGTTAAGTCCTCTGTATCTTAAACATTCCATCCCAGAAAAAGATCTGGCTTTAATTTGCAGAACTAGAAAGCTCACAAAAATGTCTTTCCCCAATCATAACAGCTGTGTGCTCTCAGATAGGAAATCAGTGTCTACTTCTAGCTAAAAAAAAAAAAAAAAAAAAAAAACAAAACAAAAAACAAAAAAACTTCTGGCCTCTTTGAAATGCAGATAGTCACCCTCCTATCCTTATTCTGGCCATCAAACAGGACATCAAATATTGGGGTACAGTCTCCTGGAAACTTGTTAGGGAAACTTGTGTGTCACAATTGCTTTCCCTCAACTCTATGATTAATTCTTCAATTAGAAATATTCTTACTTAAGGAATTTTTTAAGAGTTATGTTGTACTTCTAATTTGGGCTTCAAAAAACTATATTCTTATTTTGGATAGGCTCTCATTAAGCTTCATGATCATTTCCCTTATGGTTCTTTCTGGTAAGTAAGTAAGAATCACTTTGTGGCTCTATATATTGTCCTACCAAAGCAGAAAGGCAATCACACATATCACTAGTCAAATTGGTAGAAAATTGAGAGCACCCAAATGCCTTTAACAAGAATGATGGGAATATAAGTGACATGCATTTGTGGTGTGTGTGTGTTTACCCAGATAAACTTCTGAGTTATTTAGTCCAATATCATTTGAAAGGAAAATGGAACTGATTTTTAACAAAACATATTTTACTCGGGATGCTATAAAAATAAATTTGAGGGAAAAAATAAATCTTGGAAGTAGACAGTTAATGGTAATAATCTCCTAGATCTAAAAAATGCATTACCGGCAAATTGAATGCTGGCAACTCCGTTAAAAATAAATAATGTTCTTTTTGTTCCAAAACAAGAATTGATCCTCCTCAATTCTTCATTATTAAAATTCAGAAAACAAATAGAACTATTTCCTATTCTGAGTAATTCATATTCTTGCATCCCAAGTGCTTTAACAGAGAGCCCGGCGTAGGATAGAAACTTACACAAGGGGCGCCTGGGTGGCTCAGTGGGTTAAGCCACTGCCTTTGGCTCAGGTCATGATCCCAGGGTCCTGGGATCGAGCCCCACATCGGGCTTTCTGCTCAGCAGGGAGCCTGCTTCCTCCCCTCTCTCTGCCTGCCTCTCTGCCTACTTGTCATCTCTCTCTGTCAAATAAATAAATAAAGGGCAACCCTCTTATACTGTTTGTGGGAATGCAAGTTGGTACAGCCTCTTTGGAGAACAGTGTGGAGATTCCTCAAGAAATTAAAAATAGAGCTTCTCTATAACCCTGAAATTGCACTACTGGGTATTTACCCCAAAGATACAGATGTAGTGAAAAGAAGGGCCATCTGTACCCCAATGTTTATAGCAGCAATGGCCACGGTCGCCAAACTGTGGAAAGAACCAAGATGCCCTTCAACGGACGAATGGATAAGGAAGATGTGGTCCATATACACTATGGAGTATTATGCCTCCATCAGAAAGGACGAATACCCAACTTTTGTAGCAACATGGACGGGACTGGAAGAGATGATGCTGAGTGAAGTAAGTCAAGCAGAGAGAGTCAATTATCATATGGTTTCACTTATTTGTGGAGCATAATAACATATAACATGGAGGACAAGCAGAGATGGAGAGGAGAAGGGAGTTGAGGGAAATTGGAAGAGGTGGTGAACCATGAGAGACTATGGACTCTGAAAAACAGTCTGGGGTTTCTCAAGGGGCAGGGGGGTGGGAGGTTGGGGGAACCAGGTGGTGGGTATTAGAGAGAGCACGGATTGCATGGAGCACTGGGTGCAGTGCAAAAACAATGAATACTGTTACACTGAAAAGAAATTAAAATTTTTTTTAAAAAATGGAGACCACAGGGATAGATTAACCTTTGAGACATTTGGCTGGGAAGGAGAGGCAAGAGCCAGAGTGGCAATTGGAAGGGGCTGGGAATGGGGTCAAAAAAGGATATTTGGAAGACTGGAATAGCCAGTCTTATGAGGAACCAGATGATAGGGAGATATTAAATATATAAAAGTGGGGAGGAGTATCAGTCCTTGTCCAGAGAGGGTACTATGGCCCCTCATTATAAACAAGTACCCCCAATTCTGTTGTGTCTGGGGCAAAGCCCACTCCAGAATGCACCCAACTACCTTCATGCCTTCACCTAAGCAGCCACCAGAGGAAAGTGCACAGCTGAGAGCTCCATGTAGGAAGCAGTCTCCCCCAGCCTCTGAGGTGCGTACCTCACCTCCTCTCCTCTCTCCTCCCCCCTCCACAGTCTGCTGATGTCCTCACCCCAACTTTATTGGAGATTGGAAAACATTAAAGATGATTTTTAAAAAAAGAATTTGCCACCTCACCTCACAGTTTTTGAAATTTTAAAGTTTGCTTTTCCCTCACTTTTTGGTCACAGAGCCCTGTCTCCTGTAGCCAATTCCAGAGACGTGCATTGCCAGGAGCATCCTTGCAAACAGACAAGTTCATTCTTCTGTTTTTGAAATCTACTTTATAGACAATAATCAGGAGAGAAAGGCTTCAGGTTTCTAGGTTTATAAACTATTTGCGTTTTATAGAGCCAGCAGACCTATGGAAATGTGTGTGCCTGTTTTAGATTTCACAGTGATGGGGGTTGGGTGGGCAGGGCGACAGGCAACGAACTCCTACACAATAAGGGATTTTCCTGCCCCCACGGTCAATGGAGTCCCCATCCAGGCATTTCTTCCCCCAGTTCTGATAGTGAATAGACCAGGGCCTGAGAAAGGTATGCTTGTCAGGAGTTCAAAAACCCTGGGAATGAGGATTTGGGTATGCCACTAGGAAGACACTGAGGCCAACAGAGGTGATAGCCGAGGGCAAGAGGAATTTTAAATAGATAGTGAAGTGAGGAGAGAATGGGTACCACTGAGAGCCTCCTGTGTCCCCCTAACTTCCCTTTCCTCAGTTTCCCCTCCAAAAGTGAGGCTCGCTGGCACTAGGAAGGGCTACTTCTGGAACCTATGCAGACGGGTGGACTGGACTCTGGTTGCCAGGGTGGTGGTACACTCTGACTGCCCCTTGGGAAAGACCTAGGTTCTGCTGCCAGGGTTGCCCGAGCTGAGAGCCTCCAGCTGAGCCCCTCTGGGATCCACAGCAGGGCAGGAGCTGAGGCCGGGCTCAGATGCTGAGCACGGCCAGGGTACTAGGGTCTGGTGATTTCTGCCCCAAAAGATCTTGAATAGGCATCTTTGCTCTAGAGCACCACAAAAGGTGGGCTTCGTATCATCCGAGTTGTGATTTGAGGCTCCCCCTGTCTAATCCTTCATCCCTTCTGTACCTTTTCTAGGTGTCAGATCAGGACCACAGACAAGGCTTTTCTTCCCCAGTCCTGCTCCCTCCCCCGAGCTCCCTTTATTGCTACTCCTCAACAAACATCTTGTGCCCCTAACGCAAGTCTCGGTGTCAGCATCCTGAATGGTTCACATGGCACAGACGGGTAAAGAATGTGAGATCCAGGACACAAGTGGACAATCCCCTCACCCTATACCAATTCTGAACCAAGACTTGTTGGTCATTCTTTCTCAATACATTATACATCGGCTATTATGTTCCATCTTCATTATCTGGTTTGAGCCTTTACTCCAATTCGCCTTCATATTTATTTAACTACATAGCATTTTAACTTCTAAAAATAATACAAGGTAGAATTCAAACAGGACAGAGCTAAAAACCCATCCTTTTATATTCTAATCTTAATCCCCAGAATTAAGCGTTCATTTGTGTGTTCCTCCAGATTGACATATATTCCTATATATCAGTGGGATTATAGTAAACATTGTTATCCAACCTGCTGGGTATTTTAAAATTAAAATTTATTTTGGACTGATGAACCTTTTTCAATATCAATATATGTAACTCTATTTCATTCTTTTTTTAACAGCTGTTATCATAACTTAGTAAATCATGTCACTGAAGAATTTTTATTTCCAGGATTTGCCTATTGTATATACACGGCTGCTGTGAATCTCCTTGTATTTATTTTTCTGGGAACTGATGTCCCATGTTCTTGTCCATTTTTTACTGGAGTGTTTGCCTTTTTCATACTGATTTTTTAGAATTCTTTATATGTTAAAGATACTAGCTCGGGGCACCTGGGTGGCTCAGTGGGTTCAGCCTCTGCCTTCGGCTCAGGTCGTGGTCTTGGGGTCCTGGGATCGAGCCCCGCATTGGGCTCTCTGCACAGCGGGGAGCCTGCTTCCTCCTCTCTCTCTGCCGGCATCTCTGCCTACTTGTGATCTCTCCCTTTCTCTGTTGAATGAATAAATAAAATCTTAAAAAAAAAATGATACTAGCTCATTTTCCGATGCGTAGTTTTTGGTCTTCTGACATTGCCTGCAGTATGTTTTTCTTTATGAGATTTAAAATTTGTACATGGCCAAATTTATGAGTATTTTCTATTACGAATTTTAGGTTTGGAGACTTGCCTTGAAAGGTCTTCTCTGTATCAACAGCATGAAAAACAAATCACTTATGTATATTTCTAGTACATTTGTAGTTTTCAGTATTTAAATCTTTTCTTTTCTGGAGTTCATTTTAGCATAAGCAATCTAGTTTTATTTTTATCCGAATGACTGCGTTGAGAACAGAACAAGCCATCTTTCCCCCAAGGATCTGAAATACCACCTTTGGCACATTCTAAATTCCCATAGTATTTCTTCATTACCAAGCTCCTTGGTCCCTTTAGGATCCGAACAAAACCTCTGTCAATTGCCAGTTTGCGAAAAGATGAATGAAATAAACAACATAATGGAAACAATCACCTAGATGTACATCAACAGGAAAGTTCTCCAAGGTCCTCATGGCTCGTACAGAGTGCTGGGTGGAAGGTCAAATCAGATGGTCCACATGTTGAGTGGGTGCCAGGCAAACAGGCAAGGAGGCACGGATGGGGCCAATGTGGGTTCTCGCCGCCCTCTTTCTGTGAAATCCTTCCCATTAGAGTTCCTGGATTTTATGAAAGCGTGGTGGTTTTTAATGAGTGCATAACTCCAGGAAAGCTTTGCACTTCAAAGCCTGTTGCTATTACAGCCGCTGCATTAGTAAAGTAAGTAGGGGGATCAGTTGCTCACAAAAACTTTGAGTGTCTTATGGCATTCCTCTGCCGCGAGACAGCCTTTCTGAAGGTGATCGCAGACGGACAGGGCCCTGCATCTTTGAAGTATACTCAATGCTGAATCAATTCAGGAACTTACAGATACAAGTTACCAGCCTGTGTTTATTCACATCCCAGAGAAGGGTTTAATTAATGTAATACATATTGGTCAATTCTTTGCTTTTAAACTTTACCTTTGGCCCATCAGCAGATCAATATGTATTTTAATCTTCTTCTGTTTTAGAACTGGTTTTAAGACTCACAGCAGAGGCCCAGATTTCACAATCATTAATTGCTATTATCAGTCCCTCTCATTTCCTAAACATCAGCAGTTTCTTAAAATTCTGCTTTCATTCCTTTAAGTTACCCCTCCTGTTCCTCACTTGGTTCTGTAGTGTCTTTCAACCAAGTACAGAGTTTACAACTAGCCAATAATGGGAAGAAAGGACTGTCCCGCGATTTGCCTTTGATCCACTCATCTGACTTCATCCACAGCTGCACACAAAACTCAAGAAGCGGTCCAGCCACTTCTCGATGGATGCTGCCAAGCACTTTTCCAAGGCTCAGGTGGGTCTGCCAGAGGGTAGGAGACTCATATTCTTTTCCTCTCTCTTTTATGTAAGTACTGAATTATCATCTTGGGATGGCCAATTATTCTACATGACACAGTATAGCCTCTTTGTTCCTCAATTGCCAGTATTTTCTAGCGTATTAAAGTTGGGGGCTGTCTAGAGAGTCTGCCATTTCCTCATTGCATAACTGGGACAGGTCACTTAACCTCTGTGGGTTGAAATATCCTCATCTGTAAAAGGGAATCATAAAAGGGCAGTTTGGGAAATTATGAGATAAATATGAATAATGTGCTCTGCACAGAGCCTGCCGATCGGGGACTGTCCCTATTCACATTGTTTGTATCACTGGTGTCCTGTAGACTAAATAAAGGGTACTGACTGAATGCGAGGAAGTAATCTGACTACATGGTCAGCTGGCTTCCCTGCAAATGCGTCTCTTACTCGATTTAGGAAGGAATCTGTGTGACTCATCAAGACAGCAACAACCACACAGCTTTTTCACTCAGTGTATCGCAACATTTCCATTTTCCATCATGTCCATTTGCCCCATCGTGGCGCCTCCCTTCTTGTGGTGCTGTCTTCAAACAGTCCTTTGCATTTTTCTAGTTAATTTTATTTTAAACATAAAAGCATACACATGCATAGTAGAAACTTAGAAATATGTAAAAGTATAATGGAATAAACATAAATTATGAAGAAAATTTAAAAATATTCATAATTCCACTTCTGGTAGTATTTCAGTGTGTTTTCTCTCAAATAAGCACTGGTGTAGGTATTTACATAATACAGACATGGGGAAACAGAACAAGTCATTTCCCATAGAGAAAAACAAGCTTGATTCTGAAATGTAAATCCATTTGTTTAAGAGTCCATAGTAGTTTTAAACGTAGCACCATGTTTGCCATCGTTGGATAAAATCAACCTCCTTAAGTTCACATATCTGAAAATCTGTGAAGTCAACAAGAACAGCTTCCATATACAATTTATGTCCTATTTTTTGATCAAACACCAAATTATGAGAACTTTGCAATATCAGTAAGTATTCTAGGAAGTCATGATTCTTACTATAGACCATTTATGAACATAAAATTTATTGGACAATCCTTTATTTTGCTTTTACAAGTGATGCATATCACACAGAGAAATCTTAGTATATACCTGGTTGTTTTCTTAGGATTTCTAAGATTCCAAGAAGTTGGATCAAAGGTAATGAACTTACTTAAAGATTATTACATACATATATATGGTCAAATGTTTTCCAGAATGATTCCACAGTGGCAAAGAGTTATCATCATTTAAAAAAACCCTCCCTCATTCGATAGGCACGAAGCTGTATTTCATTCCATCCAGTGTGGTGTGCTTTCTGAGCCCCGGATGTCTACACTTTCTCTGACCATAATAGGCTAGGGCTCTGAATCATCTGTGGTAACTCACACAGGTCCTGGCAGGACCTACCTTCTTGTCTTGTTAGCCACCCAGGCTCTACGATTTCGAAGCCATACTGACCCATTTTGCTTGACGTGATACCATACTGTGGTCTCTTCTGACAGGGAGGATTGTGGACTCCCTTGACCTGTATCCCGCAATGGATTAGAAAAAGCTATTTATGCTGCTTCTGGGCTTTGGGATGGAAAGATGGGTTCTGAGATTTCTGGTTTCCCCACTTCAGATTCCCAACTTCTTTATCTTACAGCTGGAGGTAGAGTTGACACAGTAGTGCTTAGTTTCCGAAGGCCAACACACACACACACATGCACACACACGCGCACATGCACACACACATACAAACACACAGATTTTAGTTCTTATCTTCCTATGTTTGGGTGAATAAACATAAGTAAAGTGATTATTATAGACAGTCCTCATCTCAGGCAATCACATCCATCTCAATGAGCAGATTATTATGACTCCTTACACAATTATCTGGCTCAAAGAGATTTCCCAAACAGTATTTATCAAGGAACAACTGCCTGTGGGACTTTGGGAGCAGAACTGAAGATCCCTAAAAAGGTGCTAAGTACCTACTAAGCTACTTTCCTAGATATTCTCTACATACTCCAGAGATTCACACACAAACACACATACCAAAATTTACCACAAAACCCGTGATACAAACCACATAAAAAATAGGAAATATTATATTATTACCAGGTATCAAAACTTCAGGAAAAGAGTCTAGGAAATAAGCTTAAAATAGTAATAATGTCATAGTTTTAAAAAGAAAAGCCAGATATTACTCTAAAATTAAAGGTATAAGAAGAGAAAGGAGGGCTCTCACTGATTTGGCAGGAATTGTGTCCTGTACACCCAAGGGACAGACAACAAGGGGAAAGAGGTAGACACCAACACACAACCTTAAAAAGTGTCAATTATTTAAGGGGAAAGAGGAAAAGGAATCAGAAAAGACGGTTCTATCAAAGAAGTGGGAGGTGAACTAGCATGATGAATTCATGTGGAAGCTACAATCTGAGCTTCAGGAAACAGGAACAAGCCCACAGTTAAGCACTGCACAAGAAGTCTAGGATAAAAACTGACATGACTGGGTGGATTTATGAGTCGGAGGTGACTTCAAGAGAGAACAGAAGTCACTGCCTTTTGAGAGACTTTTCTAGAGATGCCCTCACTGTCACAGCACTTTCTTCTAGAATCCACCGCATCTCCACAGGCTCTTCCGGCCGCCTCCTTCGAGCTGGTGGTGACCCACACAAAGGGCCTTGCTCTCTCTACACACAGATGACTGTGGGGAGGTGGGCCACAAAGATTCAAGAGTTCCAAGCTCAGCTTTTTTAGGTTCTTGAACTGGGAAAGTTTGTGAACAGGAGCTATGGTGGCCATGCCCCCAGCCACGCAGAAATGGAGCTGAGAGGGCCAGTCAGCAGAGAGAGAGAACAGAGGAGAGTAGCTGTGGTGAGGAACCAGGGAGCCCAGATGCAGATGACAAAGAGGCTGCCTTGTAACAAGGACTCTCTGCTTCCTCTGCAGGCTGGGCTGCACTCCTTGCCTTGGGGTTCCAGGAATCATCCTGCTTTCCTTCCAGTAATTTTCATTGAGATCCATGCCTCGTCAATGGAATTACCCCTCATCGGGGACGGTGACTACTCTGTGCCATTTAGCTGTGTGCAAATATTCCCTCACAAGCTCAGCAAGAAAAAAGGGTGTCATTACCTCCTTTCTTCCTGAGGGGGAACTCAAGTTCCCGAGGTTAAATAACACGCGGAAAAGTCACACAGCCACTGAGTGAATTTGGTTCTAAATTCTCACACTCCAGGATGTGAAGGCCATCCAAGCTCAATTCCTGCTGACTGATAAGAAATCCTGAGAAGTGCAGAGAGGCTGTATCTGTGCTATTTGCTCTTCCTTTCTATTAAGTTCTAAACAGAACACCTTAATTTGCACCACCCATACCTCAGCATTCCGTACATTCCGCAAGAGAGGAAGTGCATCAGAGAAAGCCAGAAGCTTCCCAAAAGAAGTCTGCATTCTCCCAGTTCGTGGAATAAACTACAACTACAATATGAACTTTATCAGAAGTTCTTAAGAGACTCCAACAGAAGTATAAACCTTTTTCAGTTATTAAAAGAATCGAAAGCTTTTCATTGTGCATGAAAAAGACAAACTCCTCCCTTTCAAATTATTCAACTTTATAGTACAATTCCTTCGGCTGGGAGGAGAACTTCAGACACTTTTTCAAATAACCCCAACCATTTAATCTGTACCTTTGGGAAGTCATGCTGAGAGTATATGGACAAGAGACAGACAGAGCAAGAAAAGAGGGGGGGGGAGGGGGAGGAGAAGGGAGAAGAAAAGGTAAGGCATTGTTTCTGAAGTAGTAAGAATCTCCCAGTTTTTCTGGCCTACTTTAAAATGAACTGGGTATTTCTACCCACAAAGAACACCTTAACATTGTTTAGGTAGTAGCTGCACCTGAAAAATCTTCTGCCTGTCTACTCCAGGTAAATCTTTCTGTTTGTCATCCCCTTACAAATAAATCAGGACCACTTGCATTAAATAGACACTTTCACTAGAAGCTAAGATGCTGTCTTAGTTAGCTCAGGCTGCTATAACAAAATGCCATAATCTAGATGGCTTAATCCACATTTATTTGGAGGCTGCCTGGAGGCTGGGGAAGACCAAGATCAAGGTGACAGCCCATTCAGTTCTTCCAGAGGGCTGTCTGCGTGGCTTGCAGACGGCTGCCATCTTGCTGTGTCCTTACAGTGGGGAGAGACTCTCACTCTTCCCCTTCTTGTAAGGCCAGTAATCCCATCACGAGGGCCCTCCCTTCAAGACTTCAACTAACCTTAATTACCACACAATAACCCACCATCACACTGGGGGCTAGGGCTTCAATATACACATTTTGAGGAAACACAATTCAGTCTATAACAGATGCTTTGAACTGAATATTTAAAAAGAAAAAAAGAAAAGAAAAACTCTGTGAGCAACATCCCAGAATATGACTGCTATGATATTATAACAGGATACAAATGTCTATACAAGTAGAATAATAAGCCTTGGACAAATGCCAAGGACCTTCTATAATTGGGGAAGGTGGGAGAAAAGATCTTTGAAACGGTTTGAGCCATGACAAATGGCTTTTAAGAAAATAGTTTTAGTAGGTTTCCATTGAAAGAGAATCCAGACTGGAAAACACGGGAATGGTGGGGAACAGAGGCCCTATTTGTAGGCTATTGTCTCAGGAATGGAATCCAGACACTGAGGGTGCTGTGGGGAGAGGAACGCATCAGCTGCCGCACCCTTTCTCTGGGCCATGAGTTATAAGACCACTAAGACTATGGGAAGCTCAAGAACTTTGACTTGAGTCCATTTTAAGAATTGGTTCTGGAACCTCTGAACTCTTGAAAAATAGCATGTAGTTTCAGAAATTTAGTTGCTTGAATCCACTTGGGGAGGCTAATTATTCTTGTGTTCAGAAAACTACTTCAATAGACTTTGGTTCTATGAAGGTAAAGCCAAGATTCTAATTTGAAATTTAAAATTTCCAGAAAACATTAACTGCTTTGTGTAATTATATCTAAGACTCGATTTATTATGTGGCAGTAGACTGTGGCTAGGAAGTAGGTTGGAAGGAAAGTTGACGTTATTTTCCCCTCTCTTTCTAGGACTCACTGTACAGATAGAGTACTTGGACTCTGAGTAAAGGAGACATTCCACAGAGCACACCCATTGTGGGGAGGTAATTTGGCCTCTGAAACATGGCAGCAGACCAAGAAGAGTGACTCTGTGGAAGGGCTTTTCTAAGAACATTAGGAGTTTTTAATATTGTTTCCAGTTTAAAAACTTTTCTTTTTCTATGATAAAATTCCCTTCAGTTAGTCTAAGTCTTCATCAAAGTTTTGCTAAACACACAGCCTGGTCTTAGTAAAAAGACTGAATTAATAATTCAAAAAATTAACAGTAAATATTTAAAATAACTTAAATAGTAAATTTTATGTTTTATATATTTTACCTAAATTTTAAAAGTTTTTTTAATAGTTTTTTAAGCTTCCCATTAGGAAACCCCAGGTCCAAATATCCTCACTGGTGGATTCTATTAAATGCCTACCGAAAAATTAACATACATTCTTTCCAAACTCTTCCAAAAAATAGAATAGGATAAAGAATTTCTCAATTCATTCTACGAGCCCATTATTACCCTAATATCAAACACATCACAAGAAAATAAAACTTCAGACCAATATAACAGAGCAGAATTTTCAATAAATTTTAGCAAATGGAATTCAGTGACATAAAAAAAAATTATACACTACACCATAACCAAATGAGAATTATTCCAGGAATGCAAGGTTGGTTTAACATGTGAAAATCAATCAAGGGAACACATCATATTAAGGAATAAAGAACAAAAACCACATAATCATCTCAATAGATTCACAAAAGTCATTTGACAAAAAGCTCATCCTAAAATTCAGATGGAATTGCAAGAGACCCAAAATAGCCACACACTACATACATAAGGAGTTTGAGGACTACAACTCTGCAAATGCAAAATTAATTTCAAAGCTACAGTAAGCAAAAAGTGCAGTACTGGCTAAGAAGAAACATACATGATGAATGTAATACAACCAAGAGTCCAGAAATAAGCTCTTATAGTTACAATCAAGTGCCAAGACAACTCCATGGAGAAAGCATAGTCTTTTAACCAGTGGTGCTGGGACAAGTGGATACCCACATGACAAAGAATGAATTTGGACCCCTACCCGATGCTACATACATAAATTAACTCAAAATGGATCCTTGACCTAAATATAAAAATTAAAGTTGTAAGACCCTTAGAAGAAAACAGAGTAAGGCACCTGGGTGACTCAGTGGGTTAAGCCTCGGCCTTCAGCTAGGGTCATGATCTCAGGGTCCTGGGATCAAGCCCCACATTGGGCTCTCCACTCAGTGGGCAGCCTGCTTCCCCCTCTTCCTCTGCCTGTCTGCCTACTTGTGATCTCTCTCTGTCAAATAAATAAAATCTTAAAAAAAAAAAAAGAAAAAAAAAAACAGAGTAAATCTTTGTAAACTTGGGTTAGGCAGTGATTTCTTAGAGATAACACCAAAAGCATAAGTAATAAAAGAAAAAAATTGGTAAATTGAACTTAACGAAAGCTAAAAATTTTTGTAATTTCTAAGGACAGTATTAAATAAGTGAAAAACAGTACACAAAATGGAAGAAAATATTTGCATATATGTATAGCACTTGTATCCAGAACATATAAAGAAATTTTACAACTCAAAAATAAAAAAAAGAAAAGAATAAACCAACTAAAACAGGCAAAATGCTTGAATAGACATTTCTCCAAAGAAGATATACAAATGGCCAATGAGCACAAGCAAAGATACTCAACACCATTAACAATTAGCAAATGCAAACCAAAACCATGATGAGATGTCACATCATACCCACTAGAATGGCTACTATAAAAAAGATGGACAACGTGGGGTGCCTAGTTGGCTCAGTCAGTTGGGCATCCAACTCTTGATTTTGGCCCAGGTCATGATCTCAGGGTCATGAGATCAAGCTCCACGGCAGGCTCCCCACTCAGTGGGAGTCTACTTGAGATTCTCTCCATTTCGTTCTGCCCCTTCTCTCTCTCTCTCATAAAAAAAAAAAAAAAAAAAAAAAAGATGGACAGGGACACCTGGGTGTCTCAGTCAGTTAAGTGTGTGCCTTCAGCTTAGGTCATGATCCCAGAGTCCTTTTTCAGTGGGGAGCCTGCTTCTCCCTCTGCCTGCTGCTACCCCTGATTGTGCTCTCTCCCTCTCTGACAAATAAATTAAATATTAAAAAAAAAAAAAAGATGGACAAGTGCTGACAAGGATGTGGAGAAACTGGAAACCGCATACATTGTCAGTGGGAAAGCAAAACAGTGCAGTCACTTCAGAAAACAGTCAAGTTTTGAGGAAAATTCCTCAAAACCCGAAACTTGGAGTTACCACATGACCCAGCGATTCTACTCACAGAGGTATACGCAACAGAAATGAAAACACAGGTCCACAGAAAATCTTGCACAAAAATGTTCATAGCAGTATTCTCCATAGTAACCCAAAAGTAGAAACAAACCAAATGTCCCTCAATGGAAGAATAACAAAACTGTGGTATACCCATACAAGAGAATACTACTGAAGCTAAAAAGGTACAACATGTTGAAACATGCCACAAGATGAATAAAACTGAAATCATAAAGGTCAATAAAAGAAGCCAGGTAAAAAAGGCAATACACATGATTATATCTGTATGAGATGTCCAGAATAGGCAAATTTACAGATACAAAAAGTAGATTATAGCTGCCAGAGGTTGGGGGGAATGAGGAATGGAGAGCGACTCTTAGTGAGTACAGAGTTTTTGTTTGGAGTAATAAGAACTAGTTCTGGAATTATGGAATTAGAAAGAGTTGATGATTGTGCATCCTTGGAATATACTAAAAACTATGGAAAGAATTACATGTGATGTGAATTATATTTCATTAAAATTGTAATTTAAAAAATATATGTAGGCAGGCACTCTCATCTAAGCACTTGAACTCCTACTTGAATCGTTCCGAAGTAAATAAACTTAAGTCAATGGAGGATTGTCAGTGGTGAAAATTATTGAAGGGGAAAGCGACACAAGGTTTCCGCTGTCGTTAATGTGACATTCAGGAAGACTGTGTCAGACTTCCTCAGGAGTTTCTCTTATTGGGAACAGGGATTCTGCCTCCCTACGGATTAAAGAGAAAAAGCCCTATGGACTAGGAAATGACTTTGAAGCTGACACTGGCATCCACGTGCTGGTGTTGTCACATGCAGCCCTACAGGATGGGGGAAGGGAGGAGGCAGAGGCACGCAGATTGTAATGTAGATGGAGCCCTCCGGAGCTGTGCTGGTTCGTGTCCCCATGATGTCTACGTCCTTCAAGGGCTCTTGGACCCAGACACACCTCAGTAAGAACATCACCACCATTAATTACCTGAAAACACAATTGTAGTGTTGACTGTGAATGTGAACTGTGCTTCAGAGGAACCTCTCTCTTGTCTTCAGAGCACATATGTCAAGTATTTCTTGCCAGTCTAGAGGAAAACCTAAGGGCATTCATAGGTGGCGCTTCTGTAACCATAAAACACGTACAATGAGTTCACTGGTTAGCTGTACATCAAGGTTGCCAGAATGAACTGTAGCCTTTAAACCTCAGGTCCTAAATGATTTGCAGAGTGTCCAAGTTCAAGAGCTTTCCATGCACACTTTTACTGTGGAAGCCTCTTACTTTCAGACCATAAGTGAGCTTGGAAAAATAACTAATAAACGTACTTTGCTTATTGTTGGAAGAACCAGATATCCTATTATACGTACTACATTTATTTCTTCTGTGCTGCTTTTTACTAGGCATCCAATATGATTCCAACCCTTCTGGATTGCATTTCAGATCTTTCCCTTCTACAGATCCCCCAAAACATAGAAGGGGTCTATTAAGGACAGGGAGCGCCCTTTATATTCTTGTCATTAGTGAATATTTATAAATATCTGATCGCTCTTAACCTGTCAGCTCAGTCTTCTTCAGATCTAAATAAGACTTTTTATTTTACATAGTTTCCTACAGCAGCACAACATTTCTGGAGCCGCTTCACTGGGAGGATTCTGTCAACAATCAGCATTCCACTGGCATTAACATGCGATAAAAGACAATGAAGCATGACTCAATTAAACGGCAAAAAAAAAAAAAAAGCATCTTCAGATAACATTAACCCGGTAGTCTTCAAAATATACATGGGGCTTCTGCTGCATGGCTGGCATTCAGGTCAGCGCTTGGAAAACATATGCCTAAGCATTGAACAAACCCACACACAAGATGATTGAGAAGAGAAATCAAAACTCTATTCTATTTCCTTCTCTGACTGTATTCAAGTATTTCATAACTTCAGAGTACACGGTATCCATTAAGTCTCCCTGCTGCAAAGATGAAGAACAAAATTTCCCTTCAAGATGTCAATGCCGGGCACCTGGGTAGCTCAGTTTGTTAAGCAACTGCCTTCTGCTCAGGTCATGATCCTGAGTCCCAGGGTCAAGTCCCATATCAGGCTCCCTGCTCATGGGGGAGTCTGCTTCTCCGTCTAACCTTCTCCCCTCTCATGCTCTCTCTCTCTTACTCTCTCTCTCAAATAAATAAAATCTTTAAAGAAAAAAAGATGTCAATACAAACTTAATTTACAGAGAAGATACAGTTTGAGGACCCTTTAGAGTGAGAGCTATTTAAAACAAATGGACCAAAAGATTATGTGGGGAGTCGTTCTGAGAACATTCTTCAGTAGGCACTCATGGACACCTGACACTGGGGTATGCCAATCAACACATATCCACAACCAGAAAAGAGTCCTAGAATAAAACTGCCAAGGCTTGAGAGAGAAGTTGGAACTCTTCTACCAATAGGTCGATGTACACATTTGTATCTCACATAACTGACCAGGAGGGCTGGATATGTTCCTTATAGAACAAGAGGGTTTTTTGTTGGTTTGCTTTGTTTTTTGCTGTACTTGAAATATGTAATGCTCTGGGTTTAAATCATCAATATTTTAGGTTTTGTTATGTTGAACACGTAATCATTTCAGTGAAAATTGCTCCTGTTGAACTAAACTATTAGAAAAAAACTATATGGTTTCACCAAAGTAATAATAAAATAGATTCAAACAGTACACAATAAAATTTTCAAAGATTTTATTGTTTGGGGAAATTATTAAAATTCTTTTGCTTCAGTTGTAACAAAAGGCATAGATAAATGGCCAGGGACATATATTGAGCTCATGGGTAACTAGTAAAGGAAAATGCTCTGGCACAGTTAAGATATGACTTATAAATTCCAAATCATTACTTGAAGTTACGATTAATATAATTTCTTTCAAGCTGAATTTCTTTTGTAAGACAACTATAAAAATATGCCAATGAAAGTGGGAATCAGATAAAAACAATCATTTATTGTTTTTAAAGATTTTATTTATTTATTTGAGAGAGAGCACAAGCAGGGGGTAGGAACAGAGGCAGAGGGACAAGCAGGCTCCCTGCTGAGCAGAAAGCCTGATGCAGGACTCGATCCCAGGACCTTGGGTTCACGACCTGAGCCAGAGGAAGCTGCTTAACTCATTGAGCCACCGAGGTACCCTAAAAACCACCATTTAAAGTGGGCCTTTAAGATAAATTTATACATTAAAATATACTTTTTTGATACTGTAGAAATTAAAATAACTGTCGAAATCATAGGTTCATTTAAAACCATCAAAAATGGGGGTGCCCGAGGGGCACAGTCTGTTGAGCATTTGACTCCAGGTTTTGGCTTAGGTCTTGATCTCAGGGTCATGGGATCAAACCCCATGTGGGGCTCCACGCTCAGCACAGGATCTGCTTAGGATTCTCTCTCTCTCTGCCCCTCCTGCTCATGCTCTCTCTCTCTCAAAATAAAAAAAATCTTTAAAAAATTTAAAAATAAAGTAAAATTATCAACAGTGATGGCAATTGAGTGACTAAAGGCCCTAATATAGACCATTACTGTTTGTGATACTCAGAAGCCAGAAATATAAAATGGGAACCTGAAAAAAAATTAAGAAATTCAAATTATGAAGGCAATGAATAAGGATAATTTAAAAGAAGGAAGGATTTCTCTGTTCAGAAATATTAAAATATTAATGTACTAATCTCGTAAAAAAAAAAAAACCACTCAAAGTTTACTGGTTGTTTTAGTTTCCTATGGCTGCTGTGACTAATTACCCCAAAGTGTGGTTTAACGAATGCAAAATGTATTCTCTCACTGTTCTGGAGCTTCAGAGGGGAGAATCTATCTCCTGACCTTTTGTAGCGTCTAGGCACCCCTGTAGTTCTAGGAGCGTGGCCCCTTCCTCCACCTTCAAAGCTGCACAGAACCTTCTCCTCTCTGTAGTCAGATCACCTCCTGCCTCCCTCTCTCATTAGGACACCTGCGATCCCATTAGAGCCCACCCAGATCACCCAGGATAATCTCCCCATCTCAAGTTTCTTAATCACATCTGCAAAGTCCCTTTTGCCATGTAAGGTAACCATTTCAGGTTCCAGGGATTTAGGACGTGGATGTCTTTGGGGTCATTGCTCAGTCTACCATACCATTGGTCCAAAAGACATATTTTAGAATTCTCATCCCCTTCCTAGGAGTTGTACAAATTATTGCTTTCTTGATCAGCTTTGCTCAGCCTGTGTCATTATTTTCTATGGACCATCAGTGGAGTGTTGATCATCAATATCTTTCAACTGAAGGTTTATCTAAAAGGATCTCTGGGGTGTCTGAGCCCAAGCTAGTGACACCAGGCTACATCGTGAAGAGCGTTGCTTTGAAGGATAGGTACAAAGTTCACCATTCTTCCCATGACTAGTCATTCAGATGGATGTGTTGTGTTGTGTTTTGTCTTGTCTAATCAATGGATAAGTGATGTAGATTTCAAACCAAACACACTTCTCAAAATTATTCCTAACTGGGCAGGATAATTTTTAAAATTTTTCTCTTCTTTAAAGAGTGCTAATTATTTCTTGAGCAGGCCCGGCATAGTGGAAATAAGGTGGGCTTGGGAGTTATAGCTCTGGGCTTACTACTCACTGGGTTACTTTCCACCTTATATATTCAAAGACTTATTTATAAAAAGTGTGCAGTAATAGAGGATCGATTTACCATTGTTCAGTATGGTCTACAGAATGAATTCGGATGTGATTGGCAAATAAAAGAATGTGAGAATAGTAATGATCTCAATAAGTCCTAGGTAACAGCCTATATTATAAATGTGAAATTTTAAATGGTGTCGCTAAGTCTAAAAAAACGCCAGGCATTGGTAAATGAAAGTTACCATTCTGCTGTTTAAATTGTCATTGAACTGGCAACTGCCACAATCTCCCACGCCTCAGCATTTGTATTATGTCATTCCAAGATGCTTATATTAAAAATTCAGGCAAAGCTTCAAGGAGTTAGTGTGACTTAGATATCAGAACAATAACTTTAAGAATCCCTTTGATAGTGACGGAAGATAGAGGTATTTTTCTAGATCACAGAAGGTTAGTAAGAAAATCCACACACTAAGGTGTAAAGAAAAATTCCTTTCCCTTACAAAAATATTTGAAGTCGTTCTCCTGAGAAATGCCTACTTTTATATATCATTCTTAAGGAGGTAAAGAAGCTGCTCGTGCAACCGTCCTTGCCAACAGAACACAGATCTCAAATCCGCAGCGATTGGTCACTAACATGCTCAGAAGCAGTCTAGAGTTTCTCAGATCTCCATAGGATATGTCATTAAATCTTCTCCTCCTGCTGGGTCTGACTTCTGGGAAAAAAGCATATGGTATAAAAATTACTATATTTGGTAGTGAATACTAATGATCACTCAGGAGGCCCATCCTTCAGTTTCTTTAGCCTTTAGCATCTAGTTGGTTATAAATGTGACATGATTTGATTTGATTTAATAATCTTTTTGAATATGTGGTTCAAAATTGACGGTATAAAATGTATCTGTAAAATCAGATGCCCACATATATGGAGAGATATATACATTTATTGTTGGTGTTATCCCATTAACAGATGGTAAAATGAAGGCAAGAAAAATCTAGGACTGTCCAAAGCTAAGTTTACAGAGGTGCTTGTTCCTCTTAAATCAGTAAACTCTGGAAACAGATTCAACACAAACCTACACACAAAAAGAGATGTTAAGTGATATAAGGTAACACTGTTTTTCTATAGTGTGGAAATTGGAAGTGACGTCACATAAACTACAAAGCTGTATATCAACTTCTATACAGATAATGTCTTAATCATTGTATGAAATGACAGAAGAAAGTGTTTTGAAATATGCAGAGATTATTCTATGAACTATACAAAAACAATCAATAATATTTTCTGCGTTACAATAAATTTGCAAGTTGAATTTCCCGTGTGTAATGTTAGACAGGGTATATTCTGTAATATTCAAAACCTGGCATGGTTAATAAAAATAATTCCAGGAAAGAACTAAGAGAGGTTTGGTTAAAGATGTAATTTTACTTCACATAAAAAGCTTTCTAAATTACGCTGGCTCAGTACTGTAAGAAATAGGATTGTGTCACATGGTAGGACAGTCATAGTTTCACTTCCGATGGCATAAGTCACTTGGCTAATTTGGCTAATAACATCAATAGTTAGTATACAAATTTTATTTACCAAGGCCAATAAAAAGAATTCTCAGAAGTTGCATTATATTTGGATCAAATGTCACTGTAAAAACAAGAGAAGATAGTTTCCATAATATACACGGTTATTATCTAATGTATCCATAATGAAAAACTCCATCATGAAAAATAGTATAAAATATGGATTTTGTATCAAAACTCTGTCAAAAAGTACAGTTCACATCAGAAGTTAATAGCACCGGGGAGTTAAACGATTAATACAAAAACAAATACATATTACAGATATTTCTTTGTTCTTCACTTACCATGATGCAAACTGCAAGGATTTAACCTTTAAGGGTTAAAGAGTTTAATCAATGTCAATGTCTGATCTTCTGAAGGCGATAAAGAACAGTCTGTCTAGCGATACCCAACAGAACATCACTTTGTCAAGCCACAAAGCGCCCAAAAGCTTGTCAAGTAAGTTACCAGAAACCTCTTTGTGGTTAGAACTCAGCTCCTTCCTGCTTGACCTATTATTTGATATTTGACCACTTGGTTGCAAGACACTTGCTCTTTCTAGCTGAAATGTCACTGGGGCATCTTGTCAGCTCCCCGACATCTCGGCCTGACATACAATTTTACTTTTGTGTGCTACAAGGCAGAAAATGCAGGGCAATGGCCTTGTTTTAAATTCTGTCAGCATCAAAGATGGGCGTCACTCTGGGGTCCTACCAACAACCAAAACAAAAAAGGAGTCTCTTTTGAAGGTCAAAACAGCCATTACCTTGAAGTTTTTCAGCTCGTACTATTTCGTATTACCTGCTCTCCTCGTGTGGGCACTGTCCTTAGGAAGGGCCTAACCATACCTCAGAAATCCTGCCGGCACGCTCGTGTTACTTCCTCATCAAATGCAGACTTGATAAAAGGATGAGTTTTCAGTGCCTGCAGGGACCGGATTCAGCAGTTAACTTAACTTGTTCAAATGGGCAAGTGGTATCATGTAGCTTTACAAGGAGCAACCTGACCTTCTCACATTGACCAGGAGTGACATTATTGTGCAGGAGGGAAAGCAGTCCCATCATTTCTGTTTTGCACAACCTGCTTAAAGTTTGCAACTAAATGCTTGTCTTCAGCCGAGCTGACAAGAGAGAAGAGGGGGCTCAGTGAACCATGGCAGGGCTGCCATGAAATGACAGGAATCATTGGCATACATTTCAAATAGCTCTTTCAATCCTATTAAAGTATTGCGGTCCTGCTTTAAAATAGACAAGTATGAAACAACTTTGATAGATAGAGACTAAAATGGCTTATTGATTTTTTTAAGTCTGAAGGAAATTACCCAAAATGTGTCATTCTTTAACATTTAAAAATATGTTACATAAAAATGAGCCACTGCGATAATAAATAAAACTTAGAAGGAAAAGAGTTGGTTATTTCATTATTCAAGGAGACTTAGGTACCTGCACACATCAAGATGTCACACGATTCTTAAAAACCCACTGCCACTTGTGCTGAAACAAAATTCAACTGATAAGAAAAATCCCCCTTCAAAACAATTTTAATTGTACTGTTAACTCTTCCTGCATTTTTTGTTTGTTTATCTCATAAAGTCATTATCCAATCTGAGTTGGTCGTTTGGCATTGGCAGACATAGTTGCTGAAGAGGAGTGAGATGACGTCAGAGGATTTATAAATGTCTCCTTTAAGAAAGTGTAAGTTGTGTCCAGTTCAGCTTGCAAAGGCAAAAAATCCCCCACACCAACTGTGTCCGCAGGAAGAGCAGCTCTTGAAGGAATGGAGAGATTTGAATGGTCTCGTGATCCTACCTACAGTATAAAGAAGAAAAAACAAATAAACATAGAGTTGAAAGTGCAGAAACAGAATAAAAAACCAGGAACAGGGAAGTGAGGCCTAATAATCATTGTAGCACAAGATGGGGTGGAAATGTTATTTTTAATTCTGCCATTCTGCCAGTCTGCCAGTCTGTATGAAAATATGTAAATATTAAATTTTTTCCCAAGCATGTGTTCGAAGTCATGAACTCTGCTGGAGTTTGCCTAAACACTGAAACATTGTATAAAACTTTTATAAAGTTATTGCATCAAACAGTCAGTGCAATTGGGCCTTTTTGCCTCTACTTCCATAGGCAATCTCCAGAAACCAATGCCAGGAGTGTTTATTTCATTATGCTATATAATATGTGCTCTGTAATATGAAAGATCCGACTGCTTAGAAAATGAACTGTGGGTATTTATGTTTTTAAAATCTATCAGCCTGTCTCATTTAATTGACAAATATGGCCCAAAGAAAAATAAGTCAATTCTAGTGACCTCTAGGAAATAGTGCAGTGAGAAATAAAATGCCAGGGAAATGAACTCTTTTGCCTTTTCCTTTGATAATAATGCCACTGCTCTGTTTCAATAAAAACTGTTCTATTAAAAGTATTTGGAAATCATGTATCAATATGTGGGATTGCAACATGGAAACTATTTGCCACATATTTTAAAACATTATTGGTTTCCAGAAACTACTAGAAGTCAAATCAAGAAAATCCACACATCCCTGATGTACTTGAAAACAGAATTAATATTTTGATGAAGCCTTCAGTAACACTGATAACCAGTAGTTAACCTTAACATGAACGAAGTCTTATCAGTAAAGCAAATAGGTATTGTTATTTTATGATATTTGTTGATAGTAAGTAACTATTGATCAATCGTAGGTCAGAATTTTCCAGATTTCCAGCAAATAAATGCTCTTGAGATAATAAGCCTAGCTATAGGTATCTCCATAGGTGTCTCCATTAAAAACCGCACTTTACATTTCAGAGTTTAAAAAAAAACCAAAACCCTCTTTTTGGTAGATTCTCTTACAGTTTTAGCAATAAAATTGCAAGAACTATAAGGATCTGCTTTATTATGTCACATTCTATAAAACCACTCCTACATGCAAAAATAAGAGGGAAGCCATCACTTGCTTTAGGAAAATATTAGCAATGCAACTGTTGTATATGTTACTAATTTTGTGGATTTTTTTTTAACTACAAATGGAGAAAAATCGATAGCTGCATCTAACACCTAGTTCAGCAATTTTCTTTGATCTCTGTTCTTTTGATTTCTTGATACTCCACTGCAAGCCTACAGCTGACGGAAATCATCCCTTTTCATGCTGAAGTTAAAAAAAAAAAAAAAAAAACACCTAAAATGACCACTTGAATGACGTTACGAAGGAGAGGGGTTAGCTGATCCCGACGGAAGGAAAAGACATCCCGAGATCAGGAGCTGACCCTGATTAGCAACGTTAATAAGGTTTCATTTGCAAAACTGGAATACTGGACCCTGAACAGAGGCATCTCATTCCATCTGAGACCACAGTTTCAAATTCTTGCACTTTTACAGCTCTTAGAATCATCTTTTCTCATTTTTTTTTCCTGTATGTCCGAATGGGCAGCATCATACCTGGTTGATATTGCCACTATGAGGACTTTATTGCCGTCTACTAACTTCTCCTTCTGTCAGACCTGAGGGAAAAGGGAGATCCAGAAAGGCAGGAGATGGTAGGGCCTGATTTTCTTCTTAATCAAACTGAGCCACAGTATTCTTTATTATGATATAAGAAAACCATCAGGCGAGGCTTCAAAAGTTTGTTGTTATGTCTTTATATCGCAAGTCTGGTCAAAGAAAACTATACATGAGAAGAGAGAAGTGTGCAAAAGTGGACCAAGGTAGGTCAGGGAGTCTCAGAGGGTATTTTGTTCTGATGCCTTCAACCAGAGCAACAGAATCGCGCCACACGGACCAGTCATCCCTATTGGCAATATTAAAGGTATACGTGATTTACTCCAATCTGTATTCTGTTCCTGTAAGTTTCCTTTCTTGTTCTCATGATTCCATCAACCCAGCACATTATACATTAGGGAGACTGTCCTTTAGGGAAGGCCTCTAACTCATTTCTCATTAGTATTCAATGGATCTTGGTACTTTATAGGAGGGGAGTTCTTTTTTGCTCATTTCTCCTTAATATTCGATGGATCTTGGTACTCTATGGGGGGGGGTCCTCTTTTGCCCTGTCTCATCTTAACTTTTTAATATGTCTATTTTTCTACCAGGTTGACCAAAAGCATCTTTTCATCTAATCTAACATTTTTTTTTTAACTACATCATCTTGAAATGGGATGTTGGGTATTTCCCTAGTATTTCAAATCAGACTCACTTTTTGCATGTTAGCTTCTGAACTTTTATGTCTTAACAATGGAATATAACTTTTAAAAAAGAGATTTTTTTTAAAGATTTGCACTCCCAAAAGGTATGCCCTCCACCAAGTGAACAGATTGACTTTTGTGTAAATAAAAACACATTTTTTTTTTTTTGGTAGGGTAATTTGCTATACTCCATACATTCCTAGAAAATAGGGGGTTTTTTCCCCCATGAAATGGGTGGGGGGGGGATCTGATTTTTAAGTCACTTAATAGCTTGTAAACAAGACAGCAAAAATTCTGGTGAAATCTTGATTTGAGAATGTGATGCTAAAAAAAAAACAAGGGGGGTACAGAGGGGAGGGGGGTTAAGGGATAGGGTGATGGACATTCGGGGAAGGGTATGTGTTATAATGTGCACTGGGTATTATGTAAGACTGATGAATCAGAGCTGCACACCTGAAACAAGTAACACATTATATGCTTAAAAAAAAATTCACCAAGAAAAAGTAAATATGAACTTTTTTCTTGTTACAAATAGTATCCAGAAATATATCATAACACTTTTAATATAACACAGACAGCAAAAGACAGTTAAATAACTTTTTTATCAGAGACCATTAAAAGTTAATATTCACCGCCTGATCTTATATTTTAAATCCGTAAAGTCCATGGTCATTTGAATTACTTTTTAAACTGCTGAGGTGTTCTGATACTCTCTCATGTAAATCTAAATTTAAGCAATTTTTCAAAAAGAGATTAGTTACCTGAAATAAAAGCTAGGTGTCAGGTGAATCTTTATGGAAGCACTTTTATTTACTCAATAAGCTGTAAATGATTCTATTTGAACTGTTACAGTCCATCAGCTAAATACATATTCACAATACAGAATGTGTTCACTACATTTCTGCATTTTAAATTTTTTATGAAATACAATAATTGGACATGTCTAATAGCTATTTTTCAAGGCTTTAATACCTTAGTCTTCCAAGAGTGTTTTCCCAACAAAAAAAAGTAAATAAAGCATTAGTCTAATAATACAATAATCACTAGATAAGTTGTCTATAAATGAAAGCCAGCCATCTTGCAGACCAAGGCTCCCAAAACAATAACACCAAACTATTTGTCTCCAATGTGGCACATACGATCAAGTTAAGTCTTCTGGAATCTAGTATTCTGAAAAGTGCACGGTAGTGTGATTTAGTAAGCTGCATGCTTGGGTTTCTGCCAGGCACATCATAGGAGCTGGACTGGAGAGCCAAAGACCACGGTTTTCCCTCCCATTTCTGTTGCAGTCTAGCTGGGCCATTGCCGGCATGGGAATTAGTCCATCCACATATCACATCCCCTTACCTATAAAATAAGGAGCTACACCCTTTACAGCTCTGAAGTTCTACAGATCCACCAAATTCCATGTATGATGGCATATGACATAATCTTAACACCCAAATTTTGTGAACAATGTTAACCCACAAATCAGTTTTCCAAATACAGTAGTTCAAATTTTGAGGGGACAAAGAGAGGAGGAATGCACATTGCACATGGTTCTCTAAAAGGTTGCACAGAGGGATGCCTGGGGGGCTCAGTTGGTTAAGTGGCTGCCTCGTGCTCAGGTCAAGATTCCAGGGTCCTGGGATCAAACCCCACCATGGGGTTCCCTGCTCACTGGAAAGCCTGCTTCTCCCCTGTCCCTCCCCCGACCTTCATGCTCTCTCTCACAAATAAATAAAATCTTTTTTTTAAGTGCACAGATAACAAAATTAGCCACAGTTTAGATGATGTGGCTTCATTCAGTTAAATTCTGTAGTACCTTTTTTATGTCTTTGACGCCCATGATGATGTTGGAAGTTCTGTAAACTATTGACCGGTCTCAAGTAGGTTGTGCAAAGACACATAAACTGATGGAGAAATCCAAGTACCCACCAGAGGGCCTTCCAGTGAGGCTCTCGCCATTACTACTCTATCTACTACAGCGTTCTTACCACTGGAGACTCTGAATGCAATATCACAGAGTATTCCACCTTCCACAGACTTCATGTTAGTTAACCAAATTCTACCCATCTTCCAGTTCCACCATGCTGGTGTCATGGAACATTGAAGTCTGCACGAAGTTGGCAATAATGGCAATAATCATATATATAGTTTTCTCTTGTGGAATGATCTATTATATACTTGAAATATATATTTATATATATATGTATTTGTATGTGTATATGCATATATATATATACACACACAGGCACATATAACTATATTATACTATATTATATACTACTATATACTATATACTACTACTATACTATAACATGAACTTGACCAATATTTGTGTGTGTATTATATGTACTTGCTACGTGCATACATTATATATACACACACAGGTACATATATATGCATGTGTACATATAAACATACACATACACCTGCTATCACATCATTAAATATTTATTCCTTGTAGCTACCAATCCAAACCTACCAGTGCCAAACCTGTAGGGATATTTCATGCATTCTTTTCCCTGTAAGTCAAGAAATCTTCCTGCAGACCAGTTTGGCTCTTTAGCTCATTCTCATCAAGATACGTGGGATACGTGAGTCAGGGGAGTATTGTAAAGGAGTTTCTAGATAGGGAACAACTTAAGAGGCCTTGAACTGAGAGTTTAAGAAGGAAGGGCAACCAGAGAAATAGAAGCAAACAGAAAAGAGAGATGGCAGATGTTAATAGCATACTTGATTCACGTTGCAACAGTTTTGTCCTCAAGTAGACATTCAACAATGGTTCAAGAGCCGGAGCTCTAAAGGCGATCTATCTGGGTCAAGTTTGGCCTTGACTGCTTGGTTAATGCAGCAGAGTGACTGGAAGAGCAGCCTTGAGTCTTTGTGGTGCCTCAAAGCACGTCCTTGGCTATGGGCCCATAGGGCTCTTTGTTCCCCTTGTCCAGCTTTGTCTACCATTTCCTCCCTCGTACTCTGCAATCCTGTCAGATGGAACTTGTGAGCCCCTTATACACCTTTAATATCTATTATTTCATTTAATCCTTATAACAATCCTAGGAGGGATTATTCTTCTATATTATTCCCCACACTTCACACCCACCTTCTACCTGTCCACTGCGGAGTATCCTTCTGTACTTTGTGAGATGAGGGCTCCCACCACCTTTCAGACTCTGCTCAACGTTTCCTTCTTTGTGAGGCTGTTCCAGATCCCCGCCCGCCTTTCCCTAACACCCAGTCACACTTCTACATTCCCTCATGAGTGTCTAGTTTTCTATTTTTACTTATTTGTATGCATTTACAGCTCCCCTACAAAATTATGAGTACCAGGGGCAATGGAATCAGGACTTTGCATTCCTAGCACTTAGCAGTGTATCAGGGGCTAAATAAGATTTCTGATGAACAAACAGCTCACATGGTGTTGGTCTCCTATGGCTAATTGGTCATTTCATGTATATACAGATTCTGCCCCCATTCAAAGCAGCACAGTATACTGGAAAGGATATGAACTCTGAAGTCAGAGAGACCTTGGGCTCCATACCTGATCCTGCCACGTATGAACTGTGAGACCTCTGACAAGTTACTGAGCCTGTGTCAGTCCGCATCCTTAACTGTGAAGGAGGAAGAATAATCCCTCCTAAGGTTGTTACAAGGATTAAACGAAAAAAATAGATATAAAAGGTAAGTATTCCCTTCTTCCCCTTTCCCTCAACTCTTCTCAGATGACAATAAATTCCAATTTATAATTTATAATTATAGCTAACATGTACGAGCATATATGTCAGGCACTGTGCTAGACATTATCTTGATTCTCACAACAACTCAAAGAGAAAGTACTACTGTCACCCTCATTTTGCAGTTGAAGGACCGGGGCTCAGAGAGTACAGTAAATTGCTTCATGTTGCACAGTGGGACATGGTAGACAAAGGTGTGACTCTTGGTCCATCTGATTCTTCTTCAGATGGCTTGACCACTACCTTATCATGCTGCCCAAAGAAGACTGGCTCGGGCTTAATTTATATCCAAAACTGTTCCATAAAGAGAGCAGTGGTTCAACAAATCTCTGTGAAGCTGAGAAATAAAAGTACATAGATTATACTAGAGGATAAAAATAAATGTTTATATTTTTGATAACATATTTTATTATAGTCCCACATTTGACTATCAATGGTACTGGAGTAAATAAATAGATTTTGCAGCATTTACATAAAATAAACGTTCTAGTCCTTCACCAAAGGAGCTTGTATATTGCTATATTCAGAGATAAAAGTCAGCACTGAAGTTTTAAGTGATGCTCGAACATTTAAACTTTAATTTTAAATTACTTTAAAGATGTCTTGTGCCTGACAAGATAACAATTCCCATTTTCTTCTGTGGATGTTTTGATTTCCTGACATGACTGAGGTTGGAAAAACAGTAGAAGAATTTTCCCGAATAACTTTGGTTCTATCTTCTTCTATTTTCTTTCCCAACCCTGTGCTCCTCGCCAGCTCCCGCCCTGGTAATTCTGATACACCTGCCAGGAGCAAGGTCAGAAATGGTCAAGAAATGCAAAGGTGACCATTTCTTCCTCTGTGTCTTAGAAACACATAGTTGCAAAAAATTCAAAGGGAATTTGAAACATAAAAATGTGTCCACACACTCAGGGATATATGAAGGTACAAAAACTGAATAAATATAAACTTGGGCAAACTATTTAGAAAAAAAATGTCACTGGAAAACTGAAATGAAAAGATGATAAAAGTAGCATAACACACATGACAGCCATAAGATTGACTTGCTTTTTTTTTTTTTTTAAGATTTTATTTATTTGACAGAGAAAGAGAACAAGTGGGGGAGGCAGCAGAGGGAGAGGGAGAACCAGACTCCCAGCCGAGCAGGGAACCCAGTGCGGGGCTCAATCCCAGGACCCTGGGATCGTGACCTGAGCTGAAGGCAGACGCTTAATGATCCAGCCACTCAGGTGCCTCTAGAGTGACTTTCTTAACTGACAATAGACTCATGCTATTAAAGAAAAAAGAAAATCAAATTAGAAAAGAGGCTAAGGGTAGTCTAATATTAAGAAAAACAGTGTGGATGGGGCACCTGGGTGGCTGAGTAGGTTAAAGCCTCTGCCTTCGGCTCAGGTCATGATCCCAGGGGCCTGGGATTGAGCCCCGCATCGGGCTCTCTCCTCAGCAAGGAGCCTGCTTCCTCCTCTCTCTCTGCCTGCCTCTCTGCCTACTTGTGATCTCTGTCTGTCCAATAAATAAATAAAATATTTTTTTTTAAAAAGGGGAAAAGAAAAAGTGTGGAGATTCCTAAAAAAATTAAAAATAGAGCTACCCTACAACCCTGCAATTGTACTACTGGGTATTTACCCCAAAGATACAGATGTAGTGAAAAGAAGGGCCACATGCACCCCAATGTTCATAGCAGCAATGGCCACAATCACCAAACTATGGAAAGAGACAGGATGCCCTTCAACAGATGAATGGATAAAGAATATATGGTCCATATATACAATGGAATATTACACAGCCATCAGAAAGGATGAATATCCAACTTTTGTATCAACATGGATGGGAATGGAGATTATGCTGAGTGAAATAAGTCAAGCAGAGAAAGTCAATTATCATATGGTTTCACTTACTTGTGGAGCATAAGGAATAACATGGAGGACATTGGGAGATGGGAGAGGAAAAGTGAATTGGGGTAAATCAGAGGGGGAGACAAAGCATGAGAGACTGTGGACTCTGAGAAACCAACTGAGGGTTTTGGAGGGGCGAGGGGTCGGGGGAAGGGTGAGTCTGGTAGTGGGTATTAAGGAGGGCACGTATTGCATGGAGCATTGGGTTTGGTGCATAAACAATCAACCTTGGAACACTGAAAAAATAAAATTAAATTAAGATGCTAAAAAATAAATTAATTTTTAAAAAAGATTGGGTTTAGCTGTAACAGAAAACTCAAAATGTCAGTGGTTTAAACAAGATAGTTTATTTCTCTCTGATACGACTGTTTGAAGCTATCAGGAATTCCAACAAAAGAACAAAAACCAAGAAAAAAAAAAAAGAAGAAGAAATGAAAAGAAAGAAAGAAACAAAAAGGAACACAAACTGCCTCTATCTTGGGTTCCATAGCCTCGGTATATGCCTTCAACCTCAGGGCCCAAAATAATTGCTTAAGTTTTAGCCATTTGTCTGCATTCCAGACGGAAGAGAGACAAGAAGGAAGCACAATTTATATTTAAAGACACTTCCTAAAATCACAAACACTTTTGCTTACATCCCATTGGTCAGAAGTTGAGCTACATGTCTAATGAAACTTCAGGGATGTCAAAATTGTAACATCCCCACCACCCCAAGTGGACCAGGTAATATTCAGAGGTTTTATTACTAAGAAACAATGGGAAAACAGGTATCAGGAAACCCTGGCAGTCTCTGCCTCAGATGTAAATTGGCCTTTTGGTTGGAAAGGGAGGAATACAATAACCAATAAACATGAAAAAGTGCTAAGCCTCATTCATAATTTTAAAAAATGCAACACAAGGGGCGCTATAGATGGCTCAATCGGTTAAGCGTCTGACTCTTATGTCGGCTCAGGTCATGATCTCAGGGTCCTGGGATCAAGCCCCAGGTCGGGCTCCACACTCAGAATGGAGTCCGACTGAGATTGCCTTCTCTCTCTCTGCTCCTTCCCCCCCAGCTGGTACAGGCTCTTCCTCATGCACTCTCTCTCTTTCTCTCTCTTAAATAAACAAATAAAAGAGAGAGATACAATACAAAACATACCAATGAAGACAACCCTTCACCTATAAGATAGGCAAAAATATAGATGTCTGATGATACCCACTGCTGGGAGACAAGCTCAGACCACGTAGGCAGGGATGCAAGCTGGTACAACCTATCTGGAAGACAGAATTTTAATTGTACTTGACCACTGATCCAGCAATTCCACTGCCAGGCATTTCTTCTTAGGCCACACTCACAAAAGTTCACCACGGTGAACAGAGAGATGTGTTCACTGAAGCATTTTTGTTTTGTTAAAGAAAAAGAGTTTTTAAGTGAAACTAAAGGACCCCTCCAACCAAGTGCCATTCAAGTGAAATGACACATAGAATATAACCATCCAAAAAAAAAAAAAAAATTAAGGTGTATATGTAAATACTAATATATAAGTGGAAAAAAAAGGTTTGAAATTATATGTGTGTGGATAGAGAGAACCCACTTATATTTTAAAAATAAACAGAAGACACAGGCATACATATACTTATTTTTCTTTCTGAAAAAGGAATCACAAGAAAGCGTTCATTATCTTTGGAGTGTGGATGGTGGGGGGGAGTTTTGAAAGTTCAAAATTTTCTTTCCCTGGTTTTTATCTATAAAACTATTTGAACCAGGGCATCTGGATGTCTCGGTAGGGTTAAGTGTCTGCCTTCAGCTCAGGTCATGCTCCTGGGATCCTGAGATTGAGTCCTGTGTCGGGATCCCTGCTCAGTGTGGAGTCTGCTTCTCCCTCTCCCTCTGCCCCTCCTCCCTGCTCGTGCTCTCTCTCTCTCTCTTGCTCTCTGTAAATAAAATATTTTTTTTAAAAAAACTATTTGAACTATGAACAAAGGTTATGAAACTGGCAGTTTGCAAAAGTAAAACTACAGTTGATTAACAAATAAATGATAACCTCCAATAGTCATCAAAAATGGAAAGTAAAAAGGTATTTATTTGTTGCCAATCAAAACTGCATTTTAAATAATTCTGATACTAGATTTAAGTGAAGGTGTTATGAAACAGGCATTTATAAGTTGGTAGTGATGTAGAAATTGATAGAACCACTTGGACTATAATTTGGCAGCTGCCTTAAATGGATAATACTATTTGATCTGACAATTCCATTTATGTCTAGGTTCCTTATATCAATACTAACAGAAAAAATTGGAAATAATCGCAAATGCAACAACAGAAGTATCTTTAAGTAAGCTATAGCCACTTGGCGGAATATTATACAGCCATAAAACTTATGGTTATGGGGGCACCTGGGTGGCTCAGTGGGTTAAGCCGCTGCCTTCAGCTCAGGTCATGATCCCAGGGTCCTGGGATCAAGTCCCACATCGGGCTCTCTGCTCAGCAGGGAGCCTGCTTCCTCCTCTCTCTCTGCTTGCCTCTCTGCCTACATGTAATCTCTCTGTCAAATAAATATATAAAATCTTAAAAAAAAAAAAAACAAAAACTTGTGGTTATGAACTTATGGATAACATGGACACACGCTTAGGTTTGACTAGGGGTCAGAAAACTTTTTCCGTAAAAGGTCAAATAATAATTCATGCTTTGCAGACCATACGTTCTCTATCATTACTACTAAATCCTGTCATTATCACTGCAAAGCAGCCATAGATAATATGAAAATGAATTAGTATCCCATGTTCTATAAAACTTAATTCCTGAGCACTTAAATTTGGATCTCACATAATTTTCACATCACGAAATAGCCTTCTTTCTCTTTTTTTTCCAACCATTTAAAAATGTGAAAACAATTCCTAGCTTGCAGGCTATACGAAAACAGGCAGCAGGCGGGTTTGGTCCACAGGCCTCAGACATTGCCAACCTCTGAGCTAGACCATCTATGTGAAAAGGTTATACACGAAATCACATAGGATAACTTGCTCTGAGTTAGTGGAATTGTTGGCATTTTCCCCCAAAACTTCTGCATTTTCCAAATTACCTACAACAAGCATGCCTTGCTTTTATGACCAAAACCTTTTATTAAAAAAGACTAATTTTATGTATACTGAAACCCATATTCTAGTACAGTTATGACTCTGAAATGTGCAGTCGAAATGAAAATGTAATTGGCTAAAGGCCTCAGAGGGTAGGTCTTTAGACAAGTGGTTTGCAAGTTTCGAAAAGGTCTTAACTTCTTGGAGGCCACTTTCCTATTTCACCTTCTTCCATATCTAACCCACAGCCACAATCTCAAGTGGAGCAAATACAAATAATTATATGGAGTGACTTGTCTCTCGACCCTGCACAAAAGCCACTCCTTATGTAGAGTGGCTACTTACAACTTGTGCGCCTTCGTTTTATTCCAAATAGCACTTCCAGCTGCCAAATTACAACTTCTGTGGTCAGAATGTACACATGTCACACTCTATCTGGGAACCATTAGGCAGAAGTGTTCTGACCACTTTTTCATTACTCAAGAATTTCCTCTTAAATTGCTACACCTTTTTGATTCACTGTCAAAAATTTAATAATAACCTGAAAGCTATAAATTTAGACCTTTTTAGCAGTATGTTTTTCCCTGGGTGGAATTATGACCATGCACTTGGGTAAAGAGGAGAAGGGAAGAACTGTCTAAAATTTAAAGTTGTTTGAAAGAGATGACTTTCCTAAGTCTTAGTGACATTGTACCTGTCGATCACTCAACAAAATCAGCAATAAACTCACATTTGGAAATTGGAAACTCATTTTTTCCCATGCCCCCCACACACACACTGCTGTTTTAAGTTACATTCCCTCATTCTACTCTATCACACCCAAAATTTCTAGCAGTTCTTCACAGAATGCCACGAACAGTCTTTATTCCCTTTGACTGCTGCTACAGCTGGGTCTTTCTGGAGTGGCTGGTTACCTTCAATTATCTTCAGCTAAAAGAACATGGTCTCTCTATCGCCCAGTGAGAGAGAGACCCTTCAAGATGGAAGACAAATCACATGATCTGAGGTCCACATCTGCGGAATGCCTTCACATCACAGCAAGCACTGGGGAGTATGTTCCAAAACAAATCACTTAGCTGGCAATGACATTTCCTTTACATGATAGGCAGGAATGTTCTTTCTCATAGAAGCGGGCCATTTCCCAAAGTCTCAAACCAAACCCATATCTCTAGGGAGAACATCCCATAGAACTGTGAGAATAACACAGCGACCACAAAAATTCCAAAATAATACACCTACAGATTACATTTCAGGAATCCATTCCCTACATTATCAATTCCATATGATGGGTTTTCCCCATGTTTGCATAATGCATAAAACATATCTAAACCCACATCCACCGTCAGGATCCTAAAAATCAGCAATATTCATTAATTCTTTTGAGAAATAACCTATTGAGTGCCTACAAGGTGCCAGATGTTGTCTAGGTCCTGGGAAAGAGTGGTGAACTACACCCACAAAAACTGTGTCCTCAGGGGAGCTCTCACTGTCCTTAACTGATCGGACTCTGGGGCCAGTTCTCCTTCAATAATAATTTGCTGAAATACTACATAACCACGCAGCTGCTATTTCTCGTAGTGTTAAGTTTTGATGTCCGGGGTACTGGGTGTTTACCAGCTTCATTGTTCTGTGGATATAGACAAGGTTCCAGGAATGAGTTACATTTCCCTGGGTCTTCCCCCGACTTGCTCACCCAAGACCTCAAATGCCCCACACAGTCCCCGCCAAGAGTTGTCGGGTCTCTCCCCCGGCTGCTGCCTCCAGTGAACCAGCTGTGTCATATGGGTGATGTCTCTACACAGAACTGGCCATATACGCCCCCCACCCACATCACTTGAAAACCGTGACAAGTCTGATGAACCCAGTGTCTCACCGTGTCTGTCATAAAACATTCCCTTCCGTTTCCACCCAGAGGGCCTTTTTCTAAGAGTCCAGATGCCAGGCCCTAGGCCTGGGGGGAGGCTAGGCACTAGGCAGGTCTCTCCACCTCCCAGCTCCTCCTCTGGGCACCTGCCCACAGAATCTCCACTCGTCCTTCACCAGTCACCAAAACCCCATTCAAATGAGCTTCCTCAGAGCCCGCACGCCGATTTTCAGAAAAGCCTGGCCTGCATTTGAAATGCAGTTTGGGCTCAGGGTAGGATGTTCACAAGATGATATTTCAACACAGGCTTTCAAGCTGTTATATATATATATATATATATATATATATATATATATATGTACATATATATATATGTACATATATTTTTTTTTAGTTATTTAAGAAGGTGTCTCTTCATTTTCTCTAACTTAAATGCACTTTTAATATTTGTATACAAGTTACCTCTTTGGTCTCTCTATTGCCTCCTTCATCTCTTCTTTATTTGATTATTATTTGAGAGTATTCAAATTTGCTATTGGAGATGAGAAAAAAAAAATTGGATAGATGAAACTCGAAATAAGTGTTGAGCCTAAAGGATGAGGCAGCCAGTCATCTGTGAGATGCGGCAGATCCACCTGTTGAGAATGTAGTAAGTTAGTGCCCTAGAAAACGGGTTACTTATAGTCAGAACGGGGTGGAGAGACCACACCATAAGAAAGAGATATGTGTCCTCCAGGCTAGCATCATTCTTAAATCGGCCCGAGAGCTGCAGACAAAACTCAAGACCGTTCAGCAGCGGAAGTGGCAAGCTATGGCTGCGGGCGGACATCTTTGTCCTGCATCTCTCCTGGAAGGGAAGCGGGGTGAATGGCCCAGGCGCCTCTATCTCCCAAGCCCCCTGTGTCAAACCTCCGCCCTGGTCCTCACAACCTCACGGTGAGTAGAAAAGGCTGATGCAGCCGAGACACACAGGTCCCAAGATCACATATGACCACCCAGTCAGGAAGTACAGTCCTTCCCCTGGTGGCTCCCTACCACGCTTCTGCTTCCGCCCGTGTGTCTTAACTTGATCTGATCAGTCAGTCATGTATTTGGGTATCTTAATGTGCTCTGTGAGACCTTCTGTTCTGTGACCTCTGGCATAACGGGACTGGCCATGAGCTTAGAGGCGACCATGGCATCGAGGTGATTTCCCATAAAACACCTCTGCTCCCCAGGACCTATCAGCACGCCCACTTTCTCCTGTCCGAGATCCTTGTCATGCTAATCCTTCTCTTTAAAAGGAGGTTTTTCCTGTTTTTCATAACTCACCTTGGGGATCGCCCTGCCCCCAGACTTTCCCGGCCACCTGTCACCTCACATCTGGGTTGGAGGTCCCTGCTCTGTGTCATGGCAACATAGTCTCACAATCTGTTTGCAGCTCAATATAGTGGCCACGGGCCACATACAGTCATTTCAGTTTTAATTAATTAAATTTTATCCAATGTAAAATTCCATTTAAAAAATGAAAGTTCAGTTCCTCATTCACACCAGCCACACTGCATGGGCTCGACAGTCACATTTCCATCACAGGGAGTTCCCAAGGACAGCATTCACTGTTTCTCTATCACCAGGTGTCTTCACTGGGTTCTGGCACCTAGCACGTGCCCCAGATGCTGGCGTGCTGTCGAATATACAGACTTCCTCTAATCTGTATTCCAAAGAAAACCAACAGGAAGGCCATGTTTTGATACTCAACTTTTCTCTCTCCAAAAATATTTTTTAATTCACAAAGTTTCATTTTCTTTAATTCTGACTTCCTTCAATGCCTCCCTTCTGGAGCATCTACAGTTTCAGGAGGGACCTCACTGCTTCTTTCTAGGTTTATCTTTCATGACCTTCTGGTGAGTTTCATTACGGCATTTTACGCTAGGGCACCCGGAAAGAGAGGGAAAGAAGCCCATGACAATAGGCAAGAGGAAAGTTATCTTGCCAACTATCCACTCTCCAGACCCCCAGGCAGGAACCCTTAAAAGCTCGATTTTGTGCATCAAAGAAAAAATGCATTCTTCCCATACAGCTTTTAATTTTTAATTTTTTATACTCTCTGGGGGAAAAAAATTCCATCATAGGCCAAATTTGGAGGCGATCTAATTGTATGATGGAAACCTTCTAAGTTTCTTTTGAGTCAAGCATCTCTCTGCTTGGGCAGAAAAGGAGAAAAGAGGGGATTTACATTCACTTTGCTAAACATTAGCATCTTTTGTTCAATCATTTGAATGCAGGACAGTGAGAGGGAAAACAGCTTAGTGAACAGGAGTTGACACATACAGTGTAAAATCTTTTAAGGTGCTTGGATTCAATGAGGGAGAAAGTGAGACGGAACTGTATTTCAGCTTCCTAACTGTGCTCCGGTCTGCGGGAACTTTGTGACAGGTCTCTGTCTCTCAGCTACACTTGACTGGCTTTTGCTGACATTCAGCTGTCAGACAGCAACCCTTTACCAGGCCCCTAACATGCTCCACAGCCTCACCCAATTAACTCGCTTTCACTTGACACGACAGCAAAAAGCTTCATAATAGGTGGGCAAGGTGCATGGTGTCTCCTTGCCCTCAAAGTGTTCACACACAGCGAGATGCTTAACTACTTTCCTTCTTGCCTGTGTGCTCACAACTAGTGTGACCACAGTTCAGTCATTCCATGTATTGAATTGGACAGTAATACAGGAAATATTATAGTGATCATTAAGCTGCTCAAAAGCAGGCTTCTCGAACTTCCAAAACTGAACTGAAAGTTCCATTTCAAATCACTTCTGAGAGGAAGATTTGATTTTTAGATTACCAAAAGTTAGTGTCAACTAGCAATCAATTTGTCGTTAGTTTTCCCACTCTCTCATCAGTAAGAATATCACCTAAAGAGGACGTGGTGTAGAAAAACAACATTTGACAGGGAGGACAGAAAAGTCTAGGCAAGATTTAAGAGTATGGAATTCAGCCTTTGCTCATAAACATGCACTTTGTGCATGAATTCTACAGTAAGTTTTCTGTAAATTTTGGTCATGTGGGCTTTTCTGATGAAATAGATTGTACTTGAAGATGTTTGGCTGAGAAATCAAAATTTTTATACTTATTTTGAAAACTTATCTGAATAATTTACACATTTTTCTCTTATCTCCCAGTATGTTCCAATCTAAGAATATAATCCGTTTTCATTTATTGGCACTCTGAAAATCTGAAAATTATGGGGGAAAAAGTGACATAAAGAAAAGGAAAAGTGATATAAATTGGACTGCCCTGGGAAACCTATGCTTGTAAAGCTTGGTGATGAAGAGAGCACTGACAAAGTTCCTTTTTGATCGGACTCTTCATTATTGAATGCAGCTCTTTATCGCTATTTTTTATTTTTTTTTAAAGATTTTATTTATTTATTTGACAGTAGATGGAGAGGCAGGAAGAGAGAGAGAGAGAAGCAGGCTCTCCGCCAAGCAGAGAGCCCGACGCGGGACTCGATCCCAAGACCCTGAGATCATGACCTGAGCCGAAGGCAGCGGCTTAACCCACTGAGCCACCCAGGCGCCCCTATAGCTATTTTTTAAAGAGTTACTTATATATTTTAGAGGGGGCATTAGAGCAGAGTGAGAGAAGCAGACTCCCCGCTCGCCAAGGGCAGAGCCCAACACGGGGCTCGATCTCATGACCCTGATATCGTGACCTGAGCTGAAACCAAGAGTAGGATGCTCAACCAAGACAGCCACCCAGGCGCCCCTCTTTATAGCTATTATGAAGATAGAGTCATGATTTCAATTCTAGGCATCCTATCAGTAATCAAAAGTAAAAGTCTGATTATAGGAATAGGGAGTTCCAGCGTCCACCACCACGAACCGTTTCTGCTCTACACCAGGCACAACAGGAGTTTAACCATACCTTGCCAATCCACGTAAGTCTGGGAAGACTCTCTGAGCTTCAGAAGTCAAGTCTCCAAGTGGCATGCCTCTGTGACATGTCTCCAAATTAAACAAAATCTTTCTCAACATAAAGTGCGTATTTGTTGTTTTGCTCACTTCTAACCAGAAGCTCAAGGTAGGGGTAAATCTTGACTGAATGGCTGAGCAATTAGGAAACCACCTCGGCATCCACTTGACTCATTAAGTCCTGTCGAGTTTTCCCTAACTCCAATGTCACGTTCCTCCACCCCCACCGTGAAGGCCCTCAAACAGATCACCCTCCCTTCTCACTGGGAACCTCTATTGTAAGTATCCATGTAGATGGTCTACCTTCTCACAAAAGCCACCAGTTCCCTGAGAGAAAGTCCCTCATTTCGGTAAGGATGTAGTATGACATCATGCTTAAGACTGAGGACTTGGGTTCACACTGCCTAGGTTCAAATCTTGGACTCTACACTTGATTGTTTCTTCATCTGGAAGGAGGAGATAATAACGTCCCTTAGGTAAGGATAATGAGAATTAAATGAGTTAATATACATAAAGTGCTCAGTACAGTGGCTGGCACAAAGTAGGCATTCAATAAATACTGCTTGACACTGTTATTCTTATTACTACATCCTTAGCACTTGGCAAGGCATGTAGCACATAACAGGTACTCAATAAATACTCAATAATTAGTTATTCCTTTGATTATTGCTTCATTTCAAGATGATGTAAAAAATTAAAAATTTTCATGCAGAATGAATCATGGACATAAAAGCTTGAGTTCGGATGGTATCATTTCACAGAAATAAATAAAAACTGAAAATATAAGGGCACCTGTGTGGCTCAGCCGGTTAAGCATCTGCCTTCAGCTCAGATCATGATCCCAGCGTCCTGAGATCAAGCCTTAAGTTGGACTCAGCGAGCCTGCTTCTCCCTCTGCCTGCTGCTCCCCTCTGCCTGTGCTCTCTCTCTCCCTCTCTGACAAGTAAATAAATAAAATCTTTTTTTAAAAAACTGAAAATACATTAATTTTTAAGAGTCAGTAAAAATTTGGGCCATTTCTGAGATAATTTTTTCTGAGCAGATAACAGAGCCAGCATGAAGAAAAAATGTTCTTTCTTGTTCCACAGTCGTTTGTTGTTGTTGTTGTTGTTTTTTATGTCCACTCTTATTTAAGGATTTGATGCCTTCCTTACCTAATTTAAGGACAATCTCATTATTTACCAAATTTTTAGAAAATGTCAATAAATGGTTTATTTAAAATGAAGATTCTACTTGAATCCCATTTTTAAATGTTTTTAATTCCTTTTTTCCTCCTGGAAATAGCTTTCCATTTTTCTGTTCTGAAGTTATTTTCAGCATCTTAACCAGAACAGGAATTTGGATTGATAAAATATGAGAAGTACTTCTTAGGCTGAAATGAACCCAAAATGACAGGCCATGCTTTACTAATATGCTGTGTGTCCTTTACTTAAAGATGCATCAGAAACTAGAACTATCCTTTACAAATAAAAAAAATTACTAGTATTCGGAGTATAAACAAAAATTTTAAATTTTGTTTTGTTTTGTTTTATTTTTAGAGGGAGGGGCATAGGGACAGGGAAAGGGACAGGGAGAGAGAGAATCTCAAGCAGGCTCCATGCCCAGCACAGAGACCGACATGGGCTTGATCTCATAACCCTGAGATCATGACTTGAGCTGAAATCAAGAATCGGACAGATGCTTAGCCAACTGAGCCACCTAGGCACCTCCTTTTTTTGTTGCTTTTTGTTTTTAATTTAAAATTTAATTTGTTTATATCTACCTTCAATAATGAATGCCTTTTGTAAACTACACCCCACATTAAACTTAACCAACTGTATTAGGTTCCTAGGACTGCCAGAGGTGACCACAAGCTAGGTGGCTGAAAACAGCAGAAATCTATGGTCTAAGCACCCTCAAGTCTAGAAGTCCAAAATCAGGGTGTCAGCAGGGCCACGTTTCCTCCTCAAAGACTAGGCAAGAATTCTACCTTGGCTCCTTTAGTTTTGGGTGGTTGCTGGCAATGCGAGGCATTCCTGGTTTATAGCTGTGTCATCCCAGTTCCTACCACCATCTTCACATGGCCGTCTTCCCTGTCCATCTCTCCGTAGAGCTGTGCGTCTCTCTTTATAAGGGCACTGATCACTGGATTTAGGGCCCACTTTAATCCAGTGAGAACTCATCTTAATTTAACTGATTGTATCTGCAAACACTCTATTTCCAAATAAGGTCACATTCTGAGGTTCTTAGTAAACATGAATTTTCTAGAGAACACTATTCAACACTCTACCAACTATTCACAACATAAAACAGAAGTGAGCTTGGGGTATTATTCTTATAATTCTGGGCTCAGGGCACCTATATAATTCTCCTTCAAACTGTGTTAAATGATAGTTTAAATATTAGCTCAGCAAAATCTTGTGGACTTCCCAAGCCCAATTAACTTCTAAAGATCATTGTTCATGAACATCATTTCTGGTGAATCTATATATTTAGTCTTCAGATGCTACTTAGGAAGTGGAGCAAGTATTTTTTTATGTATTGTGGTATCTTAAAGTGAACTAGCTTTTCCCCCCCTTCCTTTCTAATTGCTGAATATTTAACTTTCATTACAAACCAAATATGTTCAGAAATTAGTGGAGTGTTTTTAAAATGTATTAAATGATGCCATGTAAAACATAAACTTATATTCAAAAAATCCAGAAACACCCTATGAAAGAAATTTTTAATATCTAGGAATGTTAAGGTCTCAGAATTTCTATATGTGCAATGATAATTTTCTAATAAATACATGCAGAAATGGTTTATAACAATAGTCCTACACACTGCTGCTTGTTCCATTACCAAATTCATATTCTGTCAATTTGTTATCCCTCCCAAATCTCAAATCTCAAAGTAGCTTGGTTCGTTAAGATCACGTTTTTACTTTTTAAACATAATTTATATATATAATGTATAAAATATATATATAATATAAATATAATTTTATTGTAATTGGATATTATCTATGTAAAAATGAGGCAGATTAAAATGTTAACTTTACAACCTAAGAAATAAAACTCCTATATTCAAAAAAAAAAGGTATTAAAATATAAAAGTAGTACTTCCCCCTGTTATCAATATGTCAGACATTTAACAACAGATCTTGAAACCTAACTGAATGACAGGTTTCTAGGCAAAGGCTACCACCATGCCAGTCAGAAGCGCTCTAAGGCCAAGTACAATGCTCTGAGCCCAGAAGGGGAGGGATTTTGAGGCTCCTCAGTTCCTTCGTACTTTGAGAACAAGTAAAACTTAAAACAATTCTATGTCCAAATGATTAGGACATAATAGAAACAGCATTAGTAGTAAGCAGGGGCTTTACAGATACCACTTCTTTAATCTTCATACAAGCCTAGAGACAGGAGCTACCATTGTCCTCATTTTCACAAATGAGGAAACTGAAGCCTTCTGGAAGAGGCTGTTCGTGGCACCAGGATCACAGGGTTAGCAAGAGGTGACTCTGGGCTTAGAAGAATCCCTCTCCGAGCCCATACACCCAGCCACTATGAACGTGTGGGCTCTGGAGCAGGGCTGTTGTGTTCACATCCTTCTCCAGCACCCAGTAGGCCTTACACTGTGGAAATAATGAGAGTAATAGCAGCGGAAAATACCATATACCCATAGGGGTGTTTTAACTATTCAGTAAGTTAACATATCTTCAATTCTGAGAATGTTGTCTCACACAGGGAAAGTACTGGATAAAAGCTCATCTCTCTCCTCCTTTTCTTACCTGCTCTACACCAGCCCTCTGGCTCAACAAACCCTGTTCTATTTCATGTCCAGAGACCAGGCCTTTACCTGGAAGATACTGTCCTTTGTGTGCAAAATGGCTTCAATAAAAAAATACAGATGACTTAGGCGCAAAAGAAAAGCGGTGGCCACAGAGTCTTCCCAACTTTTCTGAATCTCATCAGTAATACGTTTATCACACAAAAAAGTTATAAGGTTATATATGGGTATGGGTGTATTCTGAAAGCATGAAAGAATTACAGGAACAAACAAAATTATGATCATTGCAGAACAAAGAAAAGCAACACGACTCCTAGCTTGACCTTGATTGTGACTAGGCCAGCAGCATCCTGTCTCTGCTCACGTAACTCTCCCTGCCCGGAATTCCTTATTCAAACCCTATCATCCCTTCAAAATCAAGCTCAAATACAAGTTCTCAAAAATCTTCCCTAACCACCCTAGTCCAAATAAATCTAGCTTTTCAAGCTCCATGAGCATTTATCTTACTGCTTTATGCAAGTCTGTCCTTACTCACCAGCAAGCTTATCAGTTCCAACAAACTCGCCACTCTTCAGTGTGTCTTTTGGTATTCAATCCATGTACAGCTACCACTATCTTCCTTGCATAAAATATAGGAAGAGAAAGAGCTCTAAAAGATTTTAGAACTCTTCACAAGGGAACGAAATTCATTTATTGACTCAACAAACTTTTGCTGGGTACTTAGTAGAAGGTCAAGCACAAAGTAGGTACGAACGCACAAGGATGATTACACACGGCACCTGGCTTCCAGACCCCAAACTCAGCAAAATGAAAAATGCACATAGGACTGCAGGCCTTGATCCTGATCTAGCTCTAGACATACAGGCCTGATCTGAATGACCAGTAGTAGCGAGCTGGCATGTTTCCTTGAAGATATTAAGTTGATTCTTGGGACCTTGGTCCTTTTGATCTTTTTTTGCTAAACATTGAGAATCTAGAACTAGAGAATTTACCAATGCGCCCCAGATGTCTTCCCCATGAAAGACGGTGGACTCCCAAATCTCCCAAACCAAGGGCAGTCCCTGGACCAGGCTGGAACCTTGGAATTAGTTTGAGTGAAAACAGAATAGTGTGATAACTTGAAAATAAATTTATTATCCCAAGAGCATTATAAATCCCACCATAAATAACTGGAGGAATATGTCTCACTTCTCCTATATGATCCCACAATAAATATATGATTTTTAAGCTAAAGTTTATTAATTTAATAAATAGTAACTCATTGCTATCATGCTTAACTGTTACATGACTTCATATCAGTGAGGCTGTTTGTTTTGGTTTTTTTTTTTTTGAAGATCAGGCTCTCACCATTTACAGGAATAAAAGCAAACACAGTTTCTTAACATTCTCCATATGCATCCCCAACATTCTAAATTCATAAATAGGCCTTTGTTTCTGTCACTGACACAAAAAGGTCATTTTACATTTCCTTTTGAAGATTTCTGCTCTTCTTTTCCTTAAATTGATGAAACTGCCCAACTGCCAACATGCCAATCTGAGGGTCACCGAATTAAATGCATCAACGACAATAGTGACAAAGCTGTTAAAAATGCTCAGAAACATACATGTAGTATCGAATCATTACTACATTGCCATGAACTTGAGAGGAAACGGGAAATCTTCAAGGGGAAAAACTAACTTCAAATAGAGCTGACAAGACAGCCAGCAGTTTGACTCGGGATGTGTCTCCTTACCCAGTCTGGCTGGGGTTCAGTAGCTAAGGTTCAGGGTTCAGAGCTATTCTCAGGTGGGCTGACATTCCTATCACCAGATTCTTAAAACTGCTTTGTTTCTTTTTTCAAATTTACTGTTCTACATGGCCATTAATGTTGTAAGAGCTCTTGATCATAGTTTAAAATTTCTAGAACACCTTGTATCTTTCTCTATATTTCTTATGGTAAAGAAAAATAAATTGGTCTTTTTTCTTAGGAATATGGAATGTCAAGACCTAAGTATTATTTGTTGCAGAATTAAGATTTCTATGAAACAGAAATGTATCATAAACACTCTCTTCACTTGAACTTAGAACTTAGAAGAACAGTATTTTTCATTCTTATTTTTAAGGACTTCAGATGGTCTACTCGTGAATTCTTCACCACCACCATTATTACTTATTTATTGTACTCCAATAGTATGTTATGTACTGAATCAAAGACACAATCCTTGATCTCAGGTGAACAATTCAAATCCAACCACCTATAAAAAATTTCTTTCCTCTCCTGTTTTCCTTCTCTTGGGAAAGGAGTCAGGGGGACCACAGAAACAATCTGTTAAATAACAACCGGATGTAACAGATGATCTTAGGAATAAAGAAATTCTGAACCCACAGAGACAGAGAACCAATCACAGCCACAATCTTGGCTTTTTGATAGTTCAGACTTCCAAACAGGCTGGTGAACTTTATGTCAGGCCACATAATTTGGAAGGTGTGATGGAACTTTTGCAAACTATGCCCTATGTCCTAGGTATTGCACTAAAATCTAGGAAGAGAACAATCTCTTATTCATGCAGTACTTGTGTTAGTCAATCAACAATCAATTCCAATAAAGTCCGTAAATGTTGTTAACAGCCTAATAGGTGTTTTGGAGAGACTTGAGATTTAAAACTTGGGGAAAAAATCAAGTAGGTAAAGGGCAGAAAACAGTACTGCAAGCAAAGGAACCAGTATATACAATTCTCATGATATTGAGAGAGTGGTCCTAATTTTTACTAATTTGTTTTTTAAAAAAATATAATACACTGGTAACCCTACAGATGCTAGAGTCGGTAACCTTGTATCAGGTCTTCGCATTTTGTGCTTAAAAATGAATTAGCTTATTTTATATAATATTTGTGTATTTTGTTTCTACATGACTAGTTAAAAGGGCTTTAGGCTGCTCTATATTGTCTAGGATGTTCTTCAAACTACACATGGGCTGTAAAATGTATGTTAATATATGATTTTAATTCTTCAAAGTTTCACTATATGCTTTTACCAGAATTATATATATCACTATTCTCCCCAAAACAAAGGATAGAAAGTTATACATTTCATGACAAAAAATCAGCATCAACAGTCAAAATCTTATACCAGTAAGTAGTTCCTGGAAAAGTTTATGCAGAAAGTAAAGCAAAAATATTTTTTGGAAGAAACAAAGATAAGTCTTAGTTTTAGGCATTTGAGCAGCTGTAAAGCAAGTAAAAATGATTTTACGAAGTACAGAAGTTATCATCACATTATTCATTTTTTTTTCTTTGCTTTGCCTTGCTTTTTTTCGACCTTCAGTACAGTCTGTATTTTATGACATGTCTACATGTCACTTCTTAACAGGTCACTCACTGTTCCTGGATGTCCTTTTGATATAACAGGGGCTTTCAAACTTTGTAATAGCAGAACCCGTTTGTGAAATGAAATATTATTCAGAAGTTTAATTTCTAAATGAGAGAAAAGTAAAATGACCCTGCTTGGGGTTGGGATGTGAAGTGAAAATCTGCCCTTTGAAAGTCTCCCCCAGGACTTCTGGGTGGCTCAGTCGGTTAAGCCACTGCCTTTGGCTCAGCACTCCCTGCTCAGCGGGGAGCCTACTTCTCTTTCTGCCTCTGCCTACGGCTCTGCCTGCTTGTGCTCTGTCTCTGTCTCTGTCTCTCTCTCTCTGATAAATAAATAAATGAATAAATAAATAAATAAAATCTATAAAAGTCTCCCTCATGGGAATAAAGACAACTATGAGATTTACTTAACTACAGTTTCTATTTCTATTTCTATTCCTAGACTTTTTCATATTTTCTTAATGCTGAAATTGTGACCAAATTAAACTCTTCTGACTATTGCTAAAAAATATGACTACACACCTGATGCCTTTTGTTATTAGTGCCACTAAAAGAAGAAACAATGTAGTCCTAAAAGCTGAGGAAATTTTAATAACCTTACTTGAAATTTCTTGGTTTTTTTACCCCGCTTTACAAAAAAACACTTAAGCCTATTTTAAGGAATTGGAGGATTTTATATTCAAATAACTATGGATTAGGAAATATAAGTATATGAACTAAGATCTTCAAAATAAAATTACTCCATAGGCAAAATATAACAATACTCCAAGAAATGAATATCTCTATCTATGAAGAGTAAGATACAGAACAGCTATTTAGATATACATACAAATCTAGATTCAAAACTCCTTCTTAGACATTTTTCTCTTCTTCTTCTTCAAAAAAAAGGTTGTATTACCAAAAAAAAAAAAAAAGGCTAAAACATCTAGGGAATTCATAATTATAATTGTAAGAATCTATAATATCCAATGTTATTTAATAAAATACTTTTTAAAATTAAGTCGTAAGCTCCCAGGAGGGATTAGCAAAATGATGTACCAACACAATCTCTCCCTCATGATAAAATTAGATATAATCTATACTGCATACGATGTATGTAACACATTTTTTCAATCATTCACATTTTCAGTTAGAACTTATCAGAAATAAGATGGTGGAGACTAGAAATATAAAGCTATAACCTTAGTTGGCCCCTTACATTCTGGAAGGGTATCTTTCCAGTTGGTGTCAGGGAAACACTGAGAACAAAAGGATATCCAAAAGAATAAGCTGAATTCAGATTCTATCAAAGTATGCCCTAAGCCAAAGTTCTGGGAAACTAAGACAGCTATTTCTTCACAATTTCTTAGCTAACGTAGAATCTTAAGAACAAACGCAAAAATCCAATCTTCAAAATAGTATAACATGGAAGGATCTACACTTGCAATTCTCTGTACGTAAAGCAGAAGGAAAAAGGAAGGCCTTTTTGTTCTAGGTAAAAGGGCACAGACCCTAGTGAATTTGTCAGTCTTCATATATAGTCACTTTTTTTTTTCCTGAAAGGAAAAAAAATTAGCTTTTCTTCCAAAGAAAAACTGTAAAAACTTTTATTCAAGTTTAAATCCTCTTGTCTCTTACCAGCCTAAAGTCACGCTCAACATAAGCTTGGTCATTCTTAATGCTTCCCTGTCACTTCATAACTTAGAATCCATTTTCCAGGAAAACTGTCTATTTCCAGCTTTAGTTTAGAGCCTGGGTTCTGGACACACAGGTAGACTTTTCACTATGGATTCCAAACAGCAGGATTTGGGGCAAACTACTTCACCTCTCTGAGACTGCATTGCCTCATCTACAATAAGGGGAAATAACATTCTGCCCATAAGATTGAAGACTGAATTAAATACTAGATGACATAGATGTAGATGCCCCTACACAATATCTGGCAATTAAGATGTTACTGATATTATTTAGATTATGGGGTTGCTAATTTAAACTCTACTTTGATTCAGTGGTCCAGCTCTCGCTTTCAAGACACACATACTGCCTCGTCAACCCAACTATTCACCCCCATCCACTCCTCACAGTTAATTACCTATGTATTAACTCTTAATTCAACTTGAACAAAAGTTGCCTTGTCTATACGCGGTCCGGTCAGTCAATTGTTCAATGAGTCTGACTAGTAGAAGAAGATGTGTCTTGACCACCCACTTCGTTGGATTTAATGTCTTGGGTGTGGGAGATTTCATTTTAAAGAAATCATTTAGCTCTCTCTTGGGTATTCGGTTTGGCATAAATCATGCATTTTTAAGCACAAGTTTCTTCCAAAATTATTATGAGAATTACGGCTCCTTAGGTTTGTTGTCCAGCTACCCACCTTCCTTTCTTGGCCCTGCTTTCTATCTGATGTGCCCTTCTTAAAATATTGACGAAGAAAAAGTCATTCAGAGCATGTAACAGTTTTAGACACCAACAAAATGGGAACTGCTATAAATATGTAGTTACAATATTTATGATGTCAGTGACAATTGCACTGAAAATTCCAAAGTATTGGAACCATCTAATTATTAAGTCTTTCACTTCCCCTGCAGGTGTAAATACATGAGCCTAATAAGCTTTCTCACTATGAAAAAACATACTTATATTATATTAAAATATTAAAAACTATTTAATGAGCTTCGTTTCCTTCCAAAAGTAAACTGAGGTTACGTCTGAACCAGCTTGAGGCAAGGGAAGTTTCAAACGTAACATTTTTAAAACTGGCCATTATTTCCCCTGTTGAAAAAAAAAAAAAACTGCAATTTTATTTCCTCACAGCAAATGAAACTGTCAGGAAAATTTAGGTGTAATAAAATTGGGTGGTTAAACCAACATGCTGGATTTGAAATAAAACTGAATTAAAGGAATTAAAATTAATTCTTATGTCAGTCAACCCTTTAAAAATACTGTTCAAAACTTACTGTTTTTACATACAGAACTCCCCCGTTCTTGATCGAGGCGCAAAACTGACTATCTCCTTGATGACCGCTAATGGCGGCGCAGTTGGGATGGTGCATGGAACAACATTTTGCATAAAAATGTGTTGCTTCTGGCAACTTCTCTGCCTAAATAAAAAGTTGTCAAGCAGGGTGACTGCAATGGTACAGGGTTTTAAAATGGTGGATGCCGTCCAAGGTTAGCTAGTAACGGCTGACATGCCCTGGAATCTTGAGGCCTAAATCAACATTGTTTTCACAGCTGTAATTAAGCCACCTAATCAGAAGCACATTTTGACGGGACAGTTTCTGCAAGCCAGACATTACAATTTCTTATGCCTGGAGCGCAGTGGCTCATGAGAGGTCCTCGTTTAATTTCAGGTTAAAAAGAAGGAGGGGCAGTAAAATAAAAAGACTATTTTTTTTTTTTAAGCAACATACAACTGTTGAAATGAAGCAGGCCTCCACGCTCATGCCTTGACCAGCCTTGCACCCCTCCCTCCTCAGGCTCTCCACTGAGTCCCCCCAACTCTCGAGTGGCAGCTGCACACAGTGAGATGAAGGGTGCCTGCCAAGATCAACAGATGAGCTGGTCGAAACTGGCTCTCTGTGTGTTCTGATTGTAAATTGTGCTGGTGATGATTAGAGAGCTCTAACACAGGATGTCGACTCTTAAAACTGTCCAGAGAAAATAATTTTTTTAAGTTCAGGAAAAAATTTTTTGGACTTTTTTTTTGTGGCTGGGTGCAGAGTGTTGTGTCTATAAATTTCATATGATTCAAATGAATTCACTCAAATTAAGCAACCCTGTTATTAAAAAAAAGAAGAAGAAGAAAAAGAATGAAAGAGAGAAAGAAAAAAGAAGGCCATGGCTCGGCTCTGAGCAGGGATCTTCATTTCGGGCTGTTTATAGAAGAACATGGCTGAGTGGGGTTTCTCCCACCAGCACATCGGTCACGTGCCTCTACCACCTGCCAAAGAGATTCCTAAAATGATGAAAATCCACAATGCGATACACACATCTCCTCCCGTAACCGTCTTTAGAAAGCGAACTTGCCAGCTGAGGCTGTTTTCTACGGTGTTGTGGCATTCTGCAACATTTAAAAACTTTCAACCCCAGAGGCCATTGTAAAACTATCAATACGAAGGCACTAGTCACTGGAGTCTGATTACATTTAGTTCTGCATTTTAATTACATATGGATTCTATTAACTAAACCTTTTGCCTTATAGGCAACATTTTAATCAAATTACTATAATTTTCAAATATGTTACAATAGTTTGACGAGTTAAAAGTTCACATTCCTAACATATTAAATATCAAAAAAACTTTGCATGAAAAAAGGAAATACTCCTTGCAAATACACTAATACATTTTCAGATTACATTGGGGACTTTCTGACTACCTTGTTACAAGTTATATTGTGAGAGTTATAGAACTGGTATACATTTATAAATGGGTTATTGGTATCGAATATAACCAAACTCGAAATATAATTATGTTATAAATTTAGAAACAGGCGCTCATTTGATTGTTGTGAATTGAAGCAAGAACAAAATGAAACATAGTTAGAATCTAAACAGTGAAAATCAGTACTGGTAACTTCAGCTGAAGAATGTTAGAACTGAGAGGGAACTGAGATTTTATCTACTTGAAATCCTTCATTTTAAAGCCAGGAAAAATCAAGACCAAGGAGATTGTGTGATTTATTTCCCAAACCTCTATGGTGAGTTGTTAACAAAGGTTGTTCTGGAACCTGTGTCTCCTCCGATTCCGTCATGCTGCTTCCTAGCACAACATGTTGCCACTCAGTATAAACAAAAATCTAGCTTCCAATCCATAACACCCAAGACTGAAAAGAAATATTTTTTTTTAATGTGATAAAAACACACTCAACATAAAATTTACTGTTGGAACCATTTTAGAGTCTACAATTCAATGACTCAAGTGCATTCACAGTGTTCTGTGACCATCACCACCTCTTACCTCTAGAACTTGACCATCACCCCGAAAAAAAGAAAACCCCATCCCCATGCAACAGTCATTCTCCATTCCTTCCTCCCCCTTCCTGTCAACCATTAATCCATGTTCTGTCTCCATAGAGACAGAACATGCCTGTTCATATAAATGGGATCCTACAATATGCGGCCTTTTGTGCCTGACTTCTTTGGTATAGCTCAGTGTTTTCAGAGTATGTCCATGTTGTAATATGTATCAGTACTTCATTCCATTTTATGACTGAGTATAGACCACATTTGTTCATCCATTCATCAATCAATGGACATTTGGGTTGCTTCCATCTTTTGGCTCCTGTGAACAGTGCTGCTGTGAATATTTGCTATTTTCCTCTTTTTTTTTTTTATGGTATTCTTCGCCAGTGGAAGTGGTGTCTCATCATGGTCTTGTTTTCCATTCCCTACTGACTAATGACAATGAGTATCTTTGTCTGTGTTTATTGGTCATTTGTATATCTTCTTTGGAGAAGTATCTACTCAAGTCCGTTGCCCATTCTAAAAATTAGTTCATTTCTCTTTTCTTGTTGTTGAGTACCTTACATATTAGATCCCATTCAAACATATAATTATAAGTATTTTCTCCCATTCTGTAGGGTATTTTTTAATGTACAAAAGTGTTTAATTTTGATTAAGTCCTATTTGTCCATTTTTTCTTTTGTCACTTATGCTGTTGGTTTCATATCTAAGAATCCAAGCTCATAATTTATCTGTTTTTTACTAAAAATTTTAGCTTTCCTATTTAGCTCTTTGATTCATTTTGAGTTCATTTTCATAGATGGTATGAGGTAAGGGTTTAAGGAGATCTGTTTTTATAAAATAAGCTTTCCACTTCAGAAATAAACCTCTCATACTCTTACTTTTGGCAGACCCATGCACAGTTCAATTTAATTTAGTATAGCAACATTATCAGAAAACATTTACTGAGTACCCACTGTGTGAGTAAAGATATTAAACTGGTCAATTTCTGTGTATGAGGGTAAACATACAGAAGCAGGGGTCCCAAAAAAATCTGACAAAGTTTAAAATTATTTAAGCGGTATGCTGAAAAAAATGATCCTTGTCACAAATAATTTTGGGTCTTTGTTTTTGTTTGTGAATAGGAAATGAAATGTACAATTTATATTATTTGAAAGTGCTTAAAATTTTTATCATAGATATAATAATACACAATAATACTCTATTCATTCTCATTACGTGTTTGCTAGAGAAGCATATGAAACATAGTTTGGTAAGAATTAATTTCAGAATATTTTGTGTGGGAAAAATTAGGGGGGAATTATGGTTTGTGCAAAGTACATATGTTCCATAACAAGTATGTATTGAATAAAAGTTACTGAAGGAGTATTCTCCCAATTAAGTTCAATTCAAATCAACCGGACACTTCCTAAATCAGATCATTATAATGAATTTTGAAAAAATAAGTAAGACATGACCTCACAGACTCACAATATGGTAATACCTACACAACTATGTGATTACATAAGCCAAAGCACTATATGGTGCTCAGACAGATAAAAGCCGTGATGAATGAGCATAACAAAGGGAACCCTTACTTCTGCCAACGGGGAGATGAACTAAAAGCCAGATAGAGTCAGCATATACCTGAATGTCTATAATAAAGAATTTTTACTCTATCAGGAAGAAAGTTTAGAGCCAAAATGTGTTTTGAGTCAAGCTATGGCCTGCCCATATCTGTGTGTGAGAAAGGTAATGCCTGCCACTAAAGCACGGCAGACAGAAGGGGAAAACTACATATGCGGAAACTCACTGGAAGACCATTGCAATGACCCAAAGAAAAGTTACTGTGATCACAAACGGCAGAAAGGTGAGAATGGACCTAGGCATCTGTGGTGGTAGAAACAGGGAGACTTAGTGAGTGACTGAATATTGGTGGTGGACAGGAAGTGGGACAATGTTAAGGCTCCTGCCTTGGGCTGCAAGGTGGATAGTTATGTCAGAGATAAGGAACATAGGGAATGGAGAATGTGCAGAAATGGGGAGCGACAGAGGTGAAGACCATGTTCAGTTTGGGACGCCCGTGAGTCTGAACTGTTTGCAGAAAACTAAAGGGGAGACTTCTGAGAATCTAACAGCCAGCTAAAGCCCTCAAAGAACCCAATTTTGTAAGAAAGATGAAAGTGTAAGAGAGATACTCATAAGCATAGTCACTCACTGCTCCTCTTTGAACAACCAATATAAATAATTAGAGCATTAGACTGTCAAATTACCATCTGTATTTTCTACAACCTGATTGTACAGAAAATTCACTGATTGATGATAATGGTCTGAGTTTGAAACTTTCCTTCCTGCCACTCCACACTTGACCCTCGCAGTATTTCATCACATATATATTTATATTTATGTAACATGTATTTTATAAAAATATATTTTTATATTTATACTTACATACAAAATTTAATATAGCTAACATAAAATGTCTATTACTATAGACGTATGTTATATTTTAACATAATTAAGTATATTATATGTGTCTGTTGATATACATGTAGAATTTAGGATATCATGTCCCTAAGTCGCTATCTAGACATCATTCATCATGAAAGTAGCTCTTTTTAAACTGCATCATACGAGAACTAAAAGACTAGAAAGGAGGTGTGTGGCCAGTGGGATATGCATGATTAACCTTCAGGTCCCTATATACTACACCAACCAAAGCCTGAGTTTCTGGAATATGAGAAACCTTTAAAAGTCTGGATATGTATGTCAAGGATCAAAGGAAAATGTCTGCACATTGACCGGTCTGTCCCACTTAGTGGTATTTTGTTTCCGTTATTTAGCTCTGTTAGTATTCAGAGGCGGGGGCTGGAGCTTGTGATAAAAATATGGGAGAATTTAATAAGCATCTAAGTAAGGCAGTATTTAGCACAAGGGTCCAATGAGAGTTGTTACAGCATCAAATATCAGTGACCTTTGAGAATAAATAGTAAATACATAAAGCAAAGGCAGTAGACGTTTGCAATGGAGCTTGATGGGAGACGTCACAGTCAGCCCAGCCTGCTGAGAATCACGCTGAGGGCCGCACATATCTGGCCCTCCTCCAGCTCATCTCTCCATCTCATCGGCTTTGCTCCAGTCACAAAGACAGCCTTCCATTCCTGGAGCATCCCCTGCTTTCCCCTGTCAACTCCTAACTTGTTAAGTTTTGGGGTATTTTTTTAAATTTTTATTCTAGGTAGTTAACAGAGTGTTAAATCAGTTTCAGGCATGCAATACAGTGACTGAACAATTCTCTACGTTACTCAGTGCTCATCATAAGTGTACTCTTGGGATGCCTGGGTGGCTCAGTAAGTCAGAGCCTTCAGCTCTGGTCATGATCCCAGCCTCCTGGGATCAAGTCTCCCATAAGGTTCCTTGCTCTGCGGAGAGCTTGATTCTCCCTCTCTCCTTCTGCCTGTTGATCCCCCTGCTTGTGCTCTCTCTTGCTCTCTCTCTCTCTGTGTGTGTGTCTCTCTCTCTCTTTCTCTGAGAAATAAATGAATAAAATCTTGGGAAAAAATAACTAAGTGTACTCTTAATCCCCTAGACGTCTTTCACCCATCCCCCCACCTACCTCCCTCTGGTAACTATCAGTTTGTTCTCTTAGTTAAGAGTCTGGTTTTTGGTTTGTCTCCTTTTTTGTCTTTGTTTTGTTTCTTAAATTTTGCATACAAGTGAAATCATATGGTATTTCTCTTTCTCTCACTGACTTATCTCACTTAGCCTTATACTCTCATTAGATCCATGTGTGTTGTTGCAAATGACAAGATTTCATTCTTTTTATGGCTAAGTAATAGTCTATTGAATATATATATTACATCTTCTTTATCCATTCATCTATCCCTGGACACTGAGGCTACTTCCCTATTTTGTCTATTGTAAATAATACTGCAATAAACATAGGGGTGCATATATCCTTTTGAATTAGTGTTTTCATATTCTTTGGATGAATGCCCATTAGTGCAATTACAAGAGTTCTGTTTTTAACTTTTTGAGGACAGTCCATACTATTTTCCAAAGTGGCTGCACCAGCTTACATTCCCATCAAGAGTGCATGAGGGTTCCTTTTTCCCCACAACCTCACCAACACTTGTTGTTTCTTGTGTTCTTCATTTCAGCCATTCTAACAGTGTGAGGTAACCTCCTACTTAGTCTTCATGGGTTTTTTTACTATTATGTTCAGCTGCCAGCATATGGTTCATCATAACTTTTTGATTTGGTGTTCAACAATAAATTAGTTATGTATAACACCCACTGCTTCATGTTTTTAACCAAAATCTCAATTCCTCAGGTGGGGCATCCCAAGCCTGCCTCAGGTTCCCAGGCTCTGTGTTCTCACAGCACTCTGTGATTTGACCTCAATATCATTCTTTTTAATTATTTGTATCATAGTGTATTTTCCACTACCTGAAGTGCGAGGACGGTAGAGATTTGTCTTTCTTTTAAAGCCTTTATTTATTTATTTGAGAGAGAGAACAGAAGCAGGGGGGCAAGCAGTGGGAGAAGCAAACCCCCGCTGAGCAGACAGCCTGATGCGAGTCTCTATCTCAGGACCCTGGAATCATGAACTGAGCTGAAGGCAGGTGCTTAACTGACTGAGCCACCCAGGCGCCCGAGATTTGCCTTAACCCACACTTCATTCTCACAGGAAAGCACCAAACAAGGAAACAGAGGCCTTGGATTCTAATCTGTTGGGTTCTAAGTAAAAACCCGTCAGCAAGGCTCCAGTATCTGTACTGCACAGCACTGCACAGTCTCTCTCAAATTAAGTCACAGTTTAGGGCTCCCTTAAGAAAATTATTTTTTCTTGAATAGTTAAAAATCTCAATAGTAAACATCTTGAATCAACCGGGATGAAATGTTCAACTTAACTAGAGTAAGTTACTTAAATTGTCGGCTTCTTGAACCACACAACTCTAATACAGACAAATAATCCTTCCTCTCTCAAGAAATGTAATGAAACAAATGTGGCAAAAAATTATTTGAAAACTTAAGAGACAGGGGATTCTTATAACCAAAATATCTAAATCTTTGACCTTTATTAACAATATGATACCACTTGACAAATGTCGAATCTGACATAATCTGAACAATAGGCAAAGGTCTCTTCCTGTGAAGATACTAACTGGAATGTTCCTCCAATTCGTAATTCATTATTTTCTCATAAAGAAAGTACTATAGGGGCGCCCGGGTGGTGTGGTTGGTTACGTGACCAACACTTGGTTTGGGCTCAGGTTGTGATCTCAGGGTCATGGGATTCAGCCCAGTGTCGGGATCCACGCTCAGCACAGAGCCTGCTTGGGACTCTCCCTCCCTCTGCCCCCTGCCCCTCCCAAGGGCTCTATTTCTCTCTCTCAAATAAATAAATAAATCTTAAAAAAAAAAAGAAAGTAGCATAGAATTAAAAACATACTGGTTAAACACAGAGTGGAAATGAGGAAAAACAATACTGTAGCTTGCGGCATCGTAACTCAGAGCAGCATGTCTGTGTTTGGCATTTCCTGTTTCACAGACTGAAATGCCACGTGTTTCTCCCCAGCCGCGGGTGTGCCGGTCCCCAAACACCCACAAGTAATTGGCTTTGATTGCTGCCCTGGTCTCTCCTGGGCTGTCTGTGACTTGAAATCTCTTCCCCGGAAGCCCCTTCTGGTTACTGTTACTCAAGCTAAAAGCCCCAGAGCAGCCCTACGTTAATGGGTCAAAGACCCAACATACTGAAAATGTGAAAATACTGGCAAGTGCATGTCGGAGGAGAGCCCTAGATGCACTCCAGCGTTGTTAGTATCTGTTGCTGGACAAAAATGAAAATGTCACCTTAAGAAGGATAAAAAGTTTCTAAAGAGGACGATTCACATCTACAGTCTGATCAATCTCTTTCTCTGCATCACAACACGATGATGTATTGTTCTTTATTAATAATGAATATTTATTTTTCATTCTCACATAGTTAAATGGCTGGAAAAGACGGTTAATGAACATACACGGACTGCCCTCAGTGCATTAAATAAGTAATAACAGCAACTGTCATTAATATCGGACTTAGTGTGAGCTAAAAGCACAGATTCAAGGCTTGTTTTAGTTTCTTTTGCCTCCTTGTCAAAAGATTTCCTCATGGATACATGTATTTTTTAAAACTCTATGTAAAGCTTAGCTGTGGGAAGTGTATGTAACTATCAGAAAATGTTTTTACTGGATTTATTAAATGAAACATATTGTGAAATTTATTGAGCATCTACTAGTATGCCAGTGTCTTTAATCCTCAAACCCCACCCTACAATGTAGGCCACTGTATCTACATGTTACAAATGTAGAAACTGATGCCTAGAATATTGTATGGGTAATAACACAGACAGGATGCACATTCAGGCCTGCTTGACTCTAAAACCTTAGATAAAGGCCCATGGGAAGGAGGTGATGGGGGTTGGGCGAGGATTAGAAAGGAGAGCTAGAGCGTTGAGAATGGCCTAAATAGCAAATACTAGAGAGACCAAATAAGAACATCAGTAGCAAAATGGCCAGAGGCAGAATCAAGTCAGATTATAGAGTACAAGGCATGGATTGGATGGTGGGAGAATGGATTGGGAAGATGGGGTTTGGTGTGACTGTTGGAAGCAGTGTCAGGTTCCAGTGGGTACAGGCTGGGTGCGTGGGTTGGCTGTCTTTAACTGAGAGGGGGAATGGAGCTAAAGCAACAGTACAGTACATCTTCTATTAAAAAAAAAAAAAAAAAAAAAAAAAAAAAACTCTTCCATCATTTAATTCATTAAACATATGTTCTATCCATAAGGCCTATTCGTCAAATCAAGTAAAATAGCAATTTTCATTGGTCTTCCCCCTTAACAAGGTGTCAGATTGCTATGCGTTCTTCAAAAGCTCCTGCAAACATCTCATCTTTTACTGACAACGTTAGGCAGAATGAATGCCTCCTTTGTATGTGCTCCCTAGATTTTACACATAACTATTTTTGTGATTTGCTTACGTGTTTGTTTCCCTTGTTAGAAGAGGAACACATAAGAGCCCAAACCATGTCTTTTTGCACTTGTCCCCATAACACAAATAGAATGGCAAATAAAAATCCAAAAATATCAATAATCATATTAAATGTATGTGGTCTAATCACCCTATTAAAAGCCAGAGATTATCAAATGGTTAGACAAAACAAAACTAAACTACATCTTTCTACAGGAAACCCTCTATAAATATAAACACGGATAGGATAAAAGGAAAAGAAGGAAAAATAGATATCATACAAACACTAGTCAAAAAATACCTAGAGTACAAAACGGCAAAAACTGAAATGTTAGGGTCGCCGGGGTGGCTCAGTTGGTTAAGCAACTGCCTTAGGCTCAGATTATGACCCTGGAGCCCCAGGATCGAGTCCGGCATCGGGCTCCCTGCTCAGTAGGGAGTCTGCTTCTCCCTCTAACCCTCTCCCATGTCATGCTCTCTCTCAAATAAATAAATAAAATCTTTTTAAAAAACTGAAATGATAAAAGTAGACGGTACAGTGAACATGGCCCAAACCAGACTTTCGGAGGCCTAGATTTAAGAAGATATGGAAACATGATTAATTCGCTCCCATCTTAGGATATACTCCATCCCTCTCTCTTACTTAACAGCTAAATCCTTGAGATGGTTGTTTGAATTCACGGTCTTTTTTCTTTTCTGGTCAACTCTCACTTATCTCTCCATCTCTCACTGAATGAGACTTTGCTAAGGTTATAAAGGCCTCCACCCACTAAATCCAAAGGCCATTTTCAATCCTCCTTTCTCTTGATCTTCAGCAGCATATGACACCATTGATACGCCACCCTTTTTAAAACACTCCATTCTCATGGCATCACACCTTTTTGGTTTTCCTTTGACCTCTTTGCCTATTCCTTCACAGCCTCCTTTCTAACCTTATCTTCTTCTTCTCAAGCATTGTATGTTGGAGTTTTTCAAGATTCATACCCAGGCCTTTTTCTCTTCTTACTCTATAAACCATCCCCTACATATGGTCTCACTCTTGTGAACAGCCTCAAGTCCTATCTATATGGCAATGACCTAAAATGCATACCTCCCGGTTGGCATCTGGCTTAAATTCCCTACCAAGCAGCGTTTTTGATCTCTCCAATTGGATGTCTCAGAGGTACTTCAAACTCAACATACTCAAAGCTAAACTCACAATATTCCTTCCTATTCCATTGTTTCTCTCTTGGTAAATGAGATCATTGCTCCATTTCCAAAAGGAAAAAAAAAGTCCAGGAATTATCTCACATACCCCTTTCTCTTGTTCTTCACACCCAATTGTTCCTTCACACCACAGCCAAAGGGATCTTTTAAAAAAAAAAAAAAAAATTTTTGAGAAAGTCACTCCTTCTTTAAAGTTTTCCGATGCCTTTTCCCTTGCTCTTAAAACAAGGACAACAAAGTCTGACTTCTGTCCCTCTCCAGACCATCCTTACCTCATTCAGGCCACTCTTGGCTCTGCTCTCTTTATTCTAGCCTCACCGGTATTATTTCAGTTTCTTCTGTCCTTCACAGGACCTTCCAGATGTTCCCATTCCTCCTCCTGATCTGGGCCACTGCTGTCCTTCTGCATAACTCCTACCCAGTCTTCAGATACTAACTCAAGCACCACTGACCCTGAAAAAGCTTTGCTGTTACCTTAGTCTAGGGTAAGCTCATTTGTTTCAAAAAAACTCTTACATGCTTCAGTTCTTTTCTTTCAGAGCACTTATCCTGGTTAATAATTACATATTAGAGTGATTATATGAAAATAATTTCTTCTATTGTTAGATTTTAAGTTCATGAGAGCAGGATTGTCTGTTTTGGTTCACATAATGTCCCTCGGACCAGAATTATGCCTGCTTTAGAGTAGATGCTGAATAAATATTGAACTAATGGATAAAGAAAAAATTAAGAAGCAAGAATACAAAGAAAGCAGAGCTCAAGTAAGTAGAGACCAGAAAGCCAAAGAAGAAAAAGTCAATAACGAGTGAAACAAAGGAGGTGAGCATTTAAAGAAGAAAGTAGTTAAAAGCTTCATATGTTGCAGAAAGATTAAAAGGCATGAGAAGGAAACTAATGAATGGGAGCAAGCAGAAAACTATTTGCGACCTTTGAGAAAATAGTTTCAGTGTATTGATAGACTCCAAAGTCAGATAGCAGCAGAGCTGAGGAATGAATGGGAGACAAGAATACAGAAGAAGAAGTGGACTACTTTTCAAGAATGTGTCAATGAAAGGAAGGGATATGGGCTTGCTGCAGAAAGGATGGAGAGCTCAGTCACTGGAATATACTGATGGTGATCACAGAGGGGGAATCACAAGTCCAAGGCTACGGTAGGAGGCAGAACAAAATGACAGGGTTTGCAACCGAAGACAGAAGGTTAGTAAATTATCTTTTCCTGTGGTGCAATCCAATTACTTTCTATCAAGATAATGGTGATAAAAATAATAGCTGGGGTGGCTGGGGGTAGCTCAGTGGGTTAAGCCTCTGCCTTCGGCTCAGGTCATGATCTCAGGGTCCTGGGATCAAGCCCCCCATCAGACTCTGCTCAGCAGGGAGTCTGCTTCCCCCTCTGCCTTACTCTCTCCCTTTCAAATGAATAAATAAGATCTTAAAAAAAAATAGCCAGCTTTTTTTTTTTTTCTTTTTGGACTGACTACTCGGTAAGTACAAAGCAAAGTGCTTCAACACTTCTCACTGGAGCTCCCAGCATCTCTGTTAAGGAGTGGGACCATTACCCATTTTACAGATGAAGACCCTACTTAGCCACACAATGAGCAATTGATAGAATTGAAATTAAATCCAGATTTATTGACTTAGCACACACTATTGATTCCTAATTCCCCTGTTCCTTGACTCATTACCTTACAGCTACAAGTGGCCATGTGGCCCAGCCAATGGGATGTAAGTGCAAAATATGTTTGGAGCTTCCTTGGAAGGCTTTTCCTTTTTTAAATATATAAATAAATATATTTCCATATATTTAATATCTATTATCTATTAAATGTATATTAAAATTTATAAATATTTAAATTAAATCTATGTAAATACATTTAAATGGTTTTTAAAGGAAAAGCCTTCTCAGGCTTTATTATATATAAAAAGCAAATATTGCTGGGCCATCCCATCCTCATAACTTGAATGTGATTATAAATCCTAGAGCTGGCTGCTGTCTTATGATACTTAGAGAGTAGCAGAGAAATCACAGAGAAAGCTAGACCACCAAGAGCCACAGGACAACAGCCACCTATACCTAGACTTCTTGCTATGTGAGAAAAAAAAAGAAAAAAAAAAACACAGAGAACCAGGATTTTTCAAATCACGTTGATCAGGTTTTCTGTTATTTACACTTGATTATATTCCTAATGGGTATAATTCAAAAGCCTCTGCTCCTATCTCGAAAAACTCTATCACCTCTTCTCTATGAAATACAAAGACTGAGGCTCTTTCCACCTCCCCCAGAGCATTCTGAAGGAGTTCAAGGTTGAAAGGCATACACAAATGTCTTGAAAAATGAAATTACTAGAGCAACTTATTGCTGTTTCAAAAAATCTTAAATCTCAACTAAGGAAAGAGATCAGAGTAAACACCCCTAGGGATACAGGATAGGGCAGCGTTTTCCTAGAATGACAAATCATAACCTGCTGGGAGTTTCTCACATGACACATGTCCCCTTTTGAGAATCACAGCCAGGGTGAACCACCTCGTACAAACAAGATGATGAGCATATCCTTACAGATGTGTTCAGGAGAGGAAAGGTTGAGGAGTAGAGTTTTATGATGACAGAGAGGCACACTTTCATTATGACATCAGTAGCACAATAATTGGTAAAAAATATATATATAATTTTTTTTGAATCCAGGGGGAAACAATCCCACCTTATCAAGTGTGTGGCCTTTCTTAAAATGCAAGTATTTACTTTTATATGCATAACAGTAACAAACAATAAGTAGTAGTATGACCCAATAAAGCTGACAGAACCTAGACAGTATAATGAAATACTAACCAACGGGACTAGAGCATTCACAGGAAGAAATGGAGGTATGTTTCAGAGAAAGGCTAGAATAAATTTGAAATGCTTTAGTTTTTTTTTTTTTTAAATAGGTTTCCTCTTCATTTTAATTTATCTTGGTGGAGATCAAATTTACCACTCTCTCATTAAGAAATTAACAAAGTCATTTTTTTAAAAATTGGACTCAACATCTCAGGTCCCAAATTATTGGTTTGGTCATTTTACTGGACGTAGTGCTAGTATTTTCACTCACAAGACATCAGTTAAGCACCTACTGTGGGCAAGGCTGTTCTTGCCTTTAGAGTGCCATCAGAGCAGAGAAGAAATACCCCAAATTGCTTGCCTCTGTGGAACCTATATTCTATGAGAATAGGGAGCAAATAATAAGCAAATAAATATGACGCAAATTATGCCAATCAAGAATAAGTGCTATCGTGAAAGAAAGCCAGGAAGGTGTAAGGTACACAGGCCATTTGGGGTGAGAATGAGACAGAGTTTGGGGGTGGGGAATGGTTGGTAGCTGCAATTTTAAATATGATGGTCATAAAGGTTTCATAGGGATGAAGACACCTGAAGTGAGATCTAATGGAATCAACCCATAGTCACACAGCTATTTGCTTTAATACTAAGTCTTCTTCTGTTGAATGTATCAGTGGAAAAGAGTTAATAGCCAAAGGCAAAAAAATATTTTTAAAAAAGACTTAATTTCCAAAATGTGGAGTTTTTTATTAAGTTACTGGTGTGTTGGTGTACTGAGTTTTTGTTTTTGTTTTTAAATAAATTACTGCACTGGATCTAAAAAAAAAAAGAAAGAAAGAAAAGTGATACTGTTTTCCTTACAAGTCACCCTGAGTCATTATAATCAGGCCAAAAAAGGAAAAAAGGCACTCCAGTGATTGGTAACCTTCTGAAGCTCACTGTTGATATATTTGCCTTTGGAGGAAAAGTTTTAAATGTTCATTTGGTTCCTTTATTCATTTTCTGATACACCCCAAACACATATTTCAAATGAAGAAAATTTTGTTTACTCTTAACAGAGCCCAAATTTCATCATGGGCTAAAATTTTAAGACATAAAATGACTGCTGAAACTGAATTTTAATCATATAGATGAATCACAACATGCATCTTTAGCTAGGCATGTATTATGGATAAGTCTAGTTTTCTACAGAGAATAATCACATGTTCTAATTACCATTTTGGTTTATACGCATAATTAATAATATTCTGTCTTAATGGGACACACTGAATCTTCAGACAGTTGCAAGCTTTAACTATGCGTACTGCCAAATCCAACTGTCAGCCGGGCTGCCAAACACAAAGGAATCTTGATGTAGTGTTTTAGCATTGCTAACAGTGTGCATTTATCTTTATACATGATACAATGGAAAAATTAATTGCCTCTCTTTCTTCAAAATTTTCTCCACACTAACAATTTCACACTGCTTGATTGATCACTTACCCTAAATCATATATATTGGCAAGCAATCTCATGAACAAAAAAAAATATGAATGTAAACTTGTGACCCTAGACAAAGAAGAGAAGCAATGTTGTAGGACTTACTGATTGTAAACTTTCATTTTCTCGTAAACAAGCCGTGTGAAGTTCTGATTTCAACGTTGCAATGTGACTCCGATGAGATGTCATTTCCTTCTCTAATGTAGCAATTCTAGCACTTGCAAGCTGGTAGACATCCATGAAACTTTTAATCATAGCCTTAAGAAATAAATATAATGTCACATACAATTCAAATAAAGATGTCCCCAAAGAAGAATTTCCATAAATTTGAAAGCAAAATCATTAAAATTTTAATATAAACAACTTTTCATCTTTCTTTCAAATAATAAAGCTAACCCTCACATTTTATATTGAGAACAGGGACTATTTTAAGAAAGTTTGGGAGAAAATAATTGAGACTTCTTTCCCAGAGTATATATTTAAATGAGATGTACTTTGATCTATTGTGTTTAAAATTTAGAATGCAATTTTTAAAAGATGGCACACTTATTTTCTTTGTGAAGTTGAATTCAAATTGTAATTTGACCTAAATTTCAATCTTGAGACATACAATAGATGGATATATAAGCAAGATATTTCAAAATGAGCTGAGTTAGTAAAATTTTCAGTCCACCTAAAAAAACAAATGGTTTGAAAACAAAAGGAGCTGAAATAATCCTGTAATTTGTTTAAGAGTAAATAATGTGATTCTTACATTGTACAAAAAAGCATAATTGTGTTCATTCATATAACAGAGGATTGCTTCATGTGTTATACTATATATAATAAAATACAGGTGTGTGTAAGTTTTTCTCCTCCCTAAATAAGTTATATTTGGGGGATTATTCGACCCCTGTTACAACAGTTTAATCATATTTTACAGACTTCTTCTTCTAAAGCAACCAGTAGTGAATTGTAAGTCCAAGAACGCTATCACAAACTTTTTTAAAAAGTCTTTCAAAATACCTCAAATATAATAAAAAACAAATATTTTCAAAGACATATTCAAAGATAATGTTGTATTATTTACCTGAAAAAAAAAATGTTCTAAAACACAGCAACAAGCAAGTAAAATGGTAGACAGTCTGAGAATTTCTAAATTCTATTCAATCCAAAGGGTTTGATTTGGAAAAGCTTTGAGAAACTAGATATTTGAGCAATTCTGAATGCACATGAAATAATGTGGTGAACAAAGAATAAGAAACAATGTATACAATGTCTGAAAAACAGAAGTAGGTTAACTATTTATAGGTAAAAGTAAGAAAATACGCACCTTTTCTCCTAATAAATTCCTATTTGCCCTAAAATATTAAGCTCGGACACCATCTCTTTCAAGAAACCTCTTTGAACCCAAAGGCACTGTTAACATTTACTCTAGCTTTCTGTGGGCCCCCCCATGCTTACTTTTATCATAATGCTTATTGCTTTAGCAGAAAAGTATTAGTTTACGTGTTTCTCTTTACTAAACTGAGGAGCTCCTTAGGCCAGATACTATGCCTAATCATCTCTGTATCATCAGGGATGTTAGTGGCCCACAGTGAGCACTTGTTGAATGAATGAATGAATGAATGAATGAATGAATGAATGAAAAGATTTTTAAAAAACCCCAAGTTGAAGCCGTATGTTGGCATAAAATACCTTATAGGAAAGGATGAAGATATTTGGGAAAACTATAATCTTAACACTCTAATGTATAAATTGTTAACTATACTTTGTTCAAGTTGAAAAAAGAAGTGAAAAGCACAGCTGTAGGCACAAAAGGACAGAATACACAAATAGAGAATTCTATTACCCAACATTGAATGAGCATGGTATGACTTCATGTTTGGGAACATCTCTACCTTACTTTGAGTCATTTCAAGATGAGCTTATAGCTAATACTAACACAAAATATTTCTCTGGGTTTCAAAGGTATGTAAAAACCAGAAAACTATAGGGGCGCCTGGGTGCCTCAGTGGGTTAAAGCCTCTGCCTTTGGCTCAGGTCATGATCCCAGAGTCTAGGGATCGAGCTCCGCATCAGTCTCTCTGCTTAGCAGGGAGTCTGCTTCCTCCTCTCTCTCTCTCTCTCTCTGCCTGCCTCTCTGCCTACTTGTGATCTCTCTCTGTCAAATAAATAAATAAAATCTTTTAAAAAACAAACAAACAAAAAACCTAGAAACTATAAAACCCTATCTGCTTCTTCCTATGACAAGTGTCTCTCTACCCATAATTCATTCATCTTCACCAGGTTGTAAACCAAGTATCACAAGTCCTATTTCGGTCTAGTCCCCACTCTGCTGCTTACTCAGCCTTGCTCTGTTGGACAATGCCACGTCTTCTCTCTGGGCTTCCATTTTTTCCCTCCACGTACTGGGAAGAAAGGTCATTTTCTTGCCTACTTCCAAAACTGTTGTAAAAGTCTCAGGTAATTAAAAATTCTAAGGCAAAGCCATTCTCTTCATCCTTCAACTTCGTTGCATCTGTGTAAGAAAGCCCTCCAAAAAAAATCTCACTCTCACTGAATCTCATTGTAGTATTACTTTAGTTCTATTTTTTTAAATTCTCCATTAAGATCTTAATGAGACAATCTGTGATAGGTGGTTTGCATACATATATTCTTGTTGGATAAGGACCTAAAATGTATAAAAGGTACAAAAAAACATGCATAAGAGCTTATTGAATAAAAAAAAGGAAGTACTCTTCTGTCAGTATGGGCTCCTGAATTATGATTTCACTGTTAAGGCACAATAGAATTGGCTTCTAACAGTCAAAGATAAAAAACCTCAACATTTCCAAAGTTATCCCACATCCTAAATTTAGAGAAACATATTTCATGAATTCTCATGTACATGATACTCTTCAAGGAAAAATGATATTCCTTCAAACCTCTTTTTAAAAAAAAATAAAATACTTTTTTGAGGAGTTACACCTAAATTTTTATATGGTGGATGGACCAAAAGTCATAATTATTTTGGCTCCTTCCTTGATCTACTTTTAATAACTAAATCTAATATTCAGCACATATTAAGAGATACCACATATTATTCTTTATAACACTAAAAAGAATATAATGATAATCAATTTTTTGCATAGGATTTAGAATGTTAGACATTTAAAATCTTTTAAAGCAGTATTGCATTTGAGAGATGAAAGCGGTTTTTTACAATGCTTATATATCTTTTCAGAACAACAAGAAGAGTGGTAAATACAGCAAGCATGTTTCATGGCATAAAAGTATATTATAGCATGGTCGGGGGAGGGGCGTTGCCTGTGAAATCACAGTTACTCCAAGAAACACCAGGACCTTTTGAGGAATAAAGAACGTTAAACTGCCAATATTAAGAAGTAATTCAAAACTACGTCACAAAGGATTCCAGTGAAAAACCCAACTCTTTAATAGAAAAGGTGTCAGGTGGGAAGAAGTGGAAATGAATCCTCTGAATAAACTGAGAGGGGCACTGGGGCGGGGGGCAGGGGGAGGGGGAAGGAATGAGCACCTAGTGACTTCCGTATCAAGCTCCCAAGGTCTAACCTCTGTTTCTGTACTAAAACATCTCATCTTTTTTATATCAGCAAACAACGACAGAACAGCATGATACTGTGATCAGCTCGCCCAGCACTGGAGAATTTATGCCGTGACATCTTTGGCCGTAGGGATTTTGGCCACACCATGAGACCTGTATCTCAGCGGGGCTTATCTAGTTCCCGGAGAAACAGAACAAAAGACGGTTTTCTGGATAAGAACAGGCTTTTGTTACAGAGATAATCTGGAGTGTTATAATCAAACATAACAAGAGGAGAGAATCCACATAAAAATTCCACACCCTAGCCATTTTAAGGAAAAGGGTAAGTGTTTTCAGAATTCAAAAAATTTTTAGATACAGTAGATGACTGTCACTTGTGCACTACAATATTATTTATGTAATTCATTATGTATATATTATTATGTAATTTAGGCTGACTTCAAAACTGGATTTCGGGAGAAATGCAGTCCTTGGGAACCTGATGTCAGGAGAAGAAATTAATGGAAAATGTCGTGAGGCCTAGAAGCCAAAAGAGCAAACTTTTTATCTATATTTTTGAGTAACTAGGAAGCAAAAACCTCAAATATTTCCCTTTAAATATAACTATAGTTATACTTCATTCCATCTACCATATAAATATACCATGTAAAATGGATATACCAAGTATGTGGAATATAATAAATCCCCATAAAATGGGGATGATAATTCCAAACTTATAAGGATTTTGTGAAGATTAAAGCACTATTAAAACCTGGAAAGACCTTACCTGTCTGAACATAGTAAACCGTCTGGTAAATTTTGGCTGTTAGTAATGATAATGGGATCAAATTAGGAAAATTATTACTTTAACTCATAAAGCAAAGATTCAATATTTCTTTTTTTAAGATTTATTTATTTATTTTAGAGGGGGAGGGCAGAGGGAGAGAGGCAGAAGCAGACTCCCCACTGAGCACAGAGCCTGTGGGTCTCAATTCCACAACCCCAAGATCATGACCTGAGCCAAAACCATGTGTAGGACACTTAACCTACTGAGCCACCCGGATGCCCCAAAGATTTAATATTTCTGATGGGTATTGTTAGACATAATATAAATACTTTAAATATTAAATATTTTATACATATTGAAATATTAAAGCCCTTTCAAATTTAAAGAATTTTAGAGGCCAATGAATATTTACTTTCTAACAACACAAACTGCCCACTGGTAAGACATGAACAGACACTTCTCCAAAGAAGACATACAAATGGCTAATAGACATGAAAAAATGTTCATCATCATTAGCCATCAGGGAAATTCAAATCAAAACCACATGGAGATACTACCTTATACCAGTGAGAATGGCAAAAAAAATGACCAGACAAGAAACAAGTGTTGGGAGAAGTTGTGGAGAAAGGGAAACCCCCTTATATACTGTTGGTAGGAATGCAAGCTGGTGCAGCCACTTTGGAGAACAGTATGGAGATTCCTTAAAAAGTTAAAAAATAGGGACACCTGGGTGGCTCAGTGGGTTAAAAAGCTTCTGCCTTCTGCTCAGGTCATGGTCCCAGGGTCCTGGGAAAGAGCTCTGCATCAGGCTCTCTGCTCTGGAGGGAGCCTGCTTCTCCTCTCTCTCTCTGCCTGCCTCTCTGCCTACTTGTGATCTCTGTCTGTCAAATAAATAAATAAAATCTTTAAAAAAAAATAAAAAGTTAAAAAATAGAGCTACCCTATGACCCACCAATTGCACTACTGGGTATTTACCCCAAAGTTACAGATGTAGTGGAAAGGAGGGCCATATGTACCCCAATGTTCCTAACAGCAAAGTCCACAACAGCCAAACTGTGGAAAGAGACAAGATGACCTTCAACAGACAAATGGATAAAGAAGATGTGGTCCATATACACAATGGGATATTACTCAGCCATCAGAAAGGATGATTACCCAACTTTTGCATCATTCCTGCTTTGCAGGAAGCCTGCTTCTCCCTCTCCCACGCCCCCTGCTTGTGTTCCCTCTCTCATTGTGTCTCTATCATAAATAAATAAAAATCTTTAAAAAAAAAAAAAACAACTAATGACGTACTGTATGGTGACTGACATAATAAAAACAAAACAAAACAGAACTGCCCACTGATAATAAAATAGCTCCTATTTATGATGTCCTTTTTTAAAAAGTTTTTACTTAAACTCCAGGTAGTTAACATAGTGTTATATTAGCTTCAGGTGTACAATATAGAGAGTCAACACTTCCATACATCACCAGCACCCTCCTCAATCCCCCGCCACGGATTTCACCCATCCTCCCACCAAAGCCCCGCTCTGGTCACCATCAGTTTGCTCTCTAGAGTTAAGAGTCTTGTCTCTTGGTTTGCCTCTCCTCCTCTCTCCCTCTCTGCCTCTCCTCTCCTCTCTCTCCTTTTTGTTTCCTTTGCTCTTTGGTCTTGTTTCTGAAGTTCCACATCTGAGTGAATTATTATGTCATTCTCAAGGAAGAAAATCTTACTGCGATAACACACTCATAGTTTTTAGTATCAAATTTTGTTGATGAGCACCTGGAATTAAAGGAAAATTATTTTCTTCATTATCAAGGAGTGACTCTGGTAAGGTTGCTCATTTGCTCTCCTTCCAATATTTTAGTAATGTAGGGCAGAAAATTAGAGAGCTGAAGGGCCTATTGCCAGCAGTCTACAGATAGTAATGGTCCTCCCGGGCAAGATCCAGTCTAAGATCTCGATAGGATAGGACTCTGCAGTCTGGACGTTTGGTTTCTGGCCCATCCACAGTTCTTTGTTTCACGTTGACATTCCAGCGGAAAAGCTGTGGAGGAGAGACTGTATCAAGATGGCTGACCGCCAACCACCTCCTTGCTTTGCACACTGAGTGTCTGTGTGTGTGCATGTGCGTAGCGTGCATGTGTGTTGTATTTAAAAGCTGCTAAGAATGCCACCAGCCAACAAGAATTCTGAGGAATCAATAAGGAATAGAAGTAGAAGGGACCATAAACAAAAATTTTGCAGAAAAGAAACCTCGCACAAACTACAAGCAAAGGAAGGAACAGGCCACATGAGGGCTTGAAGCTAAGCATAATAAGCCATAAGAAGTGGGCTTAACCTTGTGTTATAATATCCCTGAGACCTTCTATTCCCAATAAGAAGTTATTATTAATGATTTTCAGTGAAAGAAGTATGTTTTATAATTTTAAAAATCTTGTATAACTTTCTGTGATAACTGCTGTTCAGAAGTCTAATTCTGAGTCCCCACCAGCACCACTCCTACAAAAACATGGCTAAAAGATGAGATGCACGGGGCACCTGGGTGGCTCAGTCAGTTAAGCACCTGCCTTGGCTCAAGTCTAGATCCCAGGGTCCTGGGATTGAGCCCCGCATAGGGCCTTCTACTCAGCGGGGGTCTGCTTCTCCCTCTCCCTTCCCCACTCCTCCCACTTGGGCTCATTTTCTCTCTCTCTCTCATATAAATAAATAAAATGTTGTAAAAACAAGGAAAGATGAGGTGCAGGTGACAGAAGGGCACCATTGGCTGTGTTGTGAATCATGACACTCATGTTTCAATCCCATCAATTAAACAAAAGCTTTAACTGGAATTTGGGCTAGAAAATTTCCAACTTCCCTGAATTCATCAATTGCTCTTTAAATATGCCGTGTTTTTTATTTTAACAAATACACTTTTTTGTTTTTTCTTTTATTTTTCAGTGTTCCAAGATTCATTGTTTATGCACCACACCCAACGCTCCATGTAGCACGCGCCCTCCTTAATACCCACCACCAGGCTTACCCAACCCCCAAACCCCCTCCCTCAAAATCCTCAGTTAGTTTCTCAGAATCCACAGTCTCTCATGCTTTGTTTCCCCCTACGATTTCCCCAATTCACCTTTCCTTTAACAAATATACTTTACATTAAATATATCATATTTCTAACAAAGTTTCAAAACACACACTTTGGTTAGGAAATTATGCTTCACAACTTTTTACATGTACCTAAATAAATTTTTATAAATTCAGGTCGATTTTAGAAAAAAAGTTGAGAATTCTAGACATATTTTCAAACACTATTTTCATAATGCTTTCTTCCTAATCCTTCAATAAAGCAGTTAGTTTGGCTGTTGTTATTGCTGTTTTTGCATATGTCACTTTACCTTGATGTAAAAGAACGTGTTTTGTTTGGGAGGGTTTTTAAAATAATTTTCCAAATAAAATGCTCTTGACAGCCCCTTGCCATCAAAGAGAAGGTCCAACTACAGACTTGGAATCTTTCTCTTTTTGTTAAAGAAAATTGCATAATTCATACTAAGTTCAAGAGTACTTTGAAGCACTTTATCACAGGAAAAGAACAACCTTATATAGAAGATTTTAAAGACTACCTTTTAACTCACTGCAAACTATTGTAAAGATTACACCATGTAAAATATTTTAATCCGTAAATTCACTTAAGCAGACGGGCCACATTGAACAGCTCATATTGAAACGCACAAGAAGTAAATAAACCAGCAAGGATACCCCTCCCAGCCCCTCTGCACTGTGAAATCCTCCCTCCTTTCCTTCAACACACCTTATAGGAAAGTCTGTGTCTAAAAAACGAACCAAGTGATACGCCAGTCCATACCAAAGAGATCTAGCCTGGGTTAGCAGGGTGCCCCACTCAGGGCCTCAGCACACTGAAATTAAGGGTCAAATGCAGCTACAGACTCGTCTGAGATTCAAGGTCCTTTTCCAAGCTTATTCAAGCTGGTGGCAGAATTTCTTTCCTGAAGGCTGGAGAATGGAGGTCTCCATTTGCTTGCTGGCTGTCAGTCACGGTTACTCTCAGTTCCTAAAGACTGCCTCATGTTGTTGCTGGATGGACCCCTCCTTTCTCAACATTGCTGTTTGCTTTCTTCCAGGCCAGCAACAGAGGATCTCCCTCACTTTACCCTCTTTTAAAAAGCCTCATCTGATTAGTTCAGGCCCATCCAAAATGATCCTGTATTTACTGGTCTTGCCCACCCTCAAAAGGAAGAGATTAATTACATGGTAGGGGCACACCAGGAGAAGGGTCTTGGGGGACATATTAGCATTCTGGTAATCACAGCCCAACCAACACACCCTTAAATAAAAATTAACTCAAAATTGACCACAGACTTAAATGTAAAATATAAAACTGTAAAACTTCTAGGAAAAAAAAAATAGGAGAAAATCTTTGGCATCTTAGGGCTTGAAGTGTTCTTAGATGGGATACTGAAAGCATAATCCATAACAGAAAAAAATCAATAAACTGAACTTCACCAGAATTAAAAACTTTTGCCCTCAAAAGATCCTTTTTCTAAGATTAAAAGAAAGCTACAATAGGGGTAAACATTTGCAAACCACATATCTGATAAAGAACTGATTTCAGAATATGTTTTTTTAAAAAACTCTCAAAACTCAATAATAAAATGACAAACAATCCAATTAGAAAATGAGCAAGAAACACTAAGATACATTTTACCAAAGAAAACATACAAATCTCATATAAGCACATTAAAAGATTTTCAAAATCACGAGCCATTAGGGAACAGAAGGAAAAACAAAACCACAGTGGAGATAGTACTCTACACCTACCAGAATGGCTAAAAGAAGAAATTGTGACAACATAAAAAGCTGGTGAAAAAGCAGAGAAATGATTCTCATACATTCTGGTAAGAATGAAAAATGGGTACAGCCCCTCTAGAGAAAACAGTTTGACAATTTCTTTATTTTTTTTAAAAAAAGATAGATTTATTTATTTATTTATTTATTTGGAGAGAGAGAGAGAGAGATTGTATGTGTGTGTGTGTGTGTGTGAGAGAGAGAGAGAGAGAGAGGGTTGAGGGACACAGGGGGAAAGCAGACTCCCCACTACGCAGGGCTTGATCCCCGGGACTTTGGGATCATGACCCAAGCCGAAGACAGACGCTCAAAAACACACCTGAGTCACCCAGGTGCCCCAAGGCAATTTCTTTAAAAAATTAAGCATACACTTACATTTGGCCCAGAAACCACAGTCCTAGGTCTTTTTTTCTAGAGAAAAAAATTTTATTCAGGGACATCTGGGTGGCTCAGTCAGTTTAAAGCATCTGCCTTCCACTCAGGTCATGATCCCAGGGTCCTGGGATGGAGTCCCGCATTGGGCTCCCTGTTCAGTAGAGAGCCTGCTTCTCCCTCTGCCTACCACTCCCCCTGTTTGTGTGCTCTCTGTCTGTCTATAACAAATAAATAGATAAAATCTTTAAAAATTTTGTTCATTTCAAAAATCTGTACATGAATGTTCGTAACAGCTTTATAGGTAATAGCCCAAAACTGGAAAAAAAAAAAAATAGCCCAAAACTGGAAAAACAATCAAACTGTTCTTCACAAACTGTTCCAAACAAATTGTGAAACATCCATACCATGGCTACTGGTGTGTAACAATATAAAGGAACAAAACTATTGATAGACACGACAACAGCAATGTAGATGGATCTCAAGGGTATTATGCTGAGTGGGGGAAAAAAGACAATCTCAAAAAGATCACATCCTGTAGGATTTCATTTATTTATCATTGACAGAATTATAGAGACAAAAAGCATTTAATGGTTCCAAGGGGTTAGGGAATGATTCGGGGTGGGGGGGAGCGAGGGCATGCATGCGAAATGTCTAGAGAAAAATGGTTAGCTGATGGAGATCTTTGTGGCGATGCCCACAGTCATGTATCTTGAGTGTGGTGGTGACTATACAAACACACATCTGCAATAAAATGTCATAGAACCCAGGGCGCCTGGGTAGCTCAGCCAGTTAAGCGTCTGCCTTCGGCTCAGGTCATGATACCAGTGTCCTGGGAGAGAGCCCTGCAATGGGCAGCGGAGAGCCTGCTCTTCCCTCTCCCTCTGCCTGCCGCTTGGGCTTCCTTGTGCTTTCTCTCTCTCTCGTGTGTCAAATAAATAAATAAAATCTTTAAAAAAAAAAGTCAAGAACTCTACACACACACACACACACACACACACACTGATGTCCATCTTCTAGTTTTTGATAGTGTACTAAAGTTACGTAGGATGTAACATTAGAGAGAAAAACCGGATGAAGGATACTATTTTTGCAACGTCTTGTGAATCTATAATTATTTCAAAATAAAAAAGGTAAAAAAAGCAAAGGGAAGCAAAGTCCCTATGCACATATATATAGTCTGCTCCTGTTTAATTAAAATGGGGGAGATACATAAATTTAATTACATATCTACACATATTGTAGAAACACATGAGAGAAGAACAAAAACTGCTTCCAAAACTTTTTAAATGGTATCTGCTTATCTGCCAAAGTCTCAGACTACATCTTTTTATATCTTAACCAGTCCTTTGCCTATAACTCCCAAAGACTCCTTTATGGAGTCACGTGAGCAAGACAACCTGAGAGGACGGCAGACACCTGTGTCCATTTGCTCCCTGTCACAGCAATGCCAGCTGTTCTGGGGCCGGAGTATAGCTGTGGCCCCAAAGGAATCAAGGCAATCTGAGGGGCCTCTGTCCCCAGTTCTCTTCTCCACTGGAAGTCAACCCCACATCTGCCCTAAAATTGGGGCCAATGAGGGAGGTAGGCTCCCACCCTCCCTACCACAACAGGAATCACCAAATGAAGTTGGGATGGAGGACAGTCCATAAAGGTCTAGGTTTGCTCCAATCTGGGCCCAAAGGTGTTCTTTGCTTCCTTTGTAGTTCCCACACTGCAAGGCTTGCCTGGCCCCTAGTGCTGGCAAACCGCAGTGACCATGTGCCAAACATCACAACGTGAGCTTTATGTACTCTTCTAATTCTGGCCAGGACTCCGTGAGACACGTTATCTCTACGATTAGGAAACCAAGGTTCAGGTATGCTAAGTACCTTACCCAAGGTCTCCTCACTAATAAAGAATGGCACTGGGGTTCAAATTCACGTCCGTTCAATTCCAGAGCCAGGGCTCCTTCCATGTGTTGCAAGTTTCTGAGGTTGCCTTTAAATTGGGGTTTAGTGTTTTATTTTGGGCTTGTTTTGGGGGGCTGTCTATTATACCAAATTTCTCAGTAAGAGCAGCAGAATTAATCTAGGCTTTCCAAGTTTCAAAAATGCACACAGCTAGTCTATCACAGCATTCATTTTAACTGTCGATTCAACCCAGGATCTCTCGTCTCCTGACGGAAAGGGTATAAAAATTTTGAATTTTGAATTTTGCTGTGAAACCAGGATTCTTGAAGTTCCCAAATTCAATAATTATTATATCACACTGACTCGGGACAACTAGTTTTTTTTTCCTTACATAATGGAAAATATTTATTTCAAGTAAAGGAACTTCAGATGACATTTTCTTGAGCCTTTACTTCTATCTATAGAATATGGGTTCAATAAACACTTGCAACAAATTCATGAGTCTCTATTCTGTCCTAATATGTCACATAATATCTACACTACCCCCCAAAAACCTCTTTGGATTTTAGAAAAATGTAATTTGAAAGAAGGCCATGAGATTATTTTAATGAGAAAAAAAATTAAATTAAGCTTACAAATTAAAGAAAATCTTCTATCATTCATACAATAGGTTATTTTTGAAAATGACACACATTTTGGAAAAACAACTTCTAGTGTGTTTTCATTGACTCATATATGTAAAATGGCAGTGTGTTGTACAGCTCCCAGCTGCCTGACTTGAGGCTCTGATGTTACCAGTGATGGACATTAGAAGACTTCCAACCACCAAAATACCCCAAATCCTACCCACAAAGAATGAGCTCTTCTGGGTCATACATCCTCATTCTCTATGAGATCTATGCACAGTAAACATAGGCATGGAAGGAATATAAATATAACTAAGAAGTTATTTTTAATTTTTTTTTTAATTCCCATTTTACTGGCTACAAACTAGGGAAGGCTTTTATCTTGTCATATCTGGGAAGTTACCTGGCAGAAAAATGACCTTTTCTCTACATAGAAAGTAGGATTTTGGCGAATCAAGTTTTTCCCCCTCTATTTCTCATACAAGATGTTTTCCCATTCCCGGACAGCCCACTTTTGACCCAAGATGTCATAGGGGGTTTTGCCTGTGTACTAGAATTACTATGTTTCCTTTAGAGACTGGTCTGGGTCCCTGCTACCACTTAAGATTAGGTGCTTTTATTTCTTTAGTACAGGGCACGGTTAAAAAACACGTGTAACTTGATATTCACTGCAACGTACCTACAGACACCGGAATGCTTTAGAGTAATGACAGTGACAATGATAAGGACTGTAAATTAGAAGAAAGACATTTTGTTGCAAATATACAACCTTCTTAATCAAGTTCAAACTGAAGACAAAATAGCCATGAATTGACTTGATGCGTGTAGTGTGTAGATGCAGGTATGTTTTTATTGGTGTTATTTTATAAAGGAAAAAGAGAATATCAGAGTTCATTTTCCCCCTTTTTGCCATTTGAAATGGGCCCTGGACCCTGACTTATGCCATCACTCAAAATTTTTACTGGCACTACTTTGAAGGATGTAAATATAGTAGCTTTTCAGGTATGAGAAGGAGCCTCATGGGAAACCATATTCAGCAAGAGTTTGCAGAATACTCCTGCAGCAGATTTTTTTTTAAGTGATGTTTTCTTTATATCGTGTTTAGACTCTAAACTTTCTGCTGGCCTCCACTCAACCATGGCATATACAACTTCAATGTGCCAAGAACAAGAACAATTCTCTTTCAAATATGTTATTTCCAACCAGAACAGAATCAAAGCCAATCTTGAAGCTAAATGCAGCTTCTAGCCTGATGGTGTGATTACTGCTTTTATTATGCTAAAGTTTATCATAAAGAAAGACCAGAGGGATAAGCAGGAACATTGGTTTCCTACACAAAATATGGGAAAGAGATCACCAAAATAATCAAGGACTGAGAAAAAAGTTTCTCCTGGAAATTCCTGCATATGGACATGAAGTCATAAAAAAGAACAGTTATGTTAAAAAAAAAAATTCTAAAAGAAATGAGTTTTCTCAAAGATACTGCTAGGTTAATAATAATAATAATAATAATAGGGGTGCCTGGGTGGCTCAGTGGGTTAAAGCCTCTGCCTTCTGCTTAGGTCATGATCCCAGGGTCCTGGGATTGAGCCCTGCATCAGGCTCTCTGCTCAGTGGGGAACCTGCTTCCCTTCCTCTCTCTCTGCCTGCCTCTCTGACTACTTGTGATCTCTGTCTTGTCAAATAAATAAATAAAATCTTTAAAAATAAAAAGAATAATAATAGTAATAATAATTAATAATAATAAATTACCTTGCTTTAGGACTTAACAATTTAAGCAACATACCAAAATGTCCAACATATGCTAAATTATACAACTTTCACTGGGTTTATTAACAAAGATTGATAAATTGAGAGTACAGTTTTTTAGTTTAACGTTATTGGATAACACAGAATGAATTGTGAGTCATAGGAAACTGTGAAGAAGCTTAACCTCATGACTTTAGCTCTCCTTCAGGAAAAAAGTAACTTATTACAGTTACCATTCTTGAGCACCTACTGTGTGTTGACATCACTGGTAGTTTTATAATGGGGATTATTGGGCTGCTTAGATGTTATTGACATAGAGGTAGGACAGTATGGTATGAGTGTGCAGATAGATTTTTGGATTCAATTGTGACGGTGTGAGCTGTGATGCAGGCAGCCTAGCTTTGTCCAAATGTCAAAACCATAACATCGGGCACTGACACGCAGAAATGTTTATATGCACTTACAGCCCTCAGAGACCAGAGTTATTTGGACTACTATTCACTCCTTATTTTAAGTAATAGATACACGTGTGACGGTGATTTAGATTCCTCAACACAAAAGAAAGGCATTTTCTAGCTATCCTAAACAATATATATACAAATCTGAACACAGTCTTGTTTTCTGTGGCAAAATGTATAATCTCTAATCTTTACCCTGTACTTGCAATTTAGGACTTATTTAGCACAATTTGCCCATAAAGCTACTGAGGCTCAGAGTCCATAACTAAGTTTCTTAAGAGCACATTGCTAATAAGTGGCACAACTGGGAATCAGAGGTCCATCTAACTCCAAACTCCTTGCTGTTCTCCTTAATACACACACACACAGTTCTACCTCTTACAAAGGCCGCAATAGAGAAAATCTCGGTTCATTCATTAACATATTCACCAAGTACTTCTAAGCACTTAACTATGTTCTAGGTGCTGAGGATGCAGCAGTTAAAGACCCTCCCCTGCACTCATGGGTCTTACATTCTAGTGAAAGACAGGTAATAGACTAATATATTTGGTCACCTACTATCAAAGAAAATTAAACAGGGTCAAGGCCGTGAAAGTATGAAGAGAGGAGGGTGGCTACTTTTGGTTAGTGACAAGAGAAGGCCTTCCATCATTTGACACTTAAGCAAAGCCTATGAATGAATGAAGGAGCAAACCTCATGAAGACTTGGCATAAGGCATGCCAATTAAAGGGACCAATACGCTCCAAGCCTCAGAAATGGGACTATGCTCGGTGTGCTCAAGCTACACAGCAAAAAAGGTCAGTACTGCCCTACACTCAGGGACTGAAAGACAGAATGTTAGAACATATAGTTGAAAAGAGGCAAGGTCCAGATCATGAACAACAGCCCAAGGGCAAGACGAGAAGTTTGAATCTTATTTTAAGGGTAATGTACAGCCATTCAGCTGTGTATTAAGAGAGGAATGGTACATCCTGATGCACATTTAAGTTGGGGAAATAATACATGTTTAAATTTCATATTGAAACTGAGTAGATAAATAAAAATAAATCGAGTAAATTATCTCCCCCCAAAAGCCAAATGGCTCTTCTTATTTAAAAAAAAAAAAAAAAAAAAATTGGAGGAGAAGAATATAAAACAAGACTAGTGATGCACTGAGACTCTTTCCCTGCCCTTTACACTTTCCGAAGACTGCTGGCAAATGGGATCCCATGTAAGTGCTTGTTTTATCCCCTCTTGTGTTCTGAGGTTCTGTTTTGTAAATCCTCTCTGACTGCACAACCCTCCTCGGTCACCCAACCTTCTGTCAAGCACAGGGCTGGGTACAGAGCAGAAGTCCCCTACATACTCGTCCAGCTTGATTCAATTAACAACATGTAATATCGGCATGGTTTTTCGTTGTAGAGTGTGTGAGACTCTCAATTTCAGTAATAATGGGGACCATACTGAGAGTGCCTACTTATCTTCTTCAAAAGATATTTGGGGCTTAACAAAGGGCACTTTGTATTTCAATAATCTCGTTCTGATTTACACTTTTGGGAGACGGAGCAGTGATAACCAGCACTTCCCATTTGTCTGTTTCACAAGCAACCTGCAAAGATCCAGCCGCTTTCATCAAATATGGTAGTATAGCAAAAACACAGCCTTGTTGTACTCTTTTGGGGATTCAGTATGTCAATTTCCTTAAAGGAGTGGTGTTAATACAAGGAGAAAAGTTACAGAAATAAGTGGCTCACAGGGCTGAGAGCTAGTTGATCACGACCAAAGAAAACTGCTCAGTCCATTATCTCAAAACAAACAACTTCCAGAGAGTGCAATTGATCTAAGCTACCCTTCCACATACAGAGAAAATGCATACACATAGGCACACAACAGTGAATGCCTCATCTTTCCTCTTCTCACATAAGACTGTCAGCCTTAATTATGAATCTCGGCAAAGGACACCTATAGTTGGTATCTTTACGTTAATTTGCACAGAGATGCTAAAAAGTCATTTCACTGGAATTATAAGAATTTGATGCACTTGTTTGTGGTTTAATTAAATTCAATACGAAAAAAAATTCAATATACCCAAAGAAAGGCAAATTAGTCAAGAGAAAAAGAAAGAAAATACCTTAGGCCTTTATTTAGAGCTAATTCTTTTATTACCACGATTCCATTCTGATTCTGATATATCAGATATGGTTTGAAAATCTACATGCTTCAGTCGAGTTTATCAAATACTTCAATAATCCCTACAATCTCTACTCGATACCAAAATTCAGTGAAGTATGTTAAACTCTATCTCCAGAAAGAAATTATCGTTACATTGCTTTAAGGACAAATTGGTTCTAAGGCACTTTCTGGTATTCGACTAAAGACATGAATTCACTTTCTGTACATTACAAAGGAACAAATAATAAGATTTCCATGAAATCCTACAGAGACCATAACTTATTCACAGTATTGCAGAACTTCAGTAGCTGAAAAGAACATTACCGATCATGAGGGGCACCTGCGTGGCGTGGCTGGTTAAGCATCCCACTCCTGATTTTGGCTCAGGTCATGATCCCGGGGCCCTAGGATGGAGCCCTGAGTTGGGCTTCATGCTCAGTGGGGAGTCTGGTTGGGGATTCTCTCCCTCTCTCTCTCTCTCTGACTTTCTCACCCCACACCCCACTTGCTTGCTTCTCTCTCTCTCTCTCTAATGCAAATAAATAAATCTTTCAAAAATATAACTACCAGTCATGAGATCAAGATGAGGCCCGTCCCACAGATTTCACTCCTGCCACACTATCTAGTGGCTGGGATTCACACTCCAGGTTTTCCCTACTGTATTTCCCAACAAAAGCATTAAAATGCATATATATATATATATATATATATATATATATATATATAGTTTATTCATTTGAGAGACAGAGAGAACATAAGCAGGGGAAGGAGTAGAGGGAAGGGAAAGGAAGAAGCAGACTCCCTGCTGAGCAGGACGGCCGACACAGGACTCGATCCCAGGACCTGGACATCATGACCTGAGCTGAAGGCAGATGCTTAACCATCTGAGCCACCCAGGTGCCCCCTAACAAAAGCATTTTATAGGAAAAGATATTTTTAGCTACATAACCTTCAAGGCCCCACCCCCCAAATGCCATCTTCTCTATGAAACCTCCCTTAATCCTCTCCTAATTTGGAAGAATAAATTTCACGCATCTCTGAAGGCCAGGTTATGGTACTTTATTTAAGCCTCTCCTACAGCAATCATGTTTCCATCTCATGTCACTCTTAAATTCTACATTCCCCCAAAAGATTTTTAAGTCCCCTTGGCATCCCAGAACACAGCACAATGCCTTGAACTTGACAGGTGCTCAGTACATGGTTGAATGGTATTAGCCATATCCAATGTATATGACCAAGAAGCTGGCCATTTTATTTTTCTCAAACAAATTTCTTGGTTTACACTGATCTCTAAATACGCTCAAATGACATTTCTATTTCTCCTCTAGTGTAAGTGGAAAACTGAACCAAACAGCATTCTGGTTCCTAAGCCTCCTGTAGATTACCAGAAACTGGAGCTATAAACAATCAGGTCCTCGGACTCCCAGACATTGCCCTCTTCACCTAGAGCAACTGCCTGGATACGAGGACAGCCGACCCCTCCAGACCCTTGAAGATTCTACATTACCTTATCCAGTAGGGGACAGATGGTCAGAGGTGTGAAAGGAATAAGTAGGTCATGTGACGAGGAATTTCATCCCTTATGCTTTCAGGAATAAAGTGGGAGGGGCCCCAAAGAGAAGGTCCCAGGGGATTCCTAATCCCATGGAACAGAGATGCATGTATAGTTTTGCAAACAGATATTAGACATGAGCAAGATAGAGTCTATTAGAGTCATATCTGATTTGCATACAAGAACTGAAGTCCCTTTGAGTTTTCCAGGTGGCACAAACTACTACTTTGCCATTCCTGTATGACCTCAAGTAAACAACAAGAGAGAATAGTTAAATTAAATTTAAATTTCACCCAAGAACACCACTCCAGATTGAGGGGATGGTAGCTACTCTGTGGTGAGCACAGCTTAATGCGTAAACTTGTCAAAAACACTAAATCCTGCACCTGAAACTAATGTAACATTGTTGTGTCAACTATTCTCAAAGAACAAAACAAAAATCCCAAAACCATTCCCACAGACTGAATGTGCTTCATTATAAGAAAAACAAAAAGCTTACATTGTAGCGATAATACACATTATTTTGAGTGGAATCTGTTTCACAATGTTGGGTATGGTTCCCATAATTCCTTATTTGAAAACTTGGAACCAGATGTATTTTGGAGCTCGGGAGTTTGGGGATTTGGGAAATATGGGGCATAGACCACATGTGAAGGAGCCCCGAACTCAGGATCTAGGCCAGCGCCTGCTAATCAACTCCATTCTACAGCAAAACACTGGAGTAATCCCACCAAGGGGGAGAAACCGAGACTGTCCAGGGCCTCGTGTCAGTTCTTCTCATGAGTCCCCACAAGACTAGGTTAGGTCAGGGCTTTTACCTTCCAGTCTCCAGGCTTTAGTGGTGGAACTCAGAGTTTCAGACTGGAGTTGTGGGCCTGAAGGATGACAAACTACTTGCATGTTATTAAAAAAAAACAACAAATGTATCATCTGGGATTGTTGCTATCCCTACTTACTTTCATACGGTCATGATTTCACTGGAGTACATAGATATGACAAGCACAATGCTTCTAATAAATTATTTAACGATTTATTGTTAAATTTATTGTAAAATTCGGACACAATATTCTGCTAGTTACAACGGAGCCAGAAATCAACACAGGCATGCACATACACACACACGTAGTTTCCAGCTAACCTGCCAATTATTACAACCATGCAAAAAAATAAGGGCAGGATGTCAAGATCAAATCAAAAACTTTTTGAGAGCGAGAGCAGGGGAAGGGGGGCATGCTCCCTCTCTCTCTAAAATAAATAAGTAAATCTTTTTTAAAAATAATAATACACTATATGCTGATTAACTGAATTTAAATAAATAAAAAAAATTTAAGAAACTTGGGTGTGTTCAGTATAATGAAATACTTATAATGAATATTATTGCATGTGCCATGTTTTTTTGATAACAAAAGTGATCTATATATACACATGTTGTATAAAATTTGATGTGCCAGAGAGCGATTTTTCAAAAGATTTCTAGCTTGTATTGTTAGTTTATATATAAATTTCTTTTTTAAACTGTCACTTAGCAAATCTAAAGATTTAAGATTTATGTTTAAGTAATTATTCAGATTGCTATGAATCTATAATCAGAGAAATGTGATGGACATGACTATCTTGTACAGTAAGTGTTTTAAGTGCAATCCAAGTGGACATTCATGTTCATATTAATAAACTGGTAACTTCTGTATTAACAAATTCTTTCACTAAGGTTTTACCTGTGATCATTTGTCTCTTAGTCATGGATGTTAACATTCAAGATCTGCTGACCACGAAGACATAATAAGGAAAATATATCTGTAATGGACCCTGAATTTACCTTTTATCAGTCATTGTTTTATCTGCAGCTTAATGCTAACAAGAAATCACCTAACCTCTTAATTTGCAGTAATTATAAACTTGGTAAGAACATGAAGAACATGAGAAACGCAAAACTTTCAAAGAATTCCTTTTCACTTGATGAAGAATTGTAACATCTCTCAACTCACACATAGTGTCTTGATAATAATAATCATGACTGGGGTGCCTGGGTGGCTCAGTCAGTTAAGCGTCTGACTCTTGATTTCATCTCAGAGTAGTGAGATAGAGACTCATGTTGGGCTCCGTATTGGGAATGGAGACTGCTTCAGATTCTCTCTCTCCCTCTTCCTCTACCCCTCTCCACTGCCCCCCCACCACCGCTCCCTGCTCATGAGCGTACATGTTTTTTCTCTCTAAAAAAACTAATAATGATAATAATAGCAATATTAATGCCTGCTATCTTTTGGCAGCTTTGCATAAGACAGTGTGCTAATAAATACCTCATAAAGATTATTTTTTCCTATTTTGTCCTATAACTTAATACATGTACAAAGTTACACATATACATGTTTTCATTTCATCATAATTTCCTTCTAAATTTTAGAAAGATTGAAAACATAGAGTTTCTTCTTTTAGACTTTAAATTTTGTGGGCAAACCGTTCCATCAGCTAACAGTCGACCAAAGATCGAAGGCCCGATGGCCATCTTAAGCCTCATTCGCAAATATAGAACATGTGCCTCTTTTAAATATGTCACAGATTCCATTTAGGCCTCAGTGTCAGTTTGCGAAGCCCCCCACCCACAAGCAGAACCCCCCTTCATAGACTTGTTTTCTAGGTCCTCCTTTTCTTTTTTTTTTTTTTTTTCAAAAGTAGGGCTCCACACCCAGCATGGAGCCCAATGTGGGACTTGAACTCACAACCCTGAGATCAAGACCTGAGCTGAGATGGAGAGTCAGATGCTCATCCGACGGGGCTACTCAGGCGCCACTGTGTCCTCCTTCCGATCTTCATGAAGTTACACCAAGTCAGGTTCACATTAGCTAATATGAACTATAAACCATACTCTAAATAAAACAGTGCCCTGTACAGTGAAGTGGTATCATCTACTCCCCAGAGAAAAGGGGAAAGTGTGAGTTAAAGAGCCCTCACTCAGAAAAGGAGTGAAAATGTCAGCATTTCATGTTTTCCTCATTGGGTTACTTCTTAAGTTAGTCTGCCGCCTGAAAGTTAGGCCTCTTTTTAGCCTGTATGTTGAGACTTGTGGCCATTTGGGGGAATGGGGGGAGGATGGAAGCTACATCTGCTATTACTAGAAGGTTCTGAAACCGACAAAAAGCATTTAAAAGCTTCAAAATTACTCACCCTACATTTCATTGGTTACTTAAATTACAGCATTTATGCAACCTCAAATAAAACATTTTTTACACTGGTGATTCTGATTAACTCCAAGTTTAAATAAGTGGGGGGAGAGGAAGATTTACCGTAATTTGAAAAGATTTAGGATCACTTTCAGTTCTTTTTCAATTCAACACCCTCCCCCATTTCTTTTCTCTCTCTCTCTCTCACACACACATACACACACTTCAAAGTAATAACAGTCTGTTTAATAAAACTTAAGGCATCTGTGGAATTATTACCAGAAATTACTTTTGTACCTAGTTTTTAGACTGAATGATTCACTGCATTTCCCTTAATCCTTAAGTTGCATATTCATTGCTGTATTTTCCTCTAAGTGCCGTCATTTAAATTGTCATGTAAAATAGGGCAAATCAGGGTCAGTTTATATAAGCGGCATCAATCTGAAGAACTTCATCAGTCTTTATTTCGAGGCATTATGCAAAGAAAACTGACATTAAGAGAGCCTCGACTGACAGCAAATGAAATCAATCAGCAAATCACTAAGCCATAATAAACTCACTCAATTTGTAGATAACCCTTCCTTTTCCAGGTCTTCACCTAGTCAGTCCATCAAACACTGTTTTTTGTCCAAGTAGCTAAAATGAAGAGCAGTTCTGTGGCAGTACTTGAAAGTTCAAGTGCTCACAGGCTTCGGTCTCTCAATAATAAGTAGTAAGAGGCATTATCTAGTGAGGTTATACTTAAATAGGCTGCAAAAATGAAAAAAGAAAGATAGAGGAAGGGTCAGGTTTGGGATTCAGTCTTTGCCTCTTAACATTAATGACAAAGAAATTATGTTCATATCACTTTGCAGCTTTTCTGCCTTGAGCTAATGTTGTTAGCTCAACGTTTGTAGCCAAAAAAAAAAAAAAAAAAAAAAAAAAAAAAAAAAAAACCTCTGTACTTTCATGTTTGGTGGTTCTGTTTGTTTTTGACTAATGTGTCTGAAACATTTCACAGTATTTTCTACTGTCACCATTTCAGAGATGGGATTCGAAGCCCCTCTTTAAAAAAAAAAAATGGTGTTAATAAACGCCACAGAGTTCAAAAAAATATGAAAACACTAGTAATTCCTTAATTACTTTGTATAATAATTATTCGAATAGGAGTACATTCAAAGTGCTCACCATGGCTTTCTACTGAAATGCGAGGGAACACTAAAATTGTGAACACTGTGCTCGGTTACTAGAGTGAACGTTGCATTGAACAAATCTTCGGACAAAAACCTCCAAGAGCTGAAACGCTAAAACATTCCTGGATGTACCTAAGTCCCTCGTCCTGCCCCCAGGCCCCTCTGCAGTTCAGTCCGACACACGCGATACTGACAGCATTTTACAGCGGAAAAAGCCCCGCGCATGCGCGTTCATGCCATCTGCGCTCCCCACCACCCTCCGAGCGAAGAGCGTCTGCGCAGGAAGTGGGGGCTCCACGCGGAACGTACAGTCCGGGCTTCAATCCCCGCGTCCTGACTCTCCGCATAGGCTTTCTCCAACAGGAAGCTGCTCGCCTCTTTCCACGCAAACAGAATTTTTTTCTCTCTTCCAAAGAGAGAAAGTAATTCCCATTACTTTCCCGTTAAGTAATTCCCATTCTGATCAACATGCTGTTTCCAGCAAACTCAAGGACGGACAGAGACTGCGGGCTCATGGTTGCCAGCTTCCCTATGATCTGATTGCCTTGCTTGTTTTTTAGAAGGACAAAAATCTCCACCAGAAGTTGAAACCTAAGCGAGCGCACACCTGATCAAGGAACATTTAGGCCAAATATTCAAAGGAAAACAGTTTTGTAAATATCTATTAGTGCGGTTTAATCTTCACACTTCTTTCAAGGACGTCCTGTGACCTTCTGGACTGCCCCAGGATGCAGCGGGGCCGGTGTCATCACCTCTGTGTCACAGGAGAGAAGCTGACGCACCCGAAGAGCTGAGGGCCGAGAGCTCACAGAAAAAATAGTGATTCTAGCCTGGAATGCCAGGAGCACTTCCAGCCTATTCGTCCTTCACAAGAAAGGACAACAGTGCATTCCTTGCAAAAAAACACATCGGATAAAATAATGACAATTCCAGCTACCTGTGCAATTTGTATCTATGGGGGAAGGGCTCCATCTGTCCAATGGCCAGCTCTATTACTTTCCAATAAAGCTGCCTCTTCTGACTTCTGGCATACTGACTCCCCCTATGATTTTATCTCTTCCTAATTATTCTTCCTTAGAATAAACAAGGGAAGAAATGATTAAAAAACAAAACTGGAAAAAAAGACTTCATGAATCCTGCTGAGTTTGTAAAGAATCAGATTTTACTTAGCATCAGTTCAGATCACTGATACCAGATCAGGCCCAGAAGGACTAATTCATGAATATTTTCAGCTGAGTTTAAGGAGTAAGGAGTTACAAGATTCCTCAGTATGAGATTCTCTGTAGCAGAAGCTTTATGCATTTCCTTGTCCTCATCTGTCATCCCATCATTTTCAAAAGGCAAAGGCAATGATAAAAGTCCCAAAAATGACCAAAAAATTTCCGTGGTTTCAGACTACCACCAACCCCCCAAAAAAAAAAAAAAAAAAAAAAATCCATGATGGAAGATGTAAAATGTCTCATCTGCTAAATATTTTAAAAAGAAGTTTCTATAACTCCTAGCTTTTGGGGGGAGAGTGGGAAGGGGAGCAGAGGAGAGGGGGAGAGCTAGTTCTCAAGCAGACTCCCCACTGAGGCCAAAGCCTGATATGGAGCTCGATCCCACAACCCCGAGATCATGACCTGAGTGGAAATCAAGTTGGATGCTTAACCATCTAAGCTACCCAGGCACCCCTATAACTCCTTTTATAGACATTTATTTTAGAAATCTTAGCTATTAGTGCCCAAGACTGTGTTTTAACAATAACAGTTTAAAAAAAAATACCGGGGCGCCTGGGTGGCTCAGTGGGTTAAGCCGCTGCCTTCGGCTCAGGTCATGATCTCAGGGTCCTGGGATCAAGTCCCGCATCGGGTTCTCTGCTCAGCAGGGAGCCTGCTTCCCTCTCTCTCTGCCTGCCTCTCCATCTACTTGTGATTTCTCTCTGTCAGATAAATAAAATCTTTTAAAAAAATACCTATTTTTAGAATACATCTTTAAAAACAAAGTATAAAGACAAAGAAAAGAATGGTAGTGTATATCACCTGGTAAAATATATGGACCAAAAAAACAAACAAAGCATACATCGAATCTGCCCTAGAATTCTGATTGATGCATTCCCCTCCCCCACACAACTACCACCCTTACAGCCCCCAAAGCTAAGTGCAGATCAAAGATGCAGAAGAAGGGAAGCAAGGAGGAAGGGGGGGGGCGTCAGAAGACAAGTGATGATAGCAAACTGCTCTAATAATGATGGACATACTACTACATTTTCCTGGTCATCAAGAATGAAAATCTTAGAAGATACAGATCAAGGACCTCGAGGCTTAATTCACAATGACTACAACCAATATTTAAATCCAATTACTTAATTATTTAATAATTGTTATCCCAATTTGTAACACAACCTTAAAAAATGAGTCCTCTGTACACATGAACATCTTAACATTCTATTTTTTCTCACTTAGCATTGCTTACAGTTCTACCAGGAGATTTTGAAGAAATTTAATGTCTACTGGCACATTATTCAAACTTCAGAGTAAAATTCTAATTTTTTTTTTTTTTTGAGAGAGAGGAAGAGGAAAAGTCTTAAGCAGGCTCTAAGCCCAAGGCAGAACCTGATGCAAGGCTTGATCTCACAACCCTGACATCATGACGTCAGCTGAAATCAAGAGTCGGATGCTTAACTGACTGAGCCACCCTGGCACCACTAGAATTCTAAACTTTTCCGTAGCAAATAACAAAAATGTTATTCTGACAACTCACCTCAGACAATATTCTACCTCAGAACTACCTCAGAAAATGCCATTTACTCTCCCTGGTATCAACAGAAAAAGCAGACACTAATTTTTACATTCATCTGCAAGTTAGGCCTCAAACCTAGGTTATTCAAAGGTTTCGTTGGCACAATTTATATTCTGTGGAACTATGGACTACAGCCCTCAAGCAGACAGGTGAGAAGGAAGGTGGCACTTTTCATCATAATGCATTTATTCTCAGATGAACTATATGATTTTTCCAGTTAATTGTCTTTCCCTAACAAACAGCTCTTCTCTTCTCTGGACAGTACCTTCTAACCTTTGAAGAAGGTAGCATTTCAACATTCTATTTGATCCCACAACCTAAAGTTTAAAATCATTTTATGTTTTTTAACTTAAAAGATGTTTTGATTTGAATTTAAAGAGAGTCGCACAAACTCTCGTAGATACAACAACTTTAGATAAACGTCCAAACCTTTTTGATACCTTATTACTAAAATGATCCCACTTACCAAAAAAGGTCAGATTTCTAATAACCTCCAACATTCAAAGCAGCATTATGCACCCAGAAATAAATGAAAAACAGTATCTGCGAAACAAACAGCAGTCACACAATATGCCCCCTCTACCTCCCCATGGAGACTCTTGGGCTGAACTCTGTAAATTAAGAACCGACTAAGAATGGCCATCTGAAAGGGAAGATCTAAACTGTAAGAAGGTAACACTTCCCTTAGTAATGGAAAAAATAAAGACCCATACTTTAAGGAGGAAACTAAAAGGACTAAGAGAAGTCAGTCACTTCGGGTAACCTGGAAGTCTTTTCCTGGGGGAAAAGTGGGGAATGTGTATCAAAGCCTTTGAGAAGGGGCATAACCTTAGATACAACCGTTCCACTTATTTTTTATCCAAAAAAGAAATCATGCCACAGTGAACAAAACAGCGAGGAGTTCCTGTCCATGGACAGCTAACAGACACCGAGTGTTTACAACGTCCTGTCCCTCGGAGAACTTTAGATGTGTTGACTCATTGAATCATCCCAGTGACACGATGATTTGCAGACTTCCGTGATCTCCGTGTCACAGATGAAGAGGCTGAAGTACCCAATGTAAGTAACTTGCCCAGTTAGGCTTCTTCTGGATTTCTGTTCTCTCCACTATGTCCTCACCAAAGAAACTGTATTCTACAGACATCCCCTACCTTTGCCCCTCTTGACCATTTTAAAGCGTGCACACACGCACACACACGCACACAAACCATGGTTTACAAAAGACAGAAAGGCAAGATTAAAGGCTTGAATGGACCCTATTCACTGGATAGGTAATCTTTAGCAATTTACTGAATCTCAATAAACTTTAGCTCCTTCCTTTATAAAACAGATAAAATCAGAGCACTTATTCATGTGGCTGTTGTGGGGACGAGGGGAGATAGTAAATGTAAAGCGCTTAGCGAAGTAACTGGTACAGCAAAAGTACTCAGCACATGTTAACTCTTGATACTGCTCTTTGTTGTGTGTTATTGAATGGGGGTAGAGACGCAAACATTTATCACATACCTGCTAATAACTGCCGGATATTAAATGCATCGCATAGCCTTCTCATTGGGGGAAAAACAACTCGAAGTATAAGATAACAAGTAACAGGTACTACCTTTATAAAATGTGGGATGAATATTTTTTGCAAAAAAGTTCTCTGCGTTCACGTTGTACTGGACTTTTCAGCTAAAGCTAACTTGTCTAATCTAGGTGTTTTAATTTTTTCCTAGTAGACTAATAAGCGATATTTGGGAGATACAAGAACAGGTAATAATAGTTCCAGACCAGCCAAAGGAGCTTAGACAAAGGGTTTCATTGGAGACGTGGCCTCACGGGAACATCAAGTAACATGAAGAAGTAAATAGGGAACTAATGTGGCTCTTCATCAAAATTATTTAAAGCTTTGGAAGAAACAGTAAACAAGGAAGAGTAAAAGAACCAAATGGAAAGATACAGAGAAAAACATCCTAAATAACCATTCCTCAAAATACACACACACACACACACACACACACACACACACCCTTAAAAGTAATGAAAACAAGCTTCTGTTGCGAACTTCATCTTGACAAGGGCCCCATTACGCGTGCAGTCCTAACAGCCCCTCTCTTCCTGCTAGGCACTATGTTCTCTATTTACATGCATTGCCTAGTTCAGTCCTCCTCCAAGCCCAAGAAATTGGTAAGACTATGCTTTTCCGAGAGAACTGAAGCTAAAAAACTAGCAGAGCTCAGAGACTACATTTTTCTGAACTGGGTTTTCTGCTGTAGGAGTGCACCAGTCACCTGGGCTTCCAGGTCTGGAGAGAAAGGGTGATTCTCTTCGCCCCTTCACGCATGCTCATGGTTTTTCCTCCATCCAGCGGTAGACCTGTAACCAAGCTTCCCATGCTGGGAAAGACGGACAGTGGCAGCTCCCATGGCTCCAGATGATGGTGGCCTGGGTTGGCCAAATGGTCATCCCCTGCCATGTCCCACACAGCGACCCTCTCCTCAACATAATCAAAGGACATGTGCTCTCTAAACAGTCCACTTAGGCGCACAGACTATAAAGTGAAACAAATACTGAATTCCTAAATACGGAGTCCCACTGAGCATAACTATACATATTTATAGATTGCAAAAAGGGGGAAAGTAGTGTGCCCTAACATTAGCCTGTCACATGGAAACAAAATTTTTTACCTGTGAATTTGTCCACAACACAGCATAAACCATGACTGGCATCTTACACAGAGACATAATGTGCATTTTGCAGATGGAAGGAAAATCCCACTATACATCTCAAAGGCTGTATGCTACCATTTAACACCGTGTCTAGATTGTCTTCTAGTATCAGATTTTCCCGGTTCAGGCTGTGCAGTCAAACACAGCTCTGCTTGAATTCAGCTCTGGGCCCTGGCACTTACTTGCTGTTGATCTGAGGAGCGGTCCCTGTTGTAGTTGCTGTTTTTCAGTTATAAAATAGAAACGATGCCATCTGTCATGTGACATATAACACCATTTCGGACAGGTCCATTGTGAAAGTTAAACATGACGTATATAAAGAACTAAGCATGATACAACCTCCATAGTAAATGCTCACTGAAATGGCAGCTGTTCTTATTAAAATTAAGGTCATTGACACTACAGAGCCTTTCTTCTCTGAGTACTCCAAAGCCTATCACCAATTCTGTGCGTGCGTCTGTGTGTCTGTCTGCGTTTGTGTGTCTGTGTAAAAAAAAATATTATGATCCAAATCATGTGTTCTTCTCTGCATGCAATACTAAAGTACAATATGGACAACTAACCTGCAGTGTACATCACAACATGTCAGTGCAAAATGTGCCCAAGTGTTTAGGTATTAGAGATGCACAGAAGTATTTTTATTAGAACTTGGAAAGACAGCAGTTTGAAATAGGCGTCTCTCCATTTCCTTCTTGCTATTCACTGACATCAGGACCAAAGAGAGCTTGTGCTTTGCCGCCAAAATATGGTATTCTGAGGATCAGTCTCTTTCCAAATCACCCAAATCCATGGTTTGGGGAAGTCTTTATTTGTGAATTATGACGAGTACTAAGCCCCTCTGAGATTCTGAATCAAGATAACCAAGTAAAGGATTATTTTACAGTCACTAGAAAAATCTCAGATTGCATTGTATTTGTGGTTACAATGAATTCATAAAGAATGGTAATCAAATTTAAAATGTACATCTTAATCTTGTGCTAAATAACAGTACAGTATTCTAGCCTGTAACTGAAAATAAAAATATTTTATGCTGAGTTTTACATCACATATTTATTTTAAATACATTAGTGGATAATCTAATGAGAGAAATGAGTATTCTTTCTTTGTAAAGCATTAATTTGGGTACTAATAACAAATTAAATTAGGGTATGGAGCAAGTAGAAAAAAATTAACATAGCCCACTTGCACTGACATTAATTTTGTACAAAATTAAAATTTCACGGGGTCATAAAACTAAAGAATGATGAAGTTTACTTTAAAACCTCAAAAAATGTGAAACAGAAACTGAGTTTTAGGAGATATTTCTCTTTTAGATACACTGAAAAATCTGGACTGCTATTGAATCAGAACAAGCTCTTTGAAATATCAAGCTTCCTATAGTTTACATGATGTTGATAGGTTTCTCTAATAAAGGCATTAGGCATTAAAAGGTGAATAAAGCACATATCGAATTTTGTTTTGTCCAATTAAAAAAACTGTCTTAACCCTAAGGAAAAAAAAATGCTCACAATAACCCAGTAGGAGCCTCGATTACAAAGAATCTGTAGCATCTGAAAATGAGTATATTTTTGAAAAGATTTTCTTTATTAAGTTTATCTTAAAGTTACTTGGGGTTTCACAATTTGGTACTTGGGAGTTTTATAAAATGAAATAACCCAGTTTGCACATATCACACTGTCTGTTAAAACTAAAAATTAAGGGTAAATAAATGCTCCTCAATGCCAAGGACAGTTTGTTCCACAGTTGCTTACATTACATTGCCACATAAGAAATGTTGGCTCTACTCTGGAATTAACATTGAAAATTTTCAAATATCTCTCCTGATAATTTTACTGAAAGTGATTTATTTTAAAAAACAATAAGAGCTACAAATTGAGACGAGCTTAGAGAGATAACAGCCTAGTGTCTTATTGTCCTCTGCTGACAGGAAAGCATGTTCTTTACATACTGTACTTAGCTGTAAAACACATATTTTTCCTTGGTAAAAAAAAATAATAATAACTTTTCTGGATTATTTAATAGGCTATTTCGAGGACTGTGAGAGGGGAAAAAAAAAAAAAAGAAAAAACAATTATTTGAGAAATAGTGTTCCACGGTGGAAGAAAAATTAAGAGAAATTATTTGCATCTCCTTTGGGTTATTCACAATACTTGGAGGCTTTCATTCTCTCCAGTTAGTGCAATTTATTTTTCCACACGTCTCAGGAGCAAACAATGTTATTTAGACTCTAACCTGGCACGCTACCACCTCTGGCCCGCCCTTGAGCCCCTCCATCGCAAAGGTCTCCAGGTGCAGTCTGGGTAGCTGCAGGGTGAAGTCATTCCTGCTTGCCGCAGTCCGTGACAGCGAGATCTGATCTCTGACCTAAAGGGAAAAAAACAGCATCAATGGTAATTCCCCTTCAGACACATTAACTGGGATGAACTGGGTCCCCTTGAGCCCACTGAGTGGACTTGCATTGATCGCTGGACCTGAAATCCATGAATAAATTTAGGACTAATTGATTTTTCGTTGCAAATAAATCTCTAATTCAGAGTGCTGGGGGAGAATGTTAAGAAGAAAAAGCATCCTCCTGCTTGAAATGAGGGAGGGAAGAAGAGTCACTGGAGCTCTTCTGATCAAGAGGTTTTGAATTATTTTTTCACTGTTCCACCCTCAAAAGAAAAAAAGAAAGAAGGGGAAAAAAAAAACCCACAAAAATCAAAAACAAACAGCGATCTCCTAATTACTGTCACTTTCTTAATAACATGTTTCATTTAACTGGTATTAACTGATATATCAGACAAGATAGTTATTAGGTGCTAGTCTTGGAAACGAAAACTTCAATAATATGTACCCTGGAATAAAAACAAACAGACTCAACACAGAAGGAGACTTAAAAATATACCAAGCAGAGGGTTTATTTGCCCATTTCCTTCTGACTAAACTTGAGTCTTAACGATTAAAATGCATATAAACCAACTCAGTCACGCAACTTCTAAATAAGATAACGAATAAAAGCAGTGGTATTTGTACTATATTTTTTAAGTATTCATAAAGGTAACAATACAAACATATCACAGATACGGGAGAAATACCAATTCTCTAGCCCAGTATAGGGATCACAGGCAGTTGATATTACACTGCCACCTTCTGGACAAAAAGAACTACTACACCCCCATATACTACACGTAGATAAAAAGAAAAAATGCTCAGAAACAGATCTGTTTTCATTTTTAATTTCCAAACTTAGTAAGAGCTTTAAGATTTTCACAGCCTAGTTTTCCTAAGATCGGTGAGCTTTCGTTTTTAAACTATATAGTTTAACGATAGTAGATTTCATATGTAGGTATATTTTCTAACTTTCCTTATGCCTGACTGTTTTAAAAATGTATCTCTTTGCTACTATATATTGGATAAATATTATGCAACCAGCTTAAAGCCACAGGGTCAAAAGTGTTTTTGCTGAAGTAGTAACCGTCAAGAATGGAAGAACTATAAAAAATAGCACTAATTGCTCAAACATATTTGTCTATATCCCCACTTTTCCCTGAGCAACTTCAAATGTAACTTGGCAACAATATAAGATAGGAAACCCTCTCCTTCGCTTTTCTATTCGACTTGGGAAGCTTCCAAAACCTGTTTGAATTATTTCTAATTTTATGAATGAACTATCACACTGCATACAGTTTCCTTAAACCAGCAAACACACACAAACATTTGATGCCATCTTTAATTGTTCATGCTAATCTATGCTTATAAAAATCTTTATACTCCCAAGTTGAACAGAAGTAGCTCTGTCAATAAGTGAATGTCAAATGTATGCTATAAAACATACACTGTAATGCAATTTTTATAATGGTGTGAGTACTGTATGCACACCGGAGTCCCCAATTCAGAACGTTTCTTTATCTCTAACAAACATTCTCCAGAGTCCTCAGTCAGGATGAGAATGCTTTTAACTTACTTAAACATAACAAAATAAATCATATTTTACAAATACATTTGCTTTAGGTTTTATATTTTATACGTATGGATACCTTCTCCTGCTTTTTGTGGTCACCAATGCACACTCAGATAAAAGAAAACATTAATGTGGATTAAGGTACTGAGAATTTATCAACATCAAACCACTAGTGTTTTTGCCTTCTACCCTTCTGAACCATAGTCAATAGATCTAAATATTTTACTGCACCCTGGCCAATTCATTGTTTGATGTTTAAAAAACTCACCCAGAATCAAAAGAAAATTTATTAAATTTGAGCCCCCAAAATGAGATACTATTAGCTTTGAAAGTCAAGTTTAACTGCGATATTGATGATTCTCTTTTTTTTCTGTGACAAAATTCACTAGGGAAATCCTGGAAGTCAAAGTACAAAAGCAGATTGCTAATATGGGCAAAGGGGGAGGGGAGCACCATAAGCAATGGAGGCATAATCCACAACACAGCTCCAGCTCTGGAGGTCCTTGAACCCGGTGATTATCAGGCACCAAACTTCAAAACTGTGAAGCTTGACATACAGGAACAGTAAGCCACATTTTATAGTCTCTAAATAAACTCACTGAACAACAGGAAGCTGGGGCATTTGGTTAAAACCTGGGACTTCTTATCAAATTAACATTCTCACTACAACATTATTTAATTTGCCAGATTAAAGTGTTCTTTATATTAAATAGAGGGGAAAAACTCAAAATCCAGTTATTTTGCTAAAACCGAATAATGGGCATCATAATTACAACTTTATTTTAATATGCGTGTGTTAATACTTTCATTTAATTGTAAAGGTGTTGAGACTAGGGGCGGTGCCATCAAGAGAGAGTGTTACATAACACACATAATATCACAAATATTTCTACTACATTTTAAGAGTTGATTTAAGAGTAAATTAAGCCAGAAACTTTGAGAGAAGGCATCCAAAATGTTCTCCAAATATTTCTAGAAGTTTTCTCTCACCCTTAAAAAAAGGATCAGTTAGGAATGTTTTTATCGTCAGGGGTACAGGGAGTGAAAACAGCACATTGAGAGAAGACAAAACAGTGACAGAGGACAAGTAAAATTACAACCAGCAGCAAAGAAGCAGGAAGGGAAGGTGACAGGGAACAGGAAAACATGAAGGGTGAAAGATGAGACTGTGTTCAGAAGAGCGCGAAAGAAAGCAAGCCTGAATTTCAGAGGGTGAACCAGGATAAACGGGAAAGAGATTCAACCCAGAACAGTAAGAAAAAAGATTCACCCCGTACTGCATTCAATTTGTTTATGAAAAACAGAACAGGCAGCCAGCCTGAGAACAAAGTAACCAAAATTAGAACAGAGGTAAGTGAGATTTCCTCGGGAAACACTGTCCATTGGATATAAAATGATTCCTTTCAAATGCAAGAATCTAAAATAAACTTCCTTACTGTCAAAAGAATTCTGAAGTAACAATATTAAAAATAATAAAATCACTTTTTTCCCTAACAGGAGAAGTAGGCTCACCTTTGAAAATACAGATTTTAGTGTGTGCACTAAGAAAGATGAAAACCACCATTGTCACCTGTCTGTACATTAAACGACCAATTTCAAATTTCGAACTCAAATTATGATTTCAAAAGTCAGTCTTTAATTCTGTTATAGCACATCATTATTCATCCTTCAATTATGATTTGATACCCATTTCACTGTATTTATAGCTATGAATGATAACATGTATATAATAATGTTTTTCTATTTCAAAATGGGTAACAGTCCATACTTAACCTAACGAATTTTTTCATACAATTTCACAATATAAATCTCATTTGCCAAATTGCATACATTTTTTTACAACATTCTATATAGCTGTTCAATTTTCATAATATTTGGACAAAGAATAAAGAAAACATACCTCCATTACTATACTCTGAAATTTTGATGTTTAGGAAAGTAGTTTGCTTTCTCCCTTCCCTATTACATACTTCAGAAAGCACATATTTCTAACAGATATGCCATAAGACACAAAAGTAACAAGAGGTGGAGAGAGAAAAAATAAATGATACTTTCTAAGAAGTCAAAACACGGTATGAAATATCTATTTAATTTTATCCTCACACTCGAGTTCCAGACTGAAGTGATTCAGAAGACCCGTGTTCCTATTCCTCTGCTTGGCCTTTACTCACAAGCCTCCAATCTGTTTTCTAATTTTCTGTACTCCCACCATAACACAAAAAAAGCTATTCCTGGTGGACAGATCAACTCTGAGATTACATTAGTCATTTTTGGAAAAACTGTTCAAACTCTCAAAACATGAAACTTGCATGTCATATCACACACACAGCTATAAATCCCTTCACACCTAATGTTCCAAATGAAAATACACACACACACACACACACACACACAAAATGTGGCACTAGCTATGTTTTTTACCACCAGGACACTAAGGAAAGAAGGAGTAGTAGGGTTTTGTAGATAGAAAAATTCAGGTATGCTTACTACATAAAAAGATACACATAGTGCCTGAATCTTAAATCTGGGGAAAGTAAGTGATAATTAGTATTTCACATCATACCCTTGAGCTGGCTAAAATCTTACTTACTCCAATCTAGTATGGCATCCATTGCTTCAAAATGAACATTCTGACCACAGACAGTGTCATCAAGAAGAGATCATGGTCTACAGTGTTTCCTGTGACCTCCTTTCTTACCACCCTGTGTTCATGTTCTACTTTGTTTCCACTTCCCTACCTTCCTCTGTCCCACGCCCTTCTCTGCCCTTCCTTCCACCTCCACTGATTCCTTCCGGCTTTCCCTTCTCTCTTTGTCTTCCTACACTCGTGCAGGACTATACACTATTTTTCAACCTCTGCACTAGAAAAGCAGCAGCCCAGGAACCAAATCCAGCCAACCTCACCCCACCGCCTGTTATTGTAAATAAAGTTTTATTGGAACACATGACACCCATTCATTTACCTATTGTCTTTGGCTGTCTTCCTGCTACCATGACAGAGTTGAATAGTTGAGACAGAGACCATACGATCCCACAAATCCTAAAATATTTACTGTCTGACCCTTTGCGCAGAAAATGTTTGGCCGTCTTCTGCCTTAAAGGTTACAGAAGGAAAAGACAGTATTTTTCACCAGCTGTCAAGTTTTTTAAATAACCACATCTCACCAGAGAATATCTCAACAATTTCTAGCAGGTGAACCTTCTATCAGTACCACAGGGTTGCATTCCACAGACACCTTCTGGCTTATTTTTCTCAAGTGTTTCATAAAAATAAGTGTACTATCTCCTGATAAACTTTCAGGTTTTATGTAGTCTGATATGCAACATGACTGGGTCTAAGTTTCCTGGCACATCCTCTCATACCTAATCAACATAAAATTTGGTTAAAACAAGTCGAATAGGCATACTGGAGAGCCTTTTGTAAAAACAGCGAAGAGCATCAGCCAGAATTAACTTTGGTAAGGACACTGTTAGCAAGAAAAAACCATGGTGCATACAGAGTGGTTATATATCGTGGTAGTATGTGATCAAATAAGAATGTCATTCCAAAACTCCCAAAATTCTACAAGGCAGGAAAAAAGAAAGAATATGAGTTAAAAAAAATAATAGATAAATATATATATATATATATATATATCTATATATATATATATATATATATAAAATTAGCAGCTCCAGGATTCTTTTATGTGCCTACTGAGAGAGAAGGAGGGGAGGGCTTTAAGCTTGCCAACACAATGGAAATGACATTCAAGGATCGAAGGAATTACATCTGAGTGGACATCTTCATCTGTCTGGTTACCTTTTCCTTAACTATCTGATAATGAAATAGACAGAGAGTAGTACTTCCATTAATAGTACCATTGGTACTTTCAAAAAGTACTTTTTGCTTTTCAAAGTACTCTTCATACTAACCTCCCTTGATTCCGCCATCCACCTTGTGAAACAGTGAAACAGAAACATCCTTAAAAACAAGGATGCTGAGTCCAGTGCTCTTAGCACTAATTCCTAGTGCCTCTTAATATTTATAATGAACAGTTAACAGTTGAGCAAATTGCTTAGGATTTTGGTAATTTTTCCATTCCCTACCTAAACAACAACACTATATTTTTTTAACTTGCCTTGGTCCCTTGTCTGGCAATCTTACCACAAATGTGTTGGTAAGTTGCATAAAAGTAGTTTTGTGAGAAGTAATGGGGACTATTATTCAAACATCCTTCCTTTCCTCAGGAGTTTTTCCTGGACCTGTGGGCATTCTCCTTCACTTGTGTGTTTTCTTTCTCCCATGGCCACACACACACATACACACACACACACACACACACACAACACACACACAGTTACACTGACAGACAAGTTACCTGTGCAGCAATCATCCTTATACACTGTCATCATCTCACACGGAAGATTTCCAGGCTATGATGTCCCAAGATACATGCAGCAGTTCCAGCTGTGCCCCACACCCACGGGAAGGAGACCCTGGCACTCAGCAGAAGCGGACACTCCATGGACGTTGCAGCAAACACAAGCACTCATCATTGGAAAAGAAGGAAGTAAGAAAAACTAGCCTTCTCTTGCTGGCAGGTTCTTTAACTTAACCTGCAACTCTGGAGCTGAGCCAGAAAGCTCCAAGGACTGCCGGCTGCTGTCACCCAGGAAAAAGAGGGCAAATCCACCACCGCCATCACCCCCATGCATTAATAGTTACATCCCCAGTTATGGACCTAGAAAAAAAATGGATCTCATGAATCAAATTAGCAAGCTTGGCTACATCCCAATAAGGATCTGAAAAACTGAGCCCTCCAATCAAATTATCAGGCTGTAGGAGAGGGGTGATTTGATCACGGACATCTTCTAAAGGCACTGGGCAGCATGATAAATCTCCGGTGTAGGTTATACACCATAGAATGTACCCCACAAACAGATTACTGTGACCTTGAGCTATTTAAACAAACACCAACCCATACTTGAGTGTAGAAAAATACGTTTATGCATTGTTAAACAGTCCTCCTAGGAAATATTTTTTTTTCCTAGGGTAAATTATTGCAAAGGATAAAGGCCAGGGCACAACTGAAATTAGCCATTTAGATGTGTTTAGGCTAAAACCTGTTAAGCACACGTACATGACATTCTGTAGCATCTTATCTTTTCATTTGTCAAGGTTTTTAAATCCCTCTGAGCTGGAGTACCATTTTTAGCTTGGCTAGGTCAGAATGACACTGAACAATATGAATGATGACACACAAGAGACAGCTATACGGACAGAGTTGTCATCAGCAAGCCAGCTGGGCTAACACCTGTAATGTCCTGCACAGCTGATCTTCAGAACCAGGATCCAGAAACTAAGAATGTGGAGGAGTTCCAAGACCACAAGTAACATTTAAAGAGTCATTAATGAGTCACTAAAACTTGGGTTTTGGGAGGCATTTAAATCATATTTTGACTTTTAAAAAGACTGCCAGCTTCTATAAATTAAAAGCTGTTCTGTGATGTATCCATTCTTTATATCAATTCACTGAAAACTAAAAATCAAAAGATAACTATGTATAATCAAATATTTGGGTTAGCCATCTTTAAGATAAGATTATAAAATCACATTTAAAGATTTGGCAAGATAGTGTCTTCAACTATCGATTCTGTTGGACTCTAATCCATTCCACAGTCCACTCTAACAAAAGAAGTTCTCATCTTTCTACTTCTTAAGAGTCGAACCAGCTAAAAACAGGTTGCAACAGGACTATCACACCCTGTAAATTCTTGCTAGCGCACCCCTCTTTCCTAGAGAGACGTTCTTCTAATCAAATTTAGGCTATTCCTCTAGCTCTTGATTAGGCAAAAATAAATATACATGCTATTTTTAGCAATCAAATAAAGCAATATCAGCAATACCTCCACTGAAATACAGAGATGGCTTCAGCTTTGTTTAGGGACTAGGTGATGGTAGAATTTGACTCATTCGACAAACATTCTTAAGTGCCTACTGGGTACCAGGCACTGTGATAGATGCTGAGGATATAAAAATTAAGGAGACAGAATTCCATCCTCAAGGACTCCAAACTCTGGTGGCATAATTAATCTCTCAAAATGCATTTGCTAGCTTCCCATTTATCTGTAATGTCTTGTTTCTCCTGTCAGTTGCTATACTGCCTTCTTTCTTTGCCAGAGTATTACGTTAATCAATCTCAAACCTTTATCTTTAGCCTGACTTTTTTCCCTTAGGTCCAGACTCACATATCTTGCTGATCATCCCACCTTTCTTCAAACTTGGGGTATTCCAAAACAAAATCATCACTGTCTCCCTTCTTCTCCCTACAAAAAAATAAAAGCCTGCTCCTCTTCTTGTATTTCCAACATCCATCAGCCAATCACACTCCTCATCCTGGGAGGAATCCTCCCCTGGCTTTTTCAGCCTCATTCACTATTTTACTAAATAAGTTTCACATCCTTTCTCTCTAACACCACCTATCATCACTGCCCTGGTCTGACCTTCTCCTGTTTCCATCAAGTCTACAAAACCATGGGTCATAAAACCACCTTCATTACTCACGATATCCAGTCTGTAAATATGCCCTCCAGAGCCCAGATTCAGTAAGGAAATCTGACCATATCAGTGCCAAGCTTAAACCCTAGTTTCCTCCCACTGCCACCATGATAAAATTCAAGGGTCTTAGAATGGCGAAAAAAAAAAAAAAAAAAAACAACTTTAAATGACTTGGCTTCCAAGTACCTCATTCAGCCTCCTCTCTTGTACTCTCCTTGCACTTCCTGCTGAACTGAAGATGTCTGGATATTCACACTTCCATGCGGTTCCTCACACACACTATCCTCTCTACTGGAACACCTTTCCCACCTTTCTTCACACTTCAAAGCCCCATCCAGGCATTAATTCTAAGAAACCTTCAGATAACCTGTGGGATTTCTGAGTATGCCTCCTAGATGAGTAAGTCCATCTGCATGGGTGTGGAACTATATCTAATGGATGCTTATTTACCATGGTATACTGGAATTATCTGTGCCTCTGCCTTGAGAGAAAGGAAAGATAGATATCAATGTAGATGTAGATATAGATATACATACATACATACACACACACACACACACACATACACACAGACTATGGTCTCTCTTTCTCTCTTCATTCATAAATATATATATATGTATATATATATATATACATATATATATATAGTGGGGTTTTTTGTGGTTGGTTGGTTGATTCTCCAAAGACTGGTACAGCTCCTGGCATATAACATATACTTTTAAAAACTTTTGTAGAACTCAACTGCTCTTATTAAAAACTGGATAAGAGATTTTAAGTAACTTTATGGTAGAAAAATGAATCTCAAAGGATATCAGCAAAAACTCCTGTGACTTCCTAGCTATTGTCCAGTATCAGTCAGCCTGATAAATTTACAGGGTTTATAGACGCAAGGTCCTCTGAAGTCTTTTGAAGCTTCCGGGTTCTGACTTCCTATTTTATCTTTTAGACATTTTACTGAAAAGGCAGTTAAGATTTCTCCCTAAATGTTCAGAGGTACATTTAAAGTTCATAGTATACTACAATCATACACAGGAAAACACTATCATTAATACTTCCAAACATATACGACTCAAGGAGTCTCTAACTGCCTCAGAATGACTACCAAAAAAAGTTCACTCTTCTCTACATTCCAATTTTACCCAAATTTACTTATGTTTACCTCCAGCTATAATAAATCAAGACATCTCTCTGTTAAACATTTGGTTAGCACCCAAGAAAAACACTTAATTTTCTCATATCTAATGCTAAATAATTAGGATATTATCCTATACATCCAGTCATTACCTTACCCTGAAGGCTAATTCGATATTCTAATATAATTCTATAGAATATAGAATTATATTCTAATATAATTATTGTAGTTTTCCTCCTTTTCTCACAATAGAAATACTAAAGCATGTTTGGAGAGTCTCTTAATTTAAAGAAAAAAATCAATCCTAAGAGTCTATATTATCAGTAATATTAGAAACCTACTAGTATATTTATTAGGCAAATAAAAGTATATGACTTTAGAGAATGATGGTTAGCAAAAATGGTGAAATAAGGAACTCCAAAAGTCAGTCCCTCCACACACACAAAAAAGGAATACCCTGGGGCACCTGGGTGGCTCAGTCAGTTTAGCGTCTGCTCTTGCCTCAGGTCATGATCTCGAATTCCTGGGATTGAGCCCAGAGTCCAGCTCCCTGCTCAGTGGGAGGCCTGCTTCTCCCTCTCTCTCAGCGTGCTTCCCCCCTCCCCCAGCTTGTGCTCTCTCCCTTGCTCTTTTCTCTCTCTCAAGTAAATAAATAAAATCTTTTTAAAAAAAAAAGCAGTGACTACCCTGACAAAATTTGTCAGAATCAACTTTTTCAGAACTCTAGAAACTAACTGAAAGTTTACAGCAACCAAGCAAAAACTTAATCAAGGAAAAAGCACCTGAATCTCAGCATTTAAGGAAATCTCTGTTGAAACAACAGCAGATGATGAAGTTAACAGAACAGAGATTTCAGTGGCCATACTTGATAAAGAATACAGACTTTAAATGGAAATGAAAAGTATAGTATAGTAAATATGATCAATAATATTGTAATAATGTGACAGTGACCACTTATCATGGTGAGCACTGAGTCATGTACAGAATTGTCAAATCACTATGTAATATATCTGAAACTCCATATAATACCGTATGTCAACAAACTGAAAAAATTAGTTCAGAAAAGTCACTGAACAAATAATAACCACTAGAATAAGCAGCAACAAGCAACACCAGGGATGGAGGAGAAATCTGATTTCCAGAGTTCGCACATTGCACTATACAAAATATTCACTTTTTAACAAAAAGCTATGAAGTATGCAAAAAGATAAAAGTATAGCACGTACATAAGAAAAACAGAAACTAATAGGAACTCAGGAAGCCTGAACATTGGATTTACCACACAATGACGCTAAATCAATTATTTTAAATATGCTTAGTGTTAAAGGAAACTGTGTACAAATAACCAAAGGAAACCATGAGAGTAGTATCCTCCAAAACAGAAAATATAAATAAAGAAATAGACAGCATAAAAAGGAACCAAATAGAAATACTAAGGTTGACATATTCAAAGCACTTAAAGGGGAAAACACTGTCAACCAAAAATTTTATATCCAACAGAAATATTCTTCAAAAATGAAAGAAAGGGGTGCCTGGCTGGCTCAGTCGGATAAGCATCCAACTCTTGATTTCAGCTCAGGGTCATGATCCCAGCATTGTGCGATCAAGTCCCACATCAGGCTGTGCACTCAGCATGCAGTCTGCTTGTGCTTCTGCCTCTGCTCCTCCCCTCACTCACTCTGTCTCTTCTCTATCTCTAAAATAAATAAGTAAAATCTTTAAAAAAAAAAAAAAAAGTGGGGGGAGGAGAAATTAAGCCGTTGCAAGATAAACAAAAGCTGAGGGTATTCACTACTTCTAGTCTTGCCCTAAGAGAAATGTCCTAGGGGAGTGCTTCAGCCTGAAAATGAAAGGACAACAGACAGTAACTTAAATTCACATGAAGAAATAAAGATCACCAGCAAAGGAAACTGAACAAGTATAAATAAAATCAGTAATAATGTAGTTTTGATTTGTAACTCTTTTTTTTCCTATATAATTTCAAATAAAACTCTGACACAAATGAACAGAGAAATAGTTCAACAATAATAGTTGAAGATTTCAAAATCACACTTCATTAATGGGTAGAACTACACACAAAAGATACCCAAGGAACTAGAAGAGCTGAACAACAGTGTAAATCAACATACTAGACATCTATAGAATATTCTATACAATGACTGCAGAATACACATTCTTTTCAAATGTACCAGTAACATTCACCAAGACAGACCATATTCTGGACCATACTGCAAACTTTAAACTTAAAAGAACTGAAATCAAACAAGGTAGCTATTCAAATCCTACAGAATTTTATTAGAATGCCAAAGCAAAAAATATTTGGAAAATCTCCAAATATTTTGGAAATAAAACAACACATGCTTAAACAGTGAATAGATCAAAGATGAAATCACAGGGATATTAGAAAATACTTTGAGATGGATGAAAACAAAAACATAATATACCAAAACACAGTCTTCTATGAAAGTAGTGCTCACACAGAAAATTTTTAGCTGCAAATGCCCATTTTAAAAAAGAAGAAAGATCTCAAATCAATAATCTAAACTTCTACCTGAGGGACATAGATAAAGAAGAACAAACTATGCCCAAAGCAAACAAAAGAAAGAAAGTAATAAAGATTGAAGCAGAGATAATAGAGAATAAGAAAATAACAGAGCATATTAAGAAAACCAAATTTGGTTCCTGGGAATGATCAACAACATTGACAAACCTTAGACTTTCCAAGAAAAATAAGATTAATTAACTACCACAATAAGAAATAAGTGTGAAGACTCTACTACTGACCTTACAGAAATAAAAACAATACTAAGGAATTGAACAATGTATGTCAACAAATTAGGTGACCTAGATGAACTAAACAAATTCCTAGAAACATATAAACCACAAAAATGGACTTAAAAGGCAGCAGAAAATCTGAATAAATCTATTACAAGGAAAAAGAATTAATAAATAAGCAGAAAATGGGGCACCACAGTGGCTCAGTGGGTTAAGCCTCTGCCTTTGGCTCAGGTCATGATCTCAGGGTCCTGGGATCAAGCCCGGCATCAGGTTCTCTGCTCAGTGGGGAGCCTGATTCCTCTCTCTGCCTGCTTCTCTGGCTACTTGTGATCTCTCTCTGTTTAAATAAATAAATAAAATCGTAAAAAAAAAAAAAAAAAAAGGGCAGAAAACTTCCAACAAAGAAAATCCCAGGACCAGATAGCTTCACTGGTAAATTTTATCAAATATTTACAGAATTAACACAAATCCTTCTCAAACGCCTCCTCCCCCCCAAAAAAGGAAGTGGAAGGGACCCTTCCTAACTTATTCTATGAGGTCAATATTACCTGATACCAAAGCCAGACAAAGACATCACAAAAAAACTGTAGACCAATATACCATATGAACATAGACAACAAATCCTCAAAAAAAAAAATACTAGCAAATTGAATCTAGCAACATATTCAAGTAATTATACATGATAACCAAGTGTGGTATGTATAACAGGAATGCAAGGATAGCTGAACATATATAAATTAATTTATGTAGTACACAACATTAGTAGTATGAAAACTGGAAAAAAAGATCATTTCATATGATATAGAAAGAGCATTTGACAAAACCCAATAACCTTTCATGATAAGAAAAATTCAAAAAACTACAAACAGAAAGAACTTAGTCTGATAAAGGACATGCTCCTAACATCATATTTAATGGTGCAAGACCAAAAGCTTTCCCCCTAAGATTAGGAAGAATGTAAGGATATCTGTTCTCATCTCATTGCCAGGACTAGAAGTACTAGCCAGGCAATTAGACAAAAAAATAAAAAAGAAAACCAAAACCAAAAAAACAAACAATCAAACAAACAAAGGCATCCAAATCAGAAAGAAAGAACTAAAACTATCTTTATTTGCAGATAATATGATCTTATATATAGGAAATCCTAAAGAATCCTCAAAATAAATTATTGGAGCTAAAAAACTCAGCAAAGTTGCAGGACACAAAAGCAACATATAAAAATCAGTCATATTTCTAAATGCTAGAAATTAAGAACCAAGAAATGACATTAAGAAAATAATTTCAGGGGTGCCTGGGTGGCTCAGTGGGTTAAGCCTCTGCCTTTGGCTCAGGTCATGATCTCAAGGTCCTGGGATCGAGTCCCGCATCAGGCTCTCTGCTCTGCAGGGAGCCTGCTTCCCCCCTCTCTCTGCCTGCTTCTCTACCTACTTGTGATCTCTCTCTCTGTCAAATAGATAAACTTAAAAAAATTTTTAAAAAAGAAAATAATTTCATGTACAACAGCATCACAAAGAATAAAATACTCTGGAATAAATTTAAGCAAAAAGGTGCAAAACTTGTACACTGAAAACTACAAAAGTTGTTGAAAAAAATCAGAGAAAATCTAAATAAATGGAAAGATGTTCTATGTCATGGATTACAACACTTAATATTAAGATGGAAATACTATCAAAATTCTAATTGCCTCCTTCTTCATACCCTAAAATCATATGTAATTGATCCTAAAATTTATATGTAATTATAAGGAACCCTGAAAAAAGTCCCAAAAAAAAAACTTGGGAAACTTGGGAAAAAAAAAAAAAACCAACGTTAGAAGACTTAAAATTCTTAATTTCAAAATTTACTACGAAGCTACAGTGATCAAAGAGTGTGGTACTGATATGAGGATAGACAACATATAGATCAATGAAACAGGACTGAGAGTCCATAAACAAAACTAAACATCCATAGTCAACAGATTTTCAACACAAGTACCGAATGGGGGAAAGAAAAGTCTTTTTAATAAATGGTGCTGGGATGGAACGCCTGGGTGGGATCAGTGGTTGAGCATCTGACTTGGGCTCAGGTCATGATCTCAGTGTCCTGGGAGCAACCCCTGCCATCAGGCTCCTTGCTTATCAGGGAGTCTGCTTCTCCCTCTGCTCCTTCCCAACTCCCATGCCCTACTTGTGCCTGGGCTTGCTCGCTCTCTCTCTCTCTCTCAAAAATAAATAAATAAAATCTTTGGAAAAATAAATTAATTAATCGTGCTGAGATAACTGGATAGCCCTGTAAAAGAATGAAATTCAGTCTGAATTATACCATACACAAAAAAAATTAACTCAATATGGACCAAAATCTAAATGTAAGAGTTAATACTATAAAACTCATTGGAGAAAACATAGGGGATTTTTTTCATGACCGGGGATTTGGCGATGTTTTTCTTAGATCTAAAACCAAAATCATGATTAACAAAAGAAAAAAAATGGACTTCATCAAAGTTAAAAAACTTTTGTCCATCAAAGAATGTTGCTGAGAAAGTAAAAAGACAATGCACAGAATGGAGTAAGAGGGTATGGGAGGGACTGCTTAATGGCTTCTGGGTTTCTCTGAGGTGAAGAAAATATTCTGAACACATAGTTGTGATGGTGGCATAACACTGTAAATGCACTGAAAGCTACTGAATTGTACCCTTTAAAATGGTTAAAATGGTGATTTTCTTTTAAAGTTCAATAGTTTCTGGTTTTTTTTTTTCAAAACAGTTGAGAATTCAACTAAATAAAGAAGTGTGTATATAAAAAATGCACCTCGTGGAAAATTGTGATCTTGTTTTCTCTTGCTATTTTTCTTGACCCCAAATAACCTGAAATTAGTCTAACAAAGTTTCTTAATAAAAGGTTAACTTCTGACCTACATTTAAAAAGCCATAATATATTCATACATATATTTACATATAATTAAAATAAAATATCTGTTTCTTTGAAATGAGGTATGTCTTTAGATGAAAATAACTGGCCTTGGGGTGCCTGGGTGGCTCAGTTGGTGAAGCCACCGCCTTCGGCTCAAGTCATGATCCCGGAGTCCAGGACTGAGCCCCGCATCAAGGTCCCAGCTCCACAGGAAGTCTGCTTCTCCTTTCTGATCTTCTCCCCCCGTCATGCTCTCTCTCACTCTCTCTCTCAAATGGATAAATAAAATCTTTAAGAAAAAAAGATGACTGGTCTTCTTTATTACATACTAGTATTGGTCCCAAATGGGATTTAAAAAGTAATATCCCGTCAAACTGCTTTGTATAATATAATTTCAGGATTTGAAAAGTTGAAGGTAATGTATCAAGTTTAAAGACTAACAAATATATCTTGAAATCTGGAACTGTGACACCTCCAGCTTTATTTTTTCTTTCTCAAGATTCCTTCCACTATTCAGGGTCTTTAGTGGTTCCATACAAATTTCAGTTTTATTTGTTCTAGTTTTGTGGAAAATGTTGTTGGTATTTTGATAGGGATTGCATTGGATCTTTAGATTGCTTTAGGTAATATGGACATTTTAACAGTATCAATTCTTCCAATCCATGAGAATGAAATACCTTTCTAATTGTTTGCATCACCTTCAGCTTCTTTCATAAGTGTTTTATTAGTTTTTAGAGTACAGGTCTTTTACCTCCTTGCTTAAGTTTACTCCTAGGTATTTTATTCTTTTTGGTGCAAGTGTAAATAGTGTTCTTTTTTTTAATTTCTCTTTTTGCTACTTCATTATTAGTGTATAGAAATGCAACTGATTTCTGGGTATTAATTTTGTATCCTACAACTTTAGCGAATTCATTTATTCTAGTAGGTTTTTTGTTAGAGTTTTGAGGATTTTCTATGTATAGTATCATGTCATTTGCAAATAGTGATAGTTTAACCTCTTTTAACTTCAACCAATATGGATGCCTCTGTTTTTCATGCCTGATCACTGTGGCTAGGACTTCTAGTACTACATTGAATAAAAGTGGCAAGAGCTGAAGAGATACAGGCTTCCAGTTATGGAATGAAAAAAAGTCACAGGAATAAAAGGCACAGCATAGGGAATATAGTCAATAATGCTGTAATAGCATTGTATGGTGACAGATGATAGCTACACCAGTGGTGAGTATGGCAGTATATATATATAGGCTTGTCAAATCACTATGTCGTACACCTGAAACTAATGTAACATCGTGTGTCAGCTATACTCAAATTCTAAATAACTGACAAATATCAATAAAATGTAATTGCTTTTCAAAAAAAAAACCCAAATATTTAAGATCTCCAAATGTTTAAGTTCTTTAAAATGCAAGAAAGGAAATAACGTCTGGGGGCATTTGGGTGGAGCAGTGCAGTCAGTTAAGCGTCCAACTCTGGGTTACAGCTCAGGTCATGATTTCAGGGTCATGAGATCGAGCCCTGCGCTGGGCTCCACACTCAGGGTGGAGTCTGCTTAACACTCTCTCCCTCTTCCTCTGCCCCTCCCCACCACACTCTCTCCCTTGCTCTCTCTAAAATAAATAAATAAATCATTAAAAAGAAAAAAAGAAATAATGTCTTCACAAAAACAATTTCTTTCTATTAGATCATTATGTCACAAGTTAATATTAAAATTTAATTCAGCAGGTAGAGTCAACTTTATTCTAGAATAACTGCTGCAAACCTTGAAAACATGTGTGCTGAAGATACGTAAATAGCTACACTATTTGGTTATGTGCAATAAACTGGACTGAAGAGTCTGAATGTAACCACAACCATTTTTACCATGAAAGAGTCTAGATCCTCTTTTGTACTATGCCCAATTTCTCCAAATTGGTGAAATGCCTCTGGACAGTCTGAGTTGGCCAGAAAAACACCTGCGTGAGGACCAGTAGGCAGCACCTCCCTGAGAGCTCAGAGTGACTCTCTGGGCCATTTCATAGCACCCATTCATTCTCACCCAAACTTCATAAAAAAGAGAATTAGCCCAACAATCAATTTAGCCTTTCCTAAATTTTCACTTCAAGATTGAGAAGTAACTGATAATTCTGAAACCACTATATAAATAGAAATTTCCAGAAACATTAATCAAAATAATTAACTACTAAATTTGAAGGGGAAAAAAGCCATAAAGCAAAAGTAAATCTACAGTGGCTCTAGGCCAATTCTAAAGACATCTTTCTTTCCGTATGACACAAAAATCGAAAGATAAACTGCAACTGAAGAACTATATGATTATAATTGTCCTATTGCAGTCAGTCTTGATTATATTTAAAATACACATTTTGCCATTCTCATAATGAAAGGATAAGGCAGGGGCGCCTGGGTGGCTCAGTGGGTTTTAAAGTCTCTGCCTTCAGGTCCATGATCCCAGGGTCCTGAGATCAAGTCCCGAATCGGTTCTCTGTTTGGGTGGGGAGCCTGCTTCCCCGCCCCCACACCTGCTCTCTGCCTACTTGTGATCTCTGTCTGTCAAATAAATAAACAAAATCTTTCAAAAAAAAAAAGATAAGGCACATCTGTATTCCACACTGATGATGGTTTTTCTCTGATATCAAAGTCCCTTCCTCAAGGTAGCTGCCACTCAAGATTTTTTTTTTTCCTGTAGCTGGGAATATGAACAAACAATTGGATTTCAAGGCAACATTAACTGTATATAAAGATATGCCATATACACAACATAACTGATTTCTCCTATCAAAGGTCTCACCAAGTACAAAAAAAATGTAACCAAAGATATCTCTTTTCCTACAAATCAAATTTCAGGTTTCTAGCATATATGGAGAATTTGATGTGACCATGCTTTGTTTTTTGGGTATTTTTAAGAGATTTACAAAGCTATATTCTATAATAAATTTGATGCCCCAAATCATTATAAATATGGTTCATTCATGAATTCCATACATCTTAAAAGCGCTAATTATATTTCCAACAAATTGTCTATTAGACAATAATAGACACACATAAATTATATTTCTCTACTTTTAAATAATGAATGTATCTTTGAATTTAGAATGCTAAAAAAATACATAGCCAGTTAATACATTAAGTTTTTAGTAAGATGACATCCTTAAATGCCTCTCATCACTACAAATTAAATGTTAATTTATCATTGAGAAGTAATCAAATTCAAAATAGAGTATTACTAAATATATTCTAATAAGAAGGTAAATTACAGCTTGAAAAGTACTGCCAGATACAATGTATTATGGCTCCTCTATATATACATATATAGGACAGTAGGTTTGAGAGTAGTAAGAGGTTAGAGAGTGTGGTCAAACATTTTATCATTATGAGACAAGTAAGAATCATAATGACCTCTGGTTCAGTCAGCAAAGACCACAAATAACTCAAGTGCATTTGGGAGAAACCACTATTTTTCTAGTTTTATCAAGTATATAAAGTGAATTCTGAAGAAAGTTTTACAGTTAAGCACTGTATAAACATAAACTTTCAGTCATTCGGGAGGATCTTTTTGTTACTTTAAATTTTTAAAAAAAGTTACAAAATGAATTATAGTATCTTGAGGTTAATAAAATTAATGTTTAGGAAAACAACATCCTAACAGAAGTTGAATGATGTTGAAGGAAAAGTATAGTCCCTTATGAAGCATATTTTCTATTGTTCTCATATGATTAGCAACACATTCTTTGTCTCTAGAAAAAAAAAATTAAAATTAGGCATTAGTAAAACTCAAGCCTTACAACCAATGTTACACATTTTAGGATAAGTAGTTATTACTGAAAAATAAGGTTTGGTTTATTATTGTACTCCTGCTTCAAAAATGCAAAACCTAACCACATTCTCTGGTATAATTCTGCATTTAACTCTTATCTTTAGTTATCTTTAGTTTGCCTGCCATAAATTTAGAGGAATAAAAATCTTATGGATCTTTTCAAAAATTAAAAAAAAAAAAAAGACTGAAAAAAAATAAGTAATGGAAAATTTTAAAAGAGTGAAAAAGAAAAAGAAGCTATGATTACATTGTTGGGTTAAAATGTACTAGAAAGGCTGAACTTTCATTCTTTTGGTTTCCTAATGAAAGAGATTTTTAAAATCATAGAGGTGGAGATATATTTTGAATGGCCACACTATGCTAAATAATATTTTCCTTTCTACATAGGCTCTTTGTGTTTATAATTACACAAAAAACCGTTTTATGACCTTGACTAGAAGCAAAGTAACTAGTTTCTTCTATCAGACTTGAGATTGAATTTGACTTTAATAAAGATATAAAAAGTTTGGATGTACAGCAAAGGGAAAATAGTTAACACCAGAACAAGTTTGTATGATAACATCTGGTAGCTAGATTCATCGTGGTGATCACTTCTTTATGTATACAGACGTTGAATCACTACATTGTATATGTGAAGCTAATAGAATACTGTATGCCAACTACACTTAATAAAAGTAAAGCTAAATTAAAAGTTTGGATGAAAATACTGAAGACAAAAATTTAATAGTAAATTAGAAATTGAAACTGTAATTAATGTATTAACTCTCCAAATTTCAAATTAATTTTCTTTCACGTTATAAGAACATGTACCCATGGTCACTAGATGTGACAGATTCCTGAATTAGCAACAATGTTTTGGAGACAGAATATTAAGAGACTTTGTAAATCTTGTTCCCATTCATCTAAGAATTTTCAGAGCTGCAAGATGCACTAGCAATAACCTGGGCTAAGCTTTCCACTTGCCATAAGGAGAAAGACTGAACAAATGGCAACACAAAGCTGATTGAGTCAAATTCATATTTTTTTAAAAATTGACAATCACAAAAACTTAATATGGCGGTGCAACATTACAGAGTTTCACAACTTTCAGGAAACTACTAACCTGACAATATTTGGCCTTGTGTAAAGTCATTTTTTTCACTAGTATGAGCAATTTCCGAAGCCCAATGGCAAAGTTGTGGATATCGTAGATGGCAGATCCCCTGTTCTATAATTTTGTTTACAGACTACACGGCCCTCAAAAAAAATTTTAAGTAATATATATATATATATGTATATAAATATATACATATATTTATATTTGCAATTACAGGAACTCAGAATTCCAAAATTCAGAAAACAAGGAGTTTATTAAAATTAGATGTTTCTTTAATCCATAAATAGATTTTCTTTAAGCCATGCTGTTGTGAAAGGACTGTCTTAAAGTAGTCCATGAAATTTGATGTGAGGAACAAATAAAAATACCCAAGAGAGAACTGTTCAATTTGAACTTCACAGTGTATGTCAACTTGATTACCTGGTAAAAGGAAAAACACCCTCATCACATTTGCATAGCTGCCCATTCTGAAAACTGTATATTTTTTCTATTGAACGTGTTAGAATATACAGCTATAAAATTAAATGAATTTTCCATGATCAATATGTTTTTATTGCACTTAAAAAGATGTTATGATACATATGTTGATTATATCCTAGCATTTTTTAATGGAAATATTACTTGGCAATATTAGTATACCATATGCAGAGCAAATCTGGGGGGGCCATGGGGCAGAAGGGAATGAGGAATGTGTAAAAGAAGGAACGATGAAAAACTTCTCAGTAAAGAGTATTCCATTTCCTATTAATGAAATCACGGGTCTCCAACGTGTAACACTACAACAGAGCCCAAAACACACAATGAGCGGTGATCGAGAAACTTAATACTTTTCCGAGGTTTCTCAATAAAATATACATTGAGCATGTTGAGTTAAGAGCTTTCTTTTTTGAGGATCTATCAGAGAATTTCAAAGAAAGACAGCTGTACTTTTGTTTTCTAACACTGTATTATCCAGGGCTGAAACCCGAGCATGAAAGTGAGAATTGATCTTTGTCTGTTTTAAGTGATCTCCCCAAGGTCCGAGTGCTCACTTGGCTGCCATGCGGAGGGCGCTCTCCGCATCGCGGATGTTCTCCTCCAGCCGACGCTTGTCCCTGCTCCAGCTGGGTGAGATGCCTATTGAGCTGACGCAGAGATTGATCTTGTCTTCTCAGCTCCATCTTTGCCTCGGAGAGACTCTGCAAGCAGACAGAAAACAGAGTTGCTTGTCAGCCCTGATAATTAACTTCAATTTATGCCATAGGCTATTAAACAAAGAAAGATACAAACTGACTGAGAAGCAGACTTGGGGTCATTACACATCAGGGCTTAACAAATTTTCTGCAAAAATTTCACGCACCTACTAATTAGAAATGATAGTTCTGATAAGATTTTGAAAAAATGTTTAGCTACAAAAATACAAGTCTGCTTTATTTTTTTTAAATACTGGAAAGCACATACATTTTATTCTTACACCCCAAAAATCTGATTATAAAAACCTCAAGTTCCCTTTTCTTTAATGTGGAAGAAGTAAAGATTTTCAGGGGAGAAAAGCACACGAAATTTAGAGTCTATTCAAAACAAGAACTGGCCTGTGGACCAAAGTGTGTATGTGAGTGAGGGGGAGGTGGATAAGGACCCCAAGAGACTGGGGAACCCAAACTGGAAAGTACCCACTACTTTATTCATAAAGAGTCCCCAAACAGGTCACTGTAGACATCTCAGTGAACTAACTGGACTCCACAGTAAAACTCACTTGCCATTAAATAACTCCATGTCGAAGGTAGCAACACAAATGTGATTAACACCTTTCATCTAACAAAGTTACAAATAATATTTGCATTCAGAGTTATTTATGTTCCATAAATATTTTTCTATTCCCAGAAGTAGAAAAATCTGTTGATTGATATTTTTGCTATTTGCTTTAATCTGAAAATATTCCCTTAGCACAAATTTTCAAAATGTGAGTCCACAACTCTGGTTTTGGAACTTTCAGGCTAAAAGTTCTTAGAATCAGACCTCAAATTTTAAAGAGGTATTTTCTAGACTTCATGTAAAATAACATAGGGATCACACTGATCCCTTAGGACTAAAAATTTTGCTCATTCTTTTTCTTAGGAAATTTCTAGAATATGAGCTTATCAACTTTTCAACTACATTTGTTATACAGTGAGCTAAACTATTGGTTACACACAGCATAACATCTTCTGCTTCCTTCTCAGAGGTTAGCCACACATTAATGTCCACTGCCTTGCTTCAAATATCCAGTTTAAGAATAACCAAATGCTGTAATTTGTCATGTTTCAAAAAAAATTCTTCTACAGTATTCTCTTAATGCATTCACAATAGGTAGAACAGAAAACTCAAGCAGCCTTCGTGAAGCTAAAACAGTTAACTCACTCTGATTGCTAGCACACTGAAAGCAACCAGAAGTCAAACCAAGTATTTTTAAAAATGTTAGAAGTTTTTAAATTCATGATTTCACTTTTCAAACTGTCAAGCTGCTTCCAGACAAATATAAGTTTAAAAAATTTAAAATAAGCAAACTGTGATTACTTATAAGATATATTCTACTGTAATCTTCAATGTTTCACAGATCATCAAGAACATCCCACTATAGAAGCATCACTGATTCAAACCAACTTTTAAAAAAGACAACAGGAGCCCCTGAGTGGCTCAGTGGGTTAAGCCTCTGCCTTCAGCTCAGGTAGTATTCTCAGGGTCCTGGGATCAAGCCCCACATTGGGCTCTCTGCTCAGCAGGGAGCCTGCTTCCCCCAGTCTCTCTGCCTGCCTCTCTGCCCACTTGTGATTTCTCTGTCAAATAAATGATTAAAATCTTTTTTTTTTTAAAAAAGACAACAAAGAATAGATTGGTTAAAGGCCATGCTAAAACCTAGGTATTTTGTGCCAGTGTTAAGATATTTAAAGGCACTGAAGAATCATGAGATTTCTCTCGATTTAAAAAAGTAAAATCCGTTCAAGTCCTTTTCAAGCCGGTATTTCTAACATCTTTCAGCTGATTTAAAAAAAAAATGCTATTTTTCAGATAGGAAGCTAAAACTAATGATCCACTACCACGACTTATGCATAAAGTTCGAATTCTTTTTTCCAACAGAAATAACAGATTTATGCCAATCCATTCCAATTCTCTTGCCCAGTAACTCTCATGACTCGCAGTGGACATTTGTGAGGGCTACTTGGGGTGCTGCTTCTAGCCTTGTCCTAAACTGATGCTCACTGGTCCCGTCTGAAAGAAACCCATGATCCCGGCATCATCACAAATCACAGTCACTTGACTTTTCAGCAATCTTATGCCACCCTTCCGAAGACCATATAGCTCTCAGAATCCAAATCTCTGCTCTATATCAAAATCTTGTTTTCCCCCCGGCTTTCATTCTTATCTCTCAGGGGCAATGAGTGGGCAGGGAGTCACCAAAGTCTCCCTAAAGCTTGTTTGCCCTATTTTGGAAGAGTGAATGTAGCCCGTGCCAAGACTGAAACTTCAGAAAAGAACAAGAAGTGGTGTGTCAACCAGGTGGCATAGGTCACACTTCCTGTGAAAATGAAGACATATAGCAATCATGGTGACTTAAATTAGAGACACAAAATGCCCTTTTAAAGAGTTGAGGGACATGACAACGGAATCCACATCAGTGGGTCCTAAGGTCCATAATAAAGATGTGTGCAGAGTGCTGAGACAGAAAAAAGTGGTTTCAATATTATGTTCTTTCCCTAGTATTCAACCTTTTTGGTTTTGATGACCAAAAGTAGAAGTCTTTTGGAAATCTCAACACTGAGCTTTGAAGAAAGACAGACATATTTATATGCGTGTGTATAATGTATACACACAGGTACTCTCACCATATATAAAATATAGCACATATTACATGTTTATATAAAACTTGAAGTTCAGCTTTTCTTTGCTCCTGTTCAAGTTTATCTAATTAAAAAACCACGATAAACTTTATGGACTCTAATATTTCCAACCGAATGACTGAAACCAAGAGGGTGTGCCTCTAGGCAGCAAGGCAACAATGATAAGCAGCGGGTTAGCCACTAATTTCTCAAGCAGGGTAGATTGTGAGAGTGTGATGTTCTGATATCCAAGAAACTGTTTCAGGAGAGAGAATGGATAAATCAAGTTTAATAAACTCTGCTCCTAATTGTTCCCCCAAATGCTCAACTCTAATTACTTGGAGAACTCCTCCTGACTGTCACCTGATATTAAGTTGTTGGAGGCTGAGCCTGGAACAGCGAGATAATCAATAAACATTTAGTGGGGAGAAGAATGAAGATCCTGTTAAGCAGTGGGAACCTGCAGCACCCAAAGCCCTCCTGCTCATGAGAAAACCTATGGGACAGCCATAGTGATTGCAAAGCAATAATCCAAAGCACTGTTTTTAGGCCTTGAGGCCTTTAGGCAACAGTACATTTGAGGAAAAAAGGTTAACACGGTCACCCTAATTACAGCCCACTTTCACATACTTCATATATAAGCGAAGACAAGCCAATTAGGTAGAAAGGAAGATAAGGGAAGTTTTATTTGTATACTAATTAAACCCCTGATGAAATTAAAGGAAAAACATACAGCTCTGTAATTGTGTCTGAGAAAGGTCACTTCAGGTTCAGTTATCAGAACAGCACAGCCTTGAGATATTTCACTTAATCCACAATACAGCCCTCATTTTGTACTCAGGTCTTAATATTTACAAAAAAAAAAAAAATTCAAAGCCTGATACTGCATTTATCTTTAAACTGTGTTGTGAACAATTTTAGCGGTTAGAAAGCAAATGCTAAATATGATAACAAGGGTTTTTAAAAAGACAGAATAATATTCTGCCTAGGTGAGAATCGATGCCACCATTCTGCCCAAGATTTAGAGTTTTTGCCTTAAAACCACCAAAATGTCTTAAAGCAAATTTTTTACCAAAAAATCCCAAATTGACTATATATCCAAAGCTACTCTGCAACATACGTATTGTATTTCTTTGGATTAACGGTGTTGCTGTTCACCTGCATTTTACACCTCTCACAGTCCAGGGGGGCTGGGGGGCTGGGTGGGGCCGAGGCTTTCACTAAAACCACTTATAAGAGGATATTTTTACATCCGCTGTTTTCCTAAGGTGGTCACATAAAGCTATTTATTGCTAATGAAAGCTGTCACGAAAAGTGTGGGTACCAAGGAAGTAGTTAAATATAGGGAAAGCTTAGAATATATGGTAGATTTGAATATTAAAAGACTCACATGTTTTCTAAAATGTCTTTTTTCTTATTTGCAGTTTCTGAAATTCCCATAACAGACGTGCACTACTGTTCAAATAAGAACACAGTTATTTTTTAATTCTTTAATTCACAAGTGATGGCATATTTCTAAAGCTTTAAATGTTTATTGAAGCTAACACTTTTTTTTGATTGTGAATATAAATTAAAATTTCTATTAGTTTGCACCTATGGAAATATTTTGTGGCAGTGGAATTTTTTTAATAACTGTTTTATGGAGCTAGAACTCACCTACTCCATATTCACCTTTTTGAAGTGTACACTTCAGTGAGTTTTAGTATATTCACAGAATTGTGCAACCATCACTAGTAAGGGGTCCTGTTTTAGGAGAAGAAGTTCTTTAAAAAAACACACAACAACAAAAAAAAAAACTGTCAAAACAACATGGCCACCTAAATATGGCATCTTCCATTTCAGAAAACTCAAATTCTAAACTACACATGATATACAAAGTTTATCATTTTGTCCAGTAATCGTTTCAAAAATGTAAAATTTGTAACACGATTTCTCTGAATCAAAATATTTTGCCTCATAGATGTGGTCTAGCACAAAAGCTAAAGTTTTCTGAGAGAGAGAATGTGCACAAACTCTCCAATTAATATTTCTGGATGTTAAGGGGATCATCCCACAGGTTCTTTTCTCAGGACTTTACACCATTAGGGCCAGTGAGGAAGACCGAGCCCCAGGAGATACTGCTTCTATAGATTTTCTTTTGTCTAATGGGAAATATCTATGGATCCACATTCCTACAGACTAAAAGCTAATGGCTTATTCAATTTGGTATAAAAGTTAGTCATACAAAAATGAAAGCCAAAAACAACACCACCAGCGTTCTAAAGAACGAAGCTACATTCCTAGGCCAGAGGTAAAAAAAACATCTCTGACATATTTTTTTAAACTTTATTGCTGTCTGTCATTTTTTAATAAACATTCCTAGGTTGTGGTAAATTTGGAGCAACATCTCAGGGCACTAACACTAAGGCCGGGAAGGAATCGGCACTGTCTTCAACCCTACTCTCATAATGGGACAACTAGAAAAGTATATAAATCAAGAACTGAGTGGCTGCTGGGTCGACCACGTTAGGCTAGCTGCCACAGAAAGCATAAAGTTAAAGCTTACAACTGGGTATACTAGTTAGGGCTGAAACAAAAGAATACCATATTTTACAATCAAGCGTGAAAATCTGTGAGATAGGCAATCAGACAATTTACAATAAATATACGATAGTAAAAGATGCTGATACATGGTGAAACTAATATATGGATAAATTTTGGTTCCTAGTATTCTATAGTTTAGATGGATAGTCTATATTAAAAGTTATGCAATTTTAAGTTATCTTCCTTAGGGATGCTATCTTCTATTATTTTCTAATGAAATCCTACACAGAAGGTGAGTGACATATTTATAAGCTGCAGCAAAGATGAAATACCTTACCCATTTTGGGGGTTGAATAAAATGACAGTCTAGTTACAACTCATATGTCTAGTAAGATGACAGATGTGAAAATGTCCTATAAACCAAAGAAGGCTACATAAATTTAATATGCATGATTAATGCAATACTTACACTTCTCATGTAATGCCATTATAGCCTTCTTCAAATCCCCACCTCTACCTGGCAACTTGAGTCTCTGTTTTATTTCCACATCATCATATAAGTATATGTATATGCACACAGACATGTAAATATATATAATTTTTTAAAATAATGATTTATATCACATTTGGAAAAGATAAAAGGAAATTAACAAACCAAATATAAAATAAGTTACTTTCATAAATGGGCCATATACCATAGGGATAATTATCAAAAAAAATGGAACATATGAGTGATGAAAATTCACCTTTAAAGTTTCAAAGTATGCTGTAAGATTTTGTTGTATAATGCTTTATGCCTATTGGTACCATATTCTCACATATATTCCTTTGTAAATGTCCTCTTACATCCCATCAAGATAAAAGCAAAAAAGTTAACCCTTCCCAGTAAACTAACTGAATGTGATCAATAGTAAAATATAAAGGAAAGAAAAGGAACCTCATAAAACCATTCAAAGTGTATTTAATTAATTGCTGTTTGTCTAAATCTCACATACATACTACAAAACTGGTAGGTTAAAAGTGTTAGGTAACGATAAGGTGAAGTGGGAGAGAAATAGTTGAAACACATTTCAGAGGACCAAAAAAGAGGATAATAAAGAGAATCACGAGAGCCCTCTCAACTGGAAAATACACTCAGAAAAGTAGAGAATGGACAAGTAGCTAGATTTACTGGGACACATGGTATGGAAAGCAGTGATGTGGCAGCAGGAATATTTTCTCAGAGCATAAAACACTTTCACTGTACTACAAGCCTTATGAAACAGAAACCAGCCGCAGGAGACAACCGCCACGACACTGCTCTAATAGGATCAGCTCTTGGGTGCCTGCGTGGCTCAGTTGGTTAAGCACCCACCTTCAGCTCAGGTCATGATCCAGTTGCTGGGTTCAAGTTCCACATCAGCCTCCAGCTCAGTGGGGAGTCTGCTGCTTCTCCCTCTGCCCTTTACTCTGCTCTTGCTCTTTCTCTCTCTCAAATAAATAACATCTTAAAAAAAAAAAAAAAAATCATGGCCTCTAAGTTCCCTCAGTGAATCCCTAAGAAGTAGCAAGGGAGAGAAATACACATAAGTTCTTCTGTTGGACCTTATCAGCTATAGACTACCCCAGCAGGTCCTAAAAAACTTGACACAGATGATAACCTTAGCTATGTGAAGGTCCAGAAAGTTGCTGAATTCCCTGGCAATATTTTAAGTGAGTCAAGCTATGAATTAGGTTTGTTGTAGAAAAAAATATCATTTAGAATGAAATGCTATTTTCAAATCACTTGAGAATTACTTAAAGCTACTGTCTAAGAAGAATTAGAAAAAAAAATGAATAATTTATAAAGGACTTCATATAGTTGGATTGATGACATTTAAATAAAAATAAATTGTTGTTAGAGGAATTTTTTAATTTTAAGAATTCTTTCTGTGATATAATTGAATAATAGCTTAGGTAATACTATATCATAATTAAAATACCTGCACAGTAATAGTTTCATTGTGCTACAGAATTTAAATAACTATTTATTTTGAATATACTACATATTAAATAATATTAGTAAAAGTAAATCAAATATCAGCTGAGTAAAAAATCAATTATCTAAGAGAATCTGAAGGTCAAATGTAAATTAGAAAAATAAACTTGGGTTCCTTTAGGCATAAGTATAAATACAACAAAAAGTCCAAGTTTTTTCTTGGAAGTTTATTTCATGGATGAATTTTTGTGTATTAAGTATTATACTACTGAAGGTATGTGCTATGGTGAGTGCTCTGAAGTAGGTAAACCTGACGATTCACAGACCTGTACCCCTGGGGTTAATAATACATTTTATGTTAATAAAGGCGATAATAACAACAACAAAAAAAGTGGGGTGCCTGGGTGGCTCAGTGGGTTAAAGCCTCTATCTTGGGCTCAGGTCATGATCTCAGGGTCCTGGGATCGAGCCCCACATCGGGCTCTCTGCTCAGCAGGGAGCCTGCTTCTCCCTCTCTCTCTGCCTGCCTCTCTGCCTTCTTGTGATCTCTGTCTGTCAAATAAATAAATAAAATCTTTAAAAAAAAGAAAAAACCAAAAATATTATACTACTGATCACTGTCTTAATGTTGGAAGTATAATCACGGGGATGGGGGAGGGGGGTAGAGTTCTAAACACCACACCTTCGCTAACATGCACCATCTGGAGCATTCCACCTTTGTATGAAGACTCTAGGCCTGTTCTCAAAACAATGTCTGTCATACTCTGAGTCTTCCATAAATGTTTGCAATTATAACTTATTTTCCCCAAATTCTGTGGGGGAAAATAGCTGGAGTAGCAACTGAACCCACATGACTTTATCATACAAACATCTCATTGTTATATTAACTCATTTCATTCTTCAAAAATCCAAGGCGATGGTTCACATTATCATTCCTATTTTACACATAACAAAAAACTAAGAATCAGAGGAGTTAAGTAATATTTCCAAGGTCATGTAAGTACTGAATGGGTTTATGCCAAAATGTGAGCCCAAGTCACAGCCCACTAAATCCTTGTTCTTTATCCTGCACTAACAATGATATTAGTAACCATCTCTCCAGAATTTCTATAACATCCACTAACTGGGAAATCCCCACGGAAATGTAAAGCCAACATTTCACCTATTTCTCAAGTAAGGTAAGGTGTTTCAATCTATGTAAATGGTTGCTTTCTATTTATATTGAAATAAGCTTCAATAAGGACTTTAGTATTGTGTAATGGCACACTTTCAATGTCAAAACTCAAAGCGTGCATAATTCAAGATCTCCTATGTGAAAACAGGATCACTGTCATCACTTATTAAATGTAATAATGAAATTAAATTAAAAAACTGAATATTTGCAAAGTAAGGCTGAATTATATAATAGTACACCATTACAGTACAGAGTTTTATATATTTCAAGACCACATTAGGCCACTGCTTTTTTCCCAGCCTTTTGAAAAGCAGTGTAGCTCTCTGTCACTTTCCTCTGTAAGTCAGCAACAACGGCACTGGAAACTTTCCCCACATATCTAGAGATTTGGCTGCCCAGCAGAACCACTTCTTACGGGTTTATTACATGATCTCCACACTAACACAATATGTATCAAGCTCTATAATATCAACACTTGTAGCCAAAACCCACCTGGTAAAGAGATCTTAGCTACTGTATGAAAGGTCATCTACGTGCCTAATTTAATCCAAAAATGCCACCTTTGAAGAACTGACACCATACAGGTTATATTATAACATTATAGCAAAAGAAGAATTAGTCATTAGGACAGATATTTTTAGTCAAAGATGTGAGAGTAGAACTGAATTTGACTGAAAAGAATGCCATTACACAAACTGAAACGGACAAAGGAGAGGAGGTGGGGACAGGGAAAGGAACTGAGAGAGCAACAGTTTCAAATCCGGTAGTTCTGGTGCCACTCCAGCTCATAAGAGGGGACACGGACAAAGCAAATGGCCATCACAAACCAAACCTGCTGCTCCACCTGGTGGCCCTCCTGTGGCTCCGATACTGCCCTACCCTCACAAGGAGGTAGAAGTGAGAGTGAGTCTCCTGAACAGAAGATGTTGCCTTCATTCGACCTGACCTCTGAATGTACACCAACTTCATTTGGTGCCCCACTGAAGAAATGGCACCATATTCCAACATGGAGGAAAACCTGGCTGTTAGGGATTTGTTTGAATATGTCATCTCTAAATGACTTCTTACAGGAACAGAGATAAATAGGAGTAGTTTAGTAGTTTATTGTAGGCTGGAAGGGGTGAAAAGAAGGAAAATGGCTTCATCCCTTTTTCCCCCTAATAATTTCAAATATTCCATTAGATTTCACTAAAGAAAAAAAGGCACTTTTGGTTGTATAACATTTTTGCCTTATATGCCGATCCTATAGCCTAATCCCAATATAGGATGTGACTCTACTATATCTATTTGTAATCGTGCTTCCTCATGCCAAAGCCATTATTCATAGTAATAGTAGTAATAAGAATAACTAACACTTCCTGAGTACTAATCTTATTAACTCTGTGAGGTGTGTACTACTATTATTCCCACTTTACATATGAGGGAACTGAGGCATGGAGCCCAAGGTTACACAGAGCCAGAGTTCAAAACCAGACAGGATGAGATATAACTAAATAAATACATAAAAACAAAGAATGTACTCCTCTTCAAAATGAATTATCTAGAAAGATGAGAAGAGGTTTGGAAAGCAGTTGGTTTTTCTTTTTCTTATTTTTTTTAAAGATTTATTTATTTGAGGGAGGAGAGAGAGAGAGAGAGAGAGACCAAAAGCCCTCTCCCTATTGCTGAACAGGGAGCCTGATGAGGGACTCGATCCCAGGACCCTGGCTGAAGGCAGCCACTTAACCCGACAGAGCCACCCAGGTGCCCAGCAGGTGGTTTTCAAGCTAAGTGTTCAGTGTCGTGAAGATCGCTCTCAGCACAATAAAACGGCATGTTCTGAGAAATACAAGAGGTAAGGCATGACTTAGAAGAATGCCACTGAGAATGGCAAAAGAAAAGACTAGAAAGGTACATGCAGGCCAGTTGCAGTCAGAAAACCAGACTTTTAATCTTGCCAATGGTTTTTTTTACACAGTATTCCACAGAGGGGCATCAAGATAACTTGGGGGCCGCAGCACTTGAATTAACGGACCCCCAACTCTTCCTTCTTTCAACCAGACTGTGTTTGAAATGTCTTCTATGAGCTTTTTGTGTAATATTACCTTCAAAGAAGGGTTCTATGGCTGAGAGTACTTGCCACGATTGTCATAGAAAGCTATGGGGAGCCACTGCGGGGATTCCTGGCCTGGAGCAGCATTTTCCGATCTCAGTCTCAGAAATCATATATACAAAGCATAACTGCCAAATTCGAATGAATGCACAAGATCATTCTGGCATACTGCAACAGCTCATTTGCATCTTCAGCTGGAAATCTAACAAAGGTTTTAGTAAGATTTCACCTTTGAGTATTCACCTAAATCTGATATACTAGATTTAAAAGAAAATTTTTAAAAGAACTAGCTTGTACCAGATCATTTCCCTTAGTATGCTAAGGAGTATTATATCAAATTCATGCTTACATTCCCTCAAGCAGAGTAAATATTATTTACTTTATATACATGAAATATCCCTGGTCACATATTTTCTATTTCTACTAATACCTATATCAAATCCTGTAGGTTATTTGAATCCTATGATGGAGACCCCATAGACTGAGGTGTGGCAGAAATATCTGATGAAAAGAATACGTTATTTTTAGGAGCACAAAAAAAAGCTGATTAACAGCTAAAATCAGTGGTTATTTTCTAATAACTACACGTCTGGTATTTAAAAAATGTCCTTTCCACATTTTACCAATAACAAGTTAGTTATAATGCTGGGTCATTTTAAAGAAAAAAAAGGTTTGAAAAAAGTTACCACTGGCAATAACCAACACAACGTAATTAAATAAATAAATAGATAGATATGTAGATAGGTTAGTATCAGCTTTCCCATTATGCTATAGCCCCATGACAATTATTTTTTTTTAACATATCTGGGTGTGAAATATGTAATTTTTTCATTCCTCTTCCTCCTAATAATTATAGAAAAAGAGACTGGACATGAATAATACAGATAGTATTAAAACAAAGATTCAGCAACAGTTTGCACTTTCAAACAAAGTAAAGTATTGGGAAAAAAAGAGAGAGATGGGACCCAAGCTTTGTGCAATTTCTTGAGAAAATGTACTTAGGAAAACTTGCATCTTTGGGTAGTAACAGTTGAACAAGATATATATACTACTGTGGGGAAGAAACAATATAACAAAACATTATTTTGAGGCTTTGTTTCAAAGGGAATTTCCCTTTGTGTAAGGGTGTGTGTGTGTGTGTGTGTGTGTGTGTGTACGTAGATGTATATATATTTTAACTCAATAAATAGTACCATTTTGGTTATAAGAGCTTCTCATAAAACTTAGTATAGTTTACATTTCTGATCCCTCTGTAATCAAACCCATTTACTGGAAGAAAAAAACACACAGCTATCCCATCTAAAATGAGTGAGATCACCATCTTCTGGTGACTCCATGAAATGTCAAGCATATGGCTTCTGGAGCCTAGGACAATGCTTTTGTGTAATGTGGTTAACAAAGTCTACATATTCTAGAACATTCAGGTTTATTTAAAGAAAAAACAGCAAAATACTCTGAATAATCTTTCTTTTTAGACTAAGAAAAACTCTAAAGCAAAAGAGAAAATTCCAACTAAATATATGGTTTCCTACAGGGTGTCTGGCTGGCTCAGTCAGTTAGTGCAAGCAATACTGATCTTGGGGTTGTAAGTTTAAGCCCCACGTTGGGTGTAGAGATTACTTAAAAATAAAAAAATTTTCAAAAATAAAAATAAATATAAATAAACAGTTCCCTGTTTTCAAACCCTTCTAGCAAAACAGAAAATTCATCTTTTCTGTATTTATGAAGTTTTTTAAAAAATCAGTTTATTATGGTGGATTGTATTTGTTCCACCTCCCTGAGGAGAAAGCATACTCTTTCCAGTCCCACTGCTTTCTGGCTTGTCCATGTAATCAGTGGTGTCTCTTCTGGAAGAAGGATTATATATTCCCTACCTTATCAGATTCAGAGGTGCCCACATTACTTTCTTTGGCCAATGAAAATTTGGACAGAAGTAAATAATGTGCAATTCCTAGTAGACACAAGAACAGCAATGTACTAAATAGAGGCCATTACTGGTAGCAAGACTAACAGTGTCCAAGATAGGGGCTACTCTATGACCCTTATTCAGAGTGAGAAGCCTATGAAGCAGAAGTACAGCTGATCCATGACAGGTATACACAAGGCATGAGAAGTCCCTTGTAAGGCTACTGAAATTTGGGGGTCATTTGTTACTGCAGCATTACAAAGAGTATCCTAACTGATACACTTCTATTCCTACATATAGCAATTTACTCTAGGGTTTTTTTCCTTAATATTTCCGTTCTTTCTTTCTCCAATCCTTTCTTATTTATTTTAGAAAGAGAGTTTGTCTGGGCATGCAGGCAGGCGGAGGAACAGAGAGGGAGGGACAGGGGAGGGACAGAAAGAGGGAGACAATGTCAAGCACAATCTGCGCTGAGAGCAGAGCCCTGCCTGGGCTCAATCTCACAATCCTGAGATCATGACAACTCTAGGAGTTATACAGCTATAAAATCATTAGTGGATACTTTAAAAAATCAGATTCTAACCTGATTTAATATTAGATCATCAATAGAGAAATGAATTTTAATTAAATATTAAAAACCACAGCAAGTCAGTTGATTTTAGTCAGTATAAAAATATGATAAAAGTATATCACTATCTTACAGAAAAATGTTGAGTTGCACACAATTAAAATAAACTAATATGCACAGCTATAATTGATAAAAACATTTTCTTCTAAAACCTTTTCTAGTTTATATTGAGTGTATGCATATCTCACTTCAACATTTTCCACTCTAAAAGATATGAGGAGAAAATGTGTCTAAGCAATTCTTTATTCCTTTTCTTTTCCTTCTTAAAAATAAATTATATTTATTGACATTTTAAAATGGTCATGACATATTTCTAACTTTTTTTTCTCTACTTACTTATTTGACATAGAGAAAGAGAGAGCAGGTAGGCAGAGCAGTAGGCAGAGAGAGGGGGGAAGCAGGCTCCCGTAGAGCAGAGAGCCCAATGGAGGGCTGATTCCAGAACCCTGAGATCATGACCCGAGACGAAGGCAGAGGCCTAACCCACTGGGCCACCCAGGCACCCCTATATTTCTGAATTTAAAAAGGCGATATTATAACACTATAAAATGTATTTTCAAATACATCTATGATATACTGTACACATTACTAATATGTATGGAAATATATTAATGTTTACATTTAAAAATTTTTTAAAGGTATGTGCCAAAACGACAACAGAAATATTCTTAGTATTATTCCATTATTTTTCAACATATTATGTATAAACTCTAGGTAACAAAAAATGCAACTGTCACAATTTTTATAGGCTCCACTTTCATCATAAAACCTTAACTTAAATTTATATATGGGATATCATAACAATAGTAATTGAAATTGATTTTGTAAATGTGGTCTATAAACAAGGGAAGGAAATTAATCAGTTATATAACCTTTTATCAAATGCATATCAAATATGCAGTTATATTTAATCACTATCATTTATCCAACTCCTTGGGAAAGAGATTACAAGATTTCAATGATTTGTTTCCCTTTCAGAGAATAAGCAGTAGAGTAACAGGCTTAGGATTTCTTAAGCTAATAGTCACATCATAATACAAATCCATCTAATTCAGGGGATTTTGCCAAAGCCTCAACCATAAGTAAAGTTGTTTCTTTTTAATACTTTTAGCCATAAATGCCTTAAATCCACATTCTTCATAGATAAATGATTTTCTAAATTACATAAGGACCTTATGTCTGTTCTGTGTCACAGGACTCAGATCAGAGAAAAACAGATGAGTTCTATTTCCATCACAGAAGCACTGTTGATGATTCTGGTATGCTTTGATACTCTAACTTTTACTCCTGAAATAAGATAAAACCACTATAAAGGTGCTTCTCTTTCATCTATCACAGAGAATTTCCTTGTTGGTGCTCTTACCAATAATCCTTACTACATATACCTCCCCTAACTATATTTTGGGATTTGGCCAGGTTTTCAGCTACCAGAATTCAAAACTGACAAACATATCTTACACTTTATAGTTTCAGAGATTCCACTTTTATAGAGGTTAATACTGCCATATATATATTTTTTTTAATTAAAACACAGTAAGTAATATTTGCCAGCATTCCATAAGACCAAAGCATGACAAAGTCATTCATCAGGTAACCCTTTAACTGAAAAATGCTAAAAACAGGGGCACTTGGGTGGCTCAGTGGGTTAAAATCCTCTCTGCCTTCGGCTCAGGCCGTGATCCCAGAGTCCTGGAATCGAGCCTCACATTGGGCTCTCTGCTCAGCAGGGAGCCTGCTTCCTCCTCTCTCTCTGCCTGCCTCTCTGCCTACTTGTGATCTATGTCTGTCAAATAAATAAGTAAAATCTTTAAAAAAAAGAAAAGAAAGAAAAAGAAAATACTAAAACAAAATGCAGTTTTTCAACATCAGAAAATACCAGTATTTTCTGCAATCTCATGTTATGTTAGCTGTAAGACTGAAATATTAGTAAACTTCCAAATAAAACTCGAGCATGTTAATTAAATGTTTCCTATAAACAGAATGAAATAATGATTTAGAATACTTAGCCCCACATAGGGGTAAAATTACCTCTAAAATGAATTAAACATTGCCACATAATCATGTCAGAAATATAAACATATAATTAGATAATTACCTCCAAAGTCTAAGACATTTATATTTATGTTCATTCCATTACAAATGTAATATTCTAAAGTTGGTTACTATATCTGATCAGAGTTAAATTAAATTATTTCTGAAACAAAACCACCGAGTCTCAGATTAATGAAAACGAAAACACATTCAGAGAGTAAATAAATTTTGATTAGTCCTTTAAGTTATAATGCACTGTTAACTAATTTTAAAATGGACTCATTGAAACAACAAATAATAGTATTTTTATAGTTAACCATGGAATGTTTGTAATTAAAACTGTACAGTTTGGGTCGGTCTTGTAGTGCATTCAAAGAAAATAATTTTTCTAATAGAGGAAGTCTTACTATTATCCTCATCAAAAAACATCTCTGGGTTCTATTTCTTGTTCCACCCATTACTAGCTCTGCGACCTGGGGCAAGTTAAATTCTGTGTGCCTTGGTTTCCTCAGCTGCATATTATGGATGATAATATTTAACTCAAAAATTGTTTTAAAGAATAGATAAGATATTATCTGCAAATTACTTAGCAGAGGGCTGAGAAAATCACATCTAGTGCAAGGACAAAATGTCAACAAAATGTACACAGTCCCTGAAGCCACAGTCCACAATGGAGATTTATAAAATTACAGAGAAGCCCTTCTGAGAAACCCCAAGTCATAATATTATAAAAATGACAAAATACTTTTAGCATATTACCAGTTCAATTAATCACAGAAAACTAAAGACTCTCACTTAACGGTGACAAAAATCAACTTCAGTCATTATATACTTTACATGGCATAATGCAAATGACCATCATTCACAAAACTATAAATAGTTTACATATACTTGAAAAATAGTGACTTTCAGACTGAAATGTATATTTCAGACAAAAACATGACCTCATTTAAGTCTGCTGGGCCAGGAGATCAAATGCCAACCACAGCCATGTAAGACCAAATGAGAGGAGAAAGAGATTTGACTTGAATATCACTGAGAAGTGGATTCGACGCGTGCATGCTAGCTATGGACTTATTTGGCCTTTCTCCCGCGTTTCATAAGCCCAAGTTGGAAAAATAAAAGTTTCTGTGGACTTAAGCTTTAGCAGAAAGGAAACAGAGATCATGGGGGAAAGTTGATTAAGATGAAAAGTAAAGGCACCCTAAGGAAAATTCCTTGCAAGCTGTACTTCTCTACAAAAAGCAAGACAAACAAATAGGAGGTCAAGGCAGGGGACAAAAAAGAAATCAAAAACCAAAATACCCAAACACCCTCTAACTATAAGGGACTTTAATATTGCAACAAAACCACCAGAGAAAGAAAGAAACCCAGAAAAGTCATATGCATTGATATTCAGGCTACCAGGAAAAATATGATTTCAAACATTTTTTTAAAAGACAGTTTTGTAGGCCTATTGATTCCTTCTGCACATTTCAAGGTAAAGTGGTTACTTTGTAGTTGACTTGATAGTATAACAAAGATCTCTCAGGAATCTGGATTTAACAAGAACCCTCTTTATAAAAGAAAAAGAAAAATTAAAGCTCAAACTAACTGGAATAAATGGTATGCAAGTACATGTGCTTAACATGCAATCTACTTATGCAATAATCCCATATTTCTTCCAAAGCATAAATCAATAAATCTTTCCTGCTGCACTATAAATTCCAAGGTCATGAACAAAGATGTTTATTAGTATAATTACAAGGTAGAAATAATACCATTAAGCCTCCAGTTCCAGGTCTCATAAATTAATAGAAATAGAAGATTAAGAAAGTGTCAAGTATGGTTTTAATTTTTAGCCACTAAAAAAATTCCTAGTGTGACTCTCTTCTCTGACATGATCTAACTTCTAGTTTCATTTTCATTTGGTCTTTGAAATTGCTAACATTTTTTTAAAAGTACTTGTAAAGTACAATTTTGTGATCATAAAAAATTAAGATATGGCCTTAAGAAAAGAGAGGGAAAAGAGCCAAATTGAATGGCTGAAGGGAATTCATTTATAATATAATGAATCACTCAACTTTAAAGAAATTCTTCAAGGGGATCTCCATGTTCAATTTCTAAATACTTAAAATTCTACACAATTTTTAAACAGTGTTTGAAATCGATCTCTGAAGAACTGCAAATATGCACGATATTGATAATATCAATAGGTTCTTTGATTACCCTCCAATATCCAGTGGCCTCACTTTTTACTCCCCACATAAGCAAAAAAATCAGTATTTCAGAGAAAAAAAGTTTCTGACATATGATCAAAGACTTTGAGTGCATGATTTCACATGAGAAAAAGAATTGCATCAAATGAGAACCTCTAATTTTCAATGTCTGCACTTCCTATTATTATGGAATTTATTATCATTAGAATCTATCAAAAAGACCAGGTAGCTGTCCTATGGTTCTATTTGTTTTGTTTGGGGGCAATTTTTTTTTTTTTTTAGATATACTTTCTGTCTAACAAGCAGCAAACTGCCAGTACAGAGCCTAGAAAATAAATACCCCTGATTTTTCTGTCACTGGAAGAATATATGAATTTTAATACCATAAAGGTATGTTTATGTGCCCCTCCGATTACAGCATATCTGGAACATTTAAGGCTAAAATAAATCTCAACACATCATCTACATCTGGTACTTTCATGCCTTGTCAGAATTTTTCACCACCTGAGAAATAAACAAAAAAAAAAACACCTTCTTGTAAGGATATTACGTTTAATAGGTACTCACTTAATGCCTTAGTCGCTTGTTTAAATAAAAACAGCATTCCAACAAGTAATTTTCTGGGTTCTACCAGTCATATCACTGCTTGGGGACCAAAGACCTATTCAAATCCCAGCAAGGCTACAGGAACAGCAGCTCCTCTACCAAAGACAGTAGATTTGTTTAATAAACAAACCATCTCCACAGACTTCTCCAATCTCAGTCAGTAGTGAAGTGCTTTTGATATCGTCTACCCTTAGGACACATAGCTTTTACATACAATTCTAACATAGTTCTTACACAGTTTGCACATAGCTTTAATAAATCCATCATCGTTCTCTCACATACCAAGTTTTGCAGCATTTTCAGTGAGAAAGAAAACACAGTAAGCAGATTTACAGCACCTGAAGCTTTAGACACTTCAGACCTTAAAATTAGTCACTAATGTTCTTTGGCCTGTTATTCCATCTCACATCTTTGCATCTTTCTTTTCTCCTCATCCTCTCTCATCTTGCATTTTCAGAATCATGGCTTTCCATTCAGACTTCTCAGGATGGTCCTAATTTCTTTAAACTTCCTTCGGGCTATCCAGTACCATTTTTCCGTTTTGCCCATTGTGGTTTCCCCAAAGCAAAAATCTTTCTTTATCTACTATGTTTGCTCCCCATCCACATAACAGATAAAAAAGAGGGATGTTAGCACCAACAGATGTACATACAGAGTCCTACTTTAACATTTATTAGTGGAGGAACTTGCTCAAATGACTAACATTCCTGAGACTAGTTTTCCTAACCTGGAAAAAAAGAAAATTACGCTGCCTAGACCATAGGTTGCTGTGAGGATTCAAGAGGGTGTTTTATTTCCGGTATCCTGTAAGGCCAGGTACAGTAATCACTCAAAAAACAGAATGCCTGCTACTCTTTGCCATGTGAAGTCTGACCTCTGGCTCCACCATTCTCGGAGCACAGGCAGGACTCAACACGCCAACGGCCAGAGCCCCGCCTCTTCTGTGTGCCAGGCAAGGAGGAGGTTCACTGGTCCACTAAAGGTACACACACCCTAGTAATTATTTTTGCAAATCAAAAGAAGCAAATTTTTGGAGAGGTTTTAGTGTTAGATTAGTTCAGTTATACAATACCGTGATTCAACAATTCTCTACAAGCCCTGGAGCTGATGGTAAGTGAGCTCCTTACCCCCATCACCTACTTCACCCATCCCCCACCTACCCCCTCGGGTCACCATCAGTTTGTTCTCTAGAGTTAAGAGTCTGTTTCTTGGGTTTGGCTTTCTCTCTTCTTTTCCCCCTTTGCTCATTTGTTTTGTTTCTTAAACCCCACATCTGAGTGAAATCATATGGTATTTGTCTTTCTCTGACTTATTAACAGCAGCTAATTTACAGACCTGTTTTTAGAAAAGAGCAAAATAATGCTACAGAGATAGTTTTAATGTAAAACTTAACAACTCTCTGATGACCTATAGTTTCTACAAATAATATCATTCAGACTTCCCTAGCACCCCGTATCTCTGCATCTCTCTCCGTTTCTGCATAACACACGAGTGTTCCCAGGTCTGTTCTCTCCCATGAACTTCAATGTCCGTGCAAAAAGGAACATTCACTAGTTGCTGAATAAATATCTCCTTTGAAAACTATCTCCTTTTACAGAGTTTCTACATATAAATCTAGCATGAGAAGAAATATCTTAAAGTGTTGGGCATAGATTCAAAGTTACTATGCAATATTTCTGGGCATGTGACATCATTAAACAAACTTCCAATGAAATTCTTCACGTAGGACTTTCCTAGGTCCTGCTCTTTTCTACCCTCCTCTTTTTCTTGCTGGCTTCCAAATTTAGATCTTTCCTACATTTGTCTGCTCTCTCACACTTCAAGATCTTTCCTCTATTCCTTACTACTTTGGCGACACTTGACCACAACCGCCAACTATACCTTTCCTCACTCAAATGTATGATCCTCTCAAATTAAATAAAACCAAAAACTGAAATCCTAATCTTTCTTATATTCCCCAAACTGATCTCCCACCCTAATCTCTTTCTGTTAGGAAAACTATTAATCTTACACAGTAAAATATTAATTCATCTTTTATTCTTCTCTATTCCTATAGCCTCTACCTTAACCCTCTTAGGAAGCCCAAGTATTGAAGGTGTCTAAAAAAGAAAGGTCCTCACCTCAGATTTTTTAAAATGAGTTATAAGCAATAACAAGATTAATCTTTTTCCCTGATTCTGGCCCACAGGAAAGCAGGTCAGGTATGGAGAATTCTCACATTAACTGCTCAGGCACAAAGAAAGGATAGCTTAGAAGTGGAGCTGTTTATTCAGCTACAACAAACTAGAGGTCCGAGAATAACTAGATTTTTTTTTTTTTTAACCCAAGTGGACAATTCAATCTAAAAGGAACAAAACTCAGGGCACTCTCTCACCCAATAATCTTAATGAGATTAAAGACACATATACACAAAATCAGGAACAAGAAGGAGCTGATAATATCAGATATATGGAGATTTTTTTTTAAGCATCATGAGGAACAATATGGCACAGTCCGTGTATATGAACACATTCTCAAATTTGAATGAAATGGAAGATTTTTATATAAAAATATACAGTCAGACAACCGATTCAAGGAGGCCCAAAGTCCAATTCAAGATGACTCCTCTCCCCCATCAAAAACTCCATTCTAGGAAAAAGGATCAACAAAACAAAAGTAAAGGGAGAGGGGATCATGAACAGAAGACTTCAGATGAAACCCAGAAGAGGGGGCCACAGCCTTCAGCCTCGAGGACGTGTGGAAGACAGGGACAGAGCAGAGGAGTGCTGCTCCTACCACCTGGCAGATGTTTGTGAAAGCATGAGGCACAGTAAAGGCAGCAGGAAGTCAAGATGCAGAAGACAGAAATGCATGGAAGGACAGTACTCAGAATGTCCAACCACACCCACAAGTCCTTCCCCAACCGTGCAGAACCCACTGTAACCTGTTTTACCTGCAAGCAAAACAGAACTAAAACCAAACAAGAACTGGGTGAGTGAGTGGAGGGAGAGAAACAGGCAGCTCAGCCATGAGCATTAGTGCCACAGAACAAAGACCAGCATGCTCATCTGGGGGTCACCCAGCCCAACAGCCAGCCTACAGCCCTTCGCTCTAGAAGAAAGCAAACCAGTGACCAAGTCTTCCCTTTTTTTCATTTTTAAATATGAACAACCAATCTAATCCTACCATGAATTTGGTAAACTTGAAGTAGGCTGAATTACCAACACTCACGTGAAGATAAGCTTTTGAAAGCCGAACAGCTGCAGATGAAGACATTTCTAGAATCATTCGAATTTCCATTTCTAGGTATTTTAACCAATCTGCTTTTCTAAAAAAAAAAAAAAAAAAAAAAAACCCATCAGAGAAAATAAAATGCCCCAGATTCTGAAAAAAAAAAATACTGTATTGGATGGGCTGTGAAGTTGGGCAGATCCTGAACTGAAATACTGATGCCACAACCTACAACCTTTCCAGTTACTAGGGGTGCAGAACAAACATAGTGGTGTGAAACCCCCCCACTTATCAGACTCATGGATTCTGTGGGTTTGGGTAGTAAGACGAGGCATGGCAAGGAGTGCAAGTGTCTGCTCCTTGAGAACTGGAGCCTTGGTGGCAGGCTAGTGTGAAAGCATCAGAAGGCTCATTCACATGCGTCTGGCCGCAGATGGGTGCTGGCTTGTTGCATCAGACCTGAAAACAACCATCCATAGTTCACCATGTGGCCTGGGCCTCCAGAGAACAATGGTTGGATTCCACCAGAGAACACTGACAGAGAAACTCAAGAGAAGCCAAGAGCAAGAGAAGAGAATGAACAGGCAGAAGCCAGGGTGCCTTTTATGACCTAGTGCTAACAGTCAGGCAGTATCACTTCTTCCTTAATGCTCTTCACAGGAGGAGTCACAAAGGCCCACCCAATCTCAAGGAAAGGGAAACAAACTTGACCTCTTAATATTGGGCTGGTAAGATTATGGAAGTATCTTCCAGGGACTAGAAGGACTAGAAATATTACTGTGGCTATCTCTATACAATACAGTCTTTGACAGCCCCCCACATGAAAGAAAGGGGGCGAGAGAAATAAACAGGAAAGATACATAGAGACTTCAGAAGAAAGAGAATTTAAATAATTGTTTGTCTATTAAACACACAAAAAGCCATGTTTTAAAAAAGGATGTTATAAAAAAACTAGAGAAAGAACAGCAATTCTTAGAAATTAAAAATGAGTAATATAAAATATTTGAACAGAAAAATTAAACATACAGACTTGATCAGAATCAAAAACAAAAAGAAAATGTAAGACAAAATGTAAGAACCACAGAGGATCAAGTCAGGATATTCAATTTTTGACAGACTAATAGGTGTTCCAGAGAGAGAGAAGGAGGGGGGGTTGAGGGGAAGCAGGAGAAAATGAGGTTGAATTCTGAAGCATCTATCCAGGATCATTCCACAAAGTAAGAACGTTAATCCTTCTGAGGATTAGCATCTGCCTCATTTCGGTGCTCTCCTGCCGCCAAGACTGAGCTAAACTTGAAGTAGGCTGAATTACCAACACTCACGTGAAGATAAGCTTTTGAAAGCTGAACAGCTGCAGATGAAGACATTTCTAGAATTATTCCAATTTCCATTTCTAGATATTTTAACCAATCTGCTTTTCTAAAAAAATCCATCAGAGAAAATAAAATGCCCCAGATTCTGAAAGAAAATACTGTATTGGATGGGCTATGAAGTTGGGCAGATCCTGAACTGAAATACTGATGCCACAACCTACAAACACGTGATTCTGGGCAAATGCATTAATAACTCTGATCCTTAATTCATTATACATTTATATTTGTGTATTATCATATGCATCTTTCCAAGTAACCGTGAGCATTACAGAAAATGTAACAGAGTTTCTGGTCCACAGTAGTGATATTGTTGGTAAGATATTCAAGGTCCTCATGAGATTCGCCAGGTGTGATAACTACATTCCCACTCTGCCTACATCATCAGAGGAACATTCTCTGAACTAATGGTAAGATAACTGAACTACTCATTGCCTGGCCTCACTTACTACCTGTCTGTGTTTTCAGTTATCAGTTATGTGCTTTGTATTAAGGCAGAAGTCCACAGCTAAAAGAAGCAAATCAATAGGTTCTACTTCTAATAGGGTGAACTAAAAAGTACTGTCATCTGAGATTTAGCCATAGATGGAGGTAGAAGAAAAGCTGGGGTGATTCTCCTTATGTTTTGCCTGCCTACCATGAGAAAAGAGATGGGAGAGTTAGAGCAGGAGAAAAGTAAACTCCTTCCATCTCTTTATTTATTATTACTTCCGTAAGCATAGTAAGTGGATTACCGCCATCAAAGTCTGAGAACCCAAGAGGAAAGGAAACATTTTAACAGCAGACTGGCCTCAAGTCTCAAGCCATGTAGATAATGACTATCTCATAATAATACTGTGAGCTATGTTGGAATTCAGGCAATGATTGGACCACCAGAGGCTGTCCAAGCAAATTATAAGGGACCATTTGTACACAAAGTACAATGAGGAGTCTAGAGGTAAGACAATAGTAATGGATTAGTAAGAGAGCTATCAAATTGTACACAAATACTGTTTCTTAAGAGTTTACCATGGAGAAATCAGCCAGTTTCCTGCATGGACTTTGCTATGTTTAGCTATTTTAATAAAGATTTTTATTAATTACAAAAAAAAGAAAATCCTGTGAAATTCAGAGTTCTAGGTCTTAGGGAAAGCCCAAGCTTTGTCAATGGAGACCATAAGATCAAGTAAATCAAAGCACTTGCTACCACCTGGGGGCAGCATACCACTAACTGTTGGAAACAACCTAAGGGCAAGGAGCCAACAGAAGACTTAACAAGCAAATGACAAAGACCACACCCAAAAACATGTCATAAAAGGGTTTTTACCCAGTGTACTTTCCAACATACATGCGGATATACCTAGATGTATAGTGTGTATATTTACATACACAACTAATATATAAGTAGAAATAGTTATATATAGAATTGCTATATACAACTTGCACTATATATTATATGTAAACATATAAATAAAATCTATGTAATTTACTTATATGGAGTATATATGTATGTATATACATATAACTGTATATACGTATTATATCTGTATATATATATATGAATATGATTAAAACCAAAACATCAATGTCATTTTTTAATAAAATGGAAATTTTGATAATGAACTGTACAATTCCTTTTTGTAAAGTTCAAAAGAGACTTTTCTCTACCGTGTAGCCTAATTCAGAATATGATTAAATGGCTTGATAGGGGAAAATCAGATTCACTACTACTGAATTTTCTTTAAGCAGGCAATATATGATAGATGATAGAAATATGCATTCTTTCAAGTCTAACAGCAATAATATCTTCTAAAACTGACCCCTAGAATGACTTTGTTCAAAGGCAAATAATTTTCTGTTCTGTCATAAAATATTCTTATGATATACCAAAAAAATATGTGGCATTTATCAATTTTCTTTTAAAAAGGTGTGAAGCAGAGCACCTGGGTGGCTCAGTCAGTTAAGCATCTGCCTTCAGGTGAGGTCATGATCTCAGAACCCTGGGATCAAACCCCGTAACCAGCTCCCTGCTCAAGGGGTGTCTGCTTCTCCCTCTCCCTCTGCCTCCTCCCCCCCCTGCTCATGCTCTGTGACTTTCTCTCTTGCAAACAAATAAATAAAATCTTAAAAACTAAAAACGTGTGAAGCATTTTATTTTTCTTAAATATGAAAATTTTCTGCTGTAATAAATTAATATTAAAATTTCCAACCATAACACTCTTTAAAGCTATTAAGGATCTTAAAGAAAAACCTTCTAAGCAATATTAACAAACACATCCGGCTTTTATAAAAAGCAGCCTCACATCATATATATTATCAACTTTTTTTCCAATTATTTTTTCTTCATCTACACAATGTAAGCAATAATTCTTCTCTTAAAATGTCACAACTGTTAAATAAAATATTATGAAGTGCCTTACCAATATGTCTAACTAAAGCATATACTCAGAAATGTTTGTTCTACCTCTTTTCTAAAACTACACTATAGGAATATCCGGGTGGCTCAGTCAGTTGAGTTCCTAACTCTTGGTTTCTGCTCAGGTCATGATCTAAGGGTCGTGGGATCGAGCCCTGTGTTGGGCTTGTACTGAGTGTGGAGTCTGCTTAAGATTTTCTCTCTCCCTCTCTCCTTTTGTTCTTCCCCGACCAATAATAATAATAATAATAATAATAAACAACTACACTACAAATAACAAATTAACTTTACACAAAATTATTTGAACAAAAAAACACCTATGTGGTAGAAAATTCATTGCTCATTTTATGCTCACTACAAAACCAAAAACATACAGCTTTCCTTACCTGTAACACTGGTAAATGTTCTTGGCTTTGACTGGTGTTTTCATGGTAATATCTAATGATATCCAATGCTGGTGAAAATGGGGTCAAATATGTGCTTTTTCTTAAGATTTATTTATTTATTTTATTTTATTTGAGGAGGGTAGGGGCACAGGGAGTAGGAGAGAGAGAATCTCAAGCAGACTTCATGCTGAGCTCAGAGCCCGATGCAAGGCTTGATCTCACAAGCCTGAGATCACCACCTGAGCCAAAAGCAGAGCCCCACGTTCAACCAACTAAGCCACCCAGCACCCCAAGCAGGTGCTCTTATATACTTTTTCAGATATATACACCAGAAGAAATACAGATCTGAAAAAAATGTTCATAGTCTTAAACACACCACACACACACACACCCCAATTTAAAAGTATCTATATTTTGACCCAATAAATCGTGCTTCTTGAGCTCTATCCTGAGAATATAATCAGCTGTGTAGTCAAAGACTTAAATATGAAGTACTCATCTTAATTTTAATAGTGGAAAATGGATACATTCTGAATATCCAACAATGAGAAAATAGTTATATTTTAACATAAGATGGAATAGGATATGGCTTATTAAGATAGACTTCTTAAATAATTTTAACATTGACATTTATTGCCAACCCCATCCACCCAGTTGTTAGAATTATCCTTGACTCCGCTCTTTCACACGTCACACCTAATCCACCAGAAATTCTGCACATTTTACCATCAAAATGCAAATATATCCAGAATCTCATTATTCTTTACTCCGAGCACCCTGTTCCAAGCCACCATTATCTCTGGTCTAGATCATAGTGTTAGCCTCTAACTGGTGTCTGCTCCTACTTTGGCATACCTATCGTCTAAATTCTAACAGATGCCAGAATGGTGTGAATGTAAATGTCAAAGTAATACCACTCTGCCTAAAAAACAAGATATAGCACTATATATAGCAGACTTCCAGTTTTATTTGCCAAATATGAATGATGGTTACATATGTGTGACAACGGATCTCCATATATTTTGGAGTTTTTTTCCTATGTTTTTAAAATTTTTCTTACTTTGATCATGTTTTATCAGAAAAACAAATTAGGTAATGTTTGCAAAAAATTTTACATAAAGTTAAACTGTATTATTCAAAATACTTTCAATAATATTTAAAATTTGATCTAACCAAAGATTAGATTCAATTAAGAAACATGTCAACTCTAATCTCAAATTGCCCCTTGCTGACCACAAATTTAAACATGGAGAAGGCATTTTAAAATTATATATGAGAGCATACACTTCAAAAAAAAGTAAATTATGTCATGGTAAGTTTAAACAGAAAAGGAATTTTATTTTAGTATATATTTTTATGTTGTTCAGATTAACAAAATAAAAATAACAACTTTTTATGAATCTTCTAGATTCTAGCTTGAATCTTCTCTGCTAAATTAATATTTTTAAAAAATGTTCTCAGAGCTGTTGTTTTCTTAATTCTTTTTTCTCTGACCTTGAAATATAATTGACTACCCTTTAGGTCTCAATGGTATAAGTCATTAGGAAGATAAAAAAATATATGGGATTAAAGTAAAAAATGATAAGACTTAAATTAAGTAATGACGTTAATAATCCTAGTTTATGAAAGTGGGTTATGTGATAGATGTTAATTATTATTATAATCAGGGTTTATCAAGTAAAAAATGTTTAAATTTTATAAGGTAAATGAATTTGAGGCCCCTTTTGTTAAAAGCTACTAGAGAAAATATGGCTATTTATTCAAAATTATGTAAATAAGTGGCTTCGGTGCAATAGTCACCTTTTATACCCCCAGAGTATGTCAAATAATTTTAGTAATAATATAAAAGTTAGTACTTTTTTAACAAAAAGAAGGTAAATATTCATAAAATGTGACCCTTTGTCATCCAACTCCAAAAATCCCTGCAAATTATTCCATTTGAATTTTTTAAAACATACTCTTTCTTCTTGCTTCTTTCCCATCCATAATCTAAGTGTAATTATGTTTCAGAATGGAAAATAATAAAGAACAGGTTAATTTTCTATTAAAATTGAGACATAAGCAAAAAAAAACAGAGCAGCTGCAGGAAGGTGAGGAACAATCCAGGGAGCTTGAAAGAGACGTCTTTGAGACCCTGTGAGTCTGCTGCCGGTTGATGGACACTAGACAAGATAGTAGAAGTAGGCAGGTGACAGAAATGATGACAAAAATGCTGAGGCCCCTGGGTGGTGCAGTCAGTTGAGCGACCAACTCTTGGTTCCAGCTCAGGTCATGATCTCAGGGTTTTGAGATCAAGTCCCGAGTTGGACTCCAAGCTCAGCAAGCAGTCTGCTAAAGTTTCTCTCTCCCTCTCCCCCCACCCCACCCATGCTCATTCTTTTTAAAAAATGATGACCAAAAAGGGCATGTAAATAAGAGCCGGACCCAAATTAGACAAAGAACTATTTGGAAGACTTACTGTGAAATAAAATCTTTATTTTTTCCCCTAAGCCATTTTCTCTCAACCAACGTCTGCAGAATTCCAAAACTGTGACAATTCAGAGAATTTAAGATTTTATAATAGTTTCAGAAGCTCTCTCTCCCACTGTCATATCAAAAATCTCACTAAGCATTAAGATAATGGTATTCTTTTTTAAATTCAACATATTCTCCACAAAGTCAAGTGCTATCCTCTCCACACAGCAATGGCTCAAATATGTGTATTTATTAGATGAACAAAATTTATTTTTTTAAGAAGATAAATCTGGGGGGTGATTTTTTAACTTTAGAGAAAGATTACTGGCTTTATTAAGTTATCCTATAAATATAAAAAATATTTAAATTTTCTATAAATAATAAATACATCTAATATATTTCAGATATAATTGAAAGCTATCAGAATTTAATAGGTACCTAACTTTTCTCAGGAAAAAAAATGAGGAATGACTAGAGTTATACCTGTATTCTAATCCTAATGATTTACTCATTCTTAATGTCAAACTTAGTAGGGAGAGAGCAAAATTTAAAAAAAAAAAAAAATCTTTCATATAACCAATGTCATTTCAGGACTGTTAATTCAGTTTCTCCTTACTCTAATCTATTAATATTTTTTTTTCTAAATGCACAGATCTAATGCCCATCAGCAAATGAATAACTAAATAAACCATGATATTTATAGTATAGAATTCTGTGCATTGACTAAAATGATAGTTCATTTAAGGTTTGTTGTTTAAGGCTCGAAGAGTTTTAAACTATTTTAGCCCAGACTTGTGGTTTCTGAGGCAACACAATTGCCTCAAAAGGTTGGCAGGTTTTAATCTGTTTGCTTCCAGTCAGTGCCACAAACCAATAAGTACTCCAAGACTCTTGGAGGTACCTCCTTCCTGGTGTGCCTGTTTCCATATGCCCACATGTGCATGCAGGCATTGACCATAATGGTGATGACCCTGCACCCAGCTAGGTAACAGGTGAGAATAAGAGAACTATCCCTCTAATCTGTTCTAAGCCAATGCCTCATACTTTGGTGTCGGTTAGAGCATCAGCCCCCATTTTCAGGTACAAATTTCTGTATTAGTTCTTGAAAACTATTTTACCTCACAGGTTGACTCTCTCATTACTGTAACTGCTTATTTTAATCATTTTTTCATGTATGTCATTAAAAAAATATATGTAAGGCAGAATCCAAGATGAAAATGGTTCGTATAAATGTGACTAAATTTAAATCTAAGCTTAAAGTTAAGAAAAAAATAAATAAAAAAACGTACTTTACATATGAAATAAAGAAATGCTTCCTAACTAAACTGCTTCAGAGGTGGGGCACCTGAGTGGCTCAGTTGGTTAAATGGCTGCCTTCACTTCAAGTCATGATCCCAGCATCCTGGGATCCAGTCCTGTGTTGGGCTCCCTGCTCAGCGGGGAGTCTGCTTCTCCCTCTACCCCTCCCCGCCTTGTTCATGCACTCTCAATCTCTCTCTCTCTCTCAAATAAATAAAATCTTAAAAATAAAACTGTTTCAGATGTTCAGTAGTACTAATGATATTGTAGACAAACAATGCAAAATACCTTAGGAATGGAGTGGGGAAGTGGGGAAAAGATAATAAATCTTTGACTTGTTCCACTTTTTTCCATATGACATTTTCCATATCCATTTGTCTACAGCTCCCAATCATAGAGAGGTATGCTAGATCCATGTAATTCCCGCCTTCAAACCATGTTCCCTTTGCTGACTTGAGATCTTGGAGAATTTTATAACTATTAAACTAGTTCCACTAATTCACAATCAGCAACAGAAAATCATCTTTCAGGACGGCTGAGTGGCTCACTTGGTTAAGCGGCTGCCTTCGGGTCAGGTCATGATCTCAGCGTACTGGGATTGAGTCCAGCATCGGGCTCCTTGCTCAGCAGGGAGACTGCTTCTCCCTCTGCCTCTGCCTGCGCCTCTGCCTGCCTGCGCTCACTCACTCTCTCTGACAAAAAAAAAAAAAAAAAAAAAAAAAAAAGCCACTTTCCTAAGCCCACAGATTTTAAGATTTTCTCTTTGTCTCTGCTACTCTATAGATTTCATTACTCTGTTTCTAGGTGCTTATTCATTTTTTTTTTACATCCTGCTCACAGTTCAGTGAGTTCCTTTAATTTGAGAAGTTACTTTCTTTTAAATCTATAAAACTTTTAGTCCTTCTTGCTCAAAATATTGCTTTGTCCTGATTCTGCTTCTAAAAGTTTATTAAACATTTTTTCAGTCCATTTTACTCTACTTTCATTCTTTTATTAAATATAACTCATTCTTGGGATGCCTGAATGGTTCAGTCAGTTAAGTGTTTGCCTTTGGCTTGGGTCATGATCCCAGGGTCCTGGGGATTAAGTCCTGCATCAGGCTCCCTGCTCAGCGGGGAGTCTGCTTCTCCCTCTCCATCTGCCTGCTGCTCCCCCTACTTGTTCTAGCTCTCTCTCTCTGATGAATAAATAAATAAAATCTTTTATGTATATGTGTGTGTATGTGTAAATCTCTTTTTTGTTGGTATTAACTTCCTATTCTCCACCACTTTGTCTCTGCAGAGTGGGTAATTTCCTCACTATCTTTCAGTTCCCTAACATCTCTTCAATGTCTACCCAAAGTTCAAAAACTGTTCACTGCATTTTTAATTTCAATGACATCTTCATTTCATGTCTTATAATTTCTATTCATACCTTATTTCTCACAATATTTAAAAACACTTAAAGTATAATCTAAAATAACTTTCAACCTGAAAAGTCTTAAAAGGGAGAATTTGCCTTTTCTGCCTATTTTCAAGATGGGACATCTCTTCAATCAGACTTGGACCTCAGACCGGAACTAACACCATTGTCTCTCCTGCTTCGCAGGCTTCCAGACTCTAACTGGAACTACACCACCGACTCTCCTGGGTCTGCAGCTTGCCAACTGCAGATCCTGGGACTTCCAGCCTCCACAACTGTGTGAACCAATTCCTTATGATAAATCTCCGCCTACATCCTTCTTTGTCTCTTTAGAGTGTCCACTGTATTTGGCTGGGTTCTCATAACTACAAGGATGAACATTCTCTGTACATATGAAAAACATAAATATATACACATACTTATGTATATACGCAAACACACACAATTCTCTGGAGAATCCATTCTAATACAAAACCATCTACACTGATACAGGGGAACAAACAGCATGGACATACTCCCTCTCACACACACAACACACATACAATCATGTTCTCTAAACACACAAAAATTCCATATTGTCTAAAGAAAGCCTCTTATACATTCTGTTTGCTTTTGTCTTCCTCATCTCAGGCTTTATCGGCTCATCTTTAATTGCTTTATAAAGCTAGTTTTTCTTCCTTTTGTTGATAGAGAGGTCTAAGGCTGCCCCATATATTGTTCACTGGTTGTATAAATGGGAATAGTTTTAAAAACTTAGCATCATTTTACATGTACAATGCCTGCTAAGCATGATATGAATAAAGTGTGAAAAAAATTTTTAAATGTGTGAAAATTAAAAAAAAATAAATAAAGTACCTTTCAACATTTAGTATTCCTACCACCTGAGGTACAATTTTCTCATTTGTTGTGCAATTCATTTCTTCACATGGTTGTAATATTGAACTTCCCATAAAAGTCTCCTGTGCTCTATAAAGCACCCCTACTGAATATTCTCAAGCCTTCTTCTATCAGGTCACATGGGTTCTGCAAGGCCATAGTTTGCCATACAGAAGATCACTGCTCAGCAGGGCAGCCCTTGGACATGAAGGGAGCATAAACCAAGACCTGACTTTCATGGGTGACACAAGCCTGGCCTTCCGTTTCCTTTGTGACTTTTTCCCCTACCCGATGTCCAGAGTAGCTATCAAATTCCCCTGTAGCTAGCAGGCAGGAACATCTCCTCTCCACTTCCCCATGGGGCAGCCCTTCCCGACCCCCAGTTTCACACCGGTAGCTCTTTCCTAGTCTAATCTCAGGGAAGCCTGGATTTCCCTAACGTTGGGATTACCAACTCTAGCCCCCAGCTTGATGTGTACACCACAGTGAGCTCCCTACACTTCGCCTCCTCTCACTGCCTGGTTGTGGATATCCTCTCTCTTTCTAGTCTCTCAGCATTTCACTCACTTCACTTTAAGCTCGGCTATATACTGCACAATTCGTTTGTGATATATTATCTAGTGTCCACTCCATGTGTTTGGGGTAAGAAGGGAAGTCCTTTCACATGAGCAAAATTTTGATACCATGAAAATGACAAGGACGGTATGAGAGAGATAAATAATAAAACAATCAAATTAAGAACATCGATTTTAAAGTCCTAAGTGAAAAATTAATAAACTGAGTGTAGAAATGTATTTTTAAAAATCAACACAACTAAACAGGGTTGACTTAGGTATGCAAGGCTGGCTTAACATTAGAATACTGAATAATGTAATCAGCAACTTCAGATACAAAATAGTTTGGGCTTTCTGCTCACCTACAGTTCCTGTCACATGTTCTTTGGGCTGCTTCTTTGTTTTTTTAAGATCCTTTAAACATTAAAAACCATTCTTTGCTCACGGGCCATACAAACCCAAGCTGTGGGCCATAGTTTGCCAATCCCTAATATAATGCAACACACCAACAGAATAAGGGAGACGAATCATAATTATCCCCACAGATACATAATAAAATGTATGGGATAATATCCAACATTTATTCACAATATTTTTATTTATGCATCATCCAGGAAGAAAAAACTCCTTTAACCCCTATAAAGATTTATCAACTAAAAACCTGTAGCAAATTTGCTTCTTTTTTTTTTTATTATTTCTTTTCAGCAGCATTAACAGAATTCATTTTTTATGCACCACACCCAGTGCTCCACTCAATCCGTGCCCTCCATAATACCCACCACCAGGCTCACCCAACTTCCCACCCCCCGCCCCTTCAAAACCTTCAGATTGTTTTTCAGAGTCCATAGTCTCTCATGATTCATCTCCCCTTCCAATTTCCCTCAACTCCCTTCTCCTCTCCATCTCCCTATGTCCTCCATGTTATTTGTTATGCTCCACAAATAAGTGAAACCATATGATAATTGACCCTCTCTGCTTGACTTATTTCACTCAGCATAATCTCTTCCAGTCCCGTCCATGTTGATACAAAAGTTGGGTATTCACCCTTTTTGATGGAGGCATAATACTCCATAGTGTATATGGACCACATCTTCCTTATCCATTTGTCCGTTGAAGGGCATCTTGGTTCTTTACACAGTTTGGCGACTGTGGCCATTGCTGCTATAAACATTGGGGTACAGATGGCCCTTCTTTTCACTACATCTGTATGTTTGGGGTAAATACCCAGTAGTGTAATTGCAGGGTCATAGGGAAGCTCTATTTTTAATTTCTTAAGGAATCTCCACACTGCAAACTTCCTTCTTAATGGATAGACTTAAGAAAGAGTCTCTTCAAGGCAGAGAGCAAGATAAGGATGCCTGCTGCCCCTACCCCTACTCAGCACTGAACACTACCAGTGAAGTCAGAAAAAAATATAAAGATAAAGGTTCGGAAAAGAAAAATAAACTGTCACTATAGAACAAATAATATAATGTTCTGTGTAGAAAACCCTAGAAAGTACAGATCAAGTATTATTCAAAGTGGTAAGAGAGTTTAGCAATGCGGCTGAATATAAGATTAACATACATGTCTGTGTGCCAGTTTCTTTGTTGAATTCCATCTGGTGAGGGGCTCCTGAAAGAACTAAATTAGGCAAGCTTTCTTTCAGAGAAAATCTTCCACTAGCTTCTGCCCAGACACTACCGACATGAAATTATCCCACTCAGGTTACTAGGCCGTTCCTTAGTGTGGGAGCCTCAGGCTCAAGGCCTGATCTGCTGGTGGAGCCCAAAGCTCTGTCTCCTTCTAAAAGAGCCCAAAGCTCTTCTAACATTGGTTTTGATATCTGCCTGCAGGGTAAGCCCCACATCCGTTCACAGTGCTAACGCTGATTCCACGCATTGGGGTCTGTTGGTGTTAGAATACTTTTGTCCTTGGAGATTCCTTTACTCTTTGATGCACTGCTGCAATAAAGGAAGTATCTTGGCCAAAACCTAGCTGTAACATAAAGGAAGGCCTTTCTGAACATCACATCCAACGTATGATTTATAAAGTAACTATTACATATAGAAAAATGACTAAAAAAAAAAACTCCAGAATGTTAATTGGTTGTTTTCAGATGATATGTTATAAGTAACTTGTTTTCTCTTCTGTATTTTCCATATCTTGTATTCACAAACTTATTTTGTTTTTTATAAAGAAGCAAGGCACTTTATTATCTTTTTTTAGGATTGTATTTATTTATTAGAGAGAGAAGACAAACAGGGGGAGAGGCAGAGGCAGAGGGAGAAGTGGCTCCCCGCTGAGCAGGGAGACTAATGCAGGACTCGATCCCAGGACCCTGGTAACAAGATCTGGGCTGATGGTAGATGCTTAACTGATTGAGTCACTCAGGGATCGCAAGACACTTTACTTTTTAAAACAAAGTTATGCACAGGACAAATAAAAAACTATTCATTTGGGCACCTGGGTGGTTCAGTGGGTTAAGCCTCTGCCTTCGGCTCAGGTCATGATCTCAGGGTCCTGGGATCGAGTCCCGCATCGGGCTCTCTGCTCAGCAGGGAGCCTGCTTCCTCCTCTCTCTCTCTGCCTGCCTCTCTGCCTATTTGTGATCTCTCTCTGTCAAATAAATAAATAAAATCTTAAAAAAAAAAAAAACTATTCATTTAACTATTACTGAAAAAACACAAAAGAATATTTATCAACAATATACTTGCTTTTCAATCAGTATCCTAATTAATTCTCATAAAAATTCTGTAACATAAGTATCATTATCCCTAATTTTGCAGAAGATGAAACTGAGGCTTAGAAAGGTTAAGTTATTTGCCCAAGTGACAGAATGGGGATTTGAATTCGGAAATACTTGTTCCAAGGCCAGTGCTTTTTCTGCTGAACTGTGCTGCCTCCCACAAGAGAGCATTTTCACATCACCACCTGCTAGTTCTAATTAAGAGATAGTAATTAAACAATTCTCCACTCCTGACAATAATATTTAAGCTACTGGCATTTTAAAGAAATTAATATGAACAGCTTTTTATCTGCTGGAAGGTACTACACCTAAACACAAACTCCAAACTATTACAGAAAGAAAAGACTCCAATAGGACACAGCTATACGCTTTGTCAAACTCTAGTTAATTGTATTATCTATTAACAGGACATGAAGCATAAAAGTGTTGACCAATGTATTTCTAAAAATGTTCGACTGACTAGTAATCAAAGAAATACAAATTAGAGTGACAAGGCCATATTGATGAAATAGGCAAAAATTTTTAAGTAAAAATAGCCAGGTTGGGTAAAAAGTGAAACTGCTATACATTTTAGGAGAGAACTTAACTCATAAATATTTGCTGTAGGCCAATTTGTAATATTTACATTTTAAAATTCGTGTGGCCTTTCACCTAGCAATTCCTCATCTAGGAAGTTGTGCTAAAAATAATCACAGATATGTATATAAGGATTTAGCCACAAGTTTACTCATCTTAGAACTACATGGAAGGAGGGAAGGGAGGAAGGAAGGAAGGAAACTGACGTGAAAGAAACTAGGTTAATTAACTATGCATATTCAAAAGAATTCCATCAGCCATGAAAGATGATGACACTGCTATATTTATTGGCATGGGAAGAAATTATTGACATGATTATTTTAGAAAATAAATTAAAAATTATAGATAACAGTATTATTGTATTTTCACTAACCTATATTTGGTTATATTTTTATTATTTATAAAACATAAGGACTGAAATAATATACAACAAAATCTTGACTATAGATATATCTGATGATGTGATTTGGGATTCTCTTAACTTTCATTTTTCTTCTATTTTCTTATTTTTACACAATGGGATTTATTATTTGTGTAAAAAAAGGAAGAAAAAATTTTTGATATCACAGAATCATATCAGCTAGTAAAAATGTCTACAACTATTATTAATATATATTAAGTAATATGTTATGAAATAGTATGTACATTCTCATTTATGTAAGAAAAACTATATATATTAGGTTGAACCATACAAAACTGCTGCCATTTGTCTGTCTTTCATTTATAAAAACAGCAATTTCAAGTGGGTCAACTTAATACACATATTAGGAAAAATACATTCCAAAATATTAATAGTATCCTAGGAGTTCTAGGAGGCCTTTTTTTTTTTTTTCGTTAAGGTCATCTATATTTCCTTCTTTAAATTCATCTGTATTTTCTTTTTAAAATTTCCTTCTTTAAATTCATCTGTATTTTCTTTTTTTAATTTCTAATTTCTAATTTTTTCTAAAACACTAAATCCCAGTCTCTGTATTTTTATAGGCCAGAAGACCCCAAGCAAGTCAACAGAACTCTCTTAGTTTCATCAAAAAACAATGGATGTGGGCCATGTGGGTAGATCAGTCTGTTGAGCATTGACCTTCGGCTCAGGTCATGATCTCAGCATCCTGGGATTGAGCCCTGCATCAGGCTCCTTCCTCAAGAGAAAACCTGCTTCTCAACCTGTCTCTACCACTCCCCCTGCTTGTGGTATCTCTGTCAAATAAATAATATCTTTTTTAAAAATGGGAATATTCCAAACAGAAAAATAAATTCAAAATGGATTCAAGACCTAATGTGAGACTTGAAACCATAAAAATCCTAAAGGAGAACACAGACAGTAATCTCTTTAACATCAGCCATAGCAACTTCCTTCTAGATACATCTCCTGAAGCCAGGGAAACAAAAGCAGAAATGGACTATTGGGACCTCAGGATAAAATGCTTCTACACAGCAAAGGAAACAATCAACAAAACTACAAGACAACTTACAGAAGGAGATATTTGCAGATGACATATCTAATAAAGGATCAATATTCAAAATAGATAAAGAATTTATAAGACTCAACACCCAAAAAATAATAATCCAATTTAAAAAGTGGACAGAAGACATGAATACCCATTTTTCCAAAGAAGACATACAGTACAATTCTATTATACTTTATAGTCAACATTTCCCAAAGATACCACAGTCCTAAATCCATTAATGAAACTTTCTAAATGACAACTATTTTATTCTTTTCCCTTCTAAGTAGTTTTGCCACAAATATATGACAGAGAGAACAACTTTTCCTAATCAAACCATCCTCCTCCCCAGACACGCACTTCTATAAGAATCAGACAGACCCAGCCCCAGAACTTTTCAAAATCCAAAAGATACGTAGAGTTTCAAAGTCCAGGAGGCATAAAACAAGTAAAAGAAAAGAACTAGAGAAGAGGAAACAAGTTAAATGAAAACTTGTTAAAGTTAATGAAGTTAAATGAAAAAAAAAAAACTTGAAATAGTAATTATTACTGGAAAGACCCCTACAACTTTGTTTTCAGCTATCAAGTAAAACCTACTTCTACATTTTTGATACATGTGAATGGACACTTGGAATTGAGGTCCCAGAACCAAGTTCATTCCATCCTTATGAACTTGTACAGGATAAAATTTCAGATCTTGGGTTCTATTCCCTAGCCAGGAGATATAAATGATGAGTCCCTGGAAGATCCACACCTACAGGAAACAAACGACTACGCAAGAGATACTGTCCTACCTTAACAGCTTCTCCCAGAGTTTGGTTTTTGTCAGCTTCCTCACTGGAATGCAGTTCAAGTCTGTAATTCAACTCCTGTAGCTGCTGTGCCTGCTCGTTCAGTAGCATTTGGGCCTGTTGTTCCCGAAGTAATGCATTATTCAGTTCTTCACATGCACTTTCAAACTTCTCATGGGTGATCAATTTCTGAAAAGAGGTTAAAAAATTCACTTATAAGCTAGCTGCGTGGTTGTATCATTTAATTTTCAGAATTTGATTTGCCAACATAGACTGTAACACACACATTTCTAAGTGTCTGATACATGAAAAAAGTACAACTTGTTTTTCTTAATCTCACAAATCAAGATTTAAAAAATCACTCTGGTTTCTAACACCGAACAGCTATATTCCCAAAGTGATCATTTTTAATCAAATAAAATCTCAGGAAACTTATTTCAAGTTCACATAAATCCATAATGCTCAGTTTACATTTTCATACATGAGCACGTATTATAAAGAATGCAATTGCAGGAACTAAAGCCTTTAACGAGTGCTGATGATTTTAAGTGATTACATGAAAATCTGTGTTCGGCATACATTACTATTCACGTCTCCCTGGTCAAACAACCTCTCCTTCAAGAGTCCTTACCAGACCATCCCTTCCCCCCTCCTCAGACTCCTCACACGGCCATACCATATTCTATTATTTTCTTTACAGTCATTATCATTATCTAAATTCACTTCATGTAACTCTTCCCTTTTTTACTGCCTGTCTGCACTCTGCCACCAACTACATGTCTAAGGATGGGAACACCCCTGGGCAGAGACCTCATTCTTCTTTCTCACCCAACACATAGTAGAGTGCCTGGTATTCAATAGTGCCCAGCAGATATTTGTTGAGTGAAAGAATATTCCTATATGAACATCTACAAATAAAACTTTGCGCCAGAGTATACAGCAGAGTTTTTACAGTATCATCTAAATCTAAAGACTGCTTTCAAGAATGGAGCAATACATCTGTCTAAACAGTTCTAGCCAGGGGCCATCCCTTAAAGGGTGGGGAATCCACGGCAGGACACACATGTATTATCTCCTGTTCAAAACAATTAAGCAAATGAAAATTAATTACAGCAGACAACAAGAGACATCTTGATCTTGAAGAACAAAGTGTGGGAATGTTTCACACAAGGGAAGCGCCCTGAGAAACATATATGGAAAACTAAAAGGCACGGTACAAGTCAATTAACCACGCTGTATATATAAATATATATGTCTATTTAAGACTGATAACTTTTCCATTGGTGAAAAGATTTGAAGGTAAATATAATTAACCACAAATATAAAGCAAATTGATTTAAAATTTTTTTAATTTTGGGGGGAGGGGAAGAGCAGAATAAAAATCCTATTGATTCTAGGCATCTGGAATATATAAACCAGTACAGTTGAATGTGGACTTTATCTCTGAGTTTTCTGCCACATGAGACAAATGTGCCTGGCTACAGTTTCCTCATGGACCAACAATAGCAAGCATGCATCTCAGGCAGAGAAGAAACGTTCTGCTAGAACTTAGTTTAAGGATAAGTTTATTACTTGGCTCTCTCTGTATCATAATATAGTTTTAACTCAGTTTTATTTTGGCCACAGGTACCTTGCCTGCTGCCTCCCACAAGAAACTGTCTTTTACTATTATTTGCCTTTTCAAAGGTAGATGTAACACACTCCTCAACACTGATTAAATTTTAAAGTATAACATAAACAACAGCAACATTCTAGCATAAAAATAGGGAATGATTTACCTAAGTCGACACAAGGTAACAGGAATGATCCCAAGCACAGAGGAAAGAAAGTTGCCTCATTTCCTGAGAGTCCTCTAGGATCCTGTATTGGATGTATCTCTGATACTTTTACAGTATTTAGATGTGCAGGAACACTCATCTTGTACTCTCTCCTAACAGCTGCCTTACTCTCCACATTGTCCCATTATAGCTAAACCCACCACTTCGAGAACATCAGCTTTAACGGCCTCCTCTGGGCACTCCTGTTCATTTCAACCTCTTACCTACCATCCCTCTCTCCCCTGATGCCACAGCGCTCTTCTCAGTCTTATGAACAGATATTTTTATACTACTTCTACCTTTTATTTGTTATGTTGTTTTAAAGTATCACTCCTCGCCATCAGACCACCTGTCACTTGCCCTCTATAAATCATGATGCCCATCATTTCCCAGGACTTCCACCCACTCCTCCAAAATTTCTCCTTCACCTTAAAACTTGGCTAATTTTAGCCTCTCTCTTGTCTATCTATCCCTCTCAGAGACTGGCTCAATTCTGTTCACTCTTCAGAAAGTAAACAGGATCAAACAAGTAGAGCGAAGGAGAATAAGAAAGAAATGGTGTGGAAAAGCAGCTATAAGGACCAATAAAGCAAAAAAAGAAAAGAGAAAAAAAATCATGGGAGTTGGCTGTTCAAGAACAACTGTCAGTAGATGAACACAGTACTCAGAAGCAATAAAAACACTGAACAGCTTTTGCAGGCAGGATGTTTCCCTTTACATTACAATTTTAGACCAACTATAAAGAAGCTATTTTATCTTCCTCCTATGTGCTTTGACTGAATTCAGGGAAAGATGAGGATTGCAAGTATACTCTCCATTTTTTAGAGGAAAGTAGCATCATTTTTCCATCTGTTCCGTTTTTAATGAAACAACCCTTTATTAACACAACTAGATATAGATGCTAACCGCTATAGTGAAGTGGTTAAAAGCATTTGTTTTGGACCAGATTATGCAGGTCCAAATCTTGTCAATTCTACTTACTATAAGACTTTGTGATTCTGGGCAAGTTACTCAGCTGCTCCATGTCCCATGTTCCTCATTTATAAAATAAAGATAATCATAATTTTTGAACAACTACTGATATAAGAGGACTAAATGAATCAACTCCTTGAAGTGTTTAGGGTCAGTGCCTGATACAGGATCAATTTGGTCATAAATGTTAGAAATCATCACTTTATAATGTCACACCTTCCAACTGTATGTCAAAGTATAAAAATCTCATTCCGTCAATTACTACTCCAATTGATCCTATTTTTATTTCTATACTTTAGTGAAAGAAATTCACACTAAACACTTCTGGAATATATTCTTAGCATTTCCCCCAAGTCAGTTATTCAACCAAAGTTCTTACAAGAGGATTCTGTCACCTTCTAGCAACTTTTCTTCAAACTCTAACATTCTCTCTGGATCCTAAAAACTGAGACCTGACTATTTCCAAACTAATCAGAGATAAGATGTTAACTTGTTTTCCTAATACTTGGCTAGGGACTAGGAAATCCTATTGTAGGAATACCTAGAATTCCTCTTACATATTTCAGAAAGCAACAATTTCCAGGAAAATCGTGACCATCTACACCTTAAAAAAAAAAAAGTTGGGTATATTCTAAATCTCAAATTGTATCAATAGCTGTTTCCATCCATTTTGGCCTCAACATCCCAGATTTAGTTAGTATACACAACTAAAAGCAAATCAAAAGGAGGCAGAGACACACTCCAAAGGAACAGGCTTTTAAAAGTATAAACAACCCTTTATGACTTAAATATACTCACAAAAGAAAACTGGAAAAAAAAAAGAAGTATCTATTAACAGGAGACTATGTCAAACAGATTTTGATATATCCATATTATAGAACAGTATTCAATTACCTAAAATGGAATTAATAACTGACACAAGAAAATGCTTCTAGAACTATAAGTAAACATTAACATTTGTATGCATGTTTTGCATATTGTACATGAAAATCATTCTAAATTACAACTGTGTATAAGAGCATGCATCTGCACATGTACACACACAATAATGTAGGGAACAAAACCCATCCACAATTCAGTGTTAATTGGTTATATGTCGTAAGATTAGAGTGCTTTTACTTTTTTCTTTACACTTTTTTTTATTTTTATTACATATTATTTTTATAATAAAAAATATTGAGGCAGCTCTATAATTTTAGCTTCTCTGAACAAAAAACTAAGAAAGTGAGGCAAAAACTGGTGTCTTTAGACATTCACTGACAAGAAAACTATTACTTATCTCCAATCAGAAGGGTAATTCACAATTACTTAACCTGACTAATTTATAAGAACTTTTGGCCCTTTCAAGGCATAGCTACTTGAAATAATAATTAACATTAGTAATTCACATTATCATAGGATTAGTAACTAAACTGCTATCTGCCACTCTCTTTCCACAAATGTTAAAACTGTAAATTCCAAATTAGCCATTTAAACTGAAGTTGAACGTACAAGTAGCCTACTGCTGGATTTAGGAAACAAATTTTGTATTTGTATTTATATTAGCTATCATCAGTTGGACACAGTTCTGAAGTTTCAGGGTAACCGTATGTTCCTATATTCACCCTGAGAACAGCAGTGCTACTGACTAACCCAGGTGGCCAATGGAGTATGCGGATAGTTCCATTTTACTGTGCTTCATAGATTTATACATTCTGATCTTGACTTAATGTTATTTGGTATCCAGGCTGTCTTTTCTCAACTACCTCCTGTTTTCTTAAATAATACATGAGTTCGACAGAAGTCAGACTGAACATTTCTTTGGAAAAGCAATTTTATTTCAAATGAGATAATCTAGTTTACTCAACATAGTATAAAAGGAAAAGAGAGGACATCCCACCTCCCATTCCAAACATCAGGTTCCTCAATTGGGAGAAGTATTTTATTATTTTTCTTTTATACATTTGGGGGGTTTGTTTGCTAAAGCAGTTAATCTAATCCTATCCTAAAATATAATTTCCTCTTTTTTCTACACTTTCAGCCAGAGTATATATTTTAACAGGGCTATGAGTTCTGCTGACAGAGAATTAGTATTCCTTTAAGCATCTGGTATTAACTTCTGGTTTGGGGGGATATCATTGTGATAGAACAACACGATTTAAATGTAAGGTGTACAACCTGTTGATTTGATACACTTATATATCACAATATGATTACTACCATTGCTTTAGGTAACACCCCTATCACATGACATAATTATCATTCCTTCTTGCAATGAGAACATTTAGGATCTAGTTGCTCAGCAACTTTGACTTTATATGATGCAGTATTACTGGGGAATTTTAGAAGGGAGGTTTTCGGAAGAAGAAGAAATTCTATTAATGGGACTCTGAATTATTCCAAAAAAAAAACAATCAAAAGTTAAAACAAATATATAGATATATGGATCATAAATATTTCTATGTATGTGTATCATACGCACGTGGCTATGTGTTTTTGTGTGTATATATCTATCAGAAGTATAGAGCCACAGTATTATAAATCACACATACTTACAGACTGCTTAAATTCATTTAACTGCATCTGGAGACCCTGGGCTTTGTCAAGCTCCTTTTTCATCATCATTCACGCTGCGTTTGAATTCTGTGACCTCCAAGCGCAGTGAGCGGCGCTCCACTTCCGCCGCGTGCAGTCTTTGTGTAAATCCAAGTATTTGCTTCTGTAATGACGCCGTGCTTTTCTGTTGTTAATCAAGAGCAATTTTACAAATAGGAACTACATGTTTACTAATAAATCAGCAGCCATGGCCACTTTACCAACTTTAATGTATCCTGGATTATACAGAGAAAGATACTTGCTGTAACTGACACTCAGAGGTGAAAGCTTTATTTTGTATGTGACCAATAATGTGGCTGATATAAAATCAACAGCCAAAGAAAATAAATAATCTAATGGCTAGGAAAGGGAACTGACATTTGTTTATGTCTCACAGCATTCTGTGGCAGCCTATATCTAGAAAATAGTAAATTCACAACTCACGCCAGAACTTTTGTATTTGGATATTTTAGACACTTACTTGGAAGTTCTTTTATGTACTGCATTAAAGACGACATGAAATCTAATCTAAATACATTCATGCACAACTAATTTAAACTACAAGTGAGTGTGATTCAGAGTTAAGTTTACAATTCTAAAGTCACTATTTAATGAAATTGCATACATACCAAAATGGGCACATGGCCACGGAGACCATACTTCAGGGCCAGCGTGTTTACTTTATGAAGTCCACGAGCCAGCCGTTGAACCAGAGAATCTTTTTCTATGTAAGTAATACTCCTGCCACTGTGTACAGGTATACTCTCCATTGCCAGACTAACTTTATCCATGAGTTTTGCAAAAGAACTCTTGGCTGCACCTATGAGTAAATGTCCACAGATTCTGGAATTTGGATCTTCAGGGGGAAAAAAAAAGAAAAAAGAGGCAGAAAAGATGTGAATGTTCTCTGTTCATTTCACAACCCTGCCAATAGCAACCCAATTAAAATGTTTTTTTCAGTTATATAATTCCCATTCACCTCTAGTGATTCATTCAGAAAGCCCCCTCCCACATTAATTTTCACTAGGACAAAAAGGAATGCAGAAAACAGCTCACCCACTAAACAACATATGTAAAGAAAATCTGCATGTATTTACATTATATCATTTACACTGAACACTATGACACCAAAAATTCATCATCACTCTTTGCTTTGTTTTCAAACCTAACATAAATTCATTTTCTATTTACAACTACTGAAGCTTGTTACCTTAATGTCATACTATTTATATTCTCAGACAAGAAAATATAATTTGCCTTATTCTAGGGCAATTAAAATTTTACAACGACAATTACTTATTTCCCCACAGGACTTTGGTAATCACATCCCTCTCACATAATGGACTTAAGGTCCCCGCATATCCACCATGGCCTGCTTGCTGCTAGATTCATCAGGTCTGTAATTAATAATTGTGTTTAATGTTGATAAATAAAATTGTCAGTGCACTTTCTACTAATCGGTATTCCAGATAATGGTTAATGGGTTTATTTATGCCTTAATAAAAGTCGTGTAATTTAGTTTTCCCTCTGCTAGGCAGGTCTTAATCTGTCATTACTTGTTTTATGATACTATCTGTGTAAAATGACAAGCGTGGAGAGTTTATTTAAATTCAGTAGTATACCATTCTACATTGCAAGAGCCTCTGCTGGTGGAATTAATTTAAATTTTGTCTTTATATCATAAACACAAAAAAAGATATTTGGCCAGTTTTGTCCAATAGAAAAATGTTTTATAATTCTAAGAATGCATATGGTTCAACATTAAAGAACAATATTGGCTGAGAAGGTGATTAATCAGTGTTTTTCTAAGTCAGAAAGAACAATCTCACAGAGGCCCGGTGTTCAAAAATGTGAGGCTTCTTTTATTTCTTTATTCCTCAGTGGATAAAAGGAAAGATAAATTTTTAAATTTATGCAGCAGTCATGGGGCACCTGGGTGGCTCAGTCGGTTAAGCATCAGACCTTCATTTTGGCTCAGGTCGTGATCTCCGGGTATGAGACTGAGCCCTGTGTTGAGCTCAGCACTCAGCAGGGAGTCTGCTGGAGATTCTCTTTCTCCCTCCCTCTGCTAGCATGCACTCTCTCTTTCTCTCTCTCTCAAATAAGTAAATAAATCTTTTTTAAAAAATGTATGCAGCAATCAGATTTTGGAAGCCAGAACCGCCTAAAAGTTATACATAAAATAAAAATTATAAATTGGATAAAAGCATAATACCCCTCATGTGGAATTTATTTCTATCAGTTATTGATGCATTGACTTTTAACAATAAAAGGTGATACAAATTTAATTCTTTATGCCTCTCATAAACCTATTCTCTAAGGATCCCATTGATGGAAGGTATATGAAGTATAATTAAAATACATAGTTTCTTTGTTAACAATCAATTCTTTAAATAAGTCATGAATAAAAAAGGGTGCAGTGCTTCACATACCACTTATATAGAGCAGTGATTTAAAGAATTAAACTAGTGTTTAATGGGTCACTATTGAAAAAAATAAACAGTAAAAGTTATATTAACTATAACATGCAATATTATACATCATTCCAGTGCCTAATATATGTATTCCCAGTTTCTTAATTGGCTTGCAACTCCTTAACTGTGTCTTTTTGTTATCTCAGTAAAACCTGTATTTGCCCTGGGCCAGCCTAACATATATGCATATTTGTATGTGTTTATTGGATTAATTATACTTCATTTTACTTCCATAGCAGCTGAAACATGCTGAACATAAGGATGCATTCAATAATACTAAGAAAGACACATAGATCAATGGAACACAATAGAGAGCCCAGAAATGAAACCTTAACTCCATGGTCAACTACTCTTCAACAAAGTAGGAAAGACGATCCAAAAGAGAAAAATACAGTCTCTTCAACAAATGGTGTTATAAAATTGGACAGCCACTTGCAGAACAATGAAATTGGACCATTTCCTTAACACCACAGACAAAATAGACTCAAAATGGATGAAAGATCTAAATGTGAGACAGGCATCCATCAAAATCCTAGAAGAGAACACAGGCAGCAACCTCTATGACCTTGGCCACAGCAACTTGTTAGACACATCTCCAAAGGCAAGGGAAACAAAAGCAAAAGTGAACTATTGGGACTTCATCAAGATTTTAAAAAATAAATAAATAAATAACTGCACAGCAAAAGAAATAGTCAACAAAACTAAAAGACAACCTATGGAATGGGAGAAGATACTTGCAAATGACATATCAGGTAAAGGGCTAGTATCCAAAATCTGTAAAGAACTTGACAAATTCAACAGCCCCCCCTCCACAAAAAAAAAAAAAAAAAAGAAATGGGCAGAAGGCACGAACAGACAATTTCTCCAAAGAAGACATACAAATGGCCAGGAGACACATGAAAAAATGCTCCAAATCACTCGGCATCAGGGAAATACAAACCAAAACTGCAGTGAGATACCAGTCATTCACACCGATCAGGATGGCTAAAATTAACAAGTCAGGAAATGAAAAATGTTGGAGAGAATGCAGAAAAAGAGGAACCCTCCTACACTGTCGGTGTGAATGTAAACTGGTACAGCCATTCTGAAAAACAGTATGGAGGTTCTGCAAAAAAATTGAAAATAGAGCTACCCTACGAGCCAGGAATTGCACCACTAGGTATTTACCCAAAGGATACAAACGTTGTGATCTGAAGGGGCACATGCATCCAGATGTTTATAGCAGCAATGTCCACAATAGCCAAACTATGGAAAGAACCCAGACGTCTATCAACAGATGAATGGATAAGGAAGATGTGGTGTGTGATATCACACACACACACACAAAGGCATTTTACTCAGCTATCAAAAAGGATGAAATCTTACCATATGCAGTAACATGGTTGGAACTAGAGCATATTATGCTGAGTGAAATAAGTCAGTCAGAGAAAGAAACTTATCATATGATTTCCCTCATATTGGAATTTAAGAAATAAAACAGAGGATCATTGGGGAAGGGAAAGAAAAATAAAACAAGATGAAATCAGAGAAGGAGACAAACCATACGAGACTCTCAATTATAGGAAACAAATTGAGGGTTGCTGAGGAGAGGTGGGTAGGGGAATGGGGTAATTGGGTGATAGGCATTAAGGAGGGCATGTGATAATGATGAGCACTGGGTGTTACATGCAACTGATGAATAACTGAACTCTGAAAATAATAATACACTATATGTTAATTAACTGAATTCAAATAAGATTAAAATACCAAGAAAAATTTAATTTTTTAATGGTATGTCAAAAGTTATTTTTTATTTTTTATGTTTTTTTAAAGATTTTTAATATTTATTTATTTGTCAGAGAGAGAGGGGCAACTACCAGGGGGAGCCGCAGGCAGAGGGAGAAGCAGGCTCCCCACTGAATAAGGAGCCCAATGCGGACCTGATCCCGAGACACCGGAATCATGACCTCAGCCAAAGGCAGATGCTTAACGAACTTAGCCATCCAGGTGCCCCAAAAGTTATTCTTTCTAAATAAACAAGATAGTGGCTCATCATTTTAGGAAATTTTCAGGTATATCAAAGTAACAAAATTTTCACAAAGAGACTTTAAAAGCAAAAAAATCAACTATAATTAGTTTATTAATGAGTAGCAGTTTTTTACTAAATCACAGAAACAAATTTGTGTGGGCACTAACCACTCTGAAAGGTGAAATTGAGTGACAATATAATTCTACAGGGCATTCTTCTGAATTTTGAAGAAATGGGAAAGAGGCATTCCTGATTGCTAACTCTCAAGGAATTACAGAAAGAACACTAAAATAATTTATGCTCTGATGAGTGAGAAGTGTTTTTGTAACATACTTTACATTATAGAGTATAGTATATATGTATATATATATATAGTATATATAGTATATATATGGATAAATTCCACACTAAATAAATGAAGAAACAAAAAAAACAATCCTCTAGTGACATAGTGGTAGAATTATTTGTATAATGATAAGAAATAAGAGATAAAAGTAAGGACACTGAAATTTCTCATGTCTACACTTGTCTAAACTGTTTAAATGTTTGCTACATTTAACAAATTTCTGTTTGTGTAAAATACATTTGTTAATCACTTTCCCTCTATTTAATAGCATGTGTTTTTTGAGAAAGAAGAAGACCCTACTGGACTTTTTCCAATAGCAAAAGCAATATCATACATTTAAGGTTAAAATATTTAAAACAAATTCATAAAGAATTGTTTTGACCAGTAATTTAAACCTTTGAGTGACAGATCTTAGGGCAGGGATAGGGGAGGCTGAAGAATTGTTTCAAGGGTTTCATCACTTTTAACTAAAGCAACCACTGCCATCTTGATCTTTATTTAGCCCTAAAAAATTATACAGCATGAATAATATATGACCATGATGTTGTGGGTAATAAAATTAAAAGTCCTTTAAAACATTATCAAAGTCAACTGCTACTAAAAATAGAACTATCATGTGGGAAGAGAGCAGTCGACAGTATGTCTTCTTATCAAAATGGAGTCCTCACACTTAGAAAGATTGAGAAACACTCCTTTAACGAAAACGGGGATTCATAAGTAATGATTTAATTAGTACATATGTAATACATAACTATTTAATTTAATCATAATGTTGCTCATGAGTATAATACTAATAACAATGACTAATATAATACAAAAATAAAAAATGTTAATCATGAGTAATGCTAATGCCTTACATTCGAACTCGACTCCACAGACTTGGGAATATTTTGTCATCCTTGACATCTTCATCTCCCTTACCATCTCCCCACATCCCATCCTGAATACTTCTCCAGTCTAGTCAACGTTCTCTGTGATCATGACTGTATCTCATCTGTTTTCTTGCTAGAGTCTCCCTTCCTCAGTCTTTCTCTTCTTCAACTCATCCTCCACCATAGACAAAGTGTCTTCTAAAACACAAATCAAGGGGTCCCTGGGTGGCACAATTGGTTGAGGATCTGACTCGATTTTGCTAAGGCCCTACATGATCTGATCCCTGCTTACTTTTGCAGGAAGACTTTTCACTGTTAATTAACCCTTTTATATGCAACTCTTTTCAAGTGGCACCAACACATCACAATCTTAAACCAAAAATAAGGTTTCTGTCTCCAAACCGCTAATAATTTGGGAAATACGAATATGGACATTATTTTCAAACATGGAAGGCAATCAGTATGGCAAGATGTTTGCTACAAAGCAATGTTCTAACTAAAAAGCAAAACAAAACAAACAACAGCAACAACAACAACAAAACTATGAAAATAGCTCAAAATATTATAAGCAAAAGCAATGACAGGAGGCGCCTGGGTGGCCCAGTTGGTTAGGCTGCTGCCTTTGGCTCAGGTCATGATCTCAGGGTCCTGGGATCGAGCCCTGCATCAGGATCCCTGCTCAGTGGAGAGTCTGTTTCTCCCTCTCCCTCTGCCTGCTCCTCTGCCTACTTGTACTCTCTCTATATATGTCAAAAAATAATAATAATGACAGAATTTATCTTACCATATTTTAAAATGTCAAGATGTACATATGAAAAGAGTAGCATGATACTGGTTTTAGAAGAGATAGGGAGGGATACCTGGGTGGATCAGTTGGTTAAGCAAACTGCCTTCGGCTCAGGTCATGATCTTGGAGTCCCAGGATCAAGCCCCGTGTCAGGCCCCCCTCTCAGCGGGGAGTCTGCTTCTCCCTCCAAACCTCCCCTCACTCATGCTCTCTCTCTCTCTCATCCTCTTTCTCTCAAATAAATAAATAAGATCTTAAAAAAGAAAAATAGAAGAGAAAGGAAAAATAATGAAATAGACCAGAGAGACAGCAGATACATCCAAGAACATATTAACAGTAGTTTAAGATACGCTAAATGACATGTCTAATGTCATTATGATGACTGAATTGAAAAGTATTGCAATGAGCTGATCATCTGGACAAAAATAAATCTTAATAATTTCCTCATTACTTAAACCAAAAATAACTCCAGATAAATCTAAGATTTAACATAAAAATTGAAACTACTAGACTATATTGCATGGAACACTGGGTGTGGTGTATAAACAATGAATCTTGGAACACTGAAAAACTAAAATTTTAAATTAAAAAAAAATAAAATACTAGACTAAAATATGAGCAATTCAACCTTAAGGTAAGACTAACCTTTCTAAGTCAATCACCAACAGAAAAAGCACAAAGTAAATACTTAATAATTTAACTATATAAAAATTAAAATACACAAAACCAAAATACAAACTGCAAAATTATTGACATAAAAAATTATTTAGATGATACAGAGCAAAGTGTTAATGCATGTGATACACAAGTTCTTATAACTCCATAAGAAACAAACACATATCCCCATATATGAACATAATGAGATAATTGTAAAAGAATAGGAATAAATGTAGAACAAATGAAAAAAATTGCAACCTAACAATAAAAATGCAAATAAATAATAATATAGTTTCTTTTGCCTTTCAAATTAATAAAGATGAGGAAGACTGTCAAAATTTAATGTGCTCAAAGGCATTATGGGGAATCCATCTCTCTTGGTACTGTTCATTGGAATGTGAGGCAAGACAACTTTCATGAAAGCCCCACTGGTGATTCTTTCCAAATGTAAAATATGCAAACTCATTTCTCAAGCATTTAGCCGAGGAAATAACTGTGCAAACATAAATTGTTTTTGCACAAACATGTTAATTGCATTACAATTCATTACAGTATTGCTTAAAATCATGGATAATTTTAAGAAAAGACACCAATATCCACCAATGGAGAATTCAGAGTCAGCTACAGTACATATAAACAATGGGGTGGCATGTGGCCAAATACAATCAACAAGGTATACCTCCTTTATTGACATGGAAATGCATTTAATTGTCCATTGAATAGAAAAAAATTACAATGAGGCATGACTGTGTAATTCCTTCATGTGAAACTGTGTGTCTGTGTGCATCCAAGTTTGTATACATGTGTGGGTGATCTGGACAACCTGCACACAGAGTAGCTCGTATAGAAAGATACCATGTTAGGCAATAGGGATGGGAAACCTTTAACACTGATTAAGAATCAATAGCTCTTGTTTCTATCTGTATTATTTATAAACAATACTAAAGAAATACATGCCCAATAACAGGACAACCCAAAAACATACCTCAACTTGGACAAATAATATTTGGGGGAATGATTAGAAGACAGCAAATTTTGCTGAAATAGATGCTCAGTAAGTACTTATTGAATGGGTGAAAAAACTGATGCTATGAACATAGAAGGAACTTAAGTCACTTCATGCTGGGGTTTTTTCCCCAGTTTTATCAAGAAAACATTGACATATGTCACTGTATAAGTTTAAGACATACAACATGATGATTTAATTTACATAGAGTGTCAAATAATTACCACAATAGGTTTAGGTAACACCCATCATAATTTTTTATGTCAATAATTGTATCAATAGTTCTTAAAATAATTTTTATTTCACATACTATTTTAATAACATTATTCACAAATATATCCTATGAAAGTTGTGACACTGGAATTTCACATAGTCATGGATGCTTCCAATGATAAATTATCCATTCGAAACTGCTCTTAAAAATTATGACAGGCAAATAAATTTTAATTTAAAAAGAAAATATCAGCTCACTGTAAAATTCTTTCAACTTTCCTGTGCACCTGAAATTTTTGATAACAAAATGTGTGAAAAAATATGGGAACATGCAAAGGTAGTAATATAAAAGAAAATCACAAAACAGAAGAAAATCTGATAAATTAAATGTGGGTCCCCCCAAAGAGACACTTGTAACTGAAATACCAAAAATGATACATACTTGTTTCAATTTCAAATATAAGTGAAGTTAGGTAAATGACAAAGTCCTCTAAGTTACTTTTTCTCAAACTTCATTGTGCCTATAAGTTATCTGAGAACCTTACAAAAATATAGAATCTGACTGAATAGCTCTGGAGTGGAGTCTGAGATCATACATTTCTAACACATTCCCCATGAATACCGATGCTACTGGTCCACAGACCACACCTAAAGTAGGAATACTTACTTTATTATTCTTCAGGATTCAATAAAACCTTTATTTCAAAATACATACCAATGACTACTTATTAACAGAAATATCTTTACTTATTGCTTTGAACTTCCTAAGTGTGAAACCTCATTGCTACACTAAACACAACCCAGATTTCTGAGTTTACCTAAAAGAGTTGCTATGACCTCCACAAAGTTAATTCTAACAATGAAAAGAAACTTCTGAATAGTAATAGCAGGGGCACATATACTTGGGTCATCCATCTTCCAGATAATTATGATTCAGTTATAGAGGGAATGTGTAACAAAATGTATGAACATTCTATTCATATCTATCTACTATATTTATTCAGAGATATTTCCAGGCAAATCAGCACATTTGTTTCTATCTTGAGAAATTCAGTCTGGACCAGACATATGAAATGTTGAGCTATCTAAAGAGTTCTTTAGTCCATTTCCATAATGATTGATAGCCTAGCCCTTCGATGGAAGTAACATTCTCCCCTGTTTGAGGTAAATGATCTCTTGCAGGCTTACCATTTGGACACCTGGAAGAGGTAATTTATCTCAAGTGAGCAAACACTTTAATGAAAGCAAGAAGGTTGCCACCTGTCCAGTATTTACAGAGGCAACATGGAAACTGAGGTCTCTGCCCACTGCTATAAATACATCCTCAAAAGTTTAAAAAGGTAGCAGAAGCAACCACCTTTAGCACTTTCTGAGCAGTAAATTCAAGCTACTATTATTGAACTTCACACTTCATGAAAGAAATAAAGTAATATCCCAGCTCGCATGAGCTATCAGAACACACACACACACACACACACACACAAAACAGATAAAACAACAAACATTTATTGGACAATCACATATATAAGAGACTTGACTAAGAACGTTACATTCACACCTAACAACCCTTAAACTAGGTACTTTTCTTAGCCAAATTCTACAGGCGAAGATATTGAGGCTGAAAGGGATTAAGTACCTTTCCCGGTATCATACACAAAGTAAGCAATGGGATCTAGTTTCAAATCTAGAGTCCAAGTTCTTAATTCATTCTATGCTATGTATTCAACATGCTTAATTTTCTCTCTTAGATAATTTTAAAGTTTTCTCTCCTATATAATGAATGGTATGGGTATGATTCAGAATGTGCTCTAAAAAGGGAAGTACCTAAAAAGTATTTTTAAAAAGAATAATTTACTGACTTTTTTCTTAACCTTAGAACAAAGATAAAACAAGAAGCAATGCAGGTACTATTTAATATATTTAAAGCTATTACTGGATATTGACATACATGTACCAGTTTTCCCGGGGCTAAGAAAACAAAAAGATGTGACACTGATGTCATCAATATGTCGTCCTAACATGTAAAATGTCTTAAATTTTCAGCAAGTTCTTCAAAAAGAAAATGGAAGTAGGAAAGAACAGAAAAGAAAAAATACAGCTCTAAGAAATAACTTCTTTCATTTCAGGATTTTCAGATTATTTCCTTAATAAACATTCCCAAGATTTCGGCATGTTGATATTCACTTGGTTGAAAAAATGAAGACACTACTCATAATATTAGGTGATTCAAGAGACAACGAATCAATTACAAATCAAAGCTGAACTGATATTCCAGACACCTGTCCTATGATGAAAAGATCCTCTTATGAACTGGGTAAACAAATTATGAAATGCCCAACTGAATATTACCCATACACTAAAATATTACCCCAAAACTAAAAATCATTCCCTAGAAGAAGAAGAAAATCCATTAAAACTATGACTGTTTTTGAAGCTAACACTATGACAGCACACCATAAGTGAAACACAGCATCATTTCTGTGATTTCTTACCAGAAATGCATAAACTGAATCTAATCATGAGGAAACATCAAACAAATCAAAATGGAAGGGTATCCTACAAAAATCAGCCTGTAATCTTCAAGATCATGATGGTCAAAGAAAGACTGGAGAACTTTTCGGTGTTGGGAGAGATTAAAGAAAGATGACTTAATGCAACACATAATTCTAAACCAGATCCTTTGGCTCTTAAAGACATGGTTGGTCGGGACAACTAAGGAAAGTCGAAGGGGGTGCAAATGGTTTCTTAAAGTTGATCACAGCCCTCTGGTTATGTAGAAGAATGTCCTGCTTGAAATACACACTGAAATATGAGAAAGTAATGGGCATCACATCCGCTTCTTGCTCTCAATTATTTAGCAAAAGGAAAAGCCTCTGTTGTGTACTTGCAACTTTCCTGTAAGTTTGAAGTTATTTCAAAATGGTTTATAAACACAGGGCACCTGGGTGGTTCAGGCAGTTAAGCCTCCGACTCTTGATCTCAGTTCAGGTCTTGATCTCAGGGTGGTGAGTTCAAGCCCCGCAATAATAATAATTTCTTAATGCAAATATAAAACGCTATGTGGCCTATAGTAACACTTTTATCATTTGCTAGTCTGTTAGTAGATGGATGAGTGGGCGGCAGGAAGGAAGAGGGAAGGATAAGGAGAAGAAATCATAGACAGAGAGAGATAAAACAGATGAGAACACACAGAAATAGAAAATAATCAGTAGTCTAAAAATGTGTACAGGCAGAAGTGTGTATGTCTATTCATTAATGTAATACACTACTTTCATGATGAGATAAGTGGTAAGGAAAGTTCTTTTAGTGCCCACTATACACCAGGTACTATACAAAATGTTCAACAAGTATTAACTCATTACAGCCTCATAAAAATCAGGAAGACAGTATTATCTCCATTTTTAGATAAAGAGTCTGAGGCCTAGTAAAGTTAAACCAACTTGCCTAATTTCACACAACTAATAACTAGCAGAGCTGGATACAAAATAAAATCTGCCTTGTTCAAAGCTAATGCTCTTTCTACTTCATGATAATGCTTACCATATATTTAAGTTATTCATATATTTATAAACTCAATGTGACTATGTAAGCTGTTATAGCTTTACATCTATTGCCTTCATTATTATCTGTTAATAACCTCTCATGTACTTTAAGTGTCTGAGGATGTTTGCCCACCCTTTCTGCTAAAATATCTGAAATTTCTACTACTAGAACACATAAAAATGAAAACACATTACCTGGAAAAGGTAATACAGTAACCCATCATCATGTTTTGAATGAATTATTCTATAAGATCAGCTTGTTAAGTCATCTCTGCAAAAGGTACACACTGATCATTTTTGTACTGGTCCAACAATAACTCAATTATTTACCTGTCCAACTATATGCTTCTGTATAGTCTTCCAGACTTTAATACATCAATTATCCTCCCCCTCTTAGCAACTATCACTTTCTCTTCCCTAAGTACTTAGTGTTCTTTAGCCAACAACATTTAAAGCCTTTCCCTAAAATAAGTTTCCCTGAACTTGCCCTTTTCTCAAGCCATTAGAGGCAAAACCAGACTCTAACATCAGAGGTAGCTGTTCCTGGCAGTAGGCAAGCATTCAAAGACACACCGCCCTCCATCTACCTTCCACTTGATAAGTCTGACCTACACATATTTTTTTTTAAGATTTTATTTATTTATTTGAAAGATAGAGATCACAAGTAGGCAGAGAAGCAGGCAGAGGAGGAAGCAGGTTCCCTGCTGAGCAGAGAGCCCGATGCGGGACTCGATCGCAGGACCCTGGGATCGTGACCTGAGCTGAAGGCAGAGGCTTAACCTACTGAGCCAACCAGGCACCCTGACCTACACATATTTTTATCGGGGTTTCAAACAACCATAGTGTCAATATTTGAACTTTAAAATATTGCAAAAGTCCACTCTTGGAAAATGTGCTCAGGGAGATCACTGAAATTATAGAGGTTTTATAAAACCTCTATAATCTGGGGCACCTGGTGGCTCAGTCAGTTGAGCATCTGCCTTCGGCTCAGGTCATGGTCCCAGGGTCCTGGGATTGGGGTCCACATAGGGCTCCCTGCTGGGTGGGGAGTCTGCTTCTCTGTCTCCCTCTGCCTTTCTATCCTCCACCCCCATTTGTGCTTGCTCAAGCTCTCTCCCCTCTCTCTCAAACAAATAATTTTTATAAGTGTATAATCTGATCACATCCCAAGGATCTACCTGTTTCCTCACTATTCTCCAATATAGTTATAATAGAAAATATATTTTAGTCCTCACCACATATAAGCCAGTGGTGTGAGCAATGGATCTCCATTCCATTTCCTGAATGTCCTCTTCCCAATCTGTGCTTATTCCCACTGCTGCAGTCCTGCTTAAGTTCTGCCCTCCATCTGCATGCGGTCCCTCTTCTATAACTTACTATCATTCTAGGCCTAGCTGAGGCCTTCAGATAAGGCTCCCAGAAGCCTTCCCAATACTAGTAAGTCCACTCCGAGCTGCATCTTTTATGCATCTTTTTATCTTACATTCAAAGCCAGTGTTTCCTCATGCAATCCTTGATTACATTCTGCCTAAAGTTGTTCTAAGTTATCAATCCTGTTCTATAATCATTGTGCATATTTTCTAGAGGTCCAGATTCAAGTCATATTTTTCTTTTATCTCCCAAGAATATACAGCACAGTGATAAGGAAAAATAAAGTTATGATATAAACAGAATTATAGCTTAAGAAAACAATCTATTTTAACTGTCCGCATACCTACAAAGAATATGATGAACACAAATAATCTGTATTTTAAACTAAGTCCAAAAACTTTCATTAAGTTCTTTCAAGACTGTTAATTTTGCTCTGAAGCCATAGTGCCAAAATGATTAAAATACATTTTAGACTTTTATTTCAGACTTCAAATCCAGTACATTGAGGTTTTGCCAAAATACTAGAGATGCATATTGCTTACCAACACCAATGGCCACAACTTAAAAATAATCTTTGAGTCTTGTTTCCTACTCTTAAGAGCCTAGATTTAGATATATGAAATCATAATAAATTATCTGCATGTATATAGCAGACTTGTCTAAAGAATTAAACTACATCCTAAATTATCATTTCATTAATGCTTACGACATTCCATTAAGCAGGCAAGTGTTACCAAATTCATTATTTTTACTGTTAATGTGTCAGAAGTGACCATAATTAGTCCAATGACATAAATTAACCAGTAGGTAACTGTATGCTATTCTTCAGAGATTAGTTTTCCTTGAATCTTTTATACAAACATATCCTGCAATCTGAGACCATGATAAAAAAATTTTAGACCTTTAAAAATCACTGATTCCGGGGCACCTGGGTGGCTCAGTGGGTTAAGCCGCTGCCTTCGGCTCAGGTCATGATCTCAGAGTCCTGGGATCAAGTCCCACATCGGGCTCTCTGCTCAGCAGGGAGCCTGCTTCCTCCTCTCTCTCTGCCTGCCTCTCTGCCTAACTTGTGATCTCTCTCTGTCAAATAAATAAATAAATCTTTAAAAAAAAAAAAATCACTGATTCCATGCCTGGTGGAAAGAACTGACCATTCAAATTCACTCTATTTAAAATCAATTCAGAAAACATCACCAAATGAGAAAAGTTTTCTACTGGTTCTGTTATTACTCAATCTTCTAAAATGTATAGCTAGAAATAGAAATAAAGAAAGACTAAAACATTTGCCAGAATATTACCAGTATGACTTAATTAAAGAGCTAGTGAGATTTCCATGGGAAAATCAGATCACAAAGGGAAAAAATAAGGTGGATACATTCACAAGAAATGTCACTTAATTTCCCCATAAATAAAGACAAAATTACCCACCAAAATTTACAGTAAGTCTCTACATCATTAGAGATTTAATAATTTCTTTGTACTTGAAAAAAAGAAAGATGAAAACAAATACATTTTCTTCCTAGATGGTTTATTAGGATTTGTACCATAAAGCATCTCTAGACATTTGCTTTTAAGCATATTTCACAAGGACCTAGAAGAGGGAGTTTTACCTGTTTTACTAATGACTTCCTGTAACTCAGCCATAGAGGTGACTATTGCCGCTAGAAGGTCTGAACTGGTAAGCCAGCTGAGTGCTTGCAAACAACGTAACTGCTCCTTCTGATGCTCTGCAAAAAAAGAAAGAAATCTATCTTGCAATGCTACAAACATTTAAAATCCATGTTTAAACTTCATACCCACATTTGGTTATTTAAGAAATAGATCAAAACTTATAGACAGAACTTTGCCTAGTGTGGAAAAGTCTACAAATAATGCTAGATTTCACTGAGAATTTATTTATCTACTATATAAATTAAGTGAAGTCGAGAGAGAGAGAGACAGAGAGAGAGAGAAAGAAGATGGGGCACCTGGGTGGCTCAGTCAGCTAAGCATCTGACCCTTGATTTCAGTTCAGGTCATGATCTCAGTCAGGGCTGTGAAATTGAGCTCCACGTAGGGCTCTACACTGGGCATGGGGCCTGTTTAAGACACTCTTTCCTTCTCTCCTACCATCCCTCTTTAGTCCACCCCATCCCTGCTCATACACTCTCACTCCTTCTCTCTTTCTCAAAAATAGAGAGAGGAAAAGTTTTCTTTAGTTCTGCTTAAATTACTTAATGGCTTGATTTTTAAAAGTTAAAAATTGAAATCATTGTTTCCTCAGAATAATCAAGCACTTAAAAAAAAAGTTAACTGGAAAATTTACATTCATCTCATTTTCTTTCAATTCCTCAATAGATGTTTAACTCTGAGCATTTTATACTGATTCATAGAAAGTAAAAATAAATTTTACTGGTAATTAATTTTATATAGGGCAGAGCCTCTGGATTGACTTAATTGAAAAATCACTATATAGACTCTCCACTTTACTGTGAAAAGAGCATTCAAATATAATAAAGCTAAAAATGTATATATAATGAAGTTGAAATTATATTTGCCACTTCCTTTATGCATAAATATATATTTACCCATACGCACATACATACCTACATACACATGGCACTATGTTATATTGATATATTAAATGATTTTTTTAAGTTTTTACATAATGGCTAAACATAGTCACATTGTACATGACTTACATTCAACTTAGTTTTTCTTTTTTTTAATATTTTATTTATTTGACAGAGATTACAAGTAGGCAGATAGGCAGGCAGAGAAAGAGGAGGAAGCAGGCTCCTTACGGAGCAGGGAGCCCGATGCAGGGCTCAATCCCAGGACCCTGGGATCATGACCTGAGCTGAAGGCAGAGGCCTTAACCCACTGAGCCACCCAGGTGCCCCTCAACTTAGATTTTTAAAAAGCATAAATGATCTTACTCGGAAATTTTTGCTTGTCTTTGGGCTCTCCTGTACACACTAACATGCCTATGCCTTCTTTGAAACTTTCCATCCAAGTAAAAAGAGAGGCACACGATTGGCCCAAAATCTTGAGCCTATTTGCTGCCAAAATTGCAATAACACCTTTCCGGAATACACGTATCAATCCTTTGAATGGCTTTTTCTTCGTCTTGGCTTCCTCTTGCTTCTTTTCATCTACACTTGACAAAGCCTGGGCTAGAGTTCTAACTTCCAGTTTGAACAACTCAAAGGTGTTGACCTGCTCCTGGAGAAAATCTCTCTGTGTAGATAAGGCACATGACCGGCTGTAGAGAGGATGTAAGGCACCAGCCATCAATGCACAGGCTGCCAGCAATGATTTTTGTTCCCTCTGAGTCTGCGATAACATGTTTTTGAAGCGTGAATTTTCAAGAACCAACTGCTCATGGGACCTCTCAATACGATTCAATTTTTCCATATTTTTTTCAGCAATTTCTTGAAATTTCTGTAAGAAGTCAAACAAAATATTGGAAACAAGTAAGCATTTGATTACTTCTCCAGAAAGAAAACACACTTTTGTTGACAACTTCTTCAAGAGATCCATGTTCAAAATAGCCAAAAATATGTATGACAGAGCAACAGTGGGCCAAATAGGTTAGATCTAAGTGTGCACACTGATTTTTAAGTCCTCGTGCATAGAGGCCTCACATAGGCCTCACATAAAATCGAACATGTAAATTTGAAAATACTTCATGAATTTCCTCTATACTTATGCATAAATGCACATATTTAGAAAAGGAAATTTCTCCTCTTCCATTCCTCACTAATTTTTATTTCCTGCTTTTAAACTGAAATTACACCACCAACAGATGTTTTCCTGTATGTGAAGACTTCACATTTTGTCAGAATAAGCAAAGAGTTAAATCACTAATACAACAAATAGCCTGCATGACTCAGTGGGTGAAGCCTCTGTCTTCGGCTCTGGTCATGATCTCAGGGTCCTGGGATCGAGCCTTGCGTAGGGCTTCCCGCTGAGTGGGATGTGTGCTTCTTTCCTTCTCTCTTTGCCCTTCTCCCCCACCCAATGCCACATGCTCACGCTCTCCCTCTCAAATTAATAAAATCCCTTTTAAAAAAAAATACAACAAATGGCACTTGACTGCCATTTACTGGAATGAGGACGGACTGAATCGCAGGACAAACTCTCTGATTTCAGCTCTTTCTTACCTTCCCAAAATAGAACAAAAAAACAAAATACAGCTCCAGTTGGGGGAAGAAATACTAACTCTAAGCTGGGCCCCAGCAGTTCTCTGATCCTTTTTCCCTCATCAAGGAACTTACAATCCAAAACAATTTTGAAACACAAAGAAATTTTAACTGCAGACAGCAAATTTTAATCGTTAGAAAATAAACTAGTTCTCTGTGAAATCTTATGCCTAATCATTAAGGAACTGCTGAGGTAGAGTAAATTTCTGAAGATAACAGATCCCAATTTCCTTTACTGATTCATTTATCATTCAATAAACATTTATTGATTACTCACTAAATTCCAAGTGCTAGAAAAACAAACAAGTAAATCAATTATTGTGGCATAATGCTATGATAAAACTATGCCAAATTGCCAGAGGTACACAAAGGGAGTTGGCATAAAATGATATTGACAGGTTTTTGGAGGGATATGACAAAGGCAGTGAGGTGTTTAAAAAAAAAAAAAAAGCTACTGATAAGGAAGCTAATCATAGCTATCCTACAAGAATTTAACAATCAGAGTTGAAGAAAATAATACAAACTCTTGCTTACTCCTCAAGATTTGATATCAAAGCCTACCGTGGAAAATGTTGATTGGTGGTAGCCAAAAGAATTCAAACTTGTAGAAATATACTGCTGAGAAAAGTAACTCTTGGGCCATATTCAACCCCAAAGCAAGGGGATGAGATTCCCAAAAGGCACACAGTGAGTAGAAGGCCCTTGGACATATAGTCCTGAGTACGGAGTAAAGGAAGTCCACAGGAGCCACTCTCTGAAGGATTCAACTTCTTGGACGCTTTCCCTTGAGCAGGGGAAAAACTGTATTTTAGTTTTAAGTGTTTTTACATTATAATCCCCTTTACTTAATCCAACTCTTCTCTGAAGGCTGACCCAGCCATATCTACGGTGCTAGTGTGAAAAATAAAAGAACCAGGAAATAAAGGAATTGTGGCTTTCCCCCACCATATCTTCACCGATGGCCAAGCTGAGGTAGCAGGATTTCATCACTGGGACTGTGTTCCAGAGCTCCACACAATGACACATGTAAAGGAAGTGGTGTCCCACTGGGAGCAGCCGAAAGAAGTGAGAAACTCTTGAGAACTAGCCAAGTGGACCGCTTAGAAGCAGATGTGAGATACCCTTGAAAGGGTGGCAACCTTTAAGAAAAGGGAAAACTGACATGAACTATGGCTAAAGAAGGCAGGAAGACCAGTGAGCAGAAGAGGAAGAGCCAGAAAACAGGATAATGTATTCTAAGGAAGTGCAAACAATTCAGAACGCCTGAAGAAAAGAGGAGAATGATGGAAAATTGACAAGTAGGCATATAATAGATGATTAAGCTATGGAAGCCATAAGATCCTGGAAGTCACTCACTCTGCTTTAATTAATGGGTGGGAGAATCAGAAATCCTAATAAAGACTACCAAGTGCAGCCAGGGAGATGTAGGGAGTGGGGATGGAAGGAGAGGAGGAAAAGAAACTACAGCAGTTAGTTCTGTATTTTCTCCACAATCAATTCCATTAGTTCAATTAAAGGGGCAAACAGGAAAATTCTAGGAAACCCAAGATAAAAGACGCAGACTCGCCAAAGCTAGATAGTAGACATAAAAATTAACCTAACAGGATTCCAGGCAGCTGCCAACTTATACATTCACAGTTCTCAAAGTCTTGGGAAGAAATGTGTTTTCAACAAAAAATACTTTTTTTGAACAAAAAAAAAATGAAGAGATATATTTGCTAATGACATTTTAAATATTACAAAATAATATGTGAAGTCATTGGTCAAAATCAAATGGGTTGTTGAAAGAGAGCTGAAAGTATGTTAACCCTACTGGAATTGAAATTTTTTAAATAAATAAAATAAAAATTTTTTTAAAAATGAAAGAGAGCTGAAAGTAAACAAGCCCCTTCTGGAAAAGATTAAGCTAATTTTAGCACATGAGAGACCTCCAACTCTTCTACCGTATACAGCTGGCCCACTTCAGGGCCTCGGGTTGAAGCTGAGAGCGTTTTAGCACAGCAGCCAGGAACTGGCAGTCCTGGGAGGAGGATGACAGAGTAATCAAAACGTGGCGAGACATGGATAAAGTTATGAAATAAACTTCCCAAAACACCCCATTTCTCTCGAAGAAGAGAAAACTAGGAATAAGCTGGAATGTTTTAAAAACAGAATTGGGATTCTGGACTAACATGGCCAGTTGTCATTTTCAGCTGTCTAGTAGAAGCAGGTGGCAATGCAAAAGAAGCAATATTTGAAGATCCTTGTGTCATTCTGTGGCCCCCAAGTTTTGATCATTTGTAATGATTATACATTTAAAAGTGCTGATTACTAGTAATTACTACCACTATGGATGATTTCATGAGATACCTATGATTTCTATTGTAAGAAAGGGATGCTATTCACAGATTGCTAAAACAGTAAAAATAGGACTAAGCATACATATGAAGTCTGTTTATAAATAAAGATAAACAATCTCTAAATTCTACCTCTGAAACTAATAAAAATTAAAATGAAATAAACATAAGGGTGTATATATCCTTTCAAAACATAATTTTAAAACTAAAAATAAATAATCTCTAAATACTATTTAATTGTCTAATAATGCTGTTGTCCTCCATCATTCTTGGTTTAAGTAATTATAACCAAGATACCAGTTATCAACTGTTATTGTTATTTTTTTCAAAATCAACCACCAAGGAGCGCCTGGGTGGCTCACTCAGTTAAGCGTCTGACTCTTGGTTTCAGCTCAGGTCATGATCTCAGGGTCTTCAAATCAAGCCCCATGAGTTCTGTGCTCAGCAGGGGGTCTGATTGAGTTTCTTTCTCTCTCTACCTCTGCCCCTGCCCCTTGCACTCTCACTGAAATAAATAAGTAAATCTCTCTGAAATACTCTCACTGAAATAAATAAATAAATCTTCCAAAAAAAAAAAAAATTAACCAGACCAATATTCAACTAGAATGTCTAGATAACTAGAATTAATTAGCAGGGTGAATTAAAGATTAAAAAACAATGAAGTTAAATATTTAAATTTTTAAAGCTCTTATTGATGCATATTAAGTTAACAACACAAAAACCTCAATAACATTAATACTTAATGAGAGTTTTGTTCATTTCTTAACAATTATGTTTCTGCATCTCGACTGTCTCCACTGAGATCCAGAATCACAGATCTCAGTGCTCGTGGTCATCTCCATTTAACGACCCCATAGCCCTCTCAGGCTAAAGTATCCTGTCCAGTACTGCTGATTTGCGTCCTAAACATATCCATAATAGTCCTCTTCATGTTAGTCCTACTAACATCCACCCAGTCATTCCAAATAAAAAACTTTTTAGTCAGATATCTGTACTATATATTCATTTTTTAAAATTCTTCAATTTAAGAGTGTTGTTTTGGAGGAGTTTGCAAATGTTATTTCTGAAATTAAACACACTAAGGAGCAGGTTAGTCCCTCCATTCCCCGCATCCTCTACATTTCCAAATCAAAGCCATCCGCAAGTCCAGTTGGGTCTACCCGTAAAATCCTGATCCAGATCCTTCTCCACGGCGACCCATGCTAGTCCCAGCTCTTCACCCACAGCCACTCATGGCCACTTCAATGCTACTGTCACATCGGATCAGTCCAATCCTATTGTTTAACTCTTCGTCTTTACTGAACCAAGGTTCTCTCCTCAAGTCACAATACCCCCACATGCGGTCTGCTGCAAAGGTTTCCACCTTCTCCCAGGATCCTCAACCTGATGAAAAAGGAGAGAACAGTCTGCTCCTTTACTATTCAGACATGAGACTCGCCACTTCTCACCATTGCACCATGTTCTCTAGCACCACTCGGTTTTCCAATTCCCCTAACAGTATTCAAATCCTAACAGTCTTCAGAGCCCATTTCAGGGGCTAGCTATTCCATGACGCCTTTCACTATAATCCTCACTCACACTGACCTGACCTTCTCTGAACACAATTGTATCACTCAGGTGTTTAATTCCTATACTGCTACTTACTTATTTCATGTGTGTATATCTACTCTCCCTCCAATATAATAGAGGACTAGTTCCTAGAAGCCAGGAAGCATTTACTGTAGTGCCTGTCACCGTGCTCTGTACCCTATAGGTATTTAGTAAATACTGAAAAAATTTAAAAATCCTTTATAAGATGTTCTTTGGTGCTTAGAACAGTTTTTTGCTCATAATAGGCACTGAATATATACCCAATGAATAAAAAGCTTTACAAATGTAAGGAGAAGAAAAATATAATTGAAAAAAGATATAATTTCCAAATATAATTTGAAACTTATCAACATGTCAGAATTCTGTTTTAAGATTAATTCTGATATTCCACAGGGACCTTAAGAAGTACTGCATTATTTACTATGAATTATTCTTGAAGAACAAAGCTTGTTTGATGGTAATACTGGAAACAGCAATAAGAACAATTTTCCCCTTTAAAAAAAGGGATTGAAGGCCAATATTTTTAAAGCAAATATAAGGAACACCACCTTCAAAGAGGACAAAAGCATTCCTAACACTGAAATAACCTGCTCCTTAGCGTGTTTAATTTCAGAAATAACATTTGCTAACTCCTCCAAAACAACTCTTATCTTGAAGAATTTTTAAAAAATGAATATATAGTAAAGATATCTTTTATGCAGATTTCTTTGGCATATCAAAAATACTATATAATTTCACTAGCTTTCCTTTACTGTCTGATAAATTCAAAGTGCCCCAAAATTGGGGGGGGGGAGATACCTTCTTTGCCTAATGAATCACGCACTTACATCCTGAAATACATGGGCTCCAAGGGACACCTTACAGTGCTTCATGAACTCTGAGATTTGGGGTCAGAAATTCGACACTTCCCTAGGGAGTAAAATTCTTTTTTATCACTTTTGCTTCTTGAGTTCTTATTCTTTATGTTGGCAAAAGACAAAATGTAAACCGGACATTCAATGATACATAGACATCAAAGGACTTCATTTAAAAATGACTTTTTTTTTCTCTTTTTTTTTATTTATTTATTTTCAGCATAACAGTATCATTATTTTTTCACCACACCCAGTGCTCCATGCAATCCATGCCCTCTATAATATCCACCATCTGGTACCCCTTATTTTTACAAGCTTCATACCTTGTCTTTTTATGCAACAGTAAAATTTTAAAACATAATAAATTCACCTGCTTATCTTATGATGCCAATGCTTTTCTGTTAAAAATAAAGCACATTTCCACCTTGCTGGTGGAAATGTTAAAATGAGGCAGCACCTTTTGAAAACAGTTTGGCAGCTCCTTAAAAAGTTAAATGTAGAGTTACCATATGACCTAGAAATTCCACTACCTGACCTTCATATACGTATACTCAAATGCCATAATGATTATTTACTTAAAAACACGATCTTGATTTTCAAGTCTAACACGGCGAAAATACCATGTGCCAAAATGGTCTGTGCCTCCGTCTACTTTTGTTTCTAAAGCAGGAAAAATTATAAACTGCCCTTTGGATAAGCCAAACCTTTAAAAGGACAGAGTTCTCCTTATCATTACACTGAGGATAAAGGTGTTGATATAGGCAAGTTGCTTGACTTGCTGTTAAAAAATACTACGTCGGATTGTTGATAAGTCAGCACTACGTCTCAATTCTGTCCCGCCTCCGGTCCCCCTTCCTTGTGGGTTTTCAGATCCTGGTGAGAGCGCCCCAGTTCGCTCCAGTCTCCCTTCATAAAAACTTCAAACATTGACACCTACTCTTCTAAGCTCATAGCACTCTCTTGGGAATTAATTAAACAGAGTTGTCATGATAAATCTTATATTATTTCTTGTGTGTTTATGTGATGCCCCCCCAACTAAAGTTGACAGTTTTTGAGGAAAGAACTAAGCATTATAGCGTTTTGTTAATACCACAGCACAGAGGGGCACCTGGGTGGCTCAGTGGGTTAAGTGGCTGCCTTCGGCTCAGGTCATGATCCCAGAGTCCTGGGATCGAGCCCACATCAGGTTCCCCACTCAGCAGAGAGTCTGCTTCTCCCTCTCCCTTTGCCTGCCTCTCTGCCTCCTTGTGCTCTCTCTATATATAGCTCTATCAAATAAATAAATAAAAATCTTATAAATACCACAGCATGGAATACAGTGCCTTATATGCCTGGTATATAACATGAAGAGTATATTTTTATTAATATTAACTACATTATGTAGAAGTTGTCTTGATATTCTTACCTATAGTAGCAATTTTGCAATGGAATATACTAAAAATTTGGTCCCTGGCTAAAAAAGAAGTCTGAGAGAAATAAGAAATAAGGAAACTAGCATTTGTGAGTGGCTGACAGTGGGTCACTGGTTTTTCATATATATCATGGTTTACCATTAACTAATCAAGAATCACCTGGAAATGCAAGTTCAAGAAATATGGAACTGAGCTGTCACTAGACCCATTTTCAGGTATTATGTGGTATACAAAAACAGCGTCTATTTCTAAAAGAAACAGTGTTTTAATGTAATCACAATTGACCATTACATCATTAGTGTATTTAAAAAGCACGTAACATTCACTTTGCAATTTCTAAATGCCAGGCAAGGGGCGGGACGTTTTACATCTGTTACCTCTCTTCTAATCCCAACTCTAGAACTTTCTCACTACACAAATAAGTGGTATCAGGTCTCTGAACCTTGGTTTCCTCATTTGTAAAAAAAAGAAATGATGCTTAAATGACCTATCTCATATGGTTGTTGTGGGACTTGAGTAAGAGAAGGCACACACGTTATTAATAAAAGCATTGAAAGGGGTGCCTGGCTGGCTCAGTGGGTTAAAGCCTCTGCCTTTGGCTCGGGTCATATTCTCAGGGTCCTAGGACCAAGCCCCACATCGGGCTCTCTGCTCAGCGGGGAGCCTGCTTCCTCCTCTCTCTCTGCCTGCCTCTCTGCCTGCTTGTGATCTCTGCCTATCAAATAAGTAAATAAAATCTTTAAAAAAAAAAAAAAGCATTGAAAAATCTACTGAGCATTGTGGAAATTCATTGATAGCCTTATTTAAGAAAAAAAAAAATCTCTAAAGCAATTATTTCAGAAGCAGAGGACTTTCTACTATTTCATTAGAGGTGCCCCATCACACCGAGTCCATTAGCATGTGGTGGGCACAGAATTGTGTCAAACTAACTGCCTGTGAATCACTGTAGGCAGCTACATGCACCTATCACCTCCAATAACATAAACAAGCTGAGCTCAGAATATTTTTGGAATTCAATCAAAAAGAAAAAAAGTTTCAACATCTAATAACACTAATCCAGATTTCTTGCCAAATGTAGTCTTAATACTGTCATACAATAGAAATAAAAAGCAATATATTACGATGAACCTCAATTTCTTTGATTTTTGGTCTCCATTCTTAACTCACATGATTTTACTAAGTTGTCCAATAAACCTAAAGTGTTTACAATAAAAATTACACGAAGGTTAAACCATATTTAACTGATAGGCAAAAATCTTTACTTTTATTAGGGGAGTTATTCCAGTAATTCCATCTTTTTCAGATAAAAGATATAAGAACACAAATACTTTAACAAAAGCCAAGTTAATAAGAGAATGTGATCTGGCACTCTGGCCAGGTGCTTCAGTAGGCATATATGCCTGAGATGTATTTACATGATGGCTCCAAAGAATTTAAATTGAAGAGCTACCCAACCACGTGGCCAGCACATTTTGCCTAATGTTAAAAACATGTTGTGATAGTAAAATCAAGCTTCCTGTTCCACAAGTATCATTCATCTCATAGCATTCCCACGAATTGTTTAAAGCTTACACATTCAAAACCTTGCAAATAATGCTATACGTTTTTTCAGATAAAAAAAACTATTTGAAGCCCCCAATTTTTTTTTATTTAACCTGTCTTTTACTAGCCATTTCTTTAATATAAACAAACATGAAACACAGGGCTCTATAGATAAGTCATTTGTTTCCCAGCAGATGCCTCTTATAATAGCTATGTTCATCTAACACCAAACATCCTCTACAATCTACAATGCTATCCAACAACTGTGGATTTTTCTTATGTTCTTATCAATATAACTTTTGAAAATATATTAATTAATAGAAAATGAAAATAATGTTATTTGTATTGCATCTCTGGGGAGGAAAAACAGAAATAAAGAATTAAACATACCAAAATTTCCTAAAATAAAATGTATATACCCCATACTATGCATTATAATAGCAATTTACCAACTATAAAACCCAAATGAATTGCTGCTGTGTATTCAATTATATTTTATGAAAATTTAAATATGTATATAAATAATACAGACAATATGACAACATATATTATTAATGTGCTTTCAGGAATAATGAAAATGATATTTTCAATTTGCATACCCAAGGATCAAAGCCTAGGGTGTCACATATCCTTCAGGAAAAAGTCCTCAGTGAGACAATCTCTTAAAACACTAGCATTTGTGATCATTGAGTCCCTTAGTTAGGAAAGTGAACAGCTATGCCTTCCTATATATTTAGAATAAAAGTGAATTGGGAAAGGAGTCCAAGATGGCGGAGGAATAGGAGACTTTAGTTTCATCTGGTCCCAGGAATGCAGCAAGATAGCTATTAAATCATTCTGAACACCTTAGTGAACTCCACTGGAGACCTAAGAGAATAGCTGCAACTCTACAAATAGAAAAGCAGCCACTTTCTGCAAGATAGAAGGTGTGTGGAAAAGTGAATCTGGGAGATACATGGGAAAATAAACCATAGGCGAAGGGAGCCTTCCTCAGCTGGCACCAGAAAGTGATAGAGAAGCACAGCACAAAATCAGAACTTTGAGAAGTCTGCTCTGGTGAGGGACGTCCCTGCCTGAAAGGTGCTCAGGTGGTGAAGAGGGGCAGAATCCTAGATGGGACAGTGTGGTCTCAGGACCCTCGGGGTCACAGGAAGACTGGGAGTGCCTGAGCGTGGCAGGTATTGAAGCAGGGAAGCCGACTGCAATAAGCGAGCCCAGGAGAGGGCTCTCAGCTCAGGGTTGCCATAAACCGTAAACCAGGAACCACAGCACAGTTGGTTTGAGCAGAGGTCCAGCGAGTGGCAGAACCAGGGAGAGCCCTCTTCCTCCTGCTGGGAGTGGTCCAACAGGAGTATGCAGGGTTTGGAGACTCAAAAAGGGGTCATGTGCCTGAGACAGAAATGCTTGGTCACAGGCCCGGTAAGCATGGAGTGCAGACAGGGACTAGGGAGACAGGCATGATTGACTAACTGCTTTTCCCTGAAGATGCACTAAGGAGTGTGGGGCATGAGCTGATTTCAGCTCTGGGGCTGAAGATTGGGAGGCTGCCATTTTCACTCTCAACCTCTAAAGCTGTAGGAAAAGACTTCAGTGAACAAAAGCCACGTAGAGCAATACTGAGCTACTTAGTCTGGCCCCCTGGCAAGGGTGATATAATTCTGCCCGGCACAAAGACACTTGAGAATCAACACAACAGGCCTCTCTACCAGAAGATCAGCAAGAATTTATGGCTAAGACCAAGTTTACCAATCAGACATAACTGCAAAACTCCTGTGCTGGGGGAAAATAGTATATAGAATTCACTTTTTTCCCCCCATGATTCATTAGTCTTCCCAATTTAATTTGTTTTCTCTTTCCTTTTTCAACCAATTTCTTATTTTAACAACTTTTTTAAAGACTTTTTTAGTTTTCATTTTTAAAGTTACATTATATCCTTTTATTGTATTCAATTTGATTTTTGCATATATATACATTTCTTTACAATTTTGTAATTCTTTAAAATTTCTTTCTTTACAATTTTGGGATACAGTTTCTTTTAACAGACCTAAATACACCAAGAATTGAGTGTATGGCTCTGTTTTCTTCACTTGTCTGATTACATTCTCTCTTTTTTTTCCCTTCTTTTTTTTTTAAGATTATTTATTTATTTATTTGACAGAGATCACAAGCAGGCAGAGGGGCAGGCAGAGAGAGAGGAGGAAGCAGGCTCCCTGCTGAGCAGAGAGCCCAATGTGGGGCTCAATCCCATGACCCTGGGATCATGACCTGAGCCAAAGGCAGAGGCTTTAACCCACTGAGCCATGCAGGTGCCCCTTCTTTTTTATTTTTGATTAAACCTTTTTTAATTTTCATCTTTACAATTATTCTATCATTTCAATGTATTTAATTGTATTTTTTAATATATATAAGTTGCTGTTTCTTTACCAATTTGGGCTGTAGTTTCTTCTAACAAACAGACCAAAATGCACCCAGGATGTAGTGTATGGTTCTGTTTTATTCACCTGTATGTTTATATTCCTTCTTCTTCTTTTTTTTTTTTTTGTCTTTTAGTTTTCATTTTTACAGTTACATGCTATCCTTTCATTGTATTTAATTACATATATACTTTTTCTTTCTTTACAATTTTGTGCTGTAGTTTCTTCTAACAAACAAACCAAACCAAAATACACCAAAATACAAACCAAACCAAAATACACACAGGATCCAGTGTATTACCCTGTTCTGTTCACCTGTCTGATTATGTCTGATTATACTCTCTTTCTCTCTCTCTCTCTCTTTTTTTTTTTTTTTTGGTTTTAGGGCTCATCTGATGTCTCTAGGGTCATTGTTGCCATTTTCGTACTCTGTTCTCTCATTCATCTACTCTTCTCTGGACAGAATGACAAGATGGAAAAACTCAGCTTCAAAAAAGAGAAGAACAGGCAGTACTGACTGCCATGGAACTAATCAGTACAGATGCAAGTAAGATGTCGGAACTAGAGTTCAGAATAACAATTATATAGATACTAGCTGGGCTTGAGAAAGCATAGGAGACCCTAGAGAAGCCTTTTCTGGAAAAATAAAAGAACTAAAATCTAATCAATTGGAAATCAAAAAGGTGTAATCAAAAATGGTTCTAAATGCTAGGATAAATGAGGCACAGGAGAGAATGTGATATAGAAGACCAAATGATAGAGAATGAAGAGGCTGAGAAAAAGAGATATAAACAACTACTGGATCACGAGGGGGGAATTCCAGAGATAAGTGATACCATTAAGCAAAACAGTATTAGAATAATTGGGATCCCAGAAGAAGAAGAAAGAGAGAGAAAAAGAGAGGGGCAGAAGGTATATTAGAGCAAATTATAGTGCAGAACTTCCCAAATCTGGGTAAGAAAACGGGCATTCAAGTCTAGGAGGCACAGAGAACTACCCTTAAAATCAATAAAAATAGGTCAACACCCCAATATATAATAGTGAAACTTGCAAATCTCAGAGACCAAGAGAAAATCCTGTAAGAAGTTTGGGACAAGAGGTCCATAACCTACAAGTGTAGAAATAACAGGCTGGCAGGAGACCTATCTACAGAGACCTGGTAGGCCAGAAAAGACTGGCATGGTATATTCAGAGTGCTTAATGGGAAAAATATGAAGCCAAGAATATTGTATCCAGCAATATGTCATTCAAAACAGAAGGGGAGATAAAAAGATTCCAGGACAAACAGAAATTAAAAGAATTTGTGATCACTAAATGAGCCCTATTCTTCTGAAGCTGTTTTAAAAAACATAAATGGAAGGAAAACTTCCAAACTCTTTCTATGAAGCCAGCATTACCTTCATCCCAAAATAAGACAAAGACCCCTATCAAAAAGGAAAATTACAGACCAATATCCCTGATGAACATGGATGCAAAAATTCTCAACAAGTTACCAGCCAATAGGATCTGAGAGTACATTAAAAGTACTCTCCATTCACCATGACCAAGTGGGATTTATTCCTGCAAGGGTGGTTCAACATCCACAAATCAATCAATGTGATACAATACATTAACAGAAGAAAGGGCAAGAACCATATGTTCCTCTTAATAGATGCAGAAAAAACATTTGACAAAGTACAGCATCTTTCTTGATTTACACTCTTCACAGTGTAGGGATAGAAGGAACATACCTCAATATTGTAAAAGCCATCTACAAAAAGCCCACAGTGAATGTCATTCTCAATGGGGAAAAACTGATAGCTTTTCCCCTAAGGTCAGGAACATGGCAGGGATGTCCACTCTCACCACTGCTCTTCAACATAGTACTAGAGGTCCTAGCCTTGGCAATCAGACAACAAAAAGAAATAAAAAGCATCCGAATCAGCAAAGAAGTCAAACTCTCACTCTTCCCAGATGACATAATACTATATGTGGAAAACCCAAAGGCCTCCATCCCAAAATTGCTAGAACTCATATAGGAATTCAGCAAAGTGGCAAGATATAAAATCAATGCACAGAATCGGTTGCATTTCTAAACACCAACAATGAGACAGAAGAAAGAGAAATCAAGGAATCAATCCCATTTACAATTGCACCAAAACCACATGATACCTAGGAATAAACCTAACCAAAGAGGCAAAGGATCTGTACTCAGAAAACTATAGAACACTCCTGAAAGAAATTGAAGAAGACACAAAGAAATGGAAAAACCCCTGCTCATGATTGGAAGAATAAATACTGTGAAAATGTCTATGCTACATAGAGCAATCTACACACTTAATACAATCCCTATCAAAATACCATCAGCTTTTTTCACAGAAATGGAACAAATATCCTAAAATTTGTATGGAACCAGAAAAGACCCTGAATAGCCAGAGGAATGTTAAAAAAGAAAACCAAAGCTGGAGGCATCACAATTCCGGACTTCAAGCTCTATTACAAAGCTATAACCATCAAGACAGTATGATACTGGCACAAAAACAGACATATAGATCAATGGAACAAAATAGAGAACCCATAAATGAACCCTCAACTCTATGGCCCATTAATTTTTGACAAAACAGGAAAGAAGTTCCAATGGAAAAAGGACAGTCTCTTCAACAAATGTTGTTGGGAAAATTGGACAGCCATAAGTGACTCTTAATCTCAAAAAACAAACTGAGGGTTGCTGGGGGGAGGGGATTTGGGATAAGGGGGTGGGATTATGGACATTGGGGAGGTATGTGCTTTGGTGAGTGCTGTGAAGTGTGTAAACCTGGTGATTCACAGACCTGTACCCCTGGGGATAAAAATATATGTTTATAAAAAATAAAAAATTATAATTAAAAAAAAATTGGACAGCCACATGCAGAAGAATGAAACTGGACCATTTCCTTACACGATACAGAAATATAAACTCAAAATGGGTGAAAGACCTAAATGTGAGACAATAATCCATCAAAATCCTAGAGGAGGACACAGGCAGCAACCACTTCAACCTCAGCTGCAGCAACTTCTGGCTAGACACATCTCCAAAGATAAGGGAAACAGAGGCAAAGATGAACTGTTGGACTTCATCAAAATAAAAACTGCTGCACAGCAAAGGAAACAGTCAACCAAAATACAACTGGCAGATGGGAGAAGATATTTGCAAATGTCTTATCAGATAAAGGGCTAGTATCCAAAATCTATCAAGAACTTACCAAACTCAATACCCAAAGAACAAATAATCCAGTCAAGAAATGGGCAGAAGACATGAACAGACATTTTTCCAAAGAAGACATCCAAATGGGCAGCAGGTACATGAAAAAATGCTCAATATCACTCAGCACTAGGGAAATGCAAATCAAAACCACAACAAGATACCACCTCACACCAGTCAGAATGGCTAAAATTAATAAATCAGGAAACAATAGATGTTGGCAAGGATGTGGAGAAAGGGGAACCCTCTTACACCATTGGTGGGAATGTAAGCAGATGCAGCCACTCTGGAAAACAGTATGGAGGTCCCTCAAAATGTTGAAAATAGAGCCATCCTACAACTCAACGATTAAACTAATACTAGGTATCTGCCCCAAAGAGACAAATGTAGTGATCTGAAGAGGCACCTGCACCCGAATGTTTACAGCAGCAATGTCCACAATAGCCAAACTACTGATAGAGCCCAGATGTCTAACAACAGATGAATGGGTAAAGATGTCATTGACACACACACACACACACACACACACACACACACACACAATGGAATACTACTTAGCAATCAAAAAATATAATCTTGCCATTTGTAACGATGTGGATGGAACTGGAGAGTATTATGCTAAGCAAAATAAGTGAATCAGAAAAAGACAATTGTCATATGACCTAACTCACATGTGGAATTTCAGAAACAAAACAGAATCATAGGGGAAGGGAGGGAAAAATAAAACAACAAAGTCAGAGACAGAGACAAACTGTACTCTTACTCTTAGGAAAAAAACTGAGGGTTGTTGAGGGGGAATAGGGTAACTGGGTGATGGACATTAAGGAGGGCATGGGAAGTAATGAGCACTGAGTATTATATAAGACTGATGAATCATTGAACTCTATATCTAAAAGTAATAATATACTATATGTTAATTAATTACATTTTAAAGGAGAAAAAAGAATAAAAATGAATTCATAACACTGATAGGATAGTTTGAAATCAGGAAGCATGATACCCCTGGTTTTGCTCTTTTTTCTCAGGACTGCTTTGGTTAATATGGTCTTTTGTGTTTCCATACAAATTTTAGGATTGTTTCTTCTATTTCTATGAAGAATGCCTTTGGTATTTTGGTGGGGAATGCATTGAATCTATAGATGGCTTTTGCATGGTATGGCCATTTTAACAATGTGAAATCTTCAATCCATGAACACAGGAAGTCTTTCCATTTGCTTGTGTCTTCGATTTCTTTGAGCCAAGTCTTACAGCTTTCATTGTACAATCTTTCACTTCTTTGATAAAATTTATTCCTAAGTATTTTATGATTTTTGTAAATGGGATAGTTTTCTTTACTTCTTTTTTCAGTATTTCATTATTTCTGTTAGTGGATTTTTTTTAACCTGCCACTTTACTGAAATCTTTAATTAACCCAACAGTTTTTTGATTGGCTCTTTAAAGTTTTTTATATATAAGATCAAATCATCAGCAAGTCATAGTTATAAAAACAGTATGTTATTGGCACAAAAACAGACACATAGACCAGTGGAACAGAATAAAGAGCCCAGAATTAAATCCTGGTATATACAGTCGACTAATATTGGACAAGAGAGCCAAGACCACCTAATGGGTAAAAGATACTCTCTTCAAATGGTGCTGGGAAAACCGGAGGAATGTACGCACAGCAATAAATTGGACCCCCTAATTCACACAACTCACAAAATTAACTCCAAATGGGTCAAAGATTTAAATATAACACCTGATACCAAAAAACTCCTGGAATATAGAAAAGAAGATCATTGATACTTAGCAATGTTCTTTTGGGTATGATGTCAAAAGTACAAACAACAAAAGCAAAAACCAATAAACAGGGCTACATCAAACTCAAAAGCTTCTGCACAGCAAAAGAAACTAACAAAATGAAAAAGCAGCCTACAAAGTGGGAAAAAAATTTTTCAAATCTTTATCAGATAAGGGGTTAATACCCAAAATACATAAAAACTGACACAACTTCATAATGAAAAAAGGCCCATTTTTAAAATGGTCAGGAGAACTAAATAAACATTCTTCCAAAGAAGACATCAAAATGGTCAACAAGCACATGAGAAGATGCTCAACATCACTCATCATCAGGGAAATGCAAATAAAAACTGCACTGAGATATCACCTCACACCTGCTGGAATGGCCAGCTTCTAAAAGACAAGAGACAACAGGTACTGGTGAGAATATGGGAATGTAAATTAGTTCAATCAATATAGAGGAAAACAATATAGAGGTCACTCAAAAACTTGAAAATACACCTACCATACATTCCATCAACTCCACTTATGGGAATATACTCAAAGGAAGTGAAAACAGGAACTCGATGAGACATATGCATCCCCATGCATAGTACTGCAGCACCATACACAGTAGTCACGATATGAAAACAACCAAATGCCCATCACCAGATGAATGGATAAAAGAGATGTGGTGTATATACACAACAAAATATTATTCAGCCATGAGGAAGGAGGATATCCTATCATTTGCAAAAACATAAATGGGCCTTGAGTACATTATGCTAAAGGGGGTAAGCCAGACAAAGAGGTGTATTAAATGTATCACTTATACATGGAATCTTAAAAGATCAACCATGCTAAAAAAAAAAAAAAAAAGGAAGAAAGAAAGAAAGCAAAATGGTTGTTACCAGGGGATAGGGGATGGAGGATTGGAAAGGGGGGTTAAACTGATGTTGCTTAAGGGTACAAACTTTTATAAGTACTAAAATAGCCATGGAGATTAAATGCACAGTTTATTGAATATAGACAATAATAAAAATGTTGTACTGTAAGTATGCAATGTGATAAATATCGTTACAATGGCAATCATATTACAATATATAAATGTATCAAATTAACACAATGTACATCTTAAATTTACATAATGTTACATGTTAAATTTATTCAATAAAAAAAACTGATAGGAAATAAAGGAAATTGGAAGAGTCACACTCCCTGAATTCAAGACTTTCTAAAAACCTACAAAAATCAAATCAGTATAGTTTAATGTATAGACATACAAATAAATGGAATATTATTGAGAAGTCAGAAACAGACTTGTAACAAATATAGCAAATTGATTTTGACAAAGTTCAAAGGCAATTCAATTGAGAAAGGGTAATCTTCTAATAAATAGTGCTGGATTGACTGGATATCCATATGAAAAGCAAATGGACATCAACCCATACTTCACATCTTTACAAAAATTTACTGAAAATGAATCATAGACCTATTTGCAAAACTTAAAACTACAAAACATATAGAAGAAAAAAATGGGAGGAAATCTTGGTGACCTTGCACTAAGCAAACACTTCTTAGATACAACACTAAAAGCATAAGTCATAAAAGAAAAAATTTGATAAGATGGACTTGATAAAAATGTAAAATATTGGCTCTGCCAAAGAACTTTTAAGTGAATGGGAGAAAATATTTGCAAATCACCTGACAAATGGCTTCTATTCAGAATATGTAAATGACTCTCAAAATTCAACTACAAGGAAACAAGCAATCCAATTAAAAAGTGGGCAAAAGATATGAACAAGTTATTTACCCAAAAATATGTACAGATGGTAAATAAGCATATGAAAAAACCATTCATCAGGGAAAATGGAAATTAAAACCACAACCATTCCTTGCCTACTAGACTATCTAAAAAGGAAAAAAAAAATTATGAAACCACATGCTGGCACAGATGCAGACTAATTAGAACTCCCTTACATGTTAGTGGGAAGTCAAAATGGTACAGCCACTTGGGAAAACAGTGTCAGTTTTTACCATATAACCATTTATATAACATATAAATATGTACTTACCATATAACCCAGAAATCACACTCCTCTAAGTATTTACCCAAGAGAAGTAAAAACTTATGATCACACAACAACCTATCCATGATAGGTTCTTTAGTCATAATTACTAGAAAATAAAAATAACCCAAAGACTCATCAGCAAGCATAAACAGTGATACATCCATACAATGGAATATAACTCAGCAGTAAAAAGGAATGAACTACTGATATATGCAAAAACATGAATAATTCCCAAACATGTTTTGCTAAGTGAAAAAAAAAGTGAGACCCAAAAGGTGACATATGACTCCACTTATATGACATCCTGGAAAAGGCAAAACTTTACAGATCCCCAACAAACCTGTGGTTCTTATATATGATCAGTTGTTTTTGTTTTGTTCTCACAAAGGGACCACGGCTATTCAATGAGGATAATAAAGTCATGAATGACGGTATGGGAACAATAAATATGGGGGGAAATGAACCTCAGCTTCTCCCTAAGATTAAATACAAAAATTAACTTGAGATGGATCATAGATCTCATCATGAAAGCTAAAATTTTCAAACTTCTAGAAGAAATAATAGGAGATTATCCATACAAATTTGGAGTACAGATACATTGCTTACCACATAAAAATAAATACCCAAAAAGACTTATAGGTTGGGCTTGATTAAAATATTAAAATTTGTGATCAGCAAAAGAAATACTAAAACATGAAAAGACAAGTGAGTACTGGAACTTGTGATGCACATGTATAAGAAAGGATTTATATCCAGAATATCTAAAGAACTCTTACAAATCACTAATAAAACACAAGCAATCCCAATTTTTTAATGGGCAAACATTTGAAGAGACATTTCACAAAAGAAGATATATGAATGACCAATAAGAACATGAAAAGTCCTGAACATCATTAATCACTAGGAAAATACGAATTAAAACCACAATGAGATACCTTTTTAAAACAACTAGAATGGCTAAAATTTTAAAGACTGACAATACCAAATGTTGCAGAGGATGAAGAATAATAGAAACTTTCATATATTGGTGGTAGAAATATAAAATAATACAACCATTTAAAAAAAAATTGAGACTTAAAAAAAAAATACAGCTATCCTGTGACCTAGCAATTGCACTCTTAACCAAGAAAAATGAAAACCATATGTCAACAAAATACTTCTATAATATCTGTTGCAATTTCATTTACAATAGCCAAAAACTGGAAACAACTGAAATATCCATCAACTCACAATCTATCAAACTGTGGTTTAATTATAAAATAGAATGCTACTTGACCATAAAAACAGAATGCATTACTGACACAACAACATGGATGAGTTTCAGAAAATATTTTGGGTGAAATAAACCACCCACCAAACAATACATACTGAATGATTCCATTGAGAGGAAACTCAAAAGCAAGTGAAAGTAATCTATGATGACAGGATCGGAACGCTGGCTGCCTATGTGGTGGGAACCAGAAGAAGGCACAGAAGAACTTTCTGGGTAACGAAATAATTTAAGTTTTAAGTGGAATATGGTTCCATAGGTCTTTGCATCAATCCAAACATCAAACTATACACTTAAAATCTGTTCATGTCACTGAATGCCAATGGTACCTCTAAAGAAAATATAATAAATTGTTTAGGTCTTTTATTTCAGTAGTAGAAAATGCAGACCATATCACACACACCAAACACATGGCTACTTTTAGTGAATGTATTAACTCTTCAAATTCACAGAGAACGGTATAAGTTCACATACGGAAAGCAGAATCGTGTTCTTTTAAGCAATCTGAAACTATTTTTTGACAAATAAAAATAATATGGTTTCTTTCCTTTAATTAAACTTGCCAATACAAGTATGACCCAGTATAATAATGGTCCAAATAAAGAGGTTAAATACTGAGTCAGGTTCTAAGTATCTGATCTTGGGAACACATGAACTATTATTAAAGTCAGTAACAACAACAACAACAAAAAGTAGACACTATCAGTATGTTATTCTTGATGGGGAAGGGATCACAGTTAACAATATAAGCTATGATGACAATAATTTGTATATGAAAAAATTCGGTCATGTTAACTACCCATAACTTCCGTTCTCAATCAAATCCAACATATATGTGTGTGTTTGCACAATCATATGCATGTATGCCTGACAAGTTCTATGTGGTTCTCAAAAAGTTCTAAACTGATTTCGCTTTGGTACTCAAAGAAAACACTGGCAATAACAAAAGACCGAGCACCGTACTGGTAAAGCTCTTGGCAGAAGCAGCGCACCTGTGCCCTCCTCTGCACCTCCAAGAGGAGCTCCGAGTACTGCAGCTCCAGTTCCTTCTTTTGTTTGTGCCAGCAGCTCTCCTGGGCTTTGATCTGCTCAGCCACTTTGTTAAAGGTGTCTTCCTGGGTCTGCTGAAGTTCTCTCATCGTATCAGACTTGTTTTTACAGATATACTCCAGGTGACTTATCTAAATAGGGTTGCACAACAGAGAATGAGATATGTTCACAAAACATGTCTTTGTAGCAACCCCCCAAACACCATCCAGAATCTTCTACTATGTTTCGTTCCTTAAGTTCACTTAAAAATTTTAAGTTAAAATGGAAAAGAAAAAAAAAAGAAACAGAAATTGGTAGGACAAATTATCATATCGTAGGAGAAAATGGGGTCATTTGTATGTATCTGTGCTTAGATAATAAATCTTTTTTCTCTTTCTAATAAAGTTACTCATTCTATAATCAACTTTACTGAGAAAATTAAAAATATTTTTACTTCTAGAACCAAAACTCAAGCTATTCACATATCTCAATGGGAAATGAAGTATTTCAATGAGATTTACAAATCTACTAACATTTTACATATAATAAAACAGAATGTTACAACCATTTTTTACTTCACGTTCAAAACACCAGAAAGAAAATCATCATCTAACATGTACGACAATTAATGATGTTTTGAAACTATGAAAAACTATTAAAACATAATACCATCTCAGAGGGTTCAAACATATACTCATTTTAATTATCAGTAATTTTCAAACCCATTACACACACATTCTCAATCATGAACAGCATCTGTGCTTCTCACAATGTGTTCCCTCATTTCCTTAATCCTACTTCTCAGTGCCTAAGGTTGTGTTTGCCAATCAAACCAAGGAAAAATGTTCTTACTGTAAAATTGTATTTTATACAATTTTATGAAACAGCCAAGATGCTGTTTCATTAGTTCAACAGATTGGAGGAGGGGGAAAAAAAAACAACTCAGGTAACAGGTTGTTTTTTTTTTTTCACATCTCGTAAGAGCAAATGCCATGGCAACTAAGATCTGGAAACTAGACCACATAATACAGTCCTGACCAGGTCAGTAGAGCCGGGATGAGAATCAGTATCTTTATCAGCAGAATACATTGGTCTGCTAAGCCATTTTAATTTTCCATAACGAAAAGAGGGCCTGTTGGGGTTTTGGGGGGGAGGGTTGTTTTGGGGCTTTTTTTTGAAAGACTGAATTCCTGGGCTGGTGAAGTCCCCTGTTTTCTGCTACCATCTACACTTTGAACACACTACAGCACTGAATGGGGCCTGTTAATACACAGTTTGTTATGATTCAAGAAATACCATAAACATGATTTTAAATTTTTAAGTGCTTTTAAAGTAACACCTCGTTATTTCCTGGGCAAAAATGTTAAGATCATGTTTTTGAATAACTGTATCTTGTTTCTATTTTATGCTAACATAAAGAGTTGGTTTATTAATGTAAATGACTAAGTTCTTTGAATTGCTTCATCAGTAAGATTAATTTATTTTCTTTTAATTAGGTCCCTGTGGCTAATACTGGCTAGTAGTATTAGCATGTCCTGCACAGAGTATGGAGCTTAGAGACTTCATACAGACTTCAGTCACATTTACATGCCCACAGCAATGGCATCAAACTGAGTTGTAGACAAGCCATAATTAATGGTATTGAATTATTAACATCCAAATTCTTTTTGAAATAAGATGAATGTCAGCCCCTCTTAATGATACTGTGATGTGGACAAATGTCACTGAATTTAATAGAGGTATCTGGTGCCTGAGGACAGTTACCTTCTCATTAGCCCTGGTGAGGTCTGCGATCAGGGCATCAACATTCTCCTGCAAGACTGCACAAAGCTCAGTCCAAGAGAATTTATCCAGCATGCCTTCCGGTTGTTTCATGAGCACACAGCCTGCTATCAAGTGCTGATATAAGGTATGAAGAAAGGTTAGCTTCTCCTGTGAGAAAAAAAAGAAAAATTAATTCCAGTATATCAACACTGTAAGAAGTAAAATACATATTACATGTGGGGAAGAATTTGTTTCAAAAACTTGGAAAGGAATTAAAATACCCAAGTCTTGAAATACACTGTCATTTTGAGTGACTTTTTTGACATTTAAAAGCATCAGATAAGAACTTGGAATTGCTGGGGCACCTGGGTGGCTCAGTCATTAAGTGTCTGCCTTCAGCTCAGGTGTCGTGATCCCGGGGTCCTAGGATCAAGCCCCACATCGGGCTCCCTGCTCTGCGGGCAACCTGCTTCTCCCTCTCCCACTCCCCCTGCTTGTGTTCCCTCTCTCTCTGTCTCTGTCAAATAAATAAACAAAGTCTTAAAAAAAAAAAAAAACCCAACTTGGAATTGCTTAAACTTGGCATTCAAAAACAAAATCTGTAGTCTAGAAGCCAGAAGACCAGGGTTCTGACCCCAGCTCTGCTCCTCCTGTGGATGTGACCTAAGTAACTGTTTGGGCATCAGCTTTCTCAGCACTGACAGGACATATCTGCACTAATTGTTTCTAAGCCCTTTTGACTAGCTATCAGGACAGCAATCCTATAATTTCATATTTACATTTGCCAAAATAGATGTTATATAAGTCAGAAAACCTTTATAGAGAGAAGAGTGCTACTCAGCTCTGTTAAAGACTAAGTTACACCAATATCTGTGCTTTACATGTACACAATTACTCAGCTTTCTTCCTCCTCCAGAGACTCTAGTTTGCTTACCACTTATAGGAAATCTATCCTCAGCCCCTTAGGCAAAGCAGACAGTGATATGAGAGATAGGAAGAGGGGCTCATTTGTTTTCCTGGTAAGTTCATATAGTATTTTGCACATTGGGCATTTCAAGGTGTTTAAATACTACGAAGTAACAGGCAAAAAGAAATGGACACAGCTGCCGACGACATATTTTCCAAACTGTCCAATTAGAAATATATAACAGGGGCACCTGAGTGGCTCAGTGGGTTAGGCCTCTGCCTTTGGCTCAGGTCATGATCCCAGAGTCCTGGGATCAAGCCCCACATCAGGCTCTCTGCTCAGCGGGGAGCCTGCTTCCCCCCTCTCTCTGCCTGCTTCTCTGTCTACTTGTGATCTCTCTCTCTGTCAAATAATGAATAAAATCTTTAAAAAAAAAAAAAAAAGAAAGAAATACATAACAAAAAGTTCTCAAAATGATGTTGCCATTGTAGTAACTAAACCATCCACTGTTTAACAACCCAGAAACACTATGTCATAGAATTCAGTAAAAAGCTGAACCCATCTTGAACACACAGAAAGAGTTTATTTACGAAAATGCCAAACGCTTCTCTTTATAAAGTGCTTCATCTATAAAGTGCCCAAGACTGGAACTCAAGACAAGGTCAGTGTAAAGCTGTAAAAGAATATTTTATGTAGACAAAATAAGTTCCTTTATTTTTTTTTTTAGTAGATCAGCAAGAAAAATGTTAAAAAGGAGAAAATTTGAGAGGGGAAAAATAGAAATACTAATCTTCTAGATAAGGAAACCTGTATATAAAGGTTGTGTAATTATAAATTGTGGGGAAATTTTTTATATATATGAATATATGTATATATTATTTATGTATATATGTATCATATGTGTGTATATATAATACATATATAATATAAAAATGTGTATCTCTAATTCTCTCTATATGCCACCTTGCCTTTTTCCAAATATAGTAAGTTAAAACCAAAAAAAATTTTGATATGTAGTTACAACCACAAACTTGAGTTAGGATATCAGAAGAATCCTCATAAATATGTTATGCCTTTTTCTTTTTAAGCAATTAAAGATGTCTTTTGCATTTTCAACGGGGTTGAGATGTTTAAAAATCTTATTAAATATAACTAACCAAATGTAACATTCAGGCACTAAAAGTCTTCACCCTCCACATTTTGCCAAGTGATCGAGTTCATCCTAAAGGATAATTCACTGTGTCGCCATTATGTCCTTTTTGCTTGGGCTGTGACAAACCATGCATGATAATCATCCATTTGGCGTGAAAAGAGAATCTCAAGATCCAAAATCAATTCACACATGTTGAACCCAACCACAACGCTGTAGACATGCTGACTTTACAATACAGGCAGGCTTCTAGTTTCCTTTCCTTTAATCATTATCTGATGCGTAGAACAATTCCAGCCCCTTCATGTGGACACAATTTAAATCCCAGACTGTAAGAAGAGTGGAAAGAATGTTTCCTTTTTACTCTCTTGGCATTCATGTTCATATTTGTTGGAGTAATGAACTCAATATGCAGGACAACTCAGATAAACTGGTTCCACACTAGCTAAACTAGCTCTATATCCCATGGGTAAATGAATATATAAGATAACAATTCCATTCACACAGGCTCATACAAAATAGAAAAGTTTTGTCATAATATTTTAAGAACTCATTAATAAATAAAAATAGATAGGCAACTCTCAGGACATCTAAATAAAGTTTCAATATTGTGGGACTTGTCTTTTCCAAAATGCTGGTTAATATCCTACAGTTATAAAGAATACAGAGACTATTAAAGATGTTATTCCTGTTTTGCACATAAGGAAACTAAGATGTGGGGAGACTAAGGTGCGTGGCTTGTCCATATTCACAGTTTATAAATAGGAGTATCAGCAGCCAAGTCCGGTTCTTTCTGATTATAAAAAACATATTCTTTCCACCATGTTCAGCTACTAAACCACTGAAATAAGAAATAATTCTGTCACCGGCAAAGAGGCACATTTTGAAAAAACTGTTGGGAGCCTCAGTGCTTAGGATATGATGTTCTAGAGAGATGAAGCCACACAAGTGACAGAGGGGTTAAACTCCATTACTTCTCTCCAAAATGGTATGACACTAGAGTAATGGAGTGACCGATTTCATGGCTGACATGAATATTTCAAAAGAGTCGGTTCAGAACAATTTTGTGAATTAGATTGAATCACAGTAAAAGCAGCCACTTGATGTATGTAAATTTAGAAAACTGAGATTAGTGAAGGCCTTTCCTGCCAGGCGTCCTGTGTCAGGTAATACCTCAGTATCCTTCTGGAAAGCCTGGGCAAGCTTCTGCAGTTCACTCTCCGACTGGGCTGCTCGAGCCTTTTCTTTCTCCCAACAGTGCAGCACATTTTGTAGTTCCACTTTCAAAGTGCTTATGAGAGCCTCTCTGTCTGCACATTTCGTGCGTAAATGACTTAACTCTTTACTCACATCAGCCAGTTTATCCTGAAGGTCCTGTCCGAGATGCAAAATAGAGAGACTGCATGAAGGCCGGCCAGTAAAGGGGCCGAGGTTGCAAAGACAAAATACATAATAATGAAGACCTCCCACACTTTACCATAAAATAATCACAAACACAAGCATTTGGCTACAATGCTAAAGATTACAGTAATTTACTGAAATCAATTTTCTATCGCTCAAAAGTTAGAAAAAACTATTAAGCTTTAACACTGAACATCAAATATTCCTAAGATGGCTAATTCCAGAAAGCTCTTTGAAAAGGAGTTTTCCTTTCAATTCTTTATAAAAAAAAAATAGCTTGGCAGCTCAAAAAACTTTTAAATGTTTTACATTTAATATAAGAACATTTACCTCCCAATGACATCCAAATACCAATAAAAATCTCAAGTGTGTGACATAAAATTCTGAGCTATTTCTTCTTAAACCTTATTAACAAATTCTACTGAAGTATGTCCACGACAAACTCAATATGAACCAACACAAAAAATTTCCAACTCTGAGACTTGCCTCAGTATAATTTTGCAAAGATGTAGTACAGAAACCCAGCGCAGAAAATAAAATAAACTCTTGCCTTGGACCTTAGCCAGATGCAGTCTCAGCCCATTATTAGGCATGATGCTCTAAAAACAATTGCTCCACCCTAAAATGATGAAAACGGACTCCAAATACTGATGTGATTATGTAAAATATGTTGAATACGGATCTGGGGCTGGGCATTAAATCTTAAATCATTTTTTGAATCTATGGTATTATAATTATTAAATCTAGGAAATACATCTTTCCTTTAACCAAAATAATTTCCAACCAAGTTTTATTTTTTTAGTGAAAAATACATTCTTGTTACTTTGATCAACAATAAAAAATCAAAATTGTATCCAAATGTACTTAATAAAAAATAGGGAGATACATTTTCAGATATCTCTACTTTAAAAGCATTCCCTAGGTAATCATAATTGTTTCTGAATACAAAAGGAAAAGGTTATTCTAAGTCATAATACCTTTATATTTTTAGTGTGAGACTCTATCTTCTGTTTGGTAGAATCAAGTTCACTCGATGCCTTTTCTTTAGCATCATTCATGCTGTTTAGCTGATGAAAGAAAATGTAAGTTACTTTTTTTTATGTTTTCCAGGGTGAGTCATTCAAAAGCTAATCTTTAAATGTTGTTTTAGGCAATTACTTAAATGCCAATGTTCCAAAAGCGATTAAGAATCTTGAAAAATTATTTCTTTTGGTTAACCCTGTCATTTCTGTCATGAGTTCACGTGGTGAAAAAGAAAAAGCATTCAAGCTTAAAATGTCAGTGATGTTCCTGTTTTTCCCTCGATGACTGGATAAAGGATTTCGTGCTTACTGTAAACAAATACAACTTTATTCTTAAACTCCTACCGGACCAAAATGCCAAAAGCAGTGGCATCTATACAGAGAGAAGAAAAGCACAGAGAGCGCGAGACTGCTGTTTCTATACATCATGGGGGTATTCAGGGGTCTCTCACTCCATATGACAACTTCAGGGTCGGTCACATGCAGTCCTACTGGGAAGGCTTGTGGCAGGTCATCAGTTGGTCCTGCTCCGCTTGTGATTTATTTTCTTTGACAGTTCATTCTTCTTTCTGTCAGACTGCTCTTTTTGCTTTCTTTGCAGCCACCCCCTTGGTCTCCCCACTGCTGTCTCTGGCACTGGTTCACAACAAAGCACATTACTAAGCCAAAGCCTGCTGAGTCGACTTTTCAACTGTGCTAAGGATCACGTGACATTCATCCTCCCAAATAACAATTCGCTGTGGGTAATGTGTTCCTAGTTACCCTGCAGCGTCCAGACCTAGGTCTCAGAAGAGTTGCATAAACTACTAACAATACAGGTTGTCTTGTCTCACTAGTAAAGACTTAGCAGTGTTTGTTCTTTATAGAAATTTAATTATTTCCATGGTCACTTTCTTTTTGCCCTTTGAACAATTACAGAGGGTATTAAGAAGACCTCACTTTTCCTTCTTTGTTGACCATGGTAAACTATAGTAAAATGAACCTCCTCTGAAATGTGAAACAGAATGGCTGCGTGGCCTTGTGTTATTTGAAAGAAACAAATACACAAAAAGATAGACAGTGAATTCCATGCTCTGTGGCTTGTCTTTGGTTTGAACAATCTGTTGGTTGTTTTGCTAACTAATTGTATTTCCTGTAATTATTTCATACTCTCTAGTTTGACAAGAGCCAACTAAACAAACTCTTCAATTTTTAAAGCACAAATTCATAAAACATTTTAATACCCAAGAAAATTACCAACCCGCACAATAAACAACACAAATGAGATGAAAAATAGAAGCACGAGCTTTTTAAATCAGCAAACCAAAAACTACCAGGCTACATCAGACAGATACTGGTTTTTCTCTCTTGTTTTGTTAAGACTTCCGTAATTTGTAGAAATCTTACCCTAAAATCTTGACAAAACTGGAATTTCCACTACCTAGTCCTAATTTCCTAAAACCATGTTAACATTCAAATTGAATACATATTACCTTAGATGACTTGTGTCATTTTTTATTAACTTCAAATAGATAAATTTTGAAGGCCAAGAAGTGACAGAGTCTTCGTAACTTTGAAAATAATGGTATGACTTTAGAGTTAACAAAACCATAAGTGAGACACGACTTTAGGCCACACTTAAAGAAAGAACAGCGACAGACAATTTATTATTTTTTGTATCTGGGAAGCTGTCAATTCAACATTCCCAATCTTTCTGACCTTTGTAACAAGCACGGAACCAGAGTGCTGCAGGCCGAAGGCGAGAAGTGTGGAGCCAAATAGTGCAAGTGTTACCTCATTAGACGCCTCTTCCAGCTTGTTCTGGTAATCTGTCAAGGTACGCCTCAAAGTCTCAAGGACAACAGAGAAACTGGGAGGTTTATCTTTGTCCTTGTGGATGCCTAGAGAAAAATGTAAGATGAAAATATATCCTAAAGTCACAAGGAGACAAAAGCTAAGTAAACAGTAACAGAGATATTACAATTAGATAGAGCTGAAAAGATGTTATGAAACACTGAGCAGAGTCTTCCTCTCCAAAGTATACTGCTGTATAGCCAAGTATTAATAGCCTTTCTAAACAAATGATCAAATTAAGTTCATAAAGTATCAAGTGCAAATTTACGACTACTTCCTACCTTACGGAGGCCCACACTGTAGTTAGTAGTGAGCTTCTTTTCCCTCCATCACCTAAATAACTGAAGTATTTGTACACACCTGTTATCCAACAATTAAATGAACAGCCCAAATACTAACCTTGTTTTGGGAAGTTACACACACTTACTTTGGTCCTTGTGTTTCTGATCAGTCAGGCCTATTTTGCTTAAATAATAATTTCTGAACCCAAGAGCACATAATTTTCTGTTATGCTTGGAAACACTCTTCAATCCTTAAAATTCTCAAGTTACAATTTGAAATAAATAACAAAAATGCTATTATCTACATAGGCCCACATCATGTTTGAATTAAAACCCTTAAAACTGATACTTATTATAAAAATATGAGTATTTCCATATTATGCCCTCAAACTATTTTAATTTAGTTGGGCCATAAGTTAGTTGAGCCAATCAAGGTCACATGGGCAACTGTAGTTCAAAAGATTAATCCAAAATCATCAAAAGTTTAGTTTTAAAAACCACTTTAAATTGATTGTTCACCGTACTTCTCTTTTACTGTTAAAAAACAAGTAGCAAATGTTGAAATATTCTATTAAAAATATTTCTCTTTTCCTATTACAATTTCTCCCCAGCATATTTTACAATCTATTGCAATAGACAAGAAACATATTTTTAACAAGGATGATTTCAAAAAGATGCATTCATAATATGTTTTATTATTCATTGGCTCTTTCATTCAAATACTTTACTGAATTCCGACTACTTACTAATCCAAGGCATTAGGTAAATGGAGGTGAATAAGATTAGTGTAGTCTTTGTCCTCAGAGAATTTACAGTCTAAAAAGAGGAGGAAAGAGGGGCCCCTGGATGGCTCAATCAGTTGGAGGTCCCAACTCTTGATTGCAGCTCAAGTCATGATCTCTAGGGGGTAGGATGGAGCCTCAGCATGAAGTCTGCCCTCTCTCTCCCTCTACTCCTCTCCCTCCCCCCCCTCCCACCCACCCAGCCTTGTTCCCGTTTTCACTCTATCTCTAAAGTAAATAAATAAAATCTTTTTAAAGAAAAAAAAAAAAGGGAGGAAGAATAGTAAACAAATAATTACATGAGATCATTTATCCATTCCTCATGTATTCAACTGCTAGAACTTTTGGAGGATAGGACAGAAGGCAATAAAGGAAAGAAGAATGAAAGAAAGAAAGGAGGAAAGAAAGGAAGGAAGGAAGGGAGGGAAAATTTTGGTTAATGACAGACTAACTATCTCAGATATTGGTGATATTTAGTGTTTTAATCGTGGACAAAATGTTACTAATAAATTTATTACATTCATCCAGGTATGATTTAAACACTATCTTAAGTATGGGTTCACCTTAGATTTTCTTTCTTTTTTTTTTTTTTTTAAAGGCAGTTCCAATCTTTTTTTTTTTTTTTTTAAGATTTTATTTATTTATTTGACAGACAGAAATCACAAATAGGCAGAGGCAGACAGAGAGACAGAGAGGGAAGCAGGCTCTTCGAGGAGCAGAGAGCCCGATGTGGGCCTCGATCCCAGGACTCTGGGATCATGACCCGAGCGGAAGGCAGAGGCTTTAACCCACTGAGCCACCCAGGCGCCCCACCTTAGATTTTCTTAAACAGAAGAATATTTAACCAAAAAAAGCAGAAGTAATATGGAAACAACACATATCCCAGCTAGGGAAAAAAAAAAAAAAAGACCCTGCTCTGAACCATGATAATGGAGGAGACAGTACTCTTTATAATTACTATGAGTTAGAAAGACAACTCATTAAAAATTTTATTAAAGGTCTTACCAAATATATATTTTTTTAAATTGCTCTTGCACAAGATAAAAAAAAATGTAATGTATAATTCTTTTCTTTTGCTACTACACAAGTAGGCCATGAATAAATCATGCAAGGACACTCGGGAAATCTACTGGCTTTTACAATAAGGGAGAAAACTTCCTCTTAGAAATTCAGAAGAATAAAACCATTTTAATATGAGAGTTAAAGGGTAAGAGGACAAAATGCCCTGTCCTTACTGACCCACGCATATTCTTATACTCTACATAAAATAAAGTCTCTTTGCTTGAAAATGCTTATATAATAAAGTCAGTTGAAATACAAAGTATGCATTAAGTCTCACCCACATTCATTATAAAAAGAAATCGTTTCTGGTCCCTTAACATGGCAAAATGCTTATAAATAAGAAGAAAGGGTCACTAGGACTCAGGACATTACTGATAATTTGATTTAACCTAATAATATTCTAACCCTTGAATATTATAAGAAACAATAACCTATTAATGATATCTTATCAAAGAAAGCTCTAAAAATCCACAGATGAAGAGCCATAAAAATAATTTGAAAAGTGGTCGTAAATGGCTTTTCAAAGGTCGAAGTCCAAACGAAGCCAGAATATGTTAGAACACTTTATATTTCAAAATACCAACTCAAAACCTTCCAACCTTCTCTCCATACGTGTATGTCTCAGTACTTGGAGGCCAGCCTACACTTTACCATCACTGCCACCTGTTTCAGTCTCTCTTGTTCACCTTGATTATTAAGTATATTTCAACTCTAGGTATACCTTGGCAAATCTTTTTTTGTTTTTGTTTTTGAGAATTTTCATTTTATTTTATTTATTTCATTTTATTTTATTTATCCTACTCCACATCATAACACTTACATTGAATATAAAAATATGTGTGTGTGTGTGTGTGTAACCACAGCATAACCAATGAATGTTTTAATACTTACAGTGATATTCTTCTTTTCCGGTATGTATCATATGATTTTATTTCTAAGCATTATTATCCTTTGTGATTTGAAGCAAACCATCTGAATCTGATTCTGATTAACAATTCCACTCGGGCTGTGGTATAATTATTTGGCTAAAAAGGCCAACCTTAACTGGCACTGCTTCTGACCGGAGAAGACTTTTGGGGAAGAATGAATTTTCCATCCTGTGTGGGACTAATCAATCTCCTGTCAAGGGCATACCTTTCATGATCTCATGGTGGATTAGAAGCTGCTATCTTAATATAGAGCACCCAATTTCTATGTTTCTTAGGTATATGCTTACCTAGAATGATTACATAAAGGCAAATCTTTTTTTGAATGAGTAGTCCACTGCAGAGAGAGAGGTAGGAGAAATGGTTCCAAGCCTTCAATTTAAATGTTTTCTTTTAAAGAAGCTCAAAAACTTAGTATTTTTACCTGGCCCAAATAAACCACAGTTTCTCAAGCCAATGTTATTACCTCAGTAACCTATAGTTCCACAGTAAGTTGTCATGAATAAGGTAACTCTATCTCTTCAACCATCTCAAACATTCTCTTATCTACTTCAGTTTCCTTCAAGACCCCAAAAGGGAAGAATTATTAAGAAATAATGGAGAGGGTGCCTGGGTGGCTCAGTTATTTAAGTATCTGCCTTCAGTTCAGGTCAGCATCGAGTCCCACATGGGGCTCCAGCTCACCAGGGAGTCTGCTTCTCCCTCTACCTTTCCCTTTTACTAGTGGTCTTTCTCACTCTCTCTCTCTAAAATAAATGAAATTTAAAAAAAAAAAAAAGGAAAGAAAGAAAAAGAATAGATAGACAACAGAAAGCAAAAGACTGAGTTTTTTTAAGAATATATATGTATATGTATGTGTGTATAAATGTATGTATACATACATATAGAACATGAGTAGTCCTGTTCAACCTCAGAATAGGAAAAAAAACTGTTGTTTAATAATGTGGATTTTTAATCACATAGTAAGACACAGAAAGTAACATTCAAATGGGTTATATCTTCACCTAAGAAAACCGAAATACATTGATGACCAAGAAAATTCCTTTTTCACTCCAAAAGCATTAAATATAAACATTTTGTTGGCAGTTATGCTTGTCAACCTGAGACTAAATTCTGCATATTAATTTGTTTTACTCACTGAGATCATAAACATCTTCCTTATCTTATAAACACGGGTACCCATTCTGGAGTTTCTAAGGAAAATGGCTTCTAACTTCCCTAACATATGGAGAGTACTTATCATGTAAGTCCTGCTCACTCACCTCCTAACTATGTCTCCAGGGTAAGTTAAAAACAAAAAACAAAAACACTTTCTTTACCAATGTTTGAGAAATGTAGTGTTGAGGGTAGCCCCACCATCCGTGATGACCTAGCTCTGTGGGGCTCGATAAGTTCTGCGTAGCAGGGATAACAGCGATCAAGCTAGGTTCCCTGAATTCAGTGAAGATGATGGGATCGGATCTGGGTGACAAAGGCCAAGTAGTGCACTTAACTTCCAGAAACAAACTGGACATGGTTGAAATCAAAGCAGTGAACAAAATGGTTTTACCCACAGAGATCTCTGGTGTTGGCTAACTGATCATAGTGCTCATAGGACTAAAATAGGTCGGCACTCTACTTAAATGTTATCTGATTCGTATAAGTAGAAAAGCTCTAGGTCTAATTACCAGAGGTCTAAATGCAATCAACATAGAAAAGAGTCTTGACTCTCAACCAATGACCAGACTTGAGCTGGTTCACAGACCTGGGCACTGGATCTGAGCTGACACTGACACTTAGAGAACTAACACGCCATTGTGGTTCACTAGTTAGGGTAGGAGCTGATAAAGGTCAGGAGACAGATTGAGTTTTGGCTAAATTTCTATTACCAGTGGCTCCAGCAGGTACCTGAACTCACCTTATTTCCCTGGTTTGGAATACAGAGCTAAGAAAAGACAAATGCAGAACCTGGCACCATATCCATACTAGTTCCCTGACGCATGGAGTGGAGGATTTACAGAGGAAAACTGAATAGAAAAAGAGCACATGGAAGTCACTAGAACTTTTACCTACCAAAATAGTAAGTCAAAAGTAATGTCACCTTTCTGGAGAGATTGCAGAGATCAGTGCCACTGGGAAGGACTTAAAAGATACACGGGTGGTGATTCCAACCACATCAGCCTTCAACTCATCTATCTGGCTTGTGCAGGATACAGATGAATCTTAGGGAATGACAGTGAATTACCGAAAGCATAATTACACGTGATTGCAATTGCTGCTGCAGTTGAAGATGTAGTTTCTTGTTGCAGTCAATACATTTCCTGGCAATTGGAATGAAGCTATTTCTTCCATCGTTCTAGTAAAAACTACCAAGACAGTTTCCTTCAGCTGTCAGGGCCAGCAATACACATTCACAGCTTTCCTCAGAGCTGTATCAACTCCGGCAGAATCTATAGAATCTTATAACTCTGACAGAATCTATAGAAATCTTAATCAACTTTCCATTCCAAAAACATCACATCACATGTCCTACTTAGCTCTCTACCAAGTTGATGACAGCATTCTGATGGCTCAAGCTCCTGCAGGTCAAGTTTGGCAGGTCCTTCTAGAAATACATGTAAACTTTTGGGGTGTTGGAACAAAGCAAGTAAGTAATCCTCTGGAGATAACTCTTCTCCTCTTGAGAATCAAGCTTTACACTTACTACTGGTCCTCAGCAGATAATACATTCATGGCCACCAATTTACCATGAGACAAGAATTGCCCATCACAAAATCACTATTGTCTGATCTGGCAATCCATAAATTTGGGCATGCACAACAGCACTCCATCGTCAAGTGAAAGTGGTCTACACAAAACTGGATTCAAGTAAATCCTGAAGGTTCAATAAAGTTTTATAAGCAAATAGTCCAGAGTTGAATGGGCCCTATGACTGTTATATTGCCTCCCCTCTTAATCCACAACCTGAATCCATGGAAGGTTTCCAATGACCTGTTGACTCATGAGAGAAAAAAAATGGGTTCAGTATATACACGGTTCTGTATATGCTGACACTAATTAAAAGTAGACAGTCGCAGCTCTACGACCCCCCCAAGGGTGGCCCTGAAGGATGGGGATGAAGTGAAATTCTGCCAGTAGTCAGAACAAGTAATGGACCTGATTGCCATTTCACCTGGAATGAGAAATTACCAAAAGTACAAATGTACACCAATGTGTGGACAGTAGCTAAGAATTTAACAAAAATGGTCAGGGACTCGAAAAGAACACAACTGGAAAATCAGTAACAAGATGATATGGGAAAGAGTACGTGGAAAGATGTATCCAAATGGGCACTGTGCTCAGACCAATCAGTAGAAGAGGATCTTAATAATCAGGAGGACAAGATGAGGCATTCTGTGGCTACTACCTAGCATCTCTTCTCAGCCACCTTCGTCCTTATCACCTTTGTTTTCTTTACAACAGAAAGGTCATGGCAGCAAGGATGCAGGGAATATATGGGCTCAGCAACACAGACTTCCATTCACCACAACTGATAGGACTACAACCCCTGTTATATGCAAAATCTATCAATAGCAGAGAAAGTGAACCCATGCTACGACATCATCTCTAGGCCCTGGTGGCAAGCAGATTATCTTAAGTCACTTCCATCAGGGAAGGAGCAATGCTTCATTCTTACTAAGGCAGACACTAACTCTGGGTATAGATTTTCCTTCCCTGACCACAGTATTTCTGCTGAAATCACCATCTGTGAATTTGTAAGAGATCTTATTCACAATTACATGTTCCACATAGCATTGCTTCTAACCAGGAAACTCAATCTATAGCAGATAAAATATGGAAATGGGCTCATTTCACTAATTTTCTGTGATTAAAGTTAATAGATCAGGGGCACCTCAATCATAGAGCACACGACTTTTTATCTTGGGATTCCGAATTCATGCCCCATGTTGGGTATAGAGATTACTTAAAAATCAAATTTTTAAAAAAGCTAATAGACCAGTAATTTCACTTCTGGGTGAATATCTAAGAGAACTGAAACAAGGTCTTGAGGAGATATTTCCATGTTTATAGGAGGACTAGTCACAAAGCCGAAAGGTAGAAGTGGTCCAAGGTGCATCAACAGATAAACAAAATGTAAATATTATTCAGCCTCAGAAAGGAAGGATTCCTGTCCCCTGCTATAACATGGATGAAACTTGAGGTCCTTGTGCTAGGTGAAATAAGCCAATCACAAAAAGACTGATGCTATAAGATTCCACTCTATGAGATATCTAAAGTAGTCAAATATATACAAACAGAAAGTAGAATGGTGGTTACCATTCTAGAGTAAGGCGGAGAGGGGATATTAGTAATGTAGTAATTAGTAATTAGTTTTATGCATAAATTTGACTGGGACACAGATACTCAGTTAAACATTATTTCTGGATGTGTCTATGAGGATGTTTCTGGATGAGACTGACATTTGGATCAGTAGACTGAGAAAGCAGATCACCCTCCCCAGAGTAGATGGGCCTCATCCAATCCACTGAAGGTCTGAATAGAACAGAAGGCCAAATCAGAAGGAATTCTTTCTCTCCGCCTGATTGTCTTCAAGTAGGGTCATTGGTCTTCTCCTGCCTTTTGACTCAGACTTCGACTGCAACTTACACCAGCAGCTCTCCTGGTTCTCAGCACTTCAGAATCAAACTGGAACTACACCATCAGTCCTCCTGTGTCGCCAGCTTGCCAACTGCAGGTGCCGGGTTTCTTAGTCTTCATAATTGTGTGATTAATTAATGATCACATTGGAGGATGTTGAGCAATCTTACCGAAGTCACTCCCTTGGACTTTACAAACTGAACCAAGAGCATGAGGAAGTAGGCCAGTCATGGTTTGTAAACCTCAGTGGACAGGGAGGTGAGAGAAGTAAGTGGGAAGAATTTGCCAAATGACACCAAAGGAGACCCATGTGCCTCTCTTATAAGCATCCTCAGCTTCTCGGTGATGCATGAATCTCTAGTTAAAAGGTACTGGCCATGAGGTTCACAAGGACAATTAGAATTCTCAAGAAGATACCAGATCTAGACCACAGCCTTTTATGAAAGAAGTAAAGGAGGAGAGAAAACGTCTAATTTGTTGTCCTGATTATCCTAAGAGCCATCCCTAGGACTGCCCGATTCCTGGGAGATACATACATAAATATGCCTAAAGGCATCAAATGCTATTGCTATAACTTCCCAGGGTCCTCTCCAGTAGAAAGAAAAAGAATACCTCGGGAGTATTACAAATGATTTCCTCAAGGAAGGAAAGGTTGAAGAAGGTCAGAGGGCTCTCAGTCAACACGAAAGTCAACCACCCTGAGGAGGCTCCAAGACAGAGCCACAAGAAAAACTTTGTTTTGTGAACCTAAGGAAGGAAAAGTTACATTCTGTATGTTTGCTAACATCCTCAGGCAGAGGTGAAACTGTTTTAGAAGAAACACTTGAGGCAGAAAGACTACACAGGTTCAAAGTGAGAAAGGATTTTTTCCCCACATACACCCTACTAAGAGAATTTTCACAAGATAAGAAATGAAATAAGAATAGCCGTAGTGCTTCAATTTCAGTAGGAAGCAGAAATATGAAATAAATGTCCCTGTTCAAGCAAATTGAGACTATCTTGCCCGATGATAGTATGCAATCAAGTTATTTCTATGGCCCATGGAAGAACACACATCTTTTCCACTTAAGGTCAATCTTCCTGATGATTCCATATGGATTGCTACCCAAAAGGCTGCTATAATTTGGAAAGAAATTCCATGACTACCTTTATTTTTTTTAAGATTTTATTTATTTATATGACAGAGAGAGTGATCACCGGTAGGCAGAGAGGCAGGCAGAGAGAGAGGGAGAAGCAGGCTCCCCACTGAGCAGAGAGCCCGATGGGGACCTCGATCCCAGGACCCTGAGATCATGACCTGAGCTGAAGGCAGAGGCTTAATCCACTGAGCACCCAGGTGTCCCATGACTACCTTTATAACCTCAAAACTTAAAATGCAAAATGGACTTTTGACCTGATATTAATTCATTCACAATTTTATTCATTAATATGCAACCAAGATTTGCTGAGTGACTGCTTTATACCAAGGAATCTTCTAGTTGCTTAAAGTACATTAGTAAATAAAAGGGACAAATATCCTTGCCCTCATGGTGCTTGGATATTGTCAGGATTAATTTTATGTGTCAATTTGACTGGGCTAAGCATGCCCAGATAACTGGCAAAACATTTATGGGTGTGTCTGTGAAGGTGTTTCTGAAGCAAATTAGCATTTGAATCCGTAGACTGAGTAGAGGTCTGCCCGCACTAGTGTGGGCGAGTATCATCCAATCTATTGCCTCCCTATCCCCCCACCACAGACAAAATGGCAGAAGGAGGACAAATTCTCTCTTTCTTCTGAGCTGGGACTTCCAAATCCTCCTTCAGACCCCAGGAGTCCCAGGTTCTCAGGCCTTTGGATTCAGACTGAATTATAACACTGGCTTTCCTGGGTCTTCAGTTTGCAGACAACAGGTCATGGGATTTCCCAGGCTCTATAATCATGTGAGCCATTCCTACATCTATCCTACTGGTTCTGTTTCTTCAGAGAATTCTGACTAACACAGTTAAAAAAATGCACCATGTAGTGTGTTAAAAATGTTGAGCAGCAATAAGTGCTATGGGGAAGAAAAGAAGTAGAAGAGAAAAGGGAGAGGTAGTGAGACAAGTGGCATGGGAATGAGTAGCAGGTAAGCTTCATCAGAGTGAGACCCGGGCATAGATTTACAAAAACAAGAGAGAGGGGCCTGGTGGCTCAGTCAGTAAAGCATGTGACTCTTGATCTTGGGATTCTGAGTTCTAGCCCCACGTTGGGGGTAGAGATTACTTAAAATAAAAAATATTTTTTTTTAATTTTTAAATAAATAAAATGAAAAGATGAGAGAGAGGTATGCAGACACATCTAAGTAAAGGACTTTCCAGGTAAGTTTCCAGAAAGAATAGCCAGCACAATGGCCCCCAAGGCAAGAGCATGCTTGGTGTGCTCCAGAAGCAACAGGAGGCCAGAGGGGCCAAAACAGAGAGAGGTACAGGGGATGTCAAAGGGGTGACCATGTTGGGTCTTCCAAGCCATTGCTAGTACTTCAGCTTCTACGCTTAATGAAATGCAGAGCCCAGGAAGATTTAAAGCAAAGGACTAACGTGCTCTGTCTTGGGTTTTCAAATGATCATCCTGGTGGGTACAGAGAAAACAGACTGCAGTGGGGAGCAGGGTGGTTGGAGAGAAAGGCAGCCAGAGGGAAGCGGGGTTGGAGGCACTAGGAAACAAGGTGTGAACTACCACACTGATCACCCATGAGAAAATCAAGGTAAATCCTCTAAGTAAATAAATTCCTGAAGGTCTGACACTAACTCAAACTTGGCCTCATTTGCTACACGAAGATAAGCGGATGGGTTACTGTTACTTCAGAAACACTTAACGTAGAGGACCGACCGCAGAAGCTGAGGAGGATGGGGAAGAGAACAGCTGGCAGCCCATGCCAACTCTGGATGAAAATTCATCCAAGAAAATAATTTTCATTCACCCCATTTTAAAAAGCAAGTAAAAACAAATAACAACAACAACAACAAATTTTGTGACCATCCAAATTTCCACCATGGGTGGCTACCAGTATCTTGAACTGAAAGGTAGGAAGAAGTAACAAAAGGAAGTTAAGCACTGTTGTCTACTGCCCATACTGCAGAGCAGAGGATCTCTCTGGAAAACCTTTCTGGAGGTGACTGAATTAATTCTGTAACAAATTCTAAGGCTGCCCTATCATCACATAGTAACACCCTGTTTCTCTTTGAAACAGACTTGTCCCCAAAAACATATATACTGTGAGCTATATACATGTTTATATCACACAGGCACAGAAGACAAGTTAGTCTAGGATAAGTTCTTATGTGACCTTATTTGTGAGGAGCAAAATATTTGTTCATCTTCATGGAGGCAAAGCCAGGCCTGACAGCAGACAATCCTAATTGTGCAGGTCCTTCCATATTAAGCAATAAAGCATATTATTTCTAGCCATCCATGAAGTAATAAAACCCCACCCTGAACCAGCATAAGCAGAAAGGGAATCCATCGGAGTCTCCCATGGCTGCCTTACCAAAGCCCAGGCCCAGAGGGCAAGCAGGTCCTGAGCAGGTAAGTGCATCAGCCCAGGTGCCAGCAGGAAGAGAGATGGCACTCTCTAAAGGGTTCCTCAGAAGAGAATTTCATCAAGAAATTTCCAGAAGTCACAGGTTTTGTTAAATTATTTTAACAAACAATGTTTCACCTTGTGGTGAAGGCTGACCTCTAGAGACTACATGATCTAGGCTCCTCTGCCCTCTGGCTTCTGGTTCGATTTGGGCAGTGAGTGTACCTGTAGGTGATCAAGAGGGTGGAGGGAGAAAGAAACAAAAGGAAAGAAGAGAATGTCAGGGTATTTATTTCTTCTGTTTCCTCTGCTCCAATGCGTTCCTCATTTTTTAGCAGCCACAGCTCTCGTCAGGCAGGTCCTGTGCTTGTATCAGACTATGGTGACAATGTGCCCTCCACTGGACCCTTTAGGCTTAGGCATGGGTTTTCCACTCTGGCTTGTTCTTGCTGTCTTATCCTATCTTTTTTTTTTTTTTTTCCTTTTTAAGATTTATTTGAGAGAGAGAGCATGCGCACGTGCACATGTGCCCACAAGGGAAGCGGCAGAGAGGGAAAATCTAAAGCACACTCCCTGGTGAGTGCAGAGCCTCACGGGGGAGGGGTGGGGGAGGGACTTGATCCCATGACCCATGAAATCATGACCTGAACTGAAACTAAGAGTTGGACGCTTAACTGACTGAGCCACCCAGGTGCCCCGTCTTATCCTACCTAATTGGTTCTCTTATCCTGTCCACCTTTCCGTAGATATCTTAATTAAATTCTCTTCTGACCAGCTCTTTAGAGTGCCATCTCTTCCTGCTAGCACGCTGGCTGACACACTTACCTGCTTAGGATCTGATTTTACTCTGGCCCTGGGCTTCCATTTAACAGATCAGGGAAGAATGGTTCTTGGTAGGTGAAAGAGTGAATAACCAATACCATATGGAAACAAAACAACTGTACAGCAATACGAAAATCACTAATTCACCATACAGTCCCTTTTCCAGAAACCCTTTCTCTATAATATATAGGCTGTGCCTATATATGGGAAACTAGGCGTTAAAAAGATAAAAAGGAAAGGAAAAACTTTAATAGTCTTCTTCAATAGGCTTAGCAATAGCCTGTGAGTTACTTTGTTATCAACTATTTCATTATAAAATTCAAAAAAGATGTGGCATTATTTTTAGTTTTTTGAATTCAGCTCTAAAGAAATATTTACAATAACATTGAAGCATAAGATATACTAAGATAATAATTTAACAATTTTTAAAGCTCCTAAAACCATTAAGCAATGACACATCTCAATAATAAAACAGTACAATTACAAAAGAAAATTTTACTCTCCAAAGCTTTAGCAAATATAATTGAACACTGGATATTTATATCTTTTATGTCCCTGTTATACACCTTGATTTATCCACAGTAACAAACCACAAAACACTAATGCTTTGGGTAAAAGATTAAATTTTAAGGAAAGTTACAAGTGCATTTCATGAAAGACTGCTAAACTAATAGGAAGGCTAAAAACAGACCTAAAAATAACAGATAATAATAAAACACAATAAATCTCTAATAGCTCACCAGCACAAATCCGCAGAACCATAGAGTAATAATGGGCCGTGGTCATATCCTTCTGCTTTTTCAAGCAAGACACACTTTCTATAACTTACAAGTTCCTAAAGAACTAATTGGCCCAAAATCTGTTTGATTCCTTAAAAAAACAGAGCCCAGGAGCTGAATTTTAAATTGTAAAGAATTTAATTTTACATGCCTTTTGAGGAGTACAACTGAGTCAGAAAAATAAAGAGTAATTCAAGGCTGATGGTTTGGCAAAAGAAAATTGAGGTAGCAAAGTAAAAGGATTTAGGTCAAAGTTCCTATTACACACATAATGGCATATACACAAAAAAAATTAAGGAAGTCGAAATCATGGACAGCATTCGTTAACCAGCTAGTGCTGCTTCTAGTTCCCAAAATATGCCTACCTAATATGCAATTTTTATAGTTCTTTATCTTATTAACCGTGCTAATATGAAAACCAAAATATTTCACCTAAGCACTCTTCTCTGGAGAGTGTATGTGTGGTAGTAGGAAGCGAAGGAGAAAACTGGCTTAGCATATGCACGCTGTTACAGGCTGTGTCCTACATAACCTTTTGAATGCATGACCTTTAAGTTGTTGAAGGTTGCCTCAGAATTTGGCTCAGTTTGATGGAAACATCTGTTCCCCTTGCAGGTATACTGTAAGGACTTTTTTCTCAGTTGGATTCAGAACACAGCAAGTGAGCCCTTGTCTGTCCAATCATACAGACCCCAACACTTGTAAATCAAGTTCTGGGAGGACAACAGCAGGTCCACATTCCGTCACCCTTTCTCAGCCAGCTAGGCCAACTGACTGCTGTGAGAACTGCTCTTATCATGTCATCAGATCGAAACATGTTGAGATGAGGGACTGGAAGAGGCATCTGCAGAATTCCCAAAATGTAGTGACTTTGGAACATTGACAGATGCATCTGTCATTTTATACCTTCAACTAACCTGATGTCCACTGGCCCGACAGAGAAAAGCTGTCCAAGATCGATTCCAATTCTTTCACGTTATTTTCACATGTCTCTACTAGAAAGGCCTGGTGCTTCTTAGCCTTTTAATTAAGAAAACAATATACACATAATAAGGTCATGTATTATAAGAGCTGCAGATTTGTGTGAATATATACAGCATTGCTAAGTATAAACAAGCTAATAATTACCCTCATTCAAATCTATTATTAATAAACCTCTTTCTGTCTTAATCATACCTTTTCCTTGGTTTAATGTAATTCTGTATAAGGTCTCAATAACAATTTACTGAGGCCTTGGTGCCTGGCACTAATTTATATATAATAATCCTTTTTATCGTCATGGCAATCCAAGAGGGAAGGGCTATTATTATCCCAACTTTACAGATAAGAAAACTGAGACAGAGAGGAATTAGGAAATACTTTAAAAGATCAGGGTCGCAGTCATGTGGCAAACTGCCGGACGGTGCCCACATCAGTTGACTCAAGAAGTAACATACCATAGGCTAGGGTCTCGGCTGTGAAAAGAAAAAGGGGTAGGGGGAAGAATACCTAGAAAATGGAATGGCCAGGCCCTTGGTGATACTGAATTGGGGTAGACTACACTGATTGCATTAAATTGGATTCAATATAATTGGATCAGAATGGATGGACTTGATGAAGTTGGGTCCATGCTCAGACAAAAGGAAGAGTCAAGAGTGATCCCAAGTTTCACGCTAAAAGAACTGGCAGATTTCAGTAGTACAGTAAGAACAATGGTAGCAGAGAAGGTCTTATTTGGGGTATTTTTGTTTATTTACTTGCTTGCTTTTTTTTGGCAGAGAGTACAAATCATAAATTCTGTTTCAATCACATCCATTGGAAATACCTTGAAGACACTCTCAGTACCAGCATAATGCCTGGAAAATAATGGGCCCTAAATAAATATATTTGAATTAATAAACAACAAATAAAATAGAAAAATAGGGGAGGCAGCTAGGCATAATGGTATAAAACTCAGAAAATAAGTCAGGAATGGGTTTGGGAATCACCTACAGATACTACCTGAGGCTTGCCTAGAAAGCATTTGGCTGAAAAGAAAGAGCCTAGGACAAGGCCTTAATGAACTCCAGAGTGCAACTAATGAATCATTGAACCTTACATCAAAAACTAATGATGTACTATATGGTCGACCAACTGAACATTAAAAAAAAAAAAAAAAATAAGTTAGAAAATAAAAAACCAGCAAAGCAGACTGAAAAAAGAAGAAGAAAACCAGGAAAGTATAGTGTCATGGAAACCGAGACCATTTGAAGGACAGAGGTGTCAATTATGTCCAGTGTCACAGAATATTCAAGCAAAATGGAGACTAAGAAGTGTTCAATGGACTTAGAGGTCATTGGTGACCTTGATGAAACCTGCTGTAACTCAGACTGGAATAGGCTGAAGAAGTAGTAACTTTTTTTGGTCCTAATTGAGTGAGAGAGAAGTCAGTGGAAACAGGAAGTTTAGACAACCCTTTCCTGGTAAGAAGGAAAGGAGAGATAAAGGGAAGTAACTGGAAAGAAGAATGAAGTTAAAGAAGAGTACAGTTGGCCCCAATTTTCTTGGCCTGCCAAGACTGCATTACAAGTATGGACTAGGTAGACGAAGAGCGATCGGGTCCTCTTACCCATGCCTGCCTGGACTAGAACTGCTGTAACACAGGGCTCTGAGGGATGAGATAGTACAGCTCTTTGCCTCCCCCAGAAGAAATCATAACCCCCGGCTAAGAGCCAAGGAGAGAGGAAACGCCCATCTTCTTGTCTACAGTGCCTGGGCACAGCTCTATAACACGGCACAGGGTGGAAAAGGAAATTATGGAACAGACCACCATTCAAATGCTACAGATTCTCACGGTTCTTACTGAAAATTGATCAATTTTCTTCTTTTCAGTAGCTTGAGATATAATTTACACACTATCTAATTCAACCATTGAAAATACACAATTCAGTGCTTTTTTTTTAATAGATTCAAGTTGTACAACCAACATCACAATCAATTTTAGAACACTTTCATCACACCAACAAGAAACCCCATAACCGGGGCGCCTGGGTGGCTCAGTGGTTTGGGCTGCTGCCTTCGGCTCGGGTCATGATCTCAGGGTCCTGGGATCAAGCCCCGCATCGGGCTCCCTGCTCCGCAGGAAGCCTGCTTCCCTCTCTCTCTCTCTCTGCCTGCCTCTCTGCCTACTTGTGATCTCTGTCTGTCAAATAAATAAATAAAATCTTTAAAAAAAAAAAAAGGGGGGCGCCTGGGTGGCTCAGTGGATTAAGCCGCTGCCTTCGGTTCAGGTCATGATCTCAGTGTCCTGGGATCGAGCCCCGCATCGGGCTCTTTGCTCAGCGGGAGCCTGCTTCCTCCTCTCTCTCTGCCTGACTCTCCGCCTACTTGTGATCTTTCTCTCTGTCAAATAAATTAATAAAATCTTTAAAAAAAAAAAAAAAAAGAAACCCCATAACCATCAGCTATCACTCCCATTCAGTCCCTTTAGGCCTCAGCAACCCTTACATGCTTTCTAGCTCTCCAGATTTACCTTCTCATATAAACGGAATCACACACTATGTGGCTTTATGTGCCTGGCTTCTTTCACTTAGCCTGATGTTTTCAGGGTTCATCCATAATGAACCACTGGTTAGTACTTCATTTCTCTTTATGCCTGAATAATATTCCTTGACAAACTTCTAAACTATTTTCCAAAGTGGAAGGCATCATTATACATTCTCAAGTGTCTGATAATTCCAATTTTTTCACATCCCCACTAATAACAAATTGTTACTACCTGTTTTTTAATTATAATCATCCAAGTATTTGTGACATAACATGTCATTTTGTTTTTTAAATTTTTTTGAGTATCATGGTTTTGATTTACATTTCTCCAATGACTGTTGATACTAAGCATCTTTTAATGTGTTTATTGGCCACTTACACATTTTGGAGAAGTCTCTGTTCTGATTTTTTGTCCATTTTTCAAGTGGATTTTATTATTAAATTATAAGAGGTCTTTATATATCTTGGATAAAATTCCTTTGTCAGATATATGATCTGCAAATATTTTCTCTCATTCTGTGAGTTGTCTTTTTATTTTTCTCATGCTGTCCTTTAAAGGACCAAGGTTTTTAATTTTGATGATTAGTAGATTTTCTTAAACGATACTTTCTCTTTTGCCCTTGGGACAATTTTCAGAGCTTTATATGATTGTTGTTTTTTTTAATTTTTCATCAGTGAAATTATTGTTTTTCTAGGTAGAGAGTTCACCAAGCTCCTTATACCATTATTCCAGAGGTTATTCCGTATAATATGATTTAATATCCTAAAGGTTTAGTCTCCTAAGTCTTCTTATTCAGTGTTTTCCTAGTATTATCACATAATTATATCTCCAGAAGATATAATTCATCTCCAGCATCATATTCACAAGTTAAATGCAAACACACACACACAAAAAATGCCCCTGTTACATATATATTATAGAAACATATAATATATATATTATAATTACTATATTATTGTAATATAATTATAGAATTATAAATATACAAAATATGTATCTTATATATATAAATTTTATATATAAACATATAAAATGTAATTATAAAATAAAATATATAATTATAATATGATTATTATAAGTATTATATATATAATCTTTATTTCTCCTCAAAAATCCTCCGCAGTCAAGGTTATTAGCACAAACGAACAGATTCAGAAGGATAATATCACTAAGGTTCACACAACTATTAGGAGATAGGGCTGGGACTGAAACGCAGATCAACCTATCGCCAAGATATATGTTGACAGAGGCTAATTCTTCATCAATATCAAGGGACTAAAAATTTACAGAAATATACAAGTAAAAAGCCAAACTATGTACTTGGAGTGAGCTTAATAAAAGGTTTCAATTAAATTCCTGTCAACAATAACTATTCCCTTGTCAAGTATAGGGCTCAATCCCGACTAAAAAATAAAGTATAATTTCAATACCATTATAGTTTAAAAACAAATTTCATGTCAAATTAACCATGAAACACTACTAATGAAAAATTTTTCAAAAAATAAAGGAAGAGGTTTGACCAATGAAATGGCTTAAAAAGAACTAACTATACCTAAAAGTTGCTTTATATTCATAATTAGTAGTATTATAATTTTCTACAAAGATACTTGGCTAAATAGACTTTTAATAGAGATTCAAGTTAGATTTAATAACTAGGTTTATGAACCAACTACTGACAAGAAAAACTGTCATTGCTTCACAGTTGCCCATTTTTCTTCCCAAGAAATCATTTTAGTTTTATAAATGCAGCTTTCATTCTTCATTCATATAGTTAAGTGTTTGGGTTTTTCTGAAATGTGGACTGCACTTACATTTAAATTTTATTACCAAAGGTCTTAGTTCTTTTAATAGCTCTTTGATGTACAAAAAAATTCTAGAATGAAACCAGAATTTATGTGCTTACTAAACAAACTGTTGGGTTGAAAAGAAAGTGCCAAGCAAGAACAAATACTAAGTTTCTAATTTCTATGTTTTATCATCCGATATAAAGAGTAGGTTTCGGTTAAATGTTACATTGTTGACTTAAGAAATTCTGTAATTCTAAACATCCACAGAAGTTTAAAAGGCAAAACTATAGGATAAGGGACACCTGGATGGCTCAATTGGTTAAGCAACCAACTTTTGATTTCGGCTCAGGTCATGACCTCAGGGTCATGGGGTGGAGCCCCAGAAGCCCCACATTAGGCTCTCTGCTCAGGCGGGGGTCAGCTGGAGATTCTCTCTCTGTCCCTCTCCCTTTGTCCCTTCCCTACTCATCCTCTCTCTCTTTCTCTCTCTCTCTCTCACAAATATAAATAAATAAATAAACCTTCCAAAAAAAAAAAAAAAACTGTAGGATAAAAGGACCCACTTCTTTTTGCCTTGGACATAATTTACATAAAGAGTTTGTTACCCTAGCAATCAAAGTCTCTTAATGCCATGTTGGGTAACCAGATGATATTTAGAAGAATATTTATTGATTACTCACCATGAACCAAAGACTACTTTAGATGTCATAATGAATCTAAGCAGTGTATACAGGGGTCTAAAAATAGGAAAATATCCAAAGAAAGTTCAGGAAAATGTGTGACATGCAGACCTTAATGTATTTTTAAAGAGGAGTCAAGGTGGTTTATAAACTACCTTTAATCAGAAAGTACAGTGAGATGACAAACACCTACATCATATTTCCACATATATTCGGTATACTCTATCCCACACACTGCTAGAATGAATGAATTTCTGGCTTAATCTAATGTGTCCTTCTTTGTTTCTTTCATATCTTTCTTTGACCCTACAAAGACATATCACTCACTTTTTTACTAGACATGCATGAATATCACAAATGGATATGCATGTAAATAAAAATTTCTAATGCCAGCTCTTGAGGAAACATATAAAAAGAATATGCAAATATTCCTATCTAGAAAATGGCAAATGGGCGCTGCTGATCTGCAGTGGGAAAAGTTGACTCAAGCTCTAAATAACAGTAGAAATAGTTAAGGGACACTGTTAATAAGGTTAAAAATAGTAGGAAAAACAAGTAAGTAAAAAATAAATACTCTTATTTAATCACTACATTTTTTAATGAAATTCGCCCTTTAAACATGGGTTGAACTTTTAGAGCAGTGATACACAATCCTTAAAATTTCTCAACATTTTAACTCAAGTAAGCTTTAAAACTTTTGATTCAAATATATTTGAAGCCATTATGAAGGAATTCTGAGCAAAAATGGGGGAGTATCAGAACCTATAATCAGTATCACATATTTTGTCTCACCGTTTCATCATATCTTCTACCTAAAAACCATGACACACCCAGTGCATTTGTGAGACACAAGGAGTTTGCTCAGCTGAACTGACTTTGATCTGGTCAGCTATCATGGTCATCACTATCTGCAGCTTTCCCCCAATCATATTAATGATAACTAATAGCTCTTACTTCTTTATAAAAGTTTATTATTTCTTCTCCTCCTTTCTTTGTTTTCCTATGCTCCTTCCATGATGTGAGTATTCTGTGGTCCCAACTGCTTACATCATAAGACAAAATGCCATCCTCCCATACATGGCTTTACAATTAGTTTATTTTTCTACAGATGCTACTCTCCAAACTGAATATAGGCCTTAACAGATAAACATCTCTCTCTCTCTCTCTCACACACACATACACACATACACACACACAAAACAACACACACACACACACACACACACATTTTTTCCCCCAGGTCAAAGATGAGATTGAATATTCAAAACTTAGTAATTTATATAAGAATAAATTTCAAAAAAAGGAAAAAAATAAATTTCAAAAAGCTTAGTAAAAGAGCTTTATGCCCACATTATGAATTTAGAAAGCCAGCCATATAATGAACATTTATTTTTTTTTCTTTTTAAAAAATTTTTTATTTATTTTTTAATTTCTTTTCAGTGTTCCAGAATTCATTGTTTTTTTTGTTTTTTTTTTTTTATTTAAAAGATTTTATTTATTTATTTGTCAGAGATAGAGCACGAGCGAAAGCGAGCACAGGCAGACAGAGTGGAAGACAGAGTCAGAGGGAGAAGCAGGCTCCCCGTGGAGCAAGGAGCCCGATGCGGGACTCGATCCCAGGACGCTGGGATCATGACCTGAGCCGAAGGCAGCTGCTTAACCAACTGAGCCACCCAGGCGTCCCCAGAATTCATTGTTTATGCACCACACCCAGTGCTCCATCCAATACGTGCCCTCCATAATACCCACCACCAGGCTCACCCAACCTTCCACCCCCCACCCCTCCAAAACCCTCATATTGTTTTTCAGAGTCCACAGTCTCTCACGGTTTGTCTCCCCCTCCAATTTCCCCCAACAAAAAAATGAACATTTAAACACACAGATATACACATACACATTCGGTGAGTATTATTTAATAGTATTACATTTTTAGGGGCCACTAAAAAAGACTGAAAGGGACTTATATATTAGCAAAAATAATGTTCATATACAAATACTACTCTTATTCTGGAGGAATCAACTATTTTTTAGTAAAAAATCAGAAAAGAATACTTACTAGCCCATTAGTTTTTAAAACCTCCTTCAAAATCAGAGACATGTCATTCTAAAGTAAACCTAACAGATCATTTGAAGCACAAATGTTATCAAGAAACATTAACTTTACCACAAAGCATAGCAATCAAAGTGCTTTCTAAAATCCTATCTAATGCTAGCAATCATTGTATTATATAATCAGTTAAACCCCCAAAGTATAGGGAAAAAGCATATACTTGACCATTTTCAATCACAAGTTCTTTAGAGAATAAAATATTCTTTGAACAAAACCTCATGAGAACTAGAATTCCCTTTTCAATATATGGTCTCTCCTAGAGCTGTAACTAAATATTACTGAGTGGCAGAAAAACAAATCTCAAGAAATGATGGACTTAAAAAAATTTCATTGTAGAAAGCACAAAGCAAATCCTAATAATACCAATTTTAAAATGATAGCTCCCCTGCTTCAAGAGAAGCAAATATAAATACTCACAGTAATGACTAAAAGACCCAACTGGTTATGTTGAGACTCTGATGGACTTTAATAAGCATAATCACCAAGCAACTTAAATTAGAAAGTCAGTTTTATTTAGTAGTTGATTAAATCTTTATTAAATTCATAGATTGTGAAATTAATAGTTCAATTTTAATCAAAACTTCTTAAAGTCAAGTTTGATAGTGTATAACACTGAACACAAAACTAATTTTGTTAGATCTTTAGAAGTCCTATATTTAAATTCTATTAATTCTATGGCATTAAATATAATAAAAATATGCCATTCATTTACCAATCATATCGTTCAAAACCATACACTGAATAGGAGGAATTTCATTAATATAAAAGTAAAATTAAAGTCATCTGGGGGCATCTGGGTGGCTCAGTTGGCTAAGTGCCTGCCTTCGTCTCAAGTCATGAACTCAGGGTTCATGGGATCGAGCCCCCGCTTCTCCCTCTCCCTCGTTCTCTCTCTAATAAATAAATTAAATCTTTAAAATAAATAAATAAATAACAAATAAAGTCATCTGTGTTTATATTTCTTAAATACCAACAAAGGACTCAACATACTTAGTTTGGACCTTTCCAAAATTATGTTCTACATTTTTTTTAAAGATTTTATTTATTTATTTGACAGAGATCACAAGTAGGCAGAGAGGCAGGCAGAGAAAGAGGGGGAAGCAGACTCCCCGCTGAGCAGAGAGCCCAATGTGGGGCTCAATCCCAGGACCCTGGGATCATTACCTGAGCCGAGGGCAGAGGCTTTAACTTACTGAGCCACCCAGTTGCCCCCAAAACTATGTTCTATATTTATATTATATTTCCTGAAACAGAGAAGCTATCACTTTCCAACTGGTTTATTAACATTTCATGTATCCTGATCCCCTCCAGCTCTAAAAAGCTTAGTTACACACTTAGTTATACTAAGTTATACACCTATTACTTTTAAGTCTCAAAACTTCCTGAAGTCTTTGCATATTACTAATAACACCTTGATCTCACTAGTAATCCTAGAGAGGAAAGTGGCTTTAATTTTCTATTGCAATGCAACAGAGAAAATAAAGACTAAGACTTGAATAATGACCATGAACATGACCTAGACTGGAAAACAAGCTGTTACCTCAAAGGGAGAGAAAAATTACCTGTAGGTAATATATGCTTCCCATCGATATTCTATAAAATACTGAAACTATTATATTCAAAAGAAATGTAAGTATGGGAAAGACACACTGAGGTACACGGCATCATGAGATATTATTAAAACAAAGTTTCATTTCCAAAAGCGAAAGGTGAAAGTTTCCCGTCAAGTCATTTCATCTTCAGTCAAAACCAATCATGAATTCAAAGCAAAGATAATAATAGCTAGCTTTGAGGGTGCAAAACTAGGAAAACTTGATTTTTTTATGGTTTAAAAATTTTAATTTGACAGATAACTCGAGAAAATTTCTCAAAAACTTCCCCCCCCCACCCCAAAGCCACTAATCTATTGGGGGAAAAAAAAATAAAGGAATATGTATAAGAAAAATGTATTTAGGAAAAGTGCTAGATTAATTTTTTATAAAAAAGAAAAACACATGGGGCGCCTGGGTGGCTCAGTGGGTTAAGCCGCTGCCTTCGGTTCAGGTCATGATCTCAGGGTCCTGGGATCGAGCCCCACATCGGGCTTTCTGCTCAGCCGGTAGCCTGCTTCCCTTCCTCTCTCTCTGCCCGCCTCTCTGCCTACTTGTGATCTCTCACTGTCAAATAAATAAATAAAATATGAAAAAAAAAAAAAAAAAAAAAGAAAAACACAGTACTTACTATGTAAAATAACAGTATATTCATTAAATAAAATTTCATTAACTAATTCTTAAATTTCATATTACAGCCAGGTAAAGTGATAGAGAACAACAGTTCTAATCAAAAAACAGAACAAGTTAGAAATCTCATTATAGGGAAGGGGAAAAGAAAGAGGAGCAGAAGAAACAAAAATGGAAGAAAATAAGACCTAAAGCTATGGGTTTATGAGATGAAAAATAGGAAAATAAGTTAGGTTGAAGCATATAAACTGTAGATCACTCAGGTGCAACCTGAATCATTAGCTCTTCAGCAAGGACCTATTACTCTCAGATCTGCAACAACATCTAGTAATCTATCAAGCTTTGCAGAAACAATTAGTCTTCAATCTTCTGCGCTATGATCAGAACAATGGTGCTTCACAGAATGAGGCCCAAACAAGCCAACAGAGGTTGCCCATGAGCTGTTAACTTGCCTTATTTCAGACCAATGTGCCAAATCGTAAAAGTTGAAAAAGGAAAACCTGTTAGCATCAAGTGAAATTTTTTCATCACCAAGCACTAGTACCCTCCATGGTGAATTAAGCCAGTCTTCTTTTATTTGTATCTAGTCACTGGAAAGCTAGAAGACCAAACTAGGGTTAAGTCTGTCAATTTATATTGGTGACTGGCTACACTGTTGCACTCTTAGTTGTAACTCCGGCTAACTTTCCAAACTCCTGAATACAGGGTCTATAAGCAAGAAGACCAAATCCATGATTCAGCTCAATGGCTCCAACATGGTTTTCTCCACCACTGATTCATGTCCTGAGCCAGGAATCAAGAAGTAGAATAGCCCGTGAAATTTGGGATAGCACATGAGAGTGAACAGGCAGTAAGTATGTTACATAGAGAGCCCTAAACGTCCTTAAACTTGACATCCAAAGTACTCCAGCTACAAATGTAACCAAACACTGAATACTATCAGTCCCTGAATCAGAACACACCGAGTATCTTGGGTTGAATGAAGACCACATATAACATTAGATCATCTGAAAGTGATAGAGTTTAAATTTTATCCCATCACGGGGCGCCTGGGTAGCTCAGTGGGTTAAGCTGCTGCCTTTGGCTCGGGTCATGATCTCAGGGTCCTGGGATTGAGTCCCGCATCGGGTTCTCTGCTCAGCAGGGAGCCTGCTTCCCCCTCTCTCTCTCTCTGCCTGCCTCTCTGCCTCCTTGTGATCTCTGCCTGTCAAATAAATAAATAAATAAAATCTTTAAAAAAAAAAAATTTATCCCATCACAACATGTCCATCTGGGCAGCACGGATTTGGCCACCACTTCTTAATATATGCCAGAGTCTCCATCTTTTTTGACAAGGAGAAAAAAATATTCATTTTCTTCAATAACGACTATCACCAAGAATTGAAAATGAAGTAACCAAGTCTCTGCAGAAGGGATTCATGTAGGGACAAGACAAAGAAGGCACAGGTATTACTCTAGATTTTAAGCCCTCCCTCTTGGGATTCCCAGTAAACTGCAGAACCACAGTGTGTTGCATCAACCAAATACACACATCCAACAAACGTTTATGGAGGCAAGCGTTACAGTGGAATATTCGTCCATAAAGTAAAATGAATTATGTTAACCTCAATGCATTCACATTCTCTTGGGAGAGATAACACATGTCAGATTTGGGTGAGTGTTATGCTAAACTATGATGAAGATGCTAAACTATGATGAAGATGCTAAACTAAGTATGAAAGAAACACAAAGTTGGGGGCAACCGGGTGGTTCAATCAGTTAAGCATCTGCCTTCGGCTCAGGTCATGATCTCAGGGTCCTGAGACCAAGCCCCACATCAGGATCCCTGCTCAGTGTGGTGTCTTCTTCTTCTTCTCCCTTGCCCTTCCCCCACAGTGGTGCTCAGTCGCTCACTCTCTCTCTCTCTCTCTGCTCTCAAATAAATAAACAAAAAAATATTTTTTTTAATTTTTTTTAAAGATTTTATTTATTTATCAGAGGGGGGGGGAGAGCGAGCACAGGCAGACAGAACGGCAGGCAGAGTCAGAGGGAGAAGCAGGTTCCCTGCTGAGCAAGGAGCCCGATGTGGGACTCGATCCCAGGACGCTGGGATCATGACCCGAGCCAAAGGCAGCTGCTTAACCAACTGAGCCACCCAGACGTCCCTTTTTTTAATTTTTAAAAAGATTTTATTTATTTATTTCACAGAAAGAGAGATCACAAGTAGGCAGAGAGAAAGAGGGGGAAACAGGCTCCCTGCCGAGCAGACAGCCTAATTTGGGGCTCAATCCCAAAACCCTGAGATCATGACCCAAGCCAAAGGCAGAGGCCCAACCCACTGAGCTGCCAGGCGCACCCAAAAAGATTTTTAAAGAAAGAAACACAAAGTTGAGAAAAGGCAAATTTCTGAGTAGGAGGATGGGAGATGGGAAAAGAGGAAATCATGGAAGGCTTCACAGATTGCAAGCTGTCAGACCAGGGCATTACAGGATAGGAGTTTACTAATGGAACAAAAGAAAAGAAGTTCAGACAATACGGGTCCAAAAAAAAAAAAAAAAAAAAAGTGAACAGTCTGAACAAAAGCAAGAAGATATAAAAATATACAATGTGTTTAGGAAGCCAAGAGCACCCTAAGGTGCTGAAGCAAGAGAGTTTATGGGCAAGGGACAGAGAAGAAGCTGGAAGAGTTAACACGGAGCCACAAAGAAAGGGGCCTTAGATTATATGGCAAGAAGTTGAACTTCATTCTGAAAACAACAAGGAGACATTGATGGTTTTTTAATAAAGTGATGATGACAAGATCAGATCAATATCTCAGGAAGACAAATGTGGCGATGGTGTGAAAGCTGGATTATTGGGGAATGAGAACAAAATGATAGGGTATGAAATGACTATAAAAGGGAGTCTTTGAAATCATTAGCTCTATTGATTATAAATCCTAATCCCCCTTTCACCTAGGTAACAATGCACCAAGGAAGGAAGGAAGGAAGAAGGGCAGGCCCTGAATAAATTCTAAAATAGTCTATAATTCAGTTTTTACTAATTCAAATAATTTTCCCACTTTTTCTAAAAAATAGAGGTTTTATTACATACATCTTTGTTGTAATCAGCATCTCTGGTTTTGAAATTTTATATCAATGGCACTAAAATTACTTTCGTGCTATTATCTCATGGCATGTCGTGAGGGGAAAAAAACCTGTTAAACATCAAATTTGACCCAATAAAGTAATTGCCATAGGGTTTTCTTTTTTATCCTTACCATTACAAGTTCTTCCTGTAATTCACTGCAACTTTTTTCATTATACTGGAGTCTCTTTGAAAGGTCTATAATTACTTTCTTATGTTCCTCGATCTCTTCATTTAGTTTCTTGTTTTTGGAGACATACTCTCTTTCTAATCTGAAAAGTTAAAGTGTCAGAGCAGAGTTTTCAAATATGGTTTTATCAAGTCCTATTATACAGTTTAACATGACTGACAGATGTATTATCTATCAAGTTTTTGTGCCAAAGGCCACCTCTCTTTTTTTCAAACAAAAAGGGTTGCATATTCTTAAATGAAAGACTTTAATGGAATAATACCTCACCCCTTTCATTAGCAGATATTTTACTAAGCCCGAGGTTATAAACAAAATCGATTTGGTTAGTGTTGATTTGGTCTCACCATTATTTTTTTTTTAAGATTTTACTTATTCAGGGGCGCCTGGGTGGCTCAGTGGGTTGAAGCCTCTGCCTTCAGCTCAGGTCATGATCCCAGGGTTCTGGGATCAAGCCCCGAATCGGGCTCTCTCTCAGCGGGGAGCCTGCTTCCTCCTCTCTCTCTCTGCCTGCCTCTCCGCTTACTTGTGATTTCTGTCTGTCAAATGAATAAATAAGGTCTTTAAAAAAAAAAAAAAAGATTTTACTTATTCATTTGACAGAGATCACAAGTAGGCAGAGAGGCAGGCAGAGAGAGGAAAGGAAGCAGGCTCCCTGCTGAGCAGAGAGCCCGATGCGGGGCTCGATCCCAGAATCCTGAGATCATGACCTGAGTGGAAGGCAGAGGCTTTAATCCACTGAGCCACCCAGGTGCCCCTCACCATTATTTTTGATGAACAAAACCCACGTACCACAGTTCAATTAGCTCAGAACCTGCCTCAAGACAGAAAACAGTTCTACCAAACAATTTTCAAATTAAACTATAACGTTAGAAAAGGAACAAATGTTTTATTCCTGGATGTCCATGCAAATGGAATATGATGGAAAATAAAAATCCAAAAGAAAGAATCATCAAAAATCATCCACATTCACTGTGAAAACATATGAAATTCTTTACTTTTTGTTCTTTTTTAAGTTTTTATTTAAATTCCAGTTAGCTAACATACAGTGTAATATTAGTTTCAGGTGTAGAATTTAGTGATTCATTACTTCCATATAACACCCAGTGCTTCCTTAATGCCTTCCTTAATGTCCATCCCCCATTTAACCCATCCCCCACCCACTTCCCCTCCAGGAACCCTCAGTTTGTTCTCTATAGTTGAGAGTCTCTTATGGTTTGTCTTTCTCTCTTTTTACCCTTATGTTCATCTGTTTTGTTTCTTAAATTCCACATATGAATGAAATCGTATGGTATTTATCTTTCTCTGACATATTTCACTTAGAATGATAATCTCTAGCTCTAGCCACGTCATTGCAAACGGCAAGATTTCATTCTTTTTAATGGCTGAGCAATAGTCCATTGTATATACCACCTCTTCATCTATCTGTCAATGGACATTTGGGTTCTTTCTATAATTTGATTATTGTTGACAATGCTGCTATAAACATTACGGTAAATGCACCCCTTCGAATCTGTATTTTTGTACCCTTGGGTAAATACCTGTAGTGCAATTGTTGGATCATATTTTTAACTTTCTGGGAAATCTCCATACTGTTTTCCAGAGTGACTGTACCAGTTTGTATTCCCACCAACAGTCTAAGAAGGTTCCCTTTTCTCCTCATCCTCACCAACATCTGTTGTTTCCTATGTTGTTAATTTTAGCCATTCTGACAGGTGTGAGGTGGGATCTCACTGGAGTTTTGATTTGTATTTTCTTGATGATGAGTGATGCTGAATATCTTTTCATGTGTCTATTGGTCATCTGTATGTCTTCTTTGGAAAAATTCTGTATTCATGTCTTCTGCCCATTTTTAATTGGATTATTTGTTTTTTGGGTGTGTTGAGTTTTATAAGTTCTTTATAGATTCTGGATACTAACCCTTTATCAGATATAGCATTTGCAAATGTCTTCTTCCATTCCATAGGTTGCTAACTTTAAGTTTTGCTGATTGTTTCCTTCATTATGAAGAAACTTTTTATTTTAATGAAGTCTCAAGGGTTTACTTTTGTTTTTGTTTCCTTGCTTCAGGAGATATATCTAGTAAGAATTTGCTATAGACTGGGGCGCCTGGGTGGCATAGTCAGTTGGGCATCTGATTCTTGGTTTCAGCTCGGGTCATGATCTCAGGGTTGTAAGATCGAGCCCCAAATCGGGCTCCATGCTCAGCACTGTCTGCTTGAGATTCTCTCTCCCTGTCCCTCTGCCCCTCCCATTGTGCTCTCTTACTTTCTCTCTCTCTCTTAAATAAATAAATATATCATTTAAGAAGAAAGAAAAAAAAAACACAGAAAAAGAAGTTGCTAAGGTTAGACTCCTCTAACCAAAAGGTTACTGCCTATGTTCTCCCCTAGGATTTTGATGGTTTCCTCTCTCACATTTAAGTCTTTCATCCATTTTGAATTTGTTTTTGTGTATGGCATAAGAAAGTGTTCCAATTTCATTCTTTTGCATGTTGCTGTCCAGTTTTCCCAACAACATCTGTTGAAGTGACTGTCTTTTTTCTATTGGATATTCTTTCCTGATTCGTTGAAGATTAATTGACCTTATATAGTTGTGGATCCATTTCTGGGTTTTCTATTCTGTTCCATTGATCTATGTCTGTTTTGGGGCCAGTACAATACTATCTTGATCCCTATAGCTTTGTAATGTAACTTCAAGCCCAGAATTGTGATGTCCCCAGTTCTGCCTTTCTTTTTCAAGATTGCTTTGACTATTTGGGATCTTTTGCGATTCCATACAAATTTCAGGATTGTTTGTTCTAGCTCAGTGAAAAATGCGGTGGTATATTTTTTTTATTTAGTTTTCTCAGTGTTCCAAGATTCATTGTTTATATACCACACTCAGTGCTCCATGAAATACATGCCCTAGGAATTGCATTAAATGTATAGATTGCTTTGGGCAGGACAGACACTTCCAACAATATTTGTTCTTTCAATCCATGAGATTGGAATTGAGATCTTTCCCAGTTGGAAATGAGTTCTTTCAATCCATAAGAAATGGAATGTTTTTCCATTTCTTTGTGTCATCTTTAGTTTTGTCATAAGTGTTTTATAGCTTTTCAGAGTTCATTAGGTTTATTCCTAGGTGTCTTATGAATTTCGGTGTAATTGTAAATGGGATCGATTCCTTGATTTTTCTTTCTGCAGCTTCATTACTGGTGTATGGAAATGCAACAGGTTTCTATATGTTGATTTTATATCCTGAGATTTTACTGAATTTGTGTATCACTTCTAGCAATTTTTTGGTGGAGTCTTTCAGGTTTTCTACATAAAGTATCATGTTATCTGCAAATAGTGAATATTAGACTTTGCCAATTTTGGATGACTTTTATTTCTTTTTGTTGTCAGATGGCTGAGACTAGGACTTCCAGTACTACATCAAATAACAGAGGTGAGAATGGACATCTCTATCTTGTTCCTGACTATACAGGAAAAGCTCTCAGCTTCTCCCCATTGAGAATGATATTAGTGGTGGGTTTTTTCGTTAATGGTCTTTATTACGTTGAGGTATGTCTCCTCTATCCCTACTTTGTTGAGGGCTTTTATCAAGAATGGATGCTATACTTTGTCAAATGCTTTTTCTGCATCTATTGAGAGGATCATATAGTTCTTATCCTTTCTTTTATTAATGTGATCTATCATGTTGATTGATTTGCAAATATTGAACCACCCTTACAACACAGGAATAAAAATCCCACTTGATTGTAGTGAATGATTCTTCTAATGTACTTTGGATTTGATTTGCTAGTATTTTCTTGAGAATTTTTATATCCATGTTCATCAGGGATATTGGCCTGTAGTTCTCTTTTCTAATGGGGTCTTTAAGTGGTTTTGGAACCAGGGTAATGCTGATCTCATAGAGTCAGTTTGAAAATTCTCCTTCCCTTCCTATTTTTTGGAATAGTTTGGGAAGAATAGGCATTAAGTCTTCTTTCAACGTTTAGTAGAATTCCCCTGTGAAGTCATCTGGCCCTGGATTTTTGTTTGTTGGAAGATTTTTGATTACTGATTCAATTTCCTTGTTGGTTATCAGTCTATTCAATTTTTTTATTCCTCCCTGTTTCAATTTTGGTAGTTTGTATGTTTCTAGGAACTGATCCATTTCTTCCAAATTGTCCAGTTTGTTGACATATAATTTTTCATAATATTCTCTTATAATTGTATTTCTGTAGTGTTGGTTATTTCTCCTCTCTCATTTATTCTTTTATTTATTTGGGTATTTTCTCTTTTCTTCTGGATAAGTCTTTGAGGGGATTTATCAATTTTATTAATTTTTTCAAAGAAACAGCTCCCAGTTTCATTGATCTGTTCTACTGGGGTTTTTTTGTTTGTTTGTTTCTATATCATTTATTTCTGCCCTAATCTTTATTATTTCCCTTCTAATGCTGGCCTTAGGCTTCATTTGTTGTTCTTTTCCTAGTTTCTTTAAGTATAAGTTTAGGTTGCTTATTTGAGATCTTTATTGCATCTTGAAGTCACCCTGTATTGCTATATACTTCTTTCTTAGGACCGCTTTTGCTGCATCCCACAGGATTTGGACCATTGCGTTTTCATTTTCATTTGCTTCCATGTATTTTTTTTTTTTAATTTCTTCTTTAATTTCTTGGTTGAAACATTCATTCTTTAGTAGGATGTTCTTTAACCTCCATCTGTTTATGGTCTTTCCAGATTTTTTTTCTTGTGGAACACTTCAAGTTTCATAGCATTGTGGTTAGAAAATACGAATGATATGATCTCAATCTTTTTGTACTTGATGAGACCTGATATGTGACCTAGTATGTGATCTATTCTGGAAAATGTCCCATGTGCACTTAAAAAGAATGTGTATTCTGCTGCTGTAGGATGATATGTTCTGAATGAATGTAACTGTTTAGATCATCTGATCTAGTGTGTAATTCAAAGCCATTTTTCCCCTGTTGATTTTCTATTTAGATGATCTGTCCATTGATGCAAGTGGGGTGTTAAGTCTTCTACTATTATTATTACATTATTATGAACTCCTTTATGTTTGTTATTGTTTTATATATTTGGGTGCTTCCAAGTTGGGAGCATAAATACCCACAATTGTTAGATCTTCCTGTTGGACAGACCACTTATGATGTAATGCCCTTCTTTATCTCTTGTTACAGTCTTTGGTTTAAAATCTGGTTTGTCTGGAGGTGCCTGGGTGGTGCAGTTGGTTGAGCATCTGACTCTTGGTTTCAGCTCAGGTCGTGATCTCAAGGTCTTGGGATAAAGCCCCACATCAGGCTCTGAGCTCAGCTGAAGTCTGCTTGGGATTCTCTCTCCCTCTCCCTCAGTTCCTCCCACTCATGCCTAAAATAAATAATCTTTTTTTAAAAAATCTTAATTAAAATAAATAAATAAAATCTAGTTTTTCCAATATAAGTATGGATCCTCTGACCTTCTTTTGATGTGCTTTTCCATGGTAAATGTTTTTTCTTCCCCTCACTTCCAATCTGCAGGTGTCTTTAGGTTTAAAAAGAGTCTCTTGGGGCACCTGGCTGACTCAATTGGCATGCAGCTCTTGATATCAGAACTGTAAATTTGAGCCTATGTGGGGTGTAGAGATTACTTAAAAATAAAATATTTTAAAAATAAAAAATAAATATAAGATGAGTCTATTGTAGACAACATATAGATAGGTCATTTTTTAATCCATTCTGATACCCTATGTCTTTTGATTGGATTATTTAGTCCATTTACATTCAGAGTAATTATGAATACATATGAATTTAGCGCCACTTTATTACTTATTTTGTCACTGTTTCTGGAGATTTTCTCTGTTCTTTTCTAGTCTTTGTCCATCTGGTTTTTCTTTCCCACTCAAAGAGTCCTCTTTAATATTTCTTGCAGGGCTGGTTTAGTGGTCACAAGCTCCTTTTAGTTTTTGTTTGTCTGGGAAGCTCTTTATCCTTCCTTCTATTCTGAATGACAGCCTTGCTGGATAAAGTATTCTTGGCTGCAAAATTTTTCCCATTCAGGATGATGAATATATCATGCCACTCTCTTCTAGCTTGCCAAGTTTCTGTGGAAAGATCTGCTCCTAAACTTATTAGTCTTCCCTTGTAAGTTAGGGACTTCTTCTGTCTTGATGCTTTTGGATTTTTTCTTTATTTCTGTATTTTGCAAATTTAACTACACTATGTCTTGGTGTTGGCCTGCTTTTGTTGATTTTCATGGGAGTTCTTCGTGCCTCCTGATTTGGATGTCTTCTTCCTTCCCCAGATTAGAGAAGTTTTCAGCTATAATTTCCTCAAACAAACCTTCTGCCCCCTTTTCTAGCTCTTCTTCTTTTTGGGGGGACTCCTATTATATGCATATTATTACACTTTCTGGAGTCACCAAATTCCCTAAGTCTAGTTTTATGATCCAAGATTTTTCTTTCCCTTTTTTGTTCAGCTTCATTATTTTCCATCTTCTGAGGGAATTCTATCTTTTTGTTTTTTTGACATAAAATGTATTGTTTCAGGGGCACAGGTCTGTGATTCATCAGTCTTACACAATTCACACTGCTCACCATAGCATATACCCACCCCAATGTCCATCACCCACCCCTCCCTAAAAATATGAAACACTCCTTGAATTTGTATGTCATCCTTGTGCAGGGGCCTTGCTAGTCTTTTCTGTATCATTCCAATTTTAGTATACATGCTGCCGAAGCAAGCACAGGAATTCTATCTTCTATATCACTTATTCCTTCTTCTGCTTCTTCCATCCTTGAGGTAATTACACCCAGTTTGTTTCAAATCTTGGTTATCACATTTTTCATTTGGCCTGATTTGTTTTTAGCTCTTTTGCTTCTGCAGTAAGGGTCTCCCTGATGTCTTCTATGCTTTTCTCAAGCCCAGCTTATTAACCTTATGATTGTTGCTTTAAATTCAGGATTAGGCATGTTACTTAGATCTGTTTCGATTAGATTCCTGGCCATGATCTTATCTTGTTCTTTCTTTTGGGATGAAATCTTCCATTTTGGCATTTTGTCTAGGTCACTGTCTTTTTCTGTGTGTTAGTAAAACCTGTTATGTTTCCTGCTCCTGAGAGTAATGGCCTAATTAAGAAAGGTCATATAATGTCCAGAGCCTAGTACTTCAGGAAGTAGCTCTAGTGTGTATTGCATGTACTCTGCTGCTTGTTTTCTTTGCTCTATCCTTCAGGTCAGTGGTCTGCAGAGTTTCTCCTTGCCTGCAGTGGGGAGTGTTTGGACCCTGGCTAGGGTATGGAGTGTTTTAACTAGCTGTGCTCTGGTCTGCTTGTTAAGAAAACTGATACTATTCCCAGTAGAACTGAAGCTTTGCAGAACTGTATAGTCAGTAAACAAGGTACATGAAGGGGTTTGTGTTGTCTTTGCGGGGAGAGGCCCACTGCACTGATTCTTTGGCACACTTGCCTGAGAAAAGCAGTACCAGTGGAGCACAGGGTATGGGGCTTGGTGTGAGCAAGTTAGGCAACCAGTGTTGGTGCGGTGGTATTTCCTGTGAGGGCCAGGGTAGGGCAATGGTGCCAGCTAGCTCCTTTGTCCCTGGAAAGGGGAATTCCTGCTTGCTGCTGAGAAGCCCTCCCAGAAGACTGAACAATCTTCCCTCACGAGTCCCAGCAATTCCTTAGGTCACTGCCTTCACACTGTCTGTGTCCAGGTTGCTTGACCACCTTGAGCAGTGCAGTGCACTGTGGGCTCTATCACTGCCAAGCTGGCTGAGTTTTAAAATTCCATACTTTAAGGACCTGGTGTGGCAGGGACCTGCACTGGTCTTCTGGGGGAGGGTAATTAGTGCCGGGACTGATGCAGGTCTGACCCAGAAGAACAGTCACACCAGAGCACAGAAGCAGGGAATACACACTAAAGAGCCAGTGTCCAGGTTAGCAGCCCTCAGCAGGTGTCTCTGCACTTACGCTGGGGGGCAGGGGAGAAAATGGCACCTGCTGGCACCTTCATTCCCAGAGAGGCTATGTCACCTCTTTAAGATGTGCTCCAAGAAGGAGAAACCTTCTCTCCCCATGCATCTCAGGCAATCCTCAGATCACACCATCTGCCCCCAGGTTACCTGGCTGCCTTCTCCACAGGAGCACAGCAGCATCCACATGGCTCCACACCAGCCACACAGTGGATCTCTAAAACTCCAGTCTTTGAGTCCTACTGATTGCAAAAACTCATAAAAATCAGCTCCTTTCACTCTCCCAGGCAATGCCTTTGGGGAAGTATTCTCTTTGTGCCTATCTCTATGCACTCTCCTCTCACTCACCTTTCTTCACGACCAGGGCTCCTTCCCCTCTGCAGCATCCACAAGCCATTTCTCCCCCAAACCACATCTCCACATCTCCTACCTTCCACAAAGTGGCTTCTTCTCTCCCTCCAGTTGTGCAGTTTGTTCTGTCAATGCTCAGATCAATTTCTTGGGTATTCAGAATAATCTGACATTTATCTAGCTGTGTTTGAGGGACCAGGCAAGCCTAATACACCATTTTAGCCCCCTGCCCCACCACTACAAGAAATTCTTTTCAAAAGATTTGCCTTCCTATTTAAATTTTACTCAGGCTGGCATTAAACTGTATTTACATTCTTGTATGGACATCTGATGAAAGGCAGCTTAGAACTATTTCAGTTTAGAATTTGTTGTAGATAATCCACTAAATGGGTAATTTTAATTCAAATTAAAGGGTTGCCACTATTTTTAATCTGAGATCTTCCTGATGAACATAGTAGATTTTACTCTCAAGAGTCAACATTCTTGGGACTCCTGGGTGGCTCAGTTGGTTAAGCAGCTGCCTTCGGCTCAGGTCATGATCCCAGCGTCCTGGGATCGAGTCCCACATCGGGCTCCTTGCTCGTCAGGGAGCCTGCTTCTCCCTCTGCCTCTGCCTGCCATTCTGTCTGCCTGTGCTCGCTCTCTCTCTCTCTCTGATAAATAAATAAAATCTTAAAAAAAAAAAAAAGAGAACATTCTTTTCTCTAGAATGAAATAAAGATAACTCCAGTGCTAACCCTTTTGTATGTTCTGCTTTGGATCAAGGATATTCCAAAGTAGAATAGTTAAATATATATATGTGTGTATATATATGTATACATGTGTGTATACACACACATACACACACACACACACACACACACACACACGCTTCCCAGAAAGTAAGTAGAATAGTAAAAATGGATTGAAGTAGAGAAAAGATAACAAATACATGTAGGAATCCCAACATATAGGTAATAGAAGTTTCAAAAAAGAGAAGGTAAAGAAAACAGAAGAGAAGAAATCAGGAAAGTAATAAATACAAATATTTCCTAGAAATGAATTACTTGAGTCTTTAAAATTGAAGGAGCTATATGAATGCCCAAAATGAATGAATAAAAAAATACATGCTAGGCCCATCACCATGAAATTTCAGAACACTGGGAACATAGAGAAAATTCTAGTGTCCACAGACTATGAAAATATATACACATTATTTCTTTATCAAGCATTATAATATAAGATCGGTAAACCATTTCTAGATACTTCCCTATGTTTCCATACTTGTGACCACTCTGTATGAGTCTCCCGTGGAAAACATAGACCATATAAAAAATATCAGGAATCAAACAACTTAAGATTTCTTGACACTAGAACTTAATTAATACCCAAGTGAACTAAGAAAAAGAGAAAAGATCAAATAGACATCTTCAGAATGCAAATTTCAAAATTTTTCATCTGATGTAGAATTTCTCAAGAAGCTGCCCTACAAAGGGAGTAAATCAAACAGGGAGAGAGGGATGAGACCAGCAACAAGAAGTCCAAAATAGTAGAGAAGCAGAGAGTATCCCAAGGAAGATGGGGATGGGAAGTCCTAGGGATGACAGTGGCAGGGAGCCTAAAAAACAATTAGTCCAGGATGGAGAAGGTGGGGAGAAGGATGGATGTCTTTTACAAGAAACTTAAAACAATAGAATTGCTGAGGTACAGGAACATAATGAGGGATTATTCAGTCATATTAGAGAGTTCAAGAGTAATTCAGTGTTTGGTGCAATAAACAACAAAGAATATAATAAACTGTGCCATGAAGAAAAATAAATATAACTTACCAAGAAAAATAAGTTATAGAAAAAATACCCCCAAATAGAACCCCTTAGGTTGGATGGGGGGAGGGTCGGAATTAAGTGTGTGCTGTGTGGGAGAAGGGTACAATAGAGATAATACGTAAGCAGTTGTGGGGGGAGGTAAAACAGGTAATATCTAACAGTGGGAACTAAAAACATGGCAGGATATGCATGTTATTCAGAAACAGGAAATTAAACATCAGAAGAAACAGCAATAAGAATTAAAAGCAGTTGCCTCAAGGGAGTGGAAATGGGTAGTAGAGAGCAAGGGGCATGAAACTGTTGACCTTGCCATATTCTTTTACTTTTAGACTATGTACAAGCTAATTTGATAAAGTCAAAATTTTATGTGACTCTTAACCTCACAAAACAAACTGAGGGTTGCTGGGGGGAGGGGGTTTGGAGAAGGGGGGTGGGATTATGGACATTGGGGAGGGTATGTGCTTTGGTGAGTGCTGTGAAGTATGTAAACCTGGTGATTCACAGACCTGTACCCCTGGGGATAAAAATATATGTTTATAAAAAATAAAAAATTTAAAAAAAAAAGAAATTATTACCACTCAACAAATATAAAATTAAATGACTCCGTCACTTGGTGCTGGGTTCAAGTTCGAACTGGGTCCACTGAAATAGGGGGACACTCCCTGCTGTCACCAATGTCACATACAACCCAGGAAGTTGTCAGGTCCTAGGAGTCTGGCAAAGCCCCACCAAGGGTAAAGAGTTAGGCAGGAGTATAACAAAGGTTAAAGGGAGCCCCAACTCTTTGAACTCCAAAGGAGAAGCATCAGGACTTGGCCAGTGGAGGATTTAGCAAGAAAAGTGAAGGGAGAGGAAGGAAACCTGTAGCTAAGGTGCCTTCTTTCCTGCTAGATTCCCATTCTATTATTTTTCTAAAGGAGCTCAACTAAAAACTTCACCACAGGGTGCTTTAACAAATATTCATCTTTGGTCTTTTATACAGAATGTACACACTATTACTGCTAATAAATCATAATACTTTTGTTATTTTTATACTTTTGGATGATATATATATATTTTTTAAGATTTTATTTATTTATTTGACAGAGAGAGAGAGATCTCAAGTAGCCAGAGAGGCAGACAGAGAGAGAGGAGGGAGCAGGCTCCCTGCTGAGCAGAGAGCCTAATGTGGGGCTTGATCCCAGGACCTTGGGATCATGACCTGAGCCGAAGGCAGAAGCTTTAACCCCCTGAGCCACCCAGGCACCCCTAGATGATATATTTAGAAAAATAAAGAAATTCCTAAATAATGAGTGTAATGAAATAACTAAATTGAGATTCAGTCCTTTCAGTATATCTTTGATAGTCCTGTTTTAAATTTAATTTTAAACTAGATTTAAAGTTATCATGAGCTCCTTCCCTCCATCACTGCCCACCAATCAGTTACCACAGCTAATGAACACCTGACATACAGAAAACTCTAAAAAGTTTATTGAAAAGCTTTAGTTTCATACTATAACTTTTAGATGCAAAAAAAAAAAAAGATTTATAATTAAGAATATTTAACTACAGAAATAAAGAACAGATATATATCCTATCTAAAATTATATATCGAATATATATATTTATTAAAATAGCCCTTTTTTAAAAGATTTTATTTATTTATTTGGGAGAGAGAAACATAGCGAGAGAGGGAACACAAGCACAGGGGATGGGAGAGGGAGAAGCAGTCCTCCCTCTGAGAAGGGAGCGTAATGTGGGGCTTGATCTCAGGACTCTGGGATCATGACCTGAGCCAAAGGCAGACGTTTAATGATTAAGCCACCAAGTGCCCCAAAACAGCCTGTTATTGTTATTAAATTCTTAACTGAGCTCTTTAAAATATATATGTAAAATATATGTAAATATATATATATATATTCCTTTTAAAATACATGTATACATATACATTCCATCTAAAATAAGTTCATGCAGAAAAGTTCACTGTTATGAAATGTTGACCAAAATTATAAATCCAAACTAGACACACAGCCTTCTTCTCTTGACCTAGATCCACCCAGGAAAAAACAAGCTTAAGAACTGTAACCACAGGCAAAGTTCAGGCAGCATTTTCTCTATAACATCATCATTACCAGTTTTGCTAAATTAGTTTTATCCAACAGGTAAAACAATGTCCTACCCCAAAACTCCCTGCTCTCAGAGTTGTAAAATAAAGGTATCACTTACCTTAAAGACCTAAAATCTACCAAGTTTCTTTTGGAACACATTATCCAAAACTTAGAGCTACTTTGAAAAATTAATATTTGACAGTTTGTGACTCTAAAATATTTTTAAATGTTTTTTAAAGAGGATTCTGAAGGAAAGTCAGAAGCACAAATAGAAAATAAAATAACTGAACTAATCACCCCTCATGTCATACCATTTCTTCTAACACCACACATCCCTGGAACGGAAGTGGCAGTGAATGCAGAGAAAAGGAAGATATGATGGGGAAGAGAAGTCACAGGAACTGAGTTGCAAAATGAGAAGTGGGTTTTAACTACTATTTAATTTTTATTGTTTATTATTATTAACTTTATTATAATAGTAGATATATAGGGATAAAGAACAGATAGGAGATGTTGTGTTAAAGTATTTAGGATTGTTAGCTGGTGCTTAGTTGAAATATGTAACTAGTACTTATAATTATTAGTTGACACTTACTTATTGGAATACAAAATTTGCATAAAATATTTCAAGCACCAAAACACAACTAATAGCAAAACAAATAAGGGGAGAATCTGCTTTGGGGTCCAGTGAGAAAAGTACATAGGTTGGATGGAATAGACAAGTGATGGGTATTAAGGAGGGCACTTGTTATGATGAGCCCTGGGTGTTATATGTAAATGACAGATCACTGAACTCCACTCTTGAACCAATATTGAACTATAGGTCAATGAACTAGAATTTGAATTTAAAAAAAAAAAAAGAAAGGAAAGTTACATAAGTCAAAATCTTGGAGCTTGGGGCTCCTAGCTGGCTCAGTCAGTGAAGCATGCAACTCTTGATTTGGGGTTATGGTTCATGCCCCACGTTGTGGGTAGAGTTTATTTAGGAAAAAAAAAAAATCCTTAGCTTAATTGTTAGCAGGTCCTTTACAATTCCTCTAGTCCAACTTTTGCAGGACTCTCTTCTTCAATATACATAACAAAGAATCACCCACCTTCTGTTCTGAACTTCCCAAGGCAGGGAGCTCACTAGGTCCGCAAAAAGCCTATTATTTCATTATTGAGAGAATTGTTTGGGAGTACAGTCTGGCTTCTAACAGTTTCACTTGTAGGTCCTAATTATTACTTCAAAGCAACAGTAAAGAAGCCTGCACTATATTCGTGGGGCGCCTGGGTGGCTCAGTGGGTTAAGCCTCTGCCTTCGGCTCAGGTCACGATCTCAGGATCCTGGGATCGAGGCCCACATCTGGCTCTCTGCTTAGCAAGGAGCCTGCCTTCCCCTCTCTTTCTGCCTGCCTCTCTGCCTACTTGTGATCTCTCTCTCCCTCTCTCTGTGTCAAATAAATAAACAAAATCTTTAAAAAAAAAAAGCCTGCACTATATTCTACATAAAGGTTCCTAAACAGATTTATATATATAAATGGACAGATTCAAACAGTGGTTCATAGGAAATTAAGAGGGTGAGTCTTAAGAATAACATTCACAATATGTCATCTAAGTCATCCCAAAAAAATTCAGTTCAGAATTACTGGTTTAGGGGTATCTGGGTGTTTCCATTGGTTAAGCATCTGAGTTTGCCTCAGATCATGATCTCGGAGTCCTGGCACCAGGCCCAGCATTAGGCTCCCTGATCAGTAAGGAATCTGGTGATCCCTCTCCTTTTATCCCTCTCCCCCTGCTTGTGCCTATGCTCTCTCTCTCTCACTCTAATAAATACATAAAATCTTGGGGAAAAAAATAAAGAATTCCTGGTTTAAAATATTATAAGCATTACTACTAAAAGTAATCTCAGGGTGTCTGGGTGGCTCAGTGGGTTAAAGCCTCTGCCTTCGGCTCAGGTCATGATCCCAGGGTCCTGGGATCGAGCCCCACATTGGGCTCTCTGCTCAGCAGGGAGACTGCTTCTTCCTCTCTCTCTGCCTGCCTCTCTGCCTACCTGTGATCTCTGTCTGTCAAATAAATAAATAAAATTTTTAAAAGTAATCTCAGAGATTTTAAATTTTTCAACATCGGTCTCTTTTTTTAATTTAAATTCAATTGGGACGCCTGGGTGGCTCAGTTGGTTAAGCAGCTGCCTTCGGCTCAGGTCATGATCCCAGCGTCTTGGGATCGAGTCCCACATCAGGCTCCTTGCACAGCAGGGAGCCTGCTTCTCCCTCTGCCTCTGCCTGCCATTCTGTCTGCCTGTGCTCGCTCTCCCCCCCCCCTCTCTGATAAATAAATAAAATCTTAAAATAATAATAATAATTTAAATTCAATTAATTAGCATATAATGCGTTACTGGTTTCAGAGATAGAGGTCAGTGATTCATCAGTCTTACAGAACACCCAGTGCTCATTACATCACATGCCCTCCTTAATGTCCACCACCCAGTTACCCCATCCCCCCACCCCCTCCCACTCAGCAACCTTGTTTGTTTCCTAGGATTGAGAGACTTTTATGGTTTGTCTCCCTCTCTGATTTCGTCTTGTTTTATTTTTCCCTCTCTTCCCCTATGATCCTGTTTTGTTTTTCAAATTCCACATATGACTGAGATCATATGATAACTGTCTTTATCTGACTTATTTTGCTTAGCAAAATACCCTCTAGCTCCAACCACGTCATTGCAAATGGCAAGATTTAATTTTTTTGATGGATGAATAGTATTTCATTTTATATATATACACTACAACTTTTTTATCCATTCATCTGTCAATGAACATCTAGGTTCTTTCTACAGTTTAGCTATTGTAGACACTGCTGCTGTAAACATTGGGGTGCACGTGCCCCTTTGGACCACTACATGTGTATCTTTGAGATAAATACCCAGTAATGCTATTGCTGGGTCATTAGATAGCTCTATTTTCAACTTTTTGAGGAACCTCCATACTGTTTTCCAGAGTGGCTGCACCAGCTTGCATTCCCACCAACAGTGTTAAGAGGGTTCCCCTTCCTCCACATCCTCTCCAACTCCGTCGTTTCCTGACTTATTAATTTTAGCCATTCTGACTGGTGTGAGGTGTGCTATCTTATTGTGGTTTTGATTTTTATTTCCCTGATGCTGAGTGATGTTGAGCATTTTTTCATATGTTTGTTGGCCATCTGGATATCTTCTTTGTAGAAATGTCTGTTCATGTCTTCTGCCCATTTCTTGATTGGATTACTTATTCTTCAGATGTTTGAGAAGTTCGTTATACATTTTAGATACTAGCCCTTTATCTGATAAGACATTTGCACATTTCTTTTCCCACTCTGTCCTTTGTCTTGGTTTTGTCAACTGTTTCCTTTGCTCTGCAAAAGCTTTTTACCTTGATGAAGTCCATATGGTTCATTTTTGCCTTTGTTTCCTTTACCTTTGGAGATGTATCTAGCCAGAAGTTACTGTGGCCAAGGTCACAGAGGTGGCTGTCTCTGTGCTCCTCTAAGATTTTGATGGATTCCTGTCTCACACTTAGGTCTTTCATCCACTTTGAGTCTGTTTTTCAACATCATTTTTTCAAGTCAGTCTTTCAAGCGTCATATTTATGATTTTGCCACACCCATAATAATCACTACTATTTAATAATACTTTAATTCATTTCTTAAGTTAAATGAAGTATTTTAAGATAAACCTTGATATTGTTATTGTAAGTGGGAAACCATTATCTATTTGTCATAGACAAACTAACATTAAATATAAATACATAACTCTAATGTTGCAACCTATTATCATGTCATGTACCAATGGTGGTATGCATTCCAGCCTATAGGAAGAAATGGTTTAGAATATCTCCTATCAAATTTTTTGGAAACATATTAAAGAATTATAAACTTTTTAAAGCATCCCACAGAACATTCCAGATGAAAGGCTTTTGAATTGAAAAACATTAAAATCAGGAGGAGTCAAAAACCACTTACTAGTTGCGTGTCCCCATTAAGCCTCTATTTTCACATCTGTAAAATAAGGATTAAAGGAGCAGCTACCTCATGGTGTGTTCTATAAATTGAATGAAATCATGCAATGCTAGAAAGCAGGTGAGCAAAGAGTGCTATTAGCCCCTACTATTATTTCTGTAGTATGAGAAAATCTCAAACATTAGCCCATCTCCATATAGACCTTTTTTTAGGTGGCCTAGAAATCAAGATCTTTAAGATACTGTATTATATCAATAAATACAAAATACATTAACACATTTACTCTCTAGTGTAAAAACTGCACTTCAGAGACTACATGGAATAGCCATTATACTTCAAAAGCCAAAAAAAGCATTTCCATGTTTACCTATACAGAGAATTCTAGGTATGTTTTATGAAATCATTTATCTGCAATCTAGCACAGACACTAATGAGAGCTATATCTAAAATACTACACCGTCATACTCATGTAAGCTTCATAAATTCTTTATAAAGAATTCTACAATAAAACACTTACAAACTCAGTTTTGCAAAGCTCTCTTGCGCGTTATGCTTTTCTCGCTCATATGCACTTTCAACTTCTTTGAATTCATTCTTGATCATTTCCAAATCTGCAACAGCTTCTGCTTGGCTGGCCTTTTCCACCTGCAAAGCGCCTTCAAGGTCTCGAATCCGTAACTGCCAGATGACAGAGAAGTAGTTAAAACGAGCAAGGAAATGCTAGCTTCAAAGGCTAGTCAGACTGAATAGAGCTCTTTATTAGCAGCAGTTTATCATTCATCCAAACACTTCTTCCTTTCTGCTTTGGTTTAAAAAGGAAAATAAACAAAAGACAGTGTATTCCCTTTCTCAACGTGTTTAATGGAAGGGAGGAAGAGGGGAAGAATAGTTAACTGTGCTCTGGAAATGCCTGATCAAAGTGCTGAATTTTGACCTACTATTCCATTTGGAGACTTCTTTTATAAAACATAATGAAACTAGTGGTTTGAGGAAACAAAAGGGAAATAGCCTTCCCCTCTTATGAGAAACATCATTACAGTCCCATGTTTAGAAGCCCATGAAAGTTAACATCTTTTTTATTCCTAGAGATTTTTTACTATAGAAAAGTAAAACTTGTATTACTTGTTTTTATTACTTATATTACCAAATAATACTATTTGACTAAAATATTAATGAGTGTAGTTATATGATATCTAGGATTTGCTTCAAAATGCTATGGGGCTGAGGAGTAGATGGGGGGAGCGGTGAGGGGGTGGGGGGGAGCCCATTGTACCATTCTCTCTACTTCTGCATATACTTGAAACTTTACATAATAAAACACTTTGATAGATTCTACATAAACATCGACAGTAGAACAGATAAACAATTACATTCCCATTAAAGAATAACATGTAGCTATAAAAAAAAGCTGTAAAACAACTTTTGAAAAGGAAGCTCTCCATGTGGCTCTCCACGTGGTGTTAACACAGACTGAAAAAGCAACGTCCACATCAGTGTATACAGTATGCTATATTTTGGGTAAACAAGTGGGAAAAATTAAGTAGCAGGCAACATGGTGGAGCAAAAGGAGCAATAGGAGTGAAAGCAAGAGTTCTCGATCATTTAATATTGTTTGGATTTTTGAACAGGTGGATATTTTACCTTTTTCAGAAAATTAAATTTAAAAACTAAAAAATAGACTGCTAGGGCCAGAAAAAGTGGGGAGTGGTAGAAAATGTTTTACACTAAATAGAATATGGGCTTCAGAACCATAAAGCTCACAGCTCTACAAACTTTTGTGACCTGTAGTATATTACTAAAACTCCAAAGGCCAGAGGTTCCTCATCTGTAAACAATAAATAATGGTGGTAATAATAATAACAAACAGACTACCTACAGGGTTATTACAAAGATCTAATGAGATAATATTCATCTAATATATATTTAATATTACATATGTATATATGTTTATTTAATAAATTTTTGGATAAATATTTATTCAGTACTTAATATGTGCCAGGCAGTGAGCTAGTGCTCAAGATATACAATAATCACGAAAATACACAGTCCTAGTTTCGAGGAGCTCCTAGTCTTTAGGAGAGGAGAGATCATGACAGAATGTGGTGTTTCCTATCACAGAAACAGGCACAAAGGGCCATAAAATCAGAGGAAAGCTAAGAACAAGCCTCCTGGGGAGGGCAAAAGCCAATCCGAGGTAAGAAAGATGAAGTCACCAAGAAAAGAAGCCTAGAACAACAGGAAATTGTTTTGTAAATCAATCCATACAAACAGTAAGCACCAGAAATTATTATTTGTAATTCTTCAAAAATATTTTGGAATAATCAAAACATTCTTACACTAAAGTAAGGACACAGAATAGAGCTGGAGATACAGCTTGGTAAATTTTCAAATTTGGTCTTTTAAATTTTATCTTTCTTTGCTGTTTTGTCTGAATCCAATGTTGACAAGTGAAATAATAGATCTAGAAAACATTTTCTTCTGTCTGCATTGCTATCTTCTTTCAGAAAATAAGCACACTCAATCACAAATGATAAACCAAGCCAACTGAAAGAGAAGTCAGCTTCAAATTAATAATTCTGAGTCAACTCTTTGATTCTATTTTCTCATTTTTATGAGAATAAATTTAACAACATATTTCAAACATACATTTAACTACAGTTTAAGCTAAGAGATGGTGATTAATTACAACTATTTAGTGGTCTCATTTGCTTTTAAACTAATCTGAAACTGAATTTTACTAGATGTACCTCACTGAAAATACTTGTCAATATTTATAGATATATGGGTCAAATATAAACTTTGGCTTTTTTCTGCATCATAATGTGGAGTTAAATATCAAATATAAATTTTAATAAAAAATATACATGTAATAATCTTTATTTTTGTAGCTAATAACTATATATCCCCAGGTATAAATTATAACTACATTGAAAAACTTAATTTGGAATTATACTTCCTTCATAAATTTAAAACTTTAGGCTTATTGCTTATTGATGCCATTTTGGGTGATTCAATCATTTAAAAAAAAAGGTAGGGGCACTTGGGTTACTCAGTCAGTTAAGTGTTTAACTCTTGATCTCAGCTCTGGTCTTGATCTCAGGGTCATGAGCTCAAGCCCCTCATTGGGATCCAGGCTTAGCTTGCACAAGTTTGCTTAAAATACAAAATGCACTCAAATACATGGACCTGAGAATTTTACAGGTAAGGGGGACATTTCATTAAAGATAGAAATTTTTAAAAATTTTATTATATAATTCTTATAAGCTTAATTGCATCCTATATTAAGACCCATTTAAACAATAAGGTATAATTTTGCAAAGTTTATTAAAATTTAATATAAGGGAAAAGTGTAAATCTTAAAAATAATTCAAATTAAATTAAGGAACTGAGGGGCACCTGGCTCAGTCAGGAGGGCTTGTGACTCTTGATCTCAGGGTTCTGAGTTCAAGCCCCATGCTGGGTGTGGAGCCTACTTCAAAAAAAATTAATGAACTAAGACGTTAGATTTCTGGAACTTCATATGAAATTTTATACACAACACAGGCCATGGGCCAGACATGGTCCATGGGCAGTAGTTTGCCAAGCCCCTGTTGGAATGCCTTCACTTCCCTTAGAAATTACTTCTCGGGGTGCCTGGGTGGCTCAGTGGGTTAAGCCACTGCCTTCGGCTCAGGTCATGATCTCAGGGTCCTGGGATCGAGTCCCACATCGGGCTCTCTGCTCAGCAGGGGCCTGCTTCCCTTCCTCTCTCTCTGCCTGCCTCTCTGCCTACTTGTGATCTCTCTGTCAAATAAATAAAATTCTTAAAAAAAAAAAAAAAAGAAATTACTTCTCATTCTCTAAGACCTGGAGGACACTTTGCTTAGGATTCCTTCAATTAATTCCCCTCTCAGATATAACCTTCTTTATTATGCTTTCATAACATTTTATATTTTAGTATTTTATGTTTCTACCTATACATTTATCTATATATCTATACTGATGCAGACAAATATACAGTATTTCAGATAAAGGAAGTAAGTTCCAAGAGTCGTTTCTTCGCCGTTATACCTTCAGCTCTTAATACAAGTGACAAGCAGTGTGCACAGGATATACACTCTATAAATGAAGGTGCATATTTTTTAAATGTTTGCAAAAAGAAATTCATCCCATGGCTCTTGATGAAAAGAACACTCTGATCAGCAAATCATTCTGTTACAGGCCAGATGGTAAATACTTTGGACTTTGCAGGCCATAATGTCTCTGTTATAATCATCCCCCTTTGCCACTACAGCCCAAAAGCCCCACAGACAAGACAAAACCCCCTTGAATAGGCATTGGGTGAGATATGGCCTGTGGGCTAGAGTGTGCCAATCCCTCCTCTAACAAAACCAGGCTCAGCCATATCCTGATAGCAAAATTAGTGTCTTAACAATATGATATCCATTCTTTTTTTTAAATTGTATTTATTTATTTGAGAGAGAGAGAGAGAGAGAGAGAGAGTGCCTGGGGGAGAGGCAAAGGAAGAAGGAGAGAATCCTATGTAGACTCTGCACTGAGCTCAGAACCCCTCATGGGGCTCGATCCCATGACCTTGAGATCATGATCTGAGCCTAAATCCAGAGTCAGGGCCTTGACTGACTGAGCCCCACCAGGTGCCCCTATGCTACCCATTCTAAATGTAAACCTGAGCTGTCTGAACAGAATGCTCCTTTTCCCAACTTAATAAAATCCACACAAAAGAATTTTTGTTTACATTTTACCTGAATAATTTCAGAATTAAATTTTGATTCCAAATGTGCTGCTCTCTCTGCTTCAATATTTTCTTCTAGTTTCCTCACTCTTAGAGTAGTTGCCTAAAAACAAATTCAAAGTTTAAACTCACAAACATTGGTATTTAAAGTGGACATAGATCTTTGCACCACAGGGATGGAGCTAGAGAGTATAATAATGCTAATGAAATAAGTCACTTAGAAAAAAACAAATACCATAGGACTTAACTTGTACGTCGAATTTAGGAAACAAAACAAATAAGCAAAGGAAAAAAGAGAGAGAGAGACAAACCAAAAAATAGACTTGACTAGAGAGAACAAACTGAGGGTGACCAGAGGAGAGGTAGGAGCCAGGACGGGTAAAATAAGTGATGACGATGAAGGAGGACACTTACTCATGATGAGCACCGAGTCATGTATAGAACTGTTGGATTTTGTACCTGAAACTAACATAGCACCCTATGTAAACTATACTGGAATTAAAATTAAGGATTTTTAAAAAAAACATGAATGTGGATCACACTTTAGGTTACCATAGCCTCATTTTTGAGGCTATAAAAAAATGAGGCTATAAATGTAAAAGGCACATTAAAAAATCATGTGAAAATCATGCTCGGGGAGAATGCTCCAGACCTTGCTTTTTTAATTTTTTGACATATAATCTATATATAATAAACTGCACATATTTAAAAGAGTGTAATTTTATACACACACACACACACACACACACGTGCGCGCCTCGGTGGCTCAGTTGTTAAGCATCCACCTTCAGCTCAGGTCATAAGCCCAGGGTCGAGGGATCGAGCCCCTCATTGGGCTCCCGGCTCAGCAGAAAGTTTGCTTCTCCCTCACCCACTCCCCCCGGCTTGTATTCCCTCTCTCACTGTCTCTCTCTGTCAAATAAATAAAATAAAATCTGAAAAAAAAAAGTGTATCTATAAAAAAGTATATCTATATGTATCTATATAGATAGATACATGCACACCCATGGAATCACTGCCATAATGAAGATAAGAAATATTCCCAAGACCCCTAAAAGATTCCTTGTATCTCTTGGTAACGTCTTCATCCAGCTCTCACCAACCCCCATCCCCACCACCAAGTAACCACTGATCTGCTTTTTGTCACTACTGATCACTTTGTATTTTCCAGAATTTCATATAAGTTGAGTCATACAGCGTGTACTCTTTATTGCCTGGCTTCTTTCCCCCAGCATAACTATTCTGAGATTCACCATGTGGTTGCATTTATCGATAGCTTATTTCTTTTTACTGTTAAAGTGTTCACTGTGTTGATGAGACACCACACTGATTTATCTGTTCACCAATTCATGTACATTTGCCTTGTTTCCAGTTTGTGCTGTTACAAATGAAACTGCTATGAGCCTTCACATACAAGTGTTTATATAACACTTTGATTTCTTAGAGCCATAAAGTGAAGGGAAGAATGACAGGGTCACATGGTGGGTGTATGTTTAATGTTTTATGAAACATCCAAACTTTTCCAGCTTGCTTATAATTTTATACATCCTCTCCAACACTTGGCATGGTCAATTTTTGTTTTTTCATTTTGGGGGAGGAGGGGATTTAAGACCTTCAAATAGACATGTAATGGCATTTCACTTCAGTTTCAATTTGCATTTCTCTAATAACTAATGCCATTGAACATCTTCTCAAATATTTATTTACCATTTGCATATCTTCTATGGTGAAGTATCTGTTCAGATCTTCTCTCCACTTTTTTTTTGTTATTTTTATTTTTATTTTACCTTTATTAACATGTAATGTATTATTTGCCCCCAGAGGTACAGGTCTGTGACTCATCAGGCTTACAGATTTCACAGCACTTACCATACATAGCACATGCCCTCCCCAATGTCCATAACCCAACCACCCTATCCCTATTCCCCCACCCCAACAACCCTAAGTTTGTTTCTTTTTTTTTTTTTTAAGATTTTATTTATTTACTTGACAGAGAGAGATCAAGTAGGCAGAGAGGCAGGCAGAGAGAAGGGGGAGGAAGCAGGCTCCCTGCCGAGCAGAGAGCCCGATGCGGGACTCGATCCCAGGACCCTGAGATCATGACCTGAGCCGAAGGCAGCGGCTTTAACCCACTAAGCCACCCAGGCACCCCGAAGTTTGTTTCTTGAGATTAAGAGTCTCTTATGGTTTGTCTCCCTCCTGTTTCATTTTTTTCCTTTTCTACCCCGCACAACCCCCTGCCCTGCCTCTCAAATTCCTCATATCAGAGAGATCATATGATAACTATCTTTCTCAGACTTATTTTACGTAGCAAAATACCCTCTGGTTCCATCCACGTCATTGCAAATGGCAAGATTTCGTTTCCTTTGATGGCTGCATAGTATTCCGTTGTGTGTATGTGTGTGTGTGTGTGTGTATATATGTGTGTGTATATGTGTATATATACATGTATACATATACACATATATACGTGTATATACATATGTGTATATACATGTATATATGTATATATACATGTGTGTATGTATACATGTATATATGTGTGTGTGTGTGTGTATATATATGTATCTCTCCATCTTTATCCATTCATCTGTTGATGGACATCTAGGTTCTTTCTACAGTTTGGCTATTGTGGACATTGCTGCTATAAACATTTGGGTGCATGTGCCCCTTCAGATCACTACATCTGTGTCTCTGGGGTAAATATCCAGTAGTGCGACTGCTGGGTCACAGGGTAGCTCTATTTTCAACTTTTTGAGGAACCTCCATACTGTCTTCCAGAGTGGCTGCACCAGCTTACATTCCCACCAACAGTGTAGGAGGGTTCCCCTTTCTCCGCACCCTCACCAACATCTGTCATTTCCTGACTTGTTAATTTTAGCCATTCTGACTGGTATCTCATTTTGGTTTTGATTTGTAGTTCCCTGATGCCGAATGATGTGGAACACTTTTTCATGTGTCTGTTGGCCATCTGGATGTCTTTTCTTTTCTTTTTTTTTTTTTTTTAGTATTAGCATTTTTTAAAATTTTATTTAGTTTTTAATTAAACATATAACATATTTTTATCCCCAGGGATACAGGTCTGTGAATCGCCAGGTTTACACATTTCACAGCACTCATCATAGCACATACCCTCCCCAATGTCCATATCCCCACCACCCTCTGCCATCACCTCTAACCCCCAGCAACCCTCAGTCTGTTTTTTGAGATTGAGTCTTTTATGGTTTGTCTGCCTCCCAATCCCATCTTCTTTCATTTTTTTTCTTTTCCTACCCCCCAAGCCCCTCACATTGCATCTCCACTTCCTCATATCAGGGAGATCATATGATAGTTGTCTTTCTCTGATTGACTTATCTCGCTAAGCATAATACCCTCTAGTTCCATCCACATCGTCACAAATGGCAAGATTTCATTTCTTTTGATGGCTGCATAGTATTCCATTGTGTATATATACACCACCTCTTCTTTATCCATTCATCTTGTTGATGGACATCTGGATTCTTTTCATAGTTTGGCTATTGTGGACATTGTTGCTATAAACATTAGGGTGCACGTGCCCCTTCGGAGCACCATGTTTGTATCTTTGGGATATATACCCAGTAGTGCAATCACTGGGTCATAGGGTAGCTCTATTTTCAGTTTTTTGAGGAACCTCCACACTGTTTTCCAGAGTGGTTGCACCAGCTTGCTTTCCCACCAACAGTGTAGGAGGGTTCCCCTCTCTCCGCATCCCCTCCAGCATCTGTCATTTCTTGACTTGTTAATTTTAGCCATTCTGACTGGTGTGAGGTGGCATCTCATTGTGGTTTTGATTTGTATTTCCCTGATGCTGAGTGATGTGGAGCATTTTTTCATGTGTCTGTTGGCCATCTGGATGTCTTCTTTGCAGAAATGTCTGTTCATGTCCTCTGACCATTTCTTGATTGGATTATTTGTTCTTTGGTTGTTGAGTTTGGTAAGTTCTTTATAGATTTTGGATACTACCTCTTTATCTGATATGTCATTTGTAAATATCTTCTCCCATTCTGTCAGTTGTCTTTTCATTCTCTCCAATTTTTAATTGGGTAGTTTTCTTTTTTTCCCCCAAGATTTTATTCATTTATTTGAGAGAGAAAGATAGTGTGAGAGAGAGCACAAGCCTGGGTAAGAGGCAGAGAGAGAGAGAGAAGCAGACTCCCTCACCAGGATGGGGCCTGACGAGGGGCTCTATCCCAGGACTCTGGGATCATGACCTGAGCCAAAGGCAGACCCTTAACTGACTGAGCCACCCACACGCCCCTGTTATTTTTCTTATTATTGAGTTTTAAGAGTTTATATGATCTGCATACAAGTCATTTACTGGATATGTGATTTGCAAATATTTACTCCAAGTCTACAGCTTGTCTCTTCATACCATTAAAAGCGTCTTTCATGAAACAGAAGTTTTCATTATCCTTAAGTCCAATTTATCAATTTTCAGGCAAGAGTCAACTTCTGGCCAGGATTAGAAGTCAGAAGCTTTATTTCTGAAAGCCATTTCTGTTGAGAAAATGCAACCATGGGAAGCACTGGATTCCTAGTCTCAAAGAGGAAATGGTCATGGCCAAAAGCCTGGTGGGGGCTGGGCAAGTGGGGTTACAGGGACCCCCCCCATTGCAGATGTCTCAGGATAACAGTAGCAAAGAAAACCATGCCTAAAGTCCCGTCTGTCAAATAAGGATGGCTCAACAGTGATGGAGTAAGGCATTACTAATTTCATTTCCTTTTCAAGTAAAATCTGGACAAGAAGTAAGTTTCTATTAATTATATTTACTTTATCATTTAGCTTAAGCTGAAGTTTTTTTTTTTTTAATGCACAACTTGATTAATTGCTTTTTCCTCTTTCCTTCCACAATTTTTTTTATAGAATCACAGAAAGAAGGAGCATAAGCAAAAACTGGATAATTCATAAATTAAGCAAGCCATATGTGAATAAGTAAGAAATGACTACACCTTTCCTCGAGCAAAACAGATTCCCATAATATCTCATTATAGAGTAGAGCATAAACACAAATATCCCTTCTTCTCTAGAGACCTTTGTAGATACCTCTTGCCACTAATGGCCTTCATAGTCAAGAAGCAATTTTGCTTCAGGATTCAATCACTCTGTGTTTTAAAATATGAAATTCACATAATATTTTTTACACTGACTTATTTGCTTTACTTAGATTTTGCAACCCTGTCAATCATATTTGTTAATGAGTTAATTCATCCTTAATGAGTTACTACACAGACTTTTTTTCTAGAAGGCAAACAAAGCAGTAAGTCTAAATGTGATCTTTTGGGTCTAAAGATAATTTAAATCCAAAACTATAAATTCATATTTTCAGTTAGTAGAGTATAACATCTTTAAAGGTAAAATCTGACACTTATATCCTATACTACTAGAGTATTTTGAAATAACAGGCATTCCACTGAAAGATGAAACTAGTAAATATTCATATATTATCAAATATTATAACTCAAGATTCAAAAAATCTTGTAATGAAAAATTTAAAACTAAGGAGTTATTAGTACTTTTTTAGGTATAACTATAATTGGTATTGAGGTGTTTGGCTGTCTCAGTTGATAGATAATACAACTCTTGATCTCAAGGTCATGAGTTCAGCCCCACATTGGGCATAAAACTTACTTTAAAAAAATATTTTTTTAAATTGGTATTTTTTTAAACTCTTACCTTTTGAAATATATACTACAATGTTCATGGATGAAATTATATGATATTTGGATTTGCTTTAAAATAATCAAGGTGGGCATTACAAGAGGAAGTTGATATTCATTAAATAATATTGGCCATTAGTTGATCTAATGTTAAAGCTGAGCGATAGGCACATGCAGCTCATTTTGGTATTCTCTCTACTTTCATGCATGATTTAAATTTTCCATACTGAAAAAATTTTTAAACAAAAACAAAGGAAGTATGGTGGGAAAGTATGGTGCTGGTATCATTATTTACCTAACAAAATTCTATTTTGATGACAAAAAATCATTAGAATGAATTAAGCAATTCATGGCTAAGCAGAAAAAGTCAGTGGGAAGCTGGGAGTTTAAATCAATCAATTCCTACCTATATCATTAAATATTAAGATAATCAAAGCAAATATTGCCTTCATATTCACCTCTACTTTCTCAAAACATGTTTCATACCAAATATTAGTCCCATGGGATATGATTAGCTATGATATGAAAAGGCCATTTCATCATCATAAGTGTGTGAAAAACACAGGATTAAAGCCAAATAATTTTACTAAAGCACTTCTCGGAAAGTTAACATGATCATCTTGAAAAGAAAGAACAAAGTCGGAAGACTCACATTTCTTGATTTTAATACTACTACAAAGCTACAATGATCAAAACACTGTGGAACTGGCAGAAGGACACACATATAGATCCATAGAAAAGAACTGGGAGTCCAGAAATAAGCCCATGTGTCAATGGTCAATAGATTTTTGACAAGAGAGCCATGACCATTCAATGAGAAAGAATCATACTTTCACTAAGCAGTGCGGAGACAATGGGATATACACAAGCAAAAAAATAAATTTGTAAACCTCCATCACAACATATAGAAATATGAATTCAAAAGGATCAATGGCCTAAATATAAAGCTAAAAACCATGAAACTCTTAGAAGAAAACAGAATTCATGATCTCGGATTTGGCAACAGATGCTGAAATATGACACCAAAAGCATGAGCAACAAAAGAAAAAAAAATAGATAAATTAGACTTCATCAAAATTTTACATTTTGAGCATCAAAGAACTTAATCAAAAAGTAAAAGGTAACCTAGAGGACAGGAGAAGATAATCATATATCTGATAAGAGTCTAGTATGCAGAATATACAAACTCTTACAATAAAAAGATAAATAATTCAATTTTTTAAAAAAATGAGTAGAGGCACCTGGTGGCTCAGTCAGTTAAGTGCCTGCTTCCCCCCGTCCCTCCTCTCACTCACTCTCTCTCTCTCAGATAAATAAATAAACAAATTAGTAAAGGGCTTGAATAGACATTTCTCCAAAGAAGATACAAAAATAGCCAATAATTATATGAAATGATGGATAACATTATTAGCTATCAGAGAAATACACACCCAAACCACAAAGAGATATATCTTCACACACACTAGGCTAGTGTTTTTTTAATTTTAAAAAATAGAAAGTAGTAAGTATTGGTGAGGATGTAGAGAAATTGGAAACCTCCTACATTACTGGTGGGAATGTAAATTGGTGCCACCACTATGGAAAACAGTTTGTCAGTTTCTTAAAAAATTAAACAATTACCATATGACCATGCATTTCTACTCCTGGGTATATATTCCAGCAAAATAATAACATGTTCAAATAAAGACTTATACACAAATGTTCATATGAGCATTTTTCGTAATAGCCAAAAGGTAGAAAAAAACCTAAATGTCCATCAACTGAACAAAATATGGTATATTCCTACAGTGGAATGTATTCAGCGGGAAAAAAAAGTACCAATAAATGCTATGACATAGATGAGCCTTGAAGACATATGTTAAGTGAAACTAGACACAAAAGACCAAGTATTATTGTATGACTTCATTTATATGAAATGTCCAAAACAGGCAAATCCATAAGGATAGAAAGTGTGTTAAGTGGTTGCCAGCAGCCAGGGTGGGAGGGAGGAATGAGCAGTGACTGCTAATCAACACGGAGTTTCTTACTGGGATGATGAGAATATTCTGGAATTAGATAGTGGGAATAGTTGCACAACTTTGTGAATATACTAAAAACTACTCAAGTGTATACTTTAATAGGATGAATGTTATGATGTGTGAAATATATTTCAATAAAAGATCAAAGAATCCTGAGTGTAAGAAGGAAAATGTCAAAGTAGTGACAGCCACCTAAATCAAGCTTCTTGATAATTCACTCTAAATGCTGACTTCAAGTCCGTAGAATAAGGGATCCCTATTGATTTTAGGTCTAAAACATGGTACCTATGTTAGCACAAAAATTATTATGTTTAGCCAGATTAAAATGAGCATAACTCTAGGTAAGCCCAATACTACTTTAAAACAAACTTTTTAAATGTAAACCCTACAAAATGAAGTCCCTGATCTCAAAAAATTAAAAATGACTTCTCAGTATGCTTGCCTTAGACTCTGTAAGTCAAAAGAAGTCTAACCAGTGATAAGAAAATAACCTGTAGGCATGGAGAATAAAAAATCAGAACAAGCAAAAAGTTAAGAAAGACAAATATAGGGAAGAAACTAGTCTAACAATGTTCATTTTCTTTTCAGATTCCAAAAAGCATATGCATAAAGCTTCTCTTATCAAAATAATAGTCTTACATTTTATTAAAATACAGAATATTATCATTCCTTGATAAAAGATTCAACAATCCAAGTCTTCTTTTCATCTCTTATGTGTATGTTATGTCATATTATTTATCTGATTTTCACTTCAAAAGTCAAGAAGAGGTTCTGTTATTCTTTCCCTAGGCCAAAACTAAATGGGTTAAAATAATAAACCAGAGATCACATCTTTATTTTCATACCTTCCTGCTTTGCATGTAATGTCCAGAAGAAAACAACTTTATAAACTATTATTCTGAAACTATTGATTAATCAATAAGGTCAACAACAAAATTTTCAAATCTTTAAACAAACTCCTTCCAAGAATGGGCTTTGTTGACAGACATAATTAAATTAAAGCCCTCCTAATAAATATTTTTTTAATCTTCTAGCCTGGTGAATTAATTCTTATATCCAGCAGAGGGTGCTAGCGGAACATCAAAGTGTTCACAAAAAATTTTTTTTCAGTAGTACTGCCTAAGAGAGCCAGTGGAATCATAAACTGTCTCATTAGTATCCAATCATACTGTAATCAACAAAGCAAGGGCAGAAATTATAATGGAATTCAGGTTAAAATACAAAATCCAACACAAATTCATATATACCACAGGTCAATTTAAGTATATACAGGTTTGCTTGGAATACAAATATACTATATTATATCTGTTCCCCAACGTTATGAACAAGGGAGTTCTTTGCGTAACACAAAATGAGCACATATTTTATCATTTATTAGCTGATTTTCATCCCCTTTCCTACTGCAAAATATTGCCAAGAGATTTTTATTTCATGATTTATATCTCATTTTTATTTCATGATTTATATCATTAAATCATGTTAAGCCCAATTAGATAATCTACTCCATTTAAGAAAGGGGGCATTTATTCTTTGAAGAAGGTAATATACAGAAGGATGTCTCCTGTTCCATCCTTTGTTACTCGTTATTTTATCATAACACAGGGTAGAAGCTGCCAATCCGATTCAGCAGCAGAACTAACAAAACATATCCAGACCTCGTTTGTTCCTCACGCCACATCTGCTGCCCTGGCTTCCACAGGCCTGTTCCAAAAGTTTCACAAAAGTTATGAAAACAGATGTGTATGCTGCTGAAGGACTGGGCCAAAGAACACCTCCAATGACATTATTTCCTCCTCAAAACAGAACAGATCTAGCTCAGAGAATATAAGTGAACTTAAAGGAATCGGTCAAGCAGCAAAACTTGAATACACAAAATTTCGTCCACTAAAACGCACAAGAAAAACAGGGGAGGACATATCACAGAAGTGCATCCTAGAGATTTCTCAGTAGTGTGTTACATAGCACTGTTTCCAAAACAGCTGTGCAAAGTTTACCGCAGAATGTCAACAGCTGTATAAATAGAAAGTGGCTGTTTATTTAACTGTTTTTCCAGATTTTATCACCTGATATTTCCCATCAATGGACACTTTCACAGTAACCAATATAGTAATAATCCACCCTCAGAAAGGTAATTCTAAGGAAATGAATTGTTAAAATTTAATAGTAAGTATATTTTGCTATAGGTTACTGTAAATAATTTATTATATGTTTGTTAACAATTAATTACAATACTTATTCCTATCTGTGTGGGGGGAATAAAGAGCAGCCATTGTATTTCAAGACTGTAAAGTGAAGATCCCAAAGTATTTTTTATTATAGAACAAAAAAAAAAATCTTAAAGGGTCAAAGTCTCAAAGTATTTGACAAGTATCTGGACAAGAGAAGCACCATAATATCACATCACTTAAACTGAGTCATGTATTGAAAGACAGTAGCAAAGAAAATCTATGAGTCCTTTATGATTTATTATCCTGGGGGCAGCTGGTTGGCTCAGTCAGCAAGGCAGCAACTCTTGATCTTGGGATACTGAATTCAAGCCCCATGTTGGATGTATTTTAATTTAAGAATAAATAAAACTACACAGCAGTTTCAAGAAATAGTAAAATGTACCAATATTTAGAGCGGCCCATGCGCATCATCTCAGCTGTGGTTGACTTTGCAGTTAACCTCAAAGATATTCAGTGAGGGCAGCAACAACCAGGGCTTTAACAGTTTCAGAACAGACATCTGAGACAACCTGACTAGAGGTATAAACTGGAGAATACAGTGAATTTTTATTTACCAGGAATGAATAATGAAGTCTATCACCCAGACTGTAAAACAGTATAATGGAAAAAAAGAGCTTTTATTACTATTGGGTATAATAAAAGGAACCATAAAAAATGAAAATAGGAAATTTCAGAATTTACAGGACACAAATTCTCGCCATAAATCAATTTAGCCTCTCTAAAAATTGTCTTTAGCTCTCCTGGCAACAAAAACTCCAGTATTTAACAAATTTTTTAATAAACTCCCTATTTTAAAGTCTGTTATAAACATAAATACAAAAATGTCTAATACTTCTAAGCACAACTTTATTACCCAGGTGATTTCATCATTTACCCATTTGGTAAGTAGTAATTGACACAAATAGGTGTTGAAAAATAATTCCTACAAACACATGGTGGCTTGAACAAGTGAAATCAGATGAGGCTGGCTTCACAAACAATAGGAAACGTGGTCATTTTTCTTTTCCTTTTTCACTTGAGTATAGTCTACGTACAGAGGAAAAAGCTACATTCTACCCTGCCTTCGTTACTGTAATACAGAACATGACTGACAGAAGCAATTCAGAATTTATTTGCAGCCAGTACTCTCTCCACTGTAATCTTCGCAAGATTCCTCAGTCCTTACTATTAGGTTTGCATCTTCTCTTTTCTCTTTTCTTATTGAGTTAAGCTTATTTCCCATGATAAAAAAAAAAACCTCCCCTAGTTGTAAAAGAGGTTTATAAAAGCCACAGATATTCCTTTTTCCAGTTCACTTTTCCCTTGGTTCTGTGGTATCCAGCACCATTTTTATAAAATTGGATTGGGAGTTTGCTTTCTTTTTTTAAATCTCAGAAACCATTGATCTGTGTTAAGATGATTAAGCCACACAATGGTATACAGTTTATCAGATTTTTTAAAAATACAAATCATATATATTTATATATATGTTTATATGTGTATTTGCATATATTTATTATATAAATTTTATATATTTATTTATAAATACTTATTTATAAAATTATTTATATGTTTATTAAAATATATATTTTTATATATTATATATATCTTATACTACACACACACACACACACACACACACACAAACATACAGCTTTGGTCCAGGCACATTAAGAAATCCATTTCATGAAATGCAACTTTTTTTTTTTTTTTAAAGATTTTATTTATTTATTTGACAGAGAGAAATCACAAGTAGGCAGAGAGGCAGGCAGAGAGAGAGAGAGGGGAGGAAGCAGGCTCCCTGCTGAGCAGAGAGCCCGATGTGGGACTCGATCCCAGGACCCTGAGATCATGACCCAAGCCGAAGGCAATGGCTTAACCCACTGAGCCACCCAGGCGCCCATGAAATGCAACTGTTAAAAAGCTTCACTAAAATTTAAAACAATGATTGGGCTACATGTCTATTATGCTAGTTGCTTTACTCTGATATTACTGACATTAAATAATGTGTTCTATTAAATTAAAACATTAACAGTTTTCTTCTATTATCCTTACTAACATTATTATCTCATTATAAGGATCTCATATTAATCCTTATATTTCATGTATCTTATAGCAATTCTTTTTTTAAGAATACCGCTGACAGTTACTTAAGTCCCTAGAATTACTAGTAGTTAATGCTTCCACAACTAAATGCAAAACTAGCATAAAATCCTCTTTAACTTCTTTTTCACTGTGTCATCATCCGGCCAAGAGCCAAGACAAGATACATTCACTTAAATATAAAGCAAAAAATTTTTTAAGATTCTGTTTATTTGTCAGAGAGAGAGAGCACAAGCAGGGGGAGCAGCAGGCAGAGGAAGAAACAGGCTCCCCATTGAGCAAAGCACCTGATGCAGGACTCGATCCCAGGACCCTGGGATCATGACTTGAGCCGAAAGCAGATACTTAACTAACTGAGCCACCCAGGCATGCAAGAAAAAAAAAAAAAAAAGCAAAATTTTGAAAGGTGTCTACATATGAAGAATTATAAATGAGTCAGAGGACTATACAAGTCCACTTATAAAATTCCTATAAATAGAATAAAAATTGAGACTACCTAGACTACCTTTCAAAGCTTCAAATTCTCTAAAAGCAGAGACCTGGTATTACCAAAAGTAATTACAGAACAGCTAAGAAGAACCACAAAGTAAAACTAGTCTAAAACGATTTGATGTTTATAACATCAATCAATAAGAAGAGAAATCGGGGCAAATATTTTACAAAGAAAAATATCAATATTGAGTTATCCAAAAATAAATCCTAAAGTTTAGACATTAGACATTTCCTCAATTCAGTCAAAACTGGCTTAATAAAAATTTTATCAATGAAAAAGAAATCACTGTTACCTATTACTTCTTCAAACCTGTAAGGAATTAAAATGTGTTTAGTGATGATCATAAGGTTGCATAGCATCCTAAAAATGACTTCTAAATGAGGTTTTTAATTCTAAGTATATTTGGACTTTATTCTAATGTTTTAATGGGCCATCCATGTACAACATTTTTTTTTAAGAGACAGAGTAACATATGCTCACATATGTGCCCAAGCAAAGAAGAGGGGTGGAGGAGGGAGAGAGAGAATCTCAAGCAGGCTCCATGTCCAGAGTGGAGCCTGATGCAGGGCTCAATCTCAAGATGCTAAGATCATGACCTGAGTTGAAATCAAGAGTCCAAGCACCTCACCACATAATATTTTTAAATGATGATACATTCCTAAATTTATTGGCCTAAAAAAAGGTTCATCACAAGTGATAAATAAACTAAAAATATTATGTAGAATATAATCTAGTCTTTTATTTTTTCTCTGACTTTACATAAAATTAGGCCATGTATTTTAACAGTGTGAGTCATTTTACCTTTGCCAAGTTCATGCTTGGCATTATTATGGAGAGTTCCTATACACCCCACACCAAGTTTCCCCTATTATTAACATCTTACATTCACATGGTACAAATAACCCATTAAAATGGACAGTGAATCATAATATGTATTTCTCCAATAACATACAAATGGCCAATTTCATTAGAGAAATGAAAGCCAAGACCAAAATGACATACCACTATACACCAACTAGGGAGGCTATCATTGAAAAACTGATTGTAACAAGTATTGGTGAGGACCTGGAGAAATTGGAACCCTCATGCATTGCTGGTGGAATGTAAAACAGTGCACCACTGTCTAAAATAGTCCGAGAGTTCCTCAAAAAATTGAACACAGGATTATCACATGACCCAGCAATTCTGCGCCTAGGTATAGACCCAAGAGAACTGAAAACATGTTCACACGAAAACCCATATACGAATGTTCAGAGGCATTATTCATAATAGCTGAAAAGTGAAAATAACACAAATGCCTATCAACTGAGAAATGGACACACAAAATGTGGTGTATAATACAGCAGAATATTATTCAGTATTAAAAAGGAATGAAGTCCTGATACCAGATACAACATGGATATCTTGGAAACATGCTAACTGAAAAAAGTCAACCACAAAGCTCACACGTTGTATGATTACATTAATAGGAAATGTCCAAGATAGGCAAACCTATAGAGGCAGAAAGCAGATTAGCAGTTGTTTAGGGCTGAGAGAAATGGGGGAACAGGAGAGTCATGGCTAATGGTATGGGGTTTTTTCCTGAGGTGATAAAAATGTCCTAAAATTGACTGTGGTAATGGTTGCACAACTCTATGAGTACACTAAAAATCACTGAATTATACATTATAAATGGGTAAATTTACAGCATGTAAGTTATATCTTAATAAAGATATTTTAATACCATCAGTATGAGAAGTTTAACCTCCAGATGCCCACAACCACGCCAAGCAGTCAAACAACAACCGTTTCTTAACCACTACACAAACTGGAGGTTTATTATCTGGAAGATGTGAATCTGAACCAGAGGCTGCACACAGGGATACACAGAGAGGGGTGAGGGGCGAGGGGTACACAAGGCTGAAACGAGGGGAAAGTCTGGGTACCGAACAGTATGATATGCAGATTCTTTCTCGATGTCCTTCTTCTATGTTATAACCACCAAAGACAAAATAGCAAAGCACTCTGCAGAAACTACAGAAACGCAGAGAAGACCTACAGATTATGACACTCAAAACTGTGCAATGAAATATATAAATATCCCTATCATCCTACAGTAATGCTTCCTGAAGCCCCATACTCGTATTCAACTGTCTATTCCACATCTCCATGTGAATGGCTACCAGGCATGCCAATGTATCATACCTAAAGCAAATTCCTGACCTCTCCCAAATCCATGCCACTTGCCTTCTTTGCCAGTTGAGTAAATGGCAATGCCATTCGCCCATTTGCTCATGGCAAAATCTTTGGCGTTATCCTTTACTGCCTCCTTTTTGCTCACAAGCCAGGTCCAACTGATCTGCAAATTCTATTGGTTCTATCTTCCAAAATACATACAAATCCAAACTCCTCTACACTATATATCTCATCAAGGTAAATATAATAGTCTCCTAAATGGTATCTTACAATCTATTCTCCAAAGAATATACAGAAAGATGCTTTTAAAACAAAAAACAGGAAGCATGTCAGGCCTCCATTCAAAACCTTCCAATGGCTTTCATCTCACTCAAAGTTCTTACAATGAATTACAGAAGATCATCAAGACTGTAAAATCTGCCTACCATTCTGTCTATCCTATAGCCTTTCCATTTCAGTTGCAATGCCCTACTTGCTATTCCTCAAACCTTCCAAGCACACTCACATCTCATGGCCTTTGCACTTTCTATAGCTTCTACCCAAAATGCTCTTCCTCCAGATATCCACATGGCTGTCCCTTTCTTTCCCTGGGTCTCTATTCAAACGCCATCTTATCAAGTCAGCCCTCTATGACCACTAACAAAAGGGTAACCCACCTGTCTCATCACTCATTACTTCCCCTAGTCTGCTTTATTTTTTATGAGTTATTTATTTATTTGAGAGAGAGTTGGAGGGAGGGACAAAGAGAGAGGGAGAGAATCACAAGCAGACTCTAGGCTGAACATGGAGCCCGACAAGGCTCGATCTCACGACCTTGAGTTCATGACCTGAGCTGAAACCAAGAGCCAGGCACTCAACGGACTGAGCCACCCAAGCACCCCAACCCTAGTCTGCTTTATTACTCTCCACAGGGCTTATCATGCTTTGTTTCATTTAATGTGTGATTCTCCCTAACTAGAGCGTCAGCTTCAAGAGGGAAGAGACTTTGTTTTGTTTGCTGCTAATGCCTCAAGCACCAAAAAGTGTGCCTAATACTCTCCATAAATACTTACTGAACAAACAAATGAATACAGTAGTCATAGGAACAGGATGCTATTAAAAAAAAAAACAGTACAGAGAACAAGAGCTCTCAGAAATTAAAAATGAAAAGGACGGGTCATGATCCCAGGGTCCTGGGATCGAGTCCCGCATCGGGCTCTCTGCTCAGCAGGGAGCCTGCTTCCCTCTCTCTCTCTGCCTGCCTCTCAGTATACTTGTGATCTCTCTCTGTAAAATGAATAAATAAAATCTTTTAAAAAAAAAATTTAAAAATTAAAAAAAAAAAAGGAAAATATTCAATAAGAAGATTAGAAAGTCAAGTCAAGAAATGTCCCAAGAAGCCACAACAAAAAGAATAAGAGAACGACAACAGAAAGGCAAAAGAAGGAAACCATCAATCCAGTTGATCTGATACTTGAATAATAAAAGCCAGAGAGAAATAACAATGAAAGCCCTGAGGAAAATAATTACACAAGAGAATAACACAAAAGAATTCCTCCAAATGGGGGCGCCTGGGTGGCTTAGTGGGTTAAGCTGCAGCCTTCGGCTCAGGTTATGATCTCAGGGTCCTGGGATCAAGTCACGCATCGGGCTCTCTGCTCAGCAGGGAGCCTGCTTCCCTCTCTCTCTCTCTGCCTGCCTCTCCATCTACTTGTGATTTCTCTCTGTCAAATAAATAAAATCTTTAAAAAAAAAAAAAAAAGAATTCCTCCAAATGAAGGGCATGCATTTCCTAACTAAAATGGTCACCATGAATTTAAAAAGATCTATACAAAGAAACATTATTTATATTTGATGTCCTGCAATTGCAGAGTCAGTGGGAACTCTATGGCACAAATAATTTGGTGTCCTCACAAATATAAGGAAAAAAGAGAGCTATAGACAAAGAATCTGTACATTAAAAGAGATTTAAGAGACATATCAACCAGAGTGCCTGGGTGGCTCAGTAGTTTGAGCAACAGACTCTTGGTTTCAGCTCCGGTGGTGATCTTGGTGTCATGATCTCAGGATCATGAGATCGAGTCCCGTGTAGGGCTCTTAGCTCAGTATGGAGTGTGCTCTCTTTCTCTCTCTCCCTTCTCCTCTGTCCCTCTCCCTGCTCACGCACGTAATCTCTCTCTCTCAAATAAATAAATAAAATCTTCTTTAAAAAAGAAAGAAAAAAATATCAACCAATTCTAATGTGTAACTGGAATTCTGACTCAAACTGCATTTACACACATTTACACCATTTATATCAAATTGTGGAACAATCTGAAATTTGAATAAGGCCTGGATATTTGATTATATTAAGTGATGTTCCTGTTAATTTAGTTTTAATATTGAAAATGTGACTCTAAATAAAGATCCCTCATTTTTTTAAAATTGTAATAAATATTTACAGTAAAATACTGTGACTGGGATTCATTTCACTATAATATGGGAGAGGGGAAAGTGAGTGGGGATATAAATGATAAAATACTGGCCATATATAGATCATTGTTAAAGCTGGTGATGGATACATTAGGTTCATTATACTATTCTGTTCACTTTTTTAAATATGTTTGTTTAAAACTTTCCATTAAAAAAAAGTTTGAAAAGAACAGAGGACCAAGAAAACTTACAGAGATGACAAGAATGAGGGAGGAAGATCACCATCAAAGAAACACAAACCAGAATAACATTAGGCCTCTCAACAGCAACAGAAGAGCTGGGGAATGAGGAAGGTAAGGCCTTCACATATTAAGAGAAAATGACTTTAAACCTAAAATTCTATATTTGGCCAAATTATATCTACTCTAATACTTTATTCATAAATAAATCACACTCAGAAACACAAGATCAGCTAAAACTGAGCTCTCATATCCTCAAAGGGTGTGATGATTTTCTGATGAAGACCACATAAATTTGCCAAACACAGCTCCTGGAAGGCTTTATCCATTTGCCCTCTCAGCAGCAAGACCCAGGAACTTTTAACGGCTCCCTCACTGACACTGGGTGTTACCTTTTCTTTAGTCTTGGTATCATGACTGTTACAGCCTTTCTGATGGCAAGCATTTTTCATATGTTTGCTATTCATCTGAACATCTTTCACATCTTCTTTAAAGTCCTTGGTAGATTTTTTTTCATAAAGGTTTTCTCCTTTTTCTTACCAAATAGTGGGGGGAATTTGGATAAAGAGATGTAGAGACAGAGATAGATCTACATTTTGCTGTAAATATTTTTCTCATGTGTTTGTCTTATTTTAAGTGGAGAATTTACATATATATGACTTTAATTTCTCCTAGTCAAAGCATCAATCCAGTTGATCTGACACTTGAATAATAAAAGCCAGAGAGAAAGAACAGCGAAAGCCCTGAGGAAAAAAATTACACAAGAGAATAATTCAGCAAAAATCTGTTGATTTTGCTCCTCTGCTTTTATGATTAATAATAAGTCATACTAGACTCAGAGAGCAAAAAACACAAGTTTTTTTCTTCTTTGTCAGCTTTTAATATTTTTACTCTTTTTAATCCAACTGGAACTTATTTTACAATATGATGTAAGCTGGGAATCTAATTTTATTTTAGTTAAATTGTTAACCAAATAGTTAAATAGTTATCCATGTTTCAAGATGATTGAATAATCTTTCCTATCCTCATTAATTTAAAGTGGTATCTTCATATACTAGATTTTATATATATTCTACAAGTCTACTACTGGCCTTTCAATCTGTACCATTAAAAATCTGGTCTTAGACTTACTGTACTTTTTGGCCACTCAACAATGTCTTTTCCCCTTCTTTTGGTACCAGAAACTGAATTTTCTTTATAAAAATTTCTTTTGAAATGAAATCTTGCGGGGCGCCTGGGTGGCTCAGTGGGTTAAGCCGCTGCCTTCGGCTCAGGTCATGGTCTCAGGGTCCTGGGATCGAGTCCCGCATCGGGCTCTCTGCTCAGCAGGGAGCCTGCTTCCTTCTCTCTCTCTCTGCCTGCCTCTCCGACTACTTGTGATTTCTCTCTGTCAAATAAATAAATAAAATCTTTAAAAAAAAAAAATGAAATGAAATCTTGCCATTTGCAATGATGTGGATGGAACTAGAGGGTATTATGCTGAGCAAAATAAATCAATCAGAGAAAGACAATTATCATGTGATCTCCCTGATTTGAGGAACTAGAGAGGCAATGTGGGGTGTTTGGGGATAGGAAAAGAATAAATGAAACAAGATGGGATCGGGAGGGAGACAAACTATAAGAGACTCTTAATCTCACAAAACAAATTGGGGGTTGGGGGGGAGGGAAAGAAAGGTGGGGTTATGGACATTGGGGAGGGTATGTGCTATGGTGAATGCTGTGAAGTGTGTAAACCTGGCGATTCACAGACCTGTACCCCTGGGGCTAATAATATATTATATGTTAATAAAAAAATAAAAGATTAATTTTTCAAAAAAAGAAAAAATTTCTTTTGGGGGGGCTTTAATTTTAGCAGAATTGAGAGAGATTTATTTGGGGCAAACTACCTCTTTCAATTGAATATTTTCTCTTTGGGATTTGAATCCTAAAGTGACAAAAAGAATGATACCAACTGTTACTGGTAAACAAATAAAATTAAAATTACTGATATCAATTCACCCTAACTTCCTCCATCATTCCCATTCCCAAGACATCTGGGGATGCTCTGGGATTCATTTCTGAGCCTAATTCCCCAACTTTCATCCTACTCGCAAATGTGATTCCCATATTCCTCCAGTAATTCCCACTGAAGTTAGCCAAAGTTGGTTTCTGTTGCATACAAGGAAAAAAGCACCACTGATATATTACTAAGGCTTTATAATAGTTATTGATCTCTGATATAGTAAGTCTCTGCTCATTTCTCTTAAAATATTCTAGGGACGCCTGGGTAGCCCAGTTGGTTAAGTGTCAAACTCTTGGTTTCAGCTCTGGTCATGATCTCAGGGTTGTGGGATGGAGACCAACATTGGAGTTATGCTAAGAGCAGACTCTGCTTGAGATTCTCTGCCTCTCCCTCTGCCCCTCCCCATTCTCAGATGCTCGCACTCGCTCTCTCGCTCTCTCTCTCCCTCAAATAAATAAAATATTTTTTAAGATTTTATTTATTTGACATAGAGGGAGAGCGAGAGAGAGAACACAAGCAGGGGGAGTGGGAGAGGGAGAAGCAGGCTTCCCGCTGAGCAGGGAGCCCGACATGTGACTCCATCCCAGGACCCTGGGATCATGAGCTGAGCCGAAGGCAGACACTGAACAACTGAGCCATCTAGGTGCCCCAAATAAAATCTTTCTAAAAAGGTATGAGAGACCCTTGTGTAGTAGCTCTTTAGTCTTTCACATGAATATCTGAATCTTTATTCCCAAAATAATTCCACTGAGTTTTTTATTGGAAATATTTTAACCCATAATATAATCTAGGAAGGATTCATATCTTTTTAGTGCTGAGTGTCTCCAAAATGTCTCACCATTTTCTTTGAAGACTCTCAGTTAAATCTGGTAACTTTTTAATGTGTCTGTAGTTAATTATATTCCTATTCTTGTCACAGTGGTGAAGAAAATTTTTTACATGTTTTATTCTCTGACTATTGCTGGAATATAAGAATGTAAATAAAATTGTTACTTTTCTTTTCTTCCTGGCCTCCTTACTGAATGTTCTTACCAGTGTCAATAATTCTAAAGTTGATTTTCTTGACTATTCACAGTATAAGTGCATCTTTCAAAAATAAGAGTCATGCCTCCTTCTTTCCAACAACTGTACTTCTTATTGCTGCTCTGCCATCATATACTTCTCTGGCTTCCAGAACAATGTTAAATGACAGCAGTGAATTTAACTGGATTAGCTCTGGATTTTATCACTGAATTCTCCTTATAAATGTTTATTTACCTAATTACAATTATAAATTATGTCTAAGACAAAACTTCTTTACCTATTGAAATACTTAAATTTCCCATAAACAAAAGGAAAGTTTAAAAAAGAATTAACAAACAGATTTCTCTCAAAATTAAAGTGATTATATCATTCTCTCATCAAAATCATAACTTTCATTTGTAACTTGATGCTTCTTTTCCATCTAAAGTCTCACCTGAAATGTATTCCACAAAACCATGCATCTAGTATATGATCCTATCTACAAAATGAGAATTTAATATTATGTGTACAAAATCCTTTCCTGAGTTGCTTCCTCAATCTTATCATATAAACAATTACCTTCAAACTTTCCAAATATTCCATGGGAATTAACTGTTAAAAATGGATAGATTTTAAAAATTAGGGGCAAAATATAATTTACTCAAATACAAAGTTTTCAAAGAAGCCAGATATTCAATACAAATAAATGCTGAAAAAAAAAGTTTTATATTTGATAATAGAGTAAAACTTTTTCTGACTTTTTAAATTACTAACTGGAAAACACATATAGGTTTTAAAAGAATGAGAAAATATACCTCAAATTCTTTTCTAAGACGTTCTTCTCGTTGAGTGCTAAATTCGAGTTCACTTGTTTGACGTCGCAGAAGATCAGAGCAGTCCATGTGCTCAGTTTCTAATTTTTCTACCTTCTTGTGCATATTTTGTACGGCATTATCTTGCTCCTAGAAAGTAATTCGTTTCTGCATCAATACAGTTTATAAGCCAACAATGACAAAAACATATTTCACAGAAGACAGTGAGTAAACCTGTGCTTCAACCACAAAAATAGGTTAATTTATACAGTTAACTCTTGAACAATATGAGGATTAGGGACACCCACTCGTGAGCAGTCAAAAAAATCTGTAAATAACTTTTGGCTCCCCAAAAACTTGGCTACCAATAGCCTACTGTTGATAGGAAGCCTTACTGATAACACAGTCAATTAACCCGTATTTTCTATGTTTATATGTATTATGTATTGTATTCTTATAATACTTAACTTTTTCTTAAATTTTTTCAGTATTTCTAGGCTACACAGTTCATCTCCAACTTTTTTCAGATTGTCCAAAATCTCTAAAAAGCCTTCCTACATATTCATTGAAAAAAATCCACGGATTTATACAGTTCAAACCCATGTTGTTCAAGGATCTTATAGACACTTTCTCTCATAGGCAAAAGAGATCTAGATATTCCAGCAATGTTTCAGAATATACACATATTCAAAAAAGCACGACTGGAGTTTTATAATTTGGGGGCGTCTGGCTGGTTCAGTTGGTACAGCATCAACTCTTAATCTCAGGATCATGAGTTTGAGGCCCAGGCTGAATGCAAAGATTACTTAAAAATAAAATTTAAAAAAAAGAATTATGGGAGTTTTACAATTTTAGAGCTCTGGTTAACACATGTTACGGTTCAAAATGTATAAAACATACTATAACGTTATGCTAGTTCAATTGACCTCTGAGGGTATTTACATAGTGCTGTAGTCCAAATGCCATTTATAATGTTTTCCCTGCTCGTTAACATTTTTAAATATTTTGTAATACAGATGTACATTGCTCCTTTGTGTGAGGAGAAGTGATTAGCTTGAATGCCTGATAATGGCCCTTAAGAGGTTTTTATGTGAGCTCTTGGTACTTTAACTATGGTTATAGTTCTTCGAGTTGCATCCACTAGATGGCTGTGTTTCATTTCTTTCAGTTTTCAAGTTTTCAAATCTTTGCTGTATTATTGGAAGGAAGATATCATCAGGCAGTGTTCTACTGAAATCTCTCAATCTTTTCCAACTAAACTCAGAAATCAGAGTTGAACGTTATGAAAGTTCAAACAGGAAGTTAACACGCATATCCATGTATTTTCCACAGGTCAGTGTTTACATTCATCGTTCCCACTTAGGTCTCTGAGACAAGCTCCCTTCTTACCTTCCTTCACCAGCACAATCTTATTCCGGGACAGACAAGCACATACGGATCCAAAATGGTTTCAAGTACTGCCAGCCATTCAAAAGGTATCATCAGTAGATCTGAGAATGTCCCAAGCACCAAATACAATTCTCTATAAAAGACTCTAATTTGGACAGCAGTGGACAGTACCGTCCACAGTCAAAGGATGAAGAACAAAACCTCATGTAATTCCTTCTCTCCATACCCCCTCACTCGTGAGATTACCACTATGTAGCTGACTATCCATGAACTCTTGTAAATTACTGTTTATTCATTTAAAAATATACATAGTACTTTGTGTGGATGATAGAAAGTTAGAGATGATGTGGCAGTCAAGAGGGCATATAATTTATTTTAATTTTTAAAAAAGATTTTAATTATTTGCAGATAGAGGGAGAGAGCACAAGCAGGGGGAGCAGCAGAGGGAGAAGTAGGCTCTGTAACCTTGTCAATTTAGCATCAAGATTTATCAGTTTGATATGTTATCAAAATTTTTCCATTCTAGGGGCACCTGGGTGGCTCAGTGGGTTAAGCCACTGCTTTCAGCTCAGGTCCTGGGATGGAGCCCCACATCGGCCTCTCTGCTCAGCAGGGAGCCTGCTTCCCTCTCTCTCTCTCTCTGCCTCTCTGCCTACTTGTGATTTCTCTCTCTGTCAAATAAACAAATAAATAAAAAATTTTTAAAAATAAAATAAGTTTTCCATTCTAAGGGACACCTGGGTGGCACAGTTGGCTGTGCATCTAACTCTTGGTTTCAGCTGGGGTTGTGGTCTTGGGTTCCTGGGATCAGCCCCATGTTGGGCTCCAGGCTTGGTGCAGGGTCTGGTTGGGATTTTCCCTCCCTCTCCCTCTGTCCCTTCCACTCATGCGCACTCTCTGTCAAATAAAAAAATAAAATATTAAAAAAAAAAAAAAAAGAGAGAGAGAGAATAAACCTTCAAAATATCTTCAGAGAACAGAAGCAATTTCAGAATGGCAAAGTAAGGACTGCCAAAAATTCTTCCCTCCATAAAAGTAGCAAGAACACTGGCAAAGAAAAAAAAAAAAAAAAAGAAGCCGAAATCATTTTTATGACTGGAAATTAACCATAGGCTTGCAATAATCTTATCAATAAGCACTTATTCAAGAAAATCAGCTGAATCTCTGTAAGAATGGTGAGCTTTGTAGCATTTTAGCTTGCTCCAAATCCATGCCCCTTTCCACCAGCTCCTAATAGCCTTGAAAATCAGTATTCTCAATACAATAGCCAAGATATGACAACCTAAGTGTCCATTAACAGATGAATGGATAAACAAAATATTACACACCCACACACACATATACATAGAGGAATATTATTAGGCCATAAAAAGGAAGGAAATCCTGCCATCTGTGACAACACTGATGCATCCTGAGGGCATTAAGCTAAGCAAAATAAATCAGAGAGGAAAAGGTAAAAACTGTGTAATCTCACTGACACGTGGAATCGAAAGGAACCAAACTCACAGAAACAGAGATCAGACTGGTGACTGCCAGAGCTGGAGGGCGGGGAATGGGAGAAATAAGTGAAGGTAGTCAAAAGCTATAAGATAGTAAGTTCTGGGATGTTAAGTACAAGCTGGCGACTTTAGTTAACAATAAATACTGTATTGTATATTTGGAAGTTGCTAAGGGAAAAAAATCTTTAAAGTTTTCATCTCAAGGAAAAAACATGTGTAACTATGTGACAAGAAAGAGCCTACTATAAGGAAAGTATAGTCCAAGAACAAGCAAGAGCACGGGAAAGTTAATAACCCAAAAGAAGAAATGAAAATTCAGTAGAAAAGTTACAACATGAAATTGAAGAAATCTCTCAGGAAACAGAACAAAAATATAAAAGGATGGAAAACAGAAGAAATTAAGGATGTCAACTTTATGCCAAACTGACCTTAAAATCCAACCCAATTCCAATCAAAATTTCACCAAGTTTGGGTGGAATACTACAAACTAAACCCAAACTTATATGGAAGATTAAAAGGTTAAGAATAACTCTCCTCTCCCATTAAAAAACAAATATTAAAAAGATGGGGGGACTGGGAAGTGTGCCTAGATGGCTCAGTCGTTAGGCAGCTGCCTTCAGCTGGGGTCATGATCCCAGGGTCCTGGGATTGAGCCGCATCAGGCTGCCTGCTCAGCAGGAGGTCTACTTCTCCCTCTCCCACTCTCCCTGCTTGTGTTCTCTCTGTCACTGTGTCTCTGTCAAATAAATAAGTAAAATCTGTTAAAAGAAAAAAAAAAGAATATGGAGAGGGGAACTTGTCTTGGCAGATACCAAGACTACCTCTGATTCATAAATAGACAAGTGAAACAGAACACAGCACTCAGAAACCAAACCCTAGATGGAAAGGAACTTGACAGATGAGAGAACAACACTATAAATCAGTGAGTGGTGACAAAACAGACAGTTGAATAACTGATATGGGGCATTTGGTTATTCTTTGGAAAAAATTAAATAAAATTAGACCTTCCCATACTATGTATAGAAAAAATGCATACTCTCTTTATGACTTTAGGTTACTGAAGACATAAAAACACTATTAATAAAGAAAAAGACCAATAAATTCAACTATACTAACATTTAGAACTGTGCATCAAATACAACATAATTGTCTCCACATTTATCCTGGGGATATAATGAGGCAAGGTTTAGCAACCAAATAGATTAAAAACTCCTATAAATCAATAAAAATATACAAACAATCCAAAAGGAAAAAGAGAAAACTTATAAACTGGCAGTTCACAAAAGAAGAAACATGAATGACCAATAACTATAACATGCTCAATGTCAGGGAAAGAAATTTAAGCAAGAATGAGAAACAATTTCACACACTTCCTATTGCAAAGGAAACTAGACCTGAAAAATACCAAATATTCAAGAGACTGTAGGGAAGAGGAACTCTTCTTTTGAATTGGCACAACCACATGGGAGAACAACTTGGCATATATTTTTCCTCCAAGTAATTGCATATACACAAACTATATACCCACATAAACAAAAATATTTGATATTTGTGAAAGCATGGTATGTGATAATTAAAAGCTGGGAAGAATTTAAATCTCAATCCATGCAGTAATGGAAATTAATTGTCAGATATGCATAGGATAAAATGCTACATATCAAGTTAAATTGAATGAAACAAAGCCAGTTTATTAATTTGGATAATTCTCAAAAACACAAGTGAGAACAACAAGCTGGACAAAGATTCATACCTTGCAATAATCTATGTATATTTTTAAAACACAAAAAATAACAAAATAATTGGATACACTGTCAACGTATACAGACAGAATACTAAACACTAACTTCAGAATACTGGTATCTTTTGTGAATAGGGTGATGGTGGGATAATGAAGTAATTCAGAATAGTCAGTCTTAATAATGTAACAATTTATTGCTTGTCTGTTTTTAATTCTGAAACAGATACAACAAACATGATCTTGATGGTAAATATTAGTATTTAGTGATATGGTATGTTATGCTGGGTACTGGTTATATTAACCCCTGCTATTTTTTGTATGTTGAAATATTCGTTTTAAGTTTATGGTTTTATCAACACAATCCAAGACTGGGGTGCTTTATAAATAACATACAAGAAAATTCCAAAAGAGTTATAAAATAGTTCATGCAGTTATATATCAAGAATAACTTCTCTCCTTGAAAATAAAGGTTTAGAAATTTTGTCACAGAATTTATTTTGTAATAAAACAAAAAGCTACCGGGATCCTGACAGTGAAAAAGTTAAATATGATGTGTGTGGGTGTGTAACACAATCATTATTGTAAGGACAATAGAAATTGAAGGAGTTTTTCTTTTATCCACTAGAGGGAGGTGTTGAACTTAAAATATTTTAAAATGAGGCTTTGAACTGACTTTTACCATCACAGGAAACCACATTGCGCTACTAGAAAATAAACTTGCTTTCTGTCCACAGGTTTCAGAAACATAGCCCCCAAACTATAATTTTTTATATGTACTCACATAAACAACATTTCTCAGACTCCAAAATACAGTTTTTAGGTCTGAAGAATTACAAAAGTATGGTTAGAAACCTATCAGAGCTAAAGTAGTCCTCCTCCCTACCTCACAAAATATATCAATTTAGCTAGTTACCACCCCAACCTAATACATGCTTATCTCCTGAAATCCCCCAAGCCAGCACAGTTCTACAAAAAGAAATAGTGTTTGCAGCCACAAAGTGTAAAATGGTACTAACTTTGTGCGGTACCAATAATGATGAATCCATAAGCTTGCACATTAAGCAGTGATACGTTTAGGCATTTACACAGTTCAATCACTTGTCCTACAGCTCAAAGATATGGCCAGGAATGTTAGTGAATCGTTTCTTCCGTTTTGTTTGGGGTTTTTGTTGTTGTGGTTTCTCTTTTTTAAAGTAAGCTCGGGGTGCTTGGGTGGTTCAGTTGGTTAAATGTCTACCTTTGGATCAGGTTATGATCCTGGGGTCCAAGGATACAGCCCTGCATCAGGTTTCCTGCTCAGTAGGGAATCGGCTTCTCCCTCTCTCTCTGCACTTCCCCCTGCTAGTGCTTGCTCTCTCTCCCTCTCATGCTCTCTCTCTCTCTCTCAAATAAATAAATAAAATCTTTTTAAGAATTTATAAAGTAAGCTCTATGCCCAACACGGGGCATGAACCCACAACCCCAAGGCCAAGAATCACATGCCCTATGACTGAGCCAGACAGGCACCCCAAATCTCGATTAGAGCAAAAAATTTTTGAAGGAAATAAAATGTCTTTCAATAAGGGATTCCTCAATACATATTGGGAACGTCCATATGGCAGAAAACCATGCAAATCCTACAAGAATAATACAAGGATGTCAAAAGATGAACACCAGACACACCAAGAAATAGGATTCCGTTTATGTAATACAGTGATAAATGTTTATATCCCCTTAGATAAGGAGTGGGATTCGAGGCGGAGTCATAGGACCTTCACTTTTGCAAGTTTCTCTAAATGAGGGCATTTTTTACAGTGAGCAAAATATATAGTCATTTTATGAACTGACTATAAAGCTATTTCCTGATTGGAAACAAGGCAGTATACCCAGCGCCTGAGTCACTGTCTATGCCGCTCGCTTACACAGGGCACAAGTGGGCAGTTTCCTAGGTAACTGCAAAGAAATGCTCCTTGCCGCTCTAGACCATTTCACGCAAACTTCTGAAATACTTCCTTCCCAGTGGAGCTTCCTCCAAGCTGTCCCTAGATCGTAACTGTGTCTATGGGGTCATTCTTCCACACCTTGCCCTCCACTCCCTAACATCTGACCTACTAATGCCTAAGCCTGCCCTGATGCCTTCTTTACTGCGTCCCCACTCTCCCTCCTCTTCAGTGTATGTTATTTTCAGTCTACATTCCTCATGAGTTTTGCCATTAAAGACTCTGCCATCCCTTTATCACTAGACACTTAAACTGAATTTAGTCGATGAAGGAGGAAAGGATCATTTTATTCCCTGGTTGAGTTCTAGAATTTGGGAAACAAATACGAAAAAATATACATCTTCTAAATGCTCTCAATCCTACTGATAAATTATACGTTGAAGGAGCGCCTGGATGACTCAGTTGGTTAAGCATCTGTCTTCAGCTCAGGTCGGGTCAGGTCATGATCCTGGAGTCCTGGAATCAAGCCCCATGTGGGGCTCCCTGCTCAGTGGGGAGACTGCTTCTCCTTCTTCCTCTGCTCCCTGCCCCCCACCAAGCTAATGCTCTCTGCGTCAAATAAATGAATTAAGTCTTAAAAACAAAAGCAAGTAAGCATCCTCAAAATTCCCATTGCTAGAGCAGGAATGAAGAAAAAATAAATAAAAACATAACAGACAGTCATTTTAAGTTAAAAATTTAATAAGCAGAGATAAAAATAAGAATATGTGTTTTAAAATCAATATAAATACTTTGTTTTTAAATTAAATTGGCTTTGATTTGTTTTGAAATTTCAAATAGTGTTAAAGGAAGACATGGAGTTTTTATGTTTATCAGAAGAGGACATGCATTTTTTAAAAAATGAGAAATACTTTTTTAAAATGAGGTAAATGCACTAGAGTTCCCATTAATATTCCAGAGAAGTACACCTCTATTTAGCTTTTCAATTACTAGGAAAGAAAAGAGACATGGCATAAAATTAAGATTTTTTTTTAATAGTGGGACTGAATTCTAAAGCCCAGATGAAAGAAATACTACACCTGCTTTGTCTGTTAAAGATGGGATTTCACTTAGGAGGTTTTTTTTTTTTTTAAACGTATTTTAAAAGCTGAATTCCCTTAGAGAGTTACACAAAGAGAACACTATACTATACTAACATCTAATTATACGATGGAAACCTAAACCCATCAATAGCCAACAGAGAAGAGAATTTCAATCTATCCCTCAACTTATTTAAAATAAGACTTCTAAAAAGTACAAATAGTTTCTTAAACTTGCTTTAAAAAGGAAAAACAGTTTTATTTTGTTAATGTTAAAAGGACAGGAAATTGAGAGACTGAGCTCTGAACATTTCAGTGATACAATACAATAAAATGTATCTTACACTAATATTATACTATTTGTTAACTAATTGGAATTTAAATAAAAACTTTAAAAAATTATCTTACAAAAGGTCAGAGTAATAATAATTAAAGTAATAATAATTAAAGCCTGATACCAGGGTGCCGGGCTGGCTTGGTCGGGGGAGCATAAGACTCAATCCCAGGGTTGTGAGTTCGAGCCCCATGTTGGGTGTAGAGATAACTTTAAAAAAAAATAAAATAAAATCTTAAAAAAAAAAAAAAAGACTGACACTTTATTCCTTTAGTACTTCATAATATAAAGTCACATACATTTCATCTAAGGTTTATAGAATTGCCCAAGAAACTGCATCTAAAATCACTTCACTCCCACATTTAAATATAAAGGTTTCTGAATCATATTTTACAAGTTTAGGGCTTCTGACTATTGGCACTGGAGATTTCTGAGTGTTCAGAAATGAAGAGGTTATTTTCATTTACTTATGTTTACTTGTTTGTTTCAGGTAGACTTTAAAACAATTATCAACAACAGTTCAAGTGTCAGCCATTCTGTGATGATTTCCCCAATCTCCCAGGCACTTAATTTCTCTTTCATGACCCCATAGCATTCTGTTCAAACTTTTATTATATTCCAATTTCTCTCTTTACATGTCTCTCTGTTTTAAGATCTCCAAGGATCTTAATCAATTTTGTATCCTCAGCAAAGCTGTGGATTTGTTGGTATTTTGAATACTTACATATATAACTAATTCAATATTTCCACTGTCGCTCTTAAAGAAATAAGGTGGCTCTTATTCTCTGCATGTTTTGGGCTGCCTTTGTCTTGCAGAGTGGTTTCTAACATAAAACTACTCCAAAATTCATTTTAGATGGATATTCTTCATTCTGTGAAGAATGTGTACCTTGGTGTGCCTATAGTCTACAAAGACTGTATTTCAATTTGTTGTTTTATACAGAGAAAATATCTTATCACCAAATAAGTAATAGAAGAAATTATGGAAATTTATTTTAAATTTTAAGTTAAGTTGGTCAGTGAATTAACAGTTTAAATTTCTCTTCTCTTTCTTTCAAAATAATTTACATGTAATCTCCTGAAAAAAATGCACAATACACCAAAATGAGAATCTGGTGACTGGTAGTCTCTTCCCGCATTAATTACTCAGACTATGATCTGAGTAAATCATAAATCTCCATCTGCTCATCTACAATGGGGGTTGGGTATAATCAGTTATTTTCCAACCAGACTATTTGAAGGCTTGGGGATTCTGTGTGATGGGGAAAAGGAGTAAATAGAACACGATTAAGAATTTGCTCTTCTTGGGATGCCTGGGTGGCTCAGTCGTTAAGCAGCTGGGTTTTGCCCAGGTCATGATCTCTGGGGTCCGGGGATAGAGCTCCTTGCTCAGCAGGGAACCTGCTTCTCTCTCTCCCTCTGCCTGCTGCTCCCCCTACTTATGCTCTCTTTCTCTCTCTCTCTCTTTCTGTCAAATAAATAAATAAATAATCTTTAAAATAAAAAAAGAATTTGTTCTTCTTAAGGGAGAAAAAAACAACAAGACGAAGGCAGAGAGGGAGACAAACCATAAGAGACTCTTAATCATACTAAATAAACTGAAGGTTGCTGGAGGGGAGGGGTGGAGGGATGGGGTAACTGGGTTACTGACATTAAGGAGGGCACATGATGTGATGAGCACTGGGTGTTATATAAGACTGATGAATCACTGATCTCTACCTCTGAAACTAATAATACGTCATACATTAATTCAATTTAAATAAAAAGCTTTTTTTAAATTTGCTCTTCTTAAAAAAAGTTGAAGGGCGCCTGGGTGGCTCAGTGGGTTAAGCCGCTGCCTTCGGCTCAGGTCATGATCTCAGGGTCCTGGGATCGAGTCCCGCATCGGGCTCTCTGCTCAGTGGGGAGCCTGCTTCCTCCTCTCTCTGTCTGCCTCTCTGCCTACTTGTGATCTCTCTCTGTCAAATAAATAAATAAAATCTTAAAAAAAAAAAAAGAGTTGAAAAATCACTATGCTATATTAATTTATAAGCATCCTTTAATATCTAAAAGCCAATCATTCTATTTCTTTATGCTATTTAAAGGTTGTGAACAGTCTCATATTTTAAACTGGAAAAATAAAATACCAAATGTATATATGTCTCAAAAATCACATAATTTATGCAACAGAAGTCACCCAACTCTAATTCAGATAGTCTGCTCATAAGAGTTGCCCATATTGTCATGTAACGCCAAATGAAACATGGCCTTCGACAGATCAAAGATTAGGAATCATTTCTGTGTACTAATGTAGTATTTAATATCATAAGCCAATTATTGCACTAATGTAGTATTTAATATCATAAGCATTTAAAAGACATATTTAAGGAACTAAATTATTATTTTTTAAATACCTGTACTATAAATTGTAACTCTCTTCTTTCTGCTTCCCATTGTTCTGCTTGTAATCTAAACTCCTCCAGTGCTGTCTCCCTGATATGAGACTCCATCTCATTCTTCTCCTGCTGATGTTTTTCCAATGCTTCCTTTATACGAATAAAATCTTGCTTTACTATTTGATCAATGAAAGTCGTCTTTCTTCCTTCATCCCCAATTCAAGTGTACCAAGGGTTCTCCTTACCTATAGCTAAAACTCATTATATTTATGTTAAAATCATTAATAGAACTATAATATATTTTGATCATTGAAATGTAGATTATATGTAATCTATATGTACATCTCTATGTAAAGTAGATAATATGGGAAGTTCTAATTACCTATGAACAAATATGTAATTTACATATAAAACTCACAGAGTACACTGTATTGACCAAAAGTGGTAAGAAAGGTATTTCATGCAACAAATCAGGATAAGGAAACACTAAAATGTTAAACATCTTAAAAATCAAAAAATTTTTAAGGTTTGGGCTATGACTAATTTCTTGTTCTGCAGATAATACTCACAAAAGACTTTTCTTCTTGGGTTTTCCTAGTTGTACTACATTTATAAGATTTAACTTGGTTAAAGCAAGAAGCCCCATTTAAAACTAATTTCCCATTGACACAAGGAGAAAGACTATGTGGTTGATATGAGAAGGAGGGAAAGCCTTCAGTGTCCATATAAACAGTAGCTAGGATCTGCATTATGAACATTACCCTTACAACTTTCACTAATGGAAAGTCTTCACAAAGGCGTTGAGCTTTTCCCCCTTCAGGGAAAACGCCTATTGAACCCTATTGAACCCTATTTCCCCTACTTAGTCCGTGCAGATCAGCTCAAAGCCAGTAGCATAAAATCAAGCAGAGTTCTCTTATCAAGCAGCTCAGCCAGATCACAGGAAGATTTTATAACTTGAGGTGCAGGCTGATTGACTGACTGTAAGGAATGCCACTGCCATTATGCTTCTCTTCCGGTAGCTCTAGACATTTACATGGGGAAGGTGATACACAGCCGCCCAGGAACTTGGAGCACCTGGAGCCACCTAAACTACCCCCATTCAGATGGGGGAAACCCTTGCACTAACACTAAAGGACCTGGGAGCATAACACTAAAGGAAGAGACAAACTGTGTCTGAAATGGAGGAAATCAGAAGATCTGCTGACAATGCCATGGAACATTGTACTGAAACTTTCACATTTAGGAAATGCTTGTGTAAACTTACCTCTAATAAAGATTCGTTTCTCTAGAGTTCTGAAAACCCATATACACCAGCAGTAAATAAAAGCGTTTCTATCATTTTTTTTTTTATTTAAACTGGTGCTTCAGAAAAAATGACAAATATAAGCAATTCAAAATCTATCTTTTAAGGGGTTGGCAACTTCAAGTTAAACCATACTTTTACTTTAGAAAGATAAAGAAAAAAAGAACAAAAAATAGTAAAGTAAATAGCTCAAATAATTTCAGTAAAGGGTCATCAAACATTTTTCATGTCTTATCTATATAGAATGTACTCTACATAGATAATGAAGTCCATATCAGATATATAATTTTTAATATTTATTGTATATTCAGACCAAAATCGAATGCCCACATTTCTAAAATTCCAAATTTTCATACTGCTAAACTTAAAGGACAAGAGGTTCTCATTTTCTGATACTTTCACATAAGTGAGTTCTTCTAGTTTGACCAGAGATATCAACCTCTTTTTCACCAAAGAAAACAGCATACATATTAATATATTGCTAAAGCATATTACAAAAGAGACCCACAAAAATGCCCCTGAAAGGAAAGAAGAGAGGGAGTGAAGGAGGGTGGGTAGGAAGAAATCAGATTTTCTTTGATTTCTGGTAGATATTTTCCTTTCCAGGCATAAGTTCAAATAATGTGTAACACATCTCAATGAATCTAAAAAAATTATTTCATAAAAATAATTTACCTGGTGGATGGCTCAGTCGGTCCTGGGATGGAGCCCCACGTCCAGCTCCACACTCAGCAGGGAGTCCACTTGAGATTCTCTCACCCTCTGCCCCTCCCCCAGCTCATGTGCACGCCCATGTGCTCTCTCTCACTCTCTCTCTGATATAAATAAATCTTTTAAAAAATAATAATTTACCTGTACAGTTTTCTCTAGTCTGCTTTTTTCTTTCATAAGTAAATCATATTCTCGATTGCAACTTTGAATTATATTGTCTCTTTCCTCCAAATCATGTTCAAATCTTCTGCATTCTTCTTTCCACTTCAGCTGGGAAGTCTGGAATGCTTTCTCCATCTCATTTGCCTTTCCTTGAAGTTCTGTGTTCTGAGCTATTAAAAATATTAAAGAATAATAGGTATGCCTATAACCACAAATTAAATCCCTAGGAATTCAAACACCTAGGCGCTGGAGTTGATTCCATTTACAGCGTGATCTCTGAACAAAACATTTAACCACTTCACACCAGTCAACTCAGAAAAACTCACGACAAGCCATTCTCTAATTTCCCAATCTCTTCTTCCCCTCCAGACGTAGGTGATTTTGCATGAAATGGTAGGATATCTTCCCAAACCCATGTTTGGGTGCACCTCTATGACCAACTGCAATTCTACTACATTTCTTCTATTCAAGAAAATAAATCAAATGTTGTGTGTTTTTTTTTAAACTGTGGTCTATAGGACTACTTTTGTAAAATACTTAATAGATTAAAAATTTTGATATTTGGCTATTGGCAAGAAATTAGTTGTGACACAGTTACACATGAGGCTATCACAAAACTGAGGTTGGGAGCCACTGGTCCAGCCCTCAGAACTCCAGCTATTGAGTCCACCGAGATTAGGCTCAACTCACCTCTCATCCTAGTATTACACCGACATTAACTAACACCTCTCAACTCAGTACAGCTGCTGCTCTACCTCAACATCTAGAAAAGAAGCAATGGAACCCTTTATGGGTCTGGCTCCCTCACCTACCACCTGACTAAACCTCTCTGACTCTCTAACCTTTAGTTGGAATAAAATGTCTCCTACTTAAGCTGTTGTGAAGATAAAATGAGGAAATACACACAAACACACTTGTTAAACAAACCAAAATAGAAAAAAATTTTAAAAAGCCACAGTTCGTAGTATTATTTTTAAGTTATATTAAAGTAAATTAAAACCACAATGTGATACCACCTCACACCAGTCAAAAATGGCTAAAATTAACAAGTCAGTAAACAACAGATGTTGGTGAGGATGAGGAGAAAGGGGAACCCTCTTACACTGTTGGTGGGAATGCAAGTTGGTGCAGCAACTCTGGAAAACAGCACGGAGGTTCCTCAAAAAGTTGAAAATAGAGCTACCCTATGACCCAGCAATTGCACTACTGGGTATTTATCCAAAGGACACAAATATAGTGATTCAAAGGGGCACATGCACCTCAATGTCTATAGCAGCAATGTTCACAATAGCCAAACTACGCAAAGAGCTCAGATGTCCATCAACAGATGATGGATAAAGATGATGTGGCATATATATATACATATACGCATGTATATATGTATACATAATAATACATACATATATATATATATATATATATATATATATATATACACACAATGGAATATTGCTCAGCCATCAAAAAGAATGAAATATTGCCATTTGCAACCTAGAGGGTACTATGCTAAGTGAAATAAGTCAGTCAGAGAAAGACAAATATATTATCTCACTCACAGGTGGAATTTAAGAAACAGAACAGAGGAACATGGGGAAGGAAGGAAAAAATAAAAAAGGACAAAATCAGAGAGGGAGACAAACCATAAGACATTCTTAAGTCTAGGAAACAAACTGAGGTTCAGCAGAGGGGAGGTAGCTGGGGGATGGGGTAACTGGATGACAGACACCAAGGAGAGCACTTGCGATGAGCACTGGGTGTTACGTGCAACTGATGCTTCACTAGACTCTTCCTCTGAAACTAAAATAAACAAACAAACAATGTTTGTGTTTCAAACAGATCTAAGTTCAAAAGGTTCAATCGTCAAAGGTATAAGAGGCACAAAAAGTCTCCCCTAGGGGCACCTGGGTGGCTCAGCTGGTTAAGCAACTGCCTTCAGCTCAGGTCAGGATCCTGGGATGGAGTCCCACATCAGGCTCCCTGCTCAGCAGGGAGTCTGTTTCTCCTGATAACCTCTCTCTTATTCTCTCTCTCAAATAAATAAATAAAATCTTTAAAAAAAAAAAAAAAAAGTCTCCCCTAATTCAGCTGCTCTCTCGACATGACATTATTCCATGGTCTAGCATCCCAGATTGTAGGCAAGAAATTTAAAGCCATTTCATTCCTGTTCATTTACATATGGCCCATTTTTCTTTTGTGTCTTTTCTCTTTGAAAAGCTTTAGGAGATCTTCACTTTGTCTCTATTTTTCTGAAACTGCATAATGCTTTGCCCTCAGGTGGGTCTATTTCTTGTCCTGGTGGTGAATATTCAATGGGCCCTTTCAATCTGGCAACTCGTAACCTTCAGTTCTGAGAAGACCTCCTACGTAATTTCATAGAGGATTTATCCCTCCCTGTTTTGTCTCTTATCTCTTATTTCAATATTACCTATTATTCAAATTGACCCTGAAATGTTCTTGCCTTTTCCTTCCTGTTTCTCTACCTCTGCTTTTTTTACTCTAATTGCTGGGATATTTCTTCCATTTTCATCTCCCAATGCTTCTATTGATATTTTTCATTCCTGATTTCATATTTTTAATTTCTAAGAGCGTCCCTTTTTTTTTAATAGCAAATGATTCTTGCTTCATGGATAAAATATATTCTCTTTCAACTCTGTAGATATTAATGCTCCTTGTTTGTTAAATCTTCTTTTCCCCTGCAGTTTTTGATTCTTCCAAATTATTATTTTTTTCTCTCCATTTTAGAGAGAAAGCATCTGGTAATTCTTAGTTCTCTTCTCTCAATTAAAGTAACTGTAAAGGTGACACACTCATATAGCCAACGCTAGATTCTGAAAGTGAGGATATAGGGCTTGATAACTGTCGTCCTGCACTGGAGAATATGGTTGGGCCATTTATTAGGAAACTCCCAACCTTGGTATCATTAGGTTTTTCCTCTTGGTTTGGTCCAATGATCTATAGAAGAGTCTTTTAAGCTCCCACATGGAGTATAGAAATCTGGGTGCTAGCTTTTGGAGAAACCCATAGAAAAAGGAGACTGGAAGGAATAGTTTCTCAATATTCGGCATTGACTATGCTATCGTCCTGTTTTTGCTAGTCTGGAGACTCTGTATTGTATCATCTCCAGAGATTAAGCCACCCAACTCCCAGCTCCCTCTAGAAAGTGAGAGCAATCCCTGAGTACACTGCTCTTGGGAAGGAGATCTAAGAACCTAACTGCCTCTAAAGCAAAGAGCTTTTCATTTAACCTCCTTTATTTTACCTACTACTGCTATTCCAATTCCTAATTCCAGAGGTATCTGATGCTTCCAGTTCACAAACATTTTGACTATCTAACAAGTTGTCTCCCAACTATTTATTTAAAAGAAATTAGGTTTTTTTACAAAGTAGTTAAACCATTTACTCTCCCACTTACAAAGTAGAAGAGTTCTAGTTGCTCTACATCCTTACCAACATTTGGTATTGACAGTCTTCCCAATTAGCACCACCTAATGCATATGTAATAAACAGTCACTGTGGCTTTAATTTATGTTTCTCTGAAGACAAGTGAGATTAAGTATTTTTCAGCTCGTTAATGGCTATTCTCTCTTCCTCTATAAAATGTCTGTTGAAATCATTTGACTTTGGGAAATAACTTCCCATCTTCCCTGGACTTCAACCTCCTCATAATTAAATCAAAGTCATTAACTTGTATATTTAGTGCCTTTCAATTTTTATAAGTTCCAGGTAGTGTTGTGGTTATTAAATGCCAGAGGTAATCAAAAATACTTTTGACCAGTGGAAATAACCCAAGACAGCTGGCCACAGCTCGGCCCAGAACCTTACAATAATTCCAAGTTAACATTCATTTAATCCCATGTAACCACAAAGAACTTTCATTTTTTTCACTTCATCCTTAAAGCAGCCTAGGGTAAGTGGTAAAACCAGGATCTAAATCTAAATCTTCTGAATTCATGTTCGATATTCTCTTAATTAAAACCTGCTGCATACAGGAATGGTCACAGCAGCATCGGGGCGCCTGGCTGGCTTGTCAGTGAAGCATGTAATTCTTGATCTCAGGGTTGTGAATTTGAGCTTTACATTGGGTATACAGATTACTTAAAAGTAAAAACTTTAAAAAAAGGAATGTTCATAGCAACATTATTCTTAATAACCAAGAACTGGATATTACCCAAGTGCCCATTAACAGAAATTGATAAATTTATGTGATACGTCATTCAGTGTAATACTAAGTATCAGTACAAAGTTCATACAACGATATAGATGAACTCACACATGCAATGTCGAAGGAAAGAAGCCAGACATAAAAGAGTACATATTATATGATTCTGTTTAATATGAAGTACAAAAAAGAGGCACAATTTATCCACACTATTAAAAATCAGAATAGTAGTTATCCATGTGGAAAGACTTCCAGAAATGTTCCATTCCATGATCTGGGTGCTTCTTATGAGTTATACACTTATATTAGGCACATTTCATTACATATATTCTACTTTTTTAAGATTTTATTCATTTATTTGACAGAGAGAAAGAGAGAACAAGTAGAAGGAGTGGCAGCCAGGGGGAGAAACAGGCTCCCTGCTCAGCGGGGAGCCTGACCTAGGACTTGATCTCAGGACCACAGGATCATGACCTGAGCGGAAGGCAGATGCTTAATCAACTGAGCCACCCAGGTACCCACATACATTATATTCAAATAAAAAGATTTTTAAGTGCTCATATGCTACATAACAGAGAGCTTTTGAGGATTCCACTTTGCTAGGCACCACTCTTTTACCCCGTGGTTCCCAAACCTAGCCAATCAACAAAATACCTGCAGTCCTTCTTGAACATATAGACTGTCTCAAGCTAGAAATTCTAATTCAGAAAACATGTGACAGGGGGCCTGTGAATGGTTTTGTTTTGTTTTGTTTTAAATCTCATGTGATTCTGCTGATTGATTATTCAGAGAACGACTACTCTATAAAATGATTAAGAGAATTTTGAACTCCTTTTTCCCATACATGCACAACATACAAAAATGAATGTGAAGAAGGTGAATGTTCACATGAGTGCTAGAAGACTTTATACACACCTGGTGAAGTCTGTCCATCAAAGGCCCACCTCTGCCCCTATGTGGTGAACACACACAACAATGAGCAATGTTACAGCTATGCAATAAAGTTAAAACCCTAAACACGGGAAAAAAATAGAGTAGTCTTACCACAGAGTTTTTCTTGGATCCTATGTGCTTCAGCTAGCTTTTCTTCAGCAGCCCGTCTCCCAAGACCAGCTTCCTTTCTAGCAACAGCCAGGTCATATTCCAGACTTTGTCGCAATGCCTCTCCTTTTTCCACCTCGGATCGCAGCTTGGCAATCTGGCTTTCATAGCTTGCCAGCTAAAAATAGATTCCGAGATCATGAACCAATATTAAAATATGGCACCAAGATAATGAGATCGTGCACCCAAACATTTAAATGTCTTAGAGAAATATGTTTCTCTAATATTGATAAGACAAGAATTCATGAATTCATAATTTTCTAGAAGACTGGAAAAGAAGGACTATAGCTTTACCAAATGACACTCAGTTTTCTAATTTTAGAGAATCCACTAGAGAAAAAAAAACAAAAAAATGCTTTCACGAGCCTATAAAAATAAGGAGAAACTACAAGTTGTTTTTTTCTTTTTAAGTAGGCTCAGTGTGGGGCTTGAATTCATGATCCCAAGATTAAGAGTCACATGCTCTACCGACTGAGCCTGCCAGGCGTCCCTTAAAAATCGCAAGTTTTAGGGGTGCCTAGGGGGCTCAGTCATTAAGTGTCTGCCTTTGGCTCAGGTCATGATCCCAGGGACCTGGGATCGAGCCCCACATTGGGCTCACTGCTCAGCGAGAAGCCTTCTTCTCCCTCTCCCACTCCCCCTGCTTGTGTTCCTGCTCTCACTGTCTCTCTGTTAAATAAATACATAAAATCTTTTTTTAAAAATTTATTTAAAAATTGCAAGTTTTAATTAGAAATAATCATGCCTAAGAAGTGAAAAATGATACATAGTAAGTACTTTAAAATTCATTCTTCCCTCTCTGCTTCCTATTCCTTAAATGAAGTCAAGAAGCAAACTGCATGAAAGCATAGTTGGTAAGTACCGTCTACATTATTTCTCTTGATTATGACATTACTGACAGAGCATGAACTAATAAAAGTGCCAATTTTGCAGGGATTTTAATGAACTAATATCTAATTTATCTAATATTGAGACAACTAGATACTTAATAACTAGGTCTAATTTATCTAACAACCTTCCATGAGTAGTAGGACATAAGATAAGTCAAAGTCAGAACTAAATGATTTTATAAAGTCCATTCCCACTCCAAAATTCTATGATCTAATCAACAATTCATTAAATAATACTAAACACTCCTATGTATCAAGTACAGTGAAAGATATAAAAACAAACATTACAGAGCCCCTGACATCAAGTAATGAAATTCTGTAGAAAGGCACATAGGATGTTTATAAAAGAGGTGAAAATGTTACAATAGTTCAAAGAAAAGCAAACTCATTTATTGCTGGTGGTCAAGAAAGAGATGGTGGGTGAGAAAAAATGCTAGAAAGGCATCATGCAGGAAAGCACTGAGCTACTATACCAGACTAGAAAAAGATGGTCCCATTATCAGATAAGAAAAAAGAATGTCAAAAGAGCAACATCAGAAATTACCATAAGTAGCTGTTAACATATGGAGTGTAGCAGAGTTACACATTTTGTACGTATAAAGAATAAAAAGTAGTAATTTTTATTTTAAAAAATATTAGCAAAGTCTTCTAAATACTTATGTTTACAAAATAAGAATTTACAAATATCTTTTAATAGTAAAGAAAAAAATCATAGAATCTTAATTATATACTCAAGATAACTCACTTTGTTTCAGAATCACTCTATCCCTCCCTGCCCACCATCTCCCCGCATCATAAGACTAACATTGTTTAACATTTGAACATTCCCAGTTGTGCCAGGCATTCACCTGTTTGCCCCTAAACCCCCTCCCTATTCTCCTACAGCGATGCTCTGTATTGTAGGAACTACATTTCCCAGGTTCCCTTGACAACTGGCCTCTCAGGTCTGGCCAATAGGAGGCACTTGTATACTTAGAAGGGCAGAAGCAGTGAACCCAGGGTAGTTCTCCTGCTCCAATATCTACCTTCAGCAAAGTCCCTGTCTTCCCTGTTGCTTCGCATTCTCCTGGATAGTCCCCCCTGTTAATCAATGAAGGCCTCTTCGCAGGTAGAAATGCGATAATTTTGCAATGACCCATGGCATACAGTGGGATCACAACTATTTATATTTTCATGTACAGTTTAGAATAAAATGCAGTTGAGGACAAGCCATGGGGAGATGAAGTAGCAACTGCGCTTAACCATTAGGGCAGCATTGTTTATTTCAAGACCCATAGGGTAGGAAGGCCAAATGCGACTATGTTAGAGAACTTACAAAAACAAAACAATAGGTGGCTCAGTCAGGTAAGCACCTGCCTTTGGCTCAAGTCATGATACCAGGACATCCCAGGATTGAGCCCCACATCAAGCTCCCTGCTTAGCGGTGAGTCTGCTTTTCCCTTTGTTCCTCACCCTGCCCTCTCTCTCAAATAAATAATAAAATCTTAAAAACAAAATGATAATCTTAGAGCTTTAGAATCTCCTTTCAAAACAGTCAGAAAGCCAGAGTTTCCATGTTGACTTTAAAAGAATCTCTTATTTCTTATAGCTCTGTGGCTGACAAGGCTTTAAAGACCACACAGAAAATCTAATTATGGGGACTGCAGAATTACATTACAAGTTGAATGAAGAGTCTCACTAAGTTTCTAATGTTAAGATAGTACGTATCGGGGGCACCTAGGTGGCTGAGTGGGTTAAGCCTCTGCCTTCAGCTTGGGTCATGATCTCAGGGTCCTGGGATGGAGCCCCGAGTTGGGGCTCGGCGGAGAGTCTGCTTCCCCCTCTCTCTCTGCCTGCCTCTCTGCCTACTTGTGATCTGTCTGTCAAATAAATAAATAAAATCTTAAAAAAAAAAATAGTGTGTATCCATTGGGCACTAAGAAGGAAGGTAGAAGATGGGATGAGGGCTTTTGGAATTAGACAAACCTGAAAATTATAAATTTCCAAATCCCCTCTAAACATCCTTTACCAACAAAAGCAGTTTCGCCTCCCTGTCTGAGATAATTAGCCTTCCCTTGCTTAAAGACTTACTAATGAGCACGCCTGAAACAGCTGCATTGCAAAAGAATTTGCAAGCACATGTCCACCACTCTTTGTCACCATAGATAAATTCAGATCTCAGTATGCCACAGGAGGAGACATGCATATCCTGGCCCAGGAGAAAATAGCTTATGTAGCAAAAGAAATGCAAGATCTTGCTAATCTTGTCTTAGCAGTAACCTGCAGAACATACATGGGATTGGTTTGGATTTAATAATCCATTCTAACAGTTTTCTAGGATGGATGACTCCCCAATTTCAATCAAAATAATGGAATTCCAGAGTGATGAAATCCAAGTGTTGGCAATTAACTTGAGCCTCCGAAATATGAAGTCTTAACCTTTCTATCATTGTAACCTTCACTTGGACCATCACTAAGAATAAGAACTGCAGCTGCTTTTTGCATTTCTGTTATATGCATATATTACTGACTTTTTTGGCTCCTCCCCTCTGGCCTCATATGAAAAATATTGGAAATAGCAACTTTTCAATTAAATTCATGAGGTACCAAATTATAAAGACCCGATAGTGAGGATATGTATCATCGGTGAGATGGATACAACAAATAAGCCTTTGTGCCCCATTTTGGCAAGGGTGGGAGCATCTTTGTATAGAGGATAATTGAATTGCAACCTGCTACATTACTCAAAAAAAAGATATTACTGTGTAGGAGTTATATAGCAGCACAGGGGTGATAAAAAGTGTGGACAATCATTTTCCTATTTGATCTCTGTTCCATTTCCCCAACACACTTAATCTGCTCTACTCTGTTATACAATTCCCATGCTCCACTGCCCAATGGCTCGACTTCTAGTGGTGTCTCTGGCAGGAACTGCATCTCCTTTAAGGTCCAACCCCCCGCCCCCCAGCATCCCAACACTGAACAGCCCTTACCATGGCTCTACCTCCCCCAAACAGCCCCAACTTCAGGACTCTGGTCACATCTTCTCTTCCCATTGGACCACTGGCCTATAGGCAGTGGTGGCTTCCTGCTGTTACTAATCTCCGGGTGACCTCACCATTCTCTATTCATCTTCCAATACTTGTACAACCAATTCCCTCTATTAAGGTCCCTCTTCTTGCCTGATTGGACCATATCTGATTTCTTGAGCTACCCACACAGCTGTTAGGAACCTATCCTCTGTTCTTGTGGTTGCTTTCTTACTTATGCATTCATTACAGCAGCAGCAGCAAAATGGGATTTCCCTCCTTGAAAACATGACTGCCTTCTTTAACATCTTTATGTTCAACCAGCTATCTTCAAAGCTCCTCTCTGTGGCACTCTTCATGTCCCCTACAACATACCTCAGCCTTTCATAGAAAGGTTTTTCACAATTTTATGGCATGATCCTCCTTGCAATCTCACAAAGCCTTCTCAGAATAATGTGATTAAATGCATAAACAATTTAAAAAATCAAAGTATAAAAACAAATATATCAGACAAAAGCAAATCTGTGATACCATAATGTACTTCTTTAATAACCCACTGAATAACAAGCTCTACATACAGTCTCATAACCAGTGTAATTTCAAGGTCGTGACAGGTAAAAACAATATTTTGAAACCTGCAATAACAGAATTGTGTATCTGTGATTTCTAGTGAATACAAGGTCAAATATGCTGCCAATTCTATTACAAAGCTGTCATCATCAAGACACTATGGTACTGGCACAAAAACAAACACACAGATCAATGGAACAGAATACAAAGCCCAGAAATAGACTCTCAACTCTATGGTCAACTAATCTTCGACAACTAATCTTCAACCATTCTTCCATTGGAAAGAATGTCCAATGGAAAAAAGACAGTCTCTTCAACAAATGGTGTTGGGAAAATTGGGACAGCCACATGCAGAAAAATGAAACTGGACCATTTCCTTACACCACATACAAAAATAGACTCAAAATGGATGAAAAACCTCAATGTAAGACAAGAATCCATCAAAATCCTTGAGGAGAAAACACAGGCAGCAACCTCTTCAACCTCAGCCACAGCAACTTCTTCCTAGAAACATCGCCAAAGGCAAGGGAAGCAAGGGCAAAAACGAACTACTGGGACTTCATCAAGATCAAAAGCTTTGCACACAGCAAAGGAAACAGTTAACAAAACCAAAAGACAATGGACAGAATGGGAGAAGATATCTGTAAATGACTTATCAGATAAAGGTCTAGTATCCAAAATCTATAAAGAACTTATCAAACTCAACAGCCAAAGAATAAATAATCCAATCAAGAAATGGGCAGAGGACATGAACAGACATTTCTGCAAAGAAGACATCCAGATGTCCAACAGACGCATGAAAAAGTGCTCCACATCACTCAGCATCAGGAAAATACAAATCAAAACCACTGTGTGATACCACCTCACACCAGTCAGAATGGCTCAAATTAACAAGTCAGGAAATGACAGATGCTGGAGAGGATGCAGAGAAAGGGGGACCCTCCTACACTGTTGGTGGGAATGTAAGCTGGTACAACCACTCTGGAATACAGCATGGAGGTTCCTCAGAAAGTTGAAAATAGAGCTTACCCTACAACCCAGCAATCACACTACTGGGTATTTACCCTGAAGATACAAATGTAGTAATCTGAAGGGGCACGTGCACCTGAATGTTTGTAGTAGCAATGTCCACAATAGCCGAACTATGGAACGAACCTAGATGTCCATCAACAGATGAATGGATAAAGAAGATTTGGTGTATATATACAATGGAATACTATGCAGCCATCGAAAGAAATGAAATCTTGGAACTAGAGGGTTATTATGCTGAGCAGAAAAAAGTCCATCAGAGAAAGACAGTTAGCATGTGATCTCCCTGATATGAGGAAGTTGAGAGGCAATGTAGGGGTTTGGGGTAGAAAAGGAATAAAGGAAACAAGATGGGATTGGGAGGGAGACAAACTATAAGAGACTCTTAATCTCACAAAACAAACAGGGTTGCTGGGGGGAGAGGGAGAAGGTGGTTGGATTATGGACATTGGGGAAGGTATGTGCTATGGTGAGTGCTATGAAGTGTGTAACCTGACAATTCACAGACTTGTACCCCTGGGGCTAATAATGCAATATATGTTAATTTAAAAAAAATTTTTTAATTAAAAAAAAAAGAGAGTACTACTAATACTAGAATGGCTTATTAAAGGAGGGCCAACTAGGTTAAGGCTTTCATAACTGAAAGAAATGCTTAATGACTTAGAGGTTAGTAAACATAAACTGTAATTTTTCCACATCTAAGTATATGGATTCCTTGGTGTCTCCGTTTCTAAGGATTCCATCTTAAGAACCCTTTCTCTTAAAAGGACTGGGTAGATCAGTCAAACAATGTCTTCTGCTTGGTCCTAGGTCTCCAGTACCCTTTGACTAAAGAAAGTTATATGGCTCTTCTTTATCCTCTTCCATCCTCATTTCTCTAGGAGATCTCCCTGCTCTATCATCACTGTCTGGGCCATGGAGATATCTGAATAAAGCGGCTCTGTCCAATTTCACACATGTCCCAAAATAGACATCCCTACTACCATGTCCTATTTCACACATCTCTTTTTCACACATCTCTATTACCATGTTCTGATGATTCTAACAAAAGCTGTAACACTGAAGATCCAGTGGCACTGTCACATCCCAATCATCCGCATCAGTGCAACTTCATCTCACCTAGAAGCAGTGAGCCTTACAAGCAACTCCTCTCTCCATATCCTCTGCCTACTAATTAATCTCAAAAGTAATCCACTATTTTTAAACCTATCAAAGAAAACTGAGGCTCAGAAAAATTAAATAATTTATCCAAGAACCCGTAACAATAATATTCCTAGAGATTTAAGGATATTTATTTTATTTTCTTTTTCATTGAGATATAACTGACATATTAGTTTCTGGTGCCCATCACGATTTCATATTTTGTATATATTGCAAAATGATCAACACAACAAGTCTAGCAAACATCTGTCACCATACATAATTATAAATTTTTTCTTGTGATGAGAGCTTTTAAGATCTACTCTCTTAGCAACTTTCAAATACACGATACTATTAACTCTAATCACCATTCTGTATATTACAATCCCATGACTTGTTTATTTTATAATTGGAAGTTTATACCTTTTGACCCCCTTCACCCATTTTGCCCATCCCCTACCCCCAAACTCTGACAACCATCAATTTGTTCTGTATATCTATGAGCTTGGTTTTTTGGTTTTTGTTTTTAGATTCCACGTATGAGATCATACTGCATTTGTCTTTCTCTGTCTGACTTATTTCACTTAGCCTAATGCCCTCAAAGCCCATCCATGTTGTCACAGATGGCAAGATTTCATTCTTTGTTATGCTGAATAATAGTCCGTTGAATGCCTGTTGTGTGTGTATACATACACACTATATTTTCTGTATCTATTCATCCACCAATGGATAAAGATCTTATTTTTCTTTAAGATTTTATTTTTAAGAAATTTCTACACCCGACATGGGCCTCGAACTCACAACTCAGCAATCAAGAGTCACATGCTCTACTGACTGAGACAGCCAGGGACCCCAGACTTTAAAGATATTTTATGCCAATCACCAGTAGGATGTGTTTAAGCATTAGAAGTATTTAATAAAGCAAATACATGGCCTTAGTTTTTAGAAAACTTCATTCTTCTCTTCCCTGCTTTATAATGGACACATTTACAGATTATATGACTAAAAAATTAGTACATAATACAAATATAATCATCAAAACAAATAACTGAAACAATAAGAATGAACAGTAACATGAAACTGGAGTTGAGCTGATAACGGCCTATTGCAAGAAAACTATTATTCCTTTTTTTTTTTTAAGATTTTATTTATTTATTTGACAAAGAGAGAGACACAGAGAGAGAGAGAGAGAGAGAGAGAAAGAAAGAAAACAAGCAGAGAAGCAGGGGGAGCAAGGGGGAGAAGCAGGCTCTCCGCCGAGGCGGGAGCCCAATGCAGGGCTCAATCCCAAGATCCTGAGATCATGACCTGGGCTGAAGGCAGATGCTTAACAACTGAGCCACTCAAGCGCCCCAAGAAAATTATCATTCTCCCCTAAAATAATGTCCTGTTTTGATCAAAACATTTGATCAAACAAGAGAGAAGAATGTGGTCTAAGAACTCTGATGGCACCTGCAAATATTTGTGAAAGAATATAAATAAATGATTATTACATTACAATTATTCCCAACTAAAATGCATATTTGGTTTTAAAAAATAAGTTTTAGAGATTATAAACAATTAACATACATTTAACAACATTACTTTCTATTCACTATGTAATATTATAATGTCAATTAAAGCAATTACTACAATTACCCTTTAAAATTACTTCAACTGCCACTAAAAGAACAAATAAAACAGTCACATATTCACTGCTGTCTATTTTAATCAGAAGCTCCTGTTCCTTAGACTCTGAAAAAAGTCATTTTTTTATTCCATGCACTGCCACTGAGGACCTACTGTGTGCCAAGAAGAACTGTGAGAGAGACAGGGACAAAGCATGATCAGTGCTTTCAGCTCTCAGGACGCTTAGAGGCTAATAAGAGCAGGGAAGCATGAAAAAAATGTTTTGGCTCTAAAGCACCTGTAACAGCACCACATTATAGCAGAGCAAAGGAGTCATTTGCTGCACCTACGGGGACTTTAAAAGTTTTCCTGAACAGGACAGCATCAGAATTCAGCAAAAAAAGGAAGGAAACAACACTGTTTATACTTAAATGTCAATAAATTATGGCCACTATTATAGAACACAGGCACTTTATAAATATTATTTCCCTTAATTATCACACAACCCTTTGGGACAAGCATTTCACAGTGGGAAAACAATGAGGTACAGGATAAACAACTAGCCCCAGGTCACATTATCTTGTAATTATGGAAGAGCCAAGAATGAGTCCAGATTTGTGTAACTTGATATTCTTCCCACCACAACCAGGCTGCCTAAGCTGAACTTAAAGAGTTAGATTTTAAAAGAGGAAAAAGAGAAAACACACAACTGACAAAAGTGATATAAACATATAATTCATGGGGGCGCCTGGGTGGCTCAGTGGGTTAAGCCTCTGCATTTGGCTCAGGTCATGGTCTCAGGGTCCTGGGATCGAGCCCCGCATCGGGCTCTCTGCTCAGCAGGGAGTCTGCTTCCCCCTCTCTCCCTGTTTGCCTCTCTTTTTACTTGTGATCTCTGTCTGTTAAATAAATAAATAAAATCTTTAAAAAAAGATATAATTAAAAGATATTATTAAAGATATAATTAAAAAAACATATAATTCACAAATTATCTCAAAGAAAAAAAGAACGACTACCCCTGGAATATATACACATACCAGGAAATAGATATATTTATACATATACATACATAGTAATAAAAGATATAATGATAAAATAAAACTAAGGAAACTAGGATAATTTTATGAATTCCACTATGACTAAAAATTCCATACTCAGGGGTGCCTGGGTGACTCAGCAGGTTAAGTGGCTGACTCTTAATTTCAGTTCAGGTCATAATCACAGGGTCCTGGGATCAAGCCCCTCATCAGACTCCCTGAGGGAGTCTGCTTGGCAAGTCTCTCTACCCCTTCCCCCTTTGCCCCTCTCCCTACTCACCCACATGCATGCTCTCCCTCTCTTTTTCTCTCTAAAATAAATAAATAAATCTTTAAAAAATCCCATACTCAGATCTACTTAAGATTGTTCCATGATTGAGCCAGAAAGAACCTAAATTAAAATTTCAAAAATGTCTAATTCATAAATCCTTTAGTCACTAAAGGCATTCATCAGTTACTTTTTTGTCAAGTTTAACCCATTAATTAAATTTAAGACAACATACAAATATAATAATTCATTAAACTTCTATTTAACACTCCCATACAGTTCTACTATATTAAAAACAAAAACTGTTTTATTATAATTTCTTTTTTAAGCTTAAGAATGCGATGGTAATGTTAAACATGGAGCCTGTAATATAAAATGAATCTAAAATAACCAAATTCTACTTTCAACATTGACAGAAAAAAATTTACCTCTGCATTGTGCTTAGTTGTTATTTCTAATTTTTCCTTCTTAGCCCGGTGGAGCTTCTTTCTGAGTTCAGCAGTGATGTCCAAGTCTGTTTCATTTTTAAACATTTGTTTTATATCAGATGAGGCATTCTTCAACCTGTAAAATGAGATAAGAAGATTTAATTCTCACTAAGTTGATTTCCGGTATTTCTAATAAGTTATTTTTCAAAATCACAAGCAACATGATATGGTCTTGGGCCTAAAGAAATGTACAATCTAGTAAAAGATGTTGACTGCAAAAGCTAGATAGTGTGTGGCTAGAAACAAACTACCATTTCAAGATGGTACTTAAAGTAATGATTCTATCACAAGCTGTGCAGTTGTGAAAGAGAGACAGAGGTATTGAGAGAGAGAGCACAAGCGGGAAGGAGAGGGAGACACCGGCTTCCGGCTGAGCAGGGAGCCTGACTCAGGTCCTGATCCCAGGAGTCTGGGAACATGACCTGAGCCTAAGGCAGATGCTTAATTGACTGAGCCACCCAGATGCCCCACAGACTGCATACTTTTGGAAAATATTGAGATCTTTTTAGGTTTTTAAGTACTATATTTATTGCAAGTGTAATAAATATATATTACAAAAAGAAAAAGCATGAGTGACAGAACATAGATTTAGGCTTAAACAGAGCAGACTAGGGGTACCTCAGTAGCATAGTAGGTTGAACTTCCGACTCTTGGTTTTGGCTCAGGTGTGATCTCGGCATCATGAGATGGAGCCCCAGGATGGGCTCCATGCTGCGTGCTGAGTCTGCTTGGAATTATCTAGCCCTCTGCCCCCTACCCCGTTCTCCCTCTCTTTCTAAAACAAATAAACAAATCTTTAAAAAGGAAAAAAAAAAAAAAAGGCAGACTAAAGCCCTGTCTCCCAAAAATTAAAAATTTAATGAAAATATCAGCAAAGAGAATTTAGAGATAAAAATCCACAAGGAGAAAGAGCGCAAAGATGAGTGATAGCTATAAAATATCAGAAGTTGGAAATCAGGTGGACAAGTGGTAATTGATTTACATAAGAGAACTGAATTTAAAGCCAAAGATGGGGAAAGCAACCTGATTTACACCCATATTATTTTATTTTATTTTATTTTCAGTGTGCCAAAATTCATTGTTTATGTACCATACCCAGTGCTCTATGCAATAAATGCCCTCCATAATACCCACCACCTGGTTTACACGCAAAAGCTCAATTAATTGACAACAGCTTTGAAAACGGGGTAAAAGTAGAGCAAAAACAAGATAATTAGTTGAAAGTCTGCCAAAGAAATGAGATCCTGGGATCCTTTACCCTACACACCACACAACTGGGTACCAATCTCTCTTACTCTGGCAAGCACAAAGTAACAGTTTATTCCCTGGAGAGGATAAAACAGAAGGTCTGTGGATTAGAGACATCAGATAGAAATGGCAAGACCCCACATCAAAAATAGGAGACTTGAGTCAAAAATTATGCTGGCCTTCTACAACCTCTTGTATGCCAGAATAATGGCAGCCAAGAGAATAGAAGGCAGAGGCTTAACCCACTGAGCCACACAGGCGCCCCAATGCTAGGGCTTCTTCAACAAACACCTTAACCACACCACCCTATAGAGAATGCCATAAACACAAAACCTTACACACTGGGCTTCCAACCAGCTTGTTAGGCCCCTAGTTTTAAATAAGAGAGAAGTGAGCTGAGGATCACCAGAATTTAGGAAGCAAGAGTTTAGAAAGACAGAGACCAAATCAGGGGACAGAGAGGAAGAACCCTCAAAGATTATGCAGGCAAAAGGGAACACAAAAAGGGGGGGGACCTCCAGAAAAATAAGAGAAGAACGAATATCCATAAAACAAAAACTGAATGTGATTGAAAAAAAATGAAATATTCCCAGAACAGAAAACAGAACTCTTGGAAATCAAAATACAAACTAAGGAATGAAAAGTTAAATAAGTAAATGTTTAAAAAAAAATCTCCTGGATGCTAAAAAATACCAAGGGAAAATAATTTCCATTTAGAATTTTATGCCCAACAAGTTACAAGGGCATGAGGAAGACTATTTCAGATCTGCAAGGCACCAAAACAATTACCTCCCATGAACTTTCTCAAGAGGACCTAAACTGAGAAGGAGAAAGACATGGGATCCCAAATATAGGGGATTCAAGACAGAAAAACAGCAATGGAATTTCTAGGAGAGTGAAGAAAGGAACAGCAGATGACAAGTGTGACCCTGAGATGAAAGCACAGCACCTAATGGGCAATGTGTCCCAGCTGGACTACTGAACTGGCCAAAGCCTCCAGGAGTGACTTCTTGAAGAAGATGCACACAGAAGACAACAGAAGGCTTCAGGGAGCTGAGTGAAAGCGGTGAAGGGAATTAAGAATACACTTATCTTGATGAGCCCCAGGTAACGTAGAGAATTGCTGAATCACTGTATTGTACATCTGAAACTAATATAACACTGTGTGTTAATTGTGTTAGAATTACAATTAAAGCTAAACCCAGAGGGGCACCTGGGTGACTCAGTGGGTTAAAGCCTCTGCCTTCAGCTCAGGTCATGATCCCAGGGTCCTAGGATCGAGCCCCACATCAGGCTCTCTGCTCAGCAGGGAGCCTACTTCCCTTCCTGTCTGTCTGCCTCTCTGCCTACTTGTGATCTCTATCAAATAAATAAATAAAATCTTTTAAAAAATTTAAATTAAATTAAAAAATAAAGATAAACCCAGAATACTTCAACTGTCTGAACATACTGAAAGATTCATGCCACTTGATTGGAGTATGAAGCTGAATTCATGATAAAATCATAGAAATTAAGCAAACTAAACAATGAAACAATGATCAAATCCAAGAAAAACACTGTACAAAAAAGACCAAAAAAAAATTTTCTAAATGGAGAAAATCAACTGGAAAGTTTTTAAAATTATAATAATGTAAACATGAAAAACTAAATATAGAGAGGACAGAAAAAGGAGGGAAGCATGAATGAAAACTAAATCATGATCTCTTGTAGTGTGGGCAGTCAGTAGAATAACAACTAAACCTGAAAAATCAAATAGCAACATAAAAAAAAATTTTGAGAGCTTTAGATCTTAAAAATCATTTCAGAATGGTGACAGTGCTGGCTTTGGCAGCACATATACTAAAATTGGAATGATACAGAGATGAGTTTGGCCCCTGCACAGAGTATAGTGACAGATGGCAGCCCCACTTTTCGTGAGCATAGCGTAACACAGACTTGTTGAATCACTATCTTGTACTGAAATTGATGTATCATTGTGTGTCAACCATAGCTCCGTACAAAAAACACAAAATTTTTAATAAATTAAATCAAATTAAAAATAATATTTTAAAATAAAAATCATCTCAGAGTTGAAAATGACTGTTTCTAGAGATCAAGAGGGTAATTTGTGACAAGCAAATCAGCACTGCTATTTTTCCTAATGTCAGTGAGTAAGCCTTTCAGAACATGAGATTGTTTACATAATTATTTAAGATAATTTTTGAAGATAAGACTAAAATAAAACAACACAGAGAAACAATGAAACCAATAGTTGGTCCTTTAAAAAGATCGACAAGCACTCAGATCCACTGAGCACCTGGGTGGCTCAGTGGATTAACCATCTGTCTTCAGCTCAGGTCATGATCCCAGAGTCCTGGAATCAGGCATCTGAGCACAGGCCCCTTGATCAGCAGAGAGCCTGCTTCTCCTTCTCCCACTCCCTCTGCTTGTACTCTCTCTCTCTGTCTTACAAATAAACAAAATCTTTACAAATAAATAAACAAATATGAAAAAATCAACAAACTTACTAAGCCTTTGGCTAGATTGACAAAATGAGAGAAAAGATTCAAATTATAAAAATAAAGAATGAGAGAGGAAATGACACTACCAACCTAGAAGGATTATAATAAACACTATGAACAACTTTATACTGACAAGTTAGACAATGTAGATCAAATGGACAAATTCCTAGAAAAACTGACGTTATCAAAATTAACCCCAAAAGAAGCAAAATCTGAATAGATCTATAAGAGCTAAAGATATTGGATTAATAATTTTACAAATCTAAACACAAAGAAAACTCAAATCCATATGGCTTCCCTAGTAAATTCTACCACACAATCCTCACTTTAGAAGAGGTGGAGACACTCCCCAGCTCATTCTATTAACCCAGATTACATAAGATCAAAGTGAGTCAGCACAAGAAAGGAAAACTACAGTCCAGTATCCCTCACGAACAGAAATGCAAAAAATCCTCAACAAAACATTAGCAAACCAAATCCAACCACATCTTAAAAAGATTACACAACATGACCTAGTGGGATTTGTCCCAAAAACAGAAAATTGATTTAATTTCTGAAAATCAATTGATGTAATATACCATTTTACTAAAATAAAAAATAAAAATTACATAATCATCTCAATAGATACAGAAAAAGCACTTGATAAAATTCAACATTGATTTGTGACTTTTTAAAAAATGCAACAAACTAGGAATTCAAGGAAATTCACTTAATCTGGTAAAAAGCTTCTATGAAAAACTTACAAGTGGCATACTTATTGGTGAAAGACTGAAAACTTCCCCTAAGACTGGGAACAAAACAAACCTGTCTACTTCTATTTGAGACTGTACTGGAGGAGGGAGGGAGGAAGGAAGGAAGGAAGGACGGACAGATGAGCAGCCATATATATATTAGAAGGAAAGAAATAGAACTATCCTTTTTTTTTTTTTTAAAGTAAGCTCTATGCCCAATGTAGAGCTTAAACTCACAACCCCATGTTCTACCAACTGAGCCAGCCAGGCTACTCAAAAGTAAAACTCTCCTTAATTGCAAAGGACATGATCCTGTAAAAATATCTTAAGAAATTCATTAAGAAACAAAAACACTGGGGGCGCCTGGGTGGCTCAGTGGGTTAAGCTGCTGCCTTCGGCTCAGGTCATGATCTCAGGGTCCTGGGATCGAGTCCCGCATCGGGCTCTCTGCTCAGCAGGGAGCCTGCTTCCCTCTCTCTCTCTCTCTGCCTGCCTCTCCATCTACTTGTGATTTCTCTCTGTCAAATAAATAAATAAAATCTTTAAAAAAAAAAAAAAAAAGAAACAAAAACACTGGAACTAAAACAATAATTTCAGCAAGGTCACAGAATGTAAAATCAATATACAAAAATCAATTATATTTCTATATATTAACACCAAATAATTCAAAAATGAAGTTTAGAAAAATAATTCCATTCACAATAGCATCAGAAAAATAGATTTAGAGGGAGTCTGGGTGGCTCAGTGGGTTAAGCCTCTGCCTTTGGCTCAGGTCATGACTTCAGGGTCCTGGGATTGAGCCCCCATCAGGCTCTCTGCTCAGCAGGGAACCTGCTTCCCCCTCCCCCTCTGCCTGCCTCTCTGCCTACTTGTGATCTCTATCTGTCAAATAAATAAATAAAATATTTAAAAAAAAAAGGAGACATGTAGCTCATTGTACCATACTTGAGACTCTAGAAATAAACTTATATACATTTGGTCCATTAATTTTCAACAGAGGTGTCAAGACAATTCAGTGGGGGAAAAACAGTCTTATCAACAAATGGTGCTGATAACAACTGGATAAAAACATTAATTTAGACCCTCACCTCATACCATACATAAAAAGTAACTTAAGGAGCACCTACGTGGCTCAGTCAGTTAAGTGTTGGACTCTTGATTTCGGCTCAGGTCATGATCTCAGGGTCATGCTTAGGTTCTCCCCCTCTGTCGCTTTCCTCTCCATCCCACCATGATCACTTAGAGATGCACTCCCTCACTGAAATAAATAATTTTTTAAAGAGTTTATTTATTTGAGAGAGAGAGCGCGCACGTGCGCAAGCATACACACGCAGGGGGCATGGGCAATGGCAGAGAACAAGCAGACTCCCTGCTGAGCAGGGAGCCAGATGAAGAAGAGCTCAATCCCAGAACTCTGGGATCACAACCTGAGCCAAAGGCAGACACTTAACCAACTGAGCCAACCAGGCTCCCCTAAAATAAATAAATCTTTAAAACAAAAAGATTCTCTCTCCCTCTCCATCTGTCCCTCCCCCAACCCCCTACATGTATGCTTGCTCTCTAAAAAAAAAAAAAAAAAGTTAGTTCAAATGAAGCATAGACCTAAATGTAAAAACTGAAATTATAAAACTTCTAGAAGAAAACATAGGAGAAAAATCTTCATGACCTAAATTTAGGCAAAGATTTCATAGATACAAAACCAAAAGCACAATCCATAAAGGAAAAGAATTGGAAGGGCACCTGGCTGGCTCAGTCGTCACAACATGTGACTCTTGATCTCAGGGTCATGAGTTCAAGGCCCATATTGGGCATGGAGTCTACTTAAAAGAAAAACAGAAAAAAGAAAAAAATTGGACTTTATAAAAATTTAAAGTATTTGCACTTCTAAAGACATTATTACAAAAATGAAGACAAGCCAATAAATGGGAGATAATATATGTGCAAGTATATATCTGATAAAAGACAAAATACTTGTATCCAAAATATATTTTTAAAAAATGCTTAAAGCTCAACAGCAAAAAGACAACTAATTTAAAAATGAGCAAAAGGGGCGCCTGGGTGGCTCAGTGGATTAAGCTGCTGCCTTCGGCTCAGGTCATGATCTCAGGGTCCTGGGATCGAGTCCCGCATCGGGCTCTCTGCTCAGCAGGGAGCCTGCTTCCTCCTCTCTCTCTCTCTCTCCGCCTGCCTCTCTGCCTACTTGTGATCTCTCTCTGTCAAATAAATAAATAAAATCTTTAAAATAAAATAAAATGAGCAAAAGATCTGAATAGGCTTTTCACCAATGAAGATATACAAATGGCAAAAAAATCACATACGAAGATGTTCAACATCATTACTCATTAAAAAAATACAAATTAAAATTACAACATACCGCTTCATACTCACTAGAATGGCTATAATAAAAGTCAATAAAAAAAATTAAATCACTAGATTGTATACCTGAAACTAATATGGTACATTATGTTAATTACACTGGAATTAAAAGAATTTTTAAAAAAAAAATCAGAAAATAACAAGTGTTGGCAAGGATGTGGAGAAACTAAAGTCCTTGTATATTGCTAGTGGGAATGTAAAATGGTCCAGGCACTTTAGAATACAACCAAGAGTTTCTTTCTTTTTTTTTTTTTTTAAGATCTTACTTATTTATTTGACAGAGAGAGAGATCACAAGTAGGCAGAGAGGCAGGCAGGCAGTGGGGGGAGCTGAAGGCAGAAGCCTAGCCCACTGAGCCACCCAGGCACCCCATCCTTTTTTTTGTTTGTTTAAGATTTTTTTTTTATTTCTTTATTCATAAGAGGCAAAGAGAGAGGCAGAGGAAGAAGCAGGCTCCCCACTGAGCTGGGAGTCTAATGTGGAACTTGATTCTAGGAGCCCGGGATCATGACCTGAGCCAAAGGCAGACACTTAACCATCTGAGCCACCCAGGTGTCCCAACCTAGAAGTTTCTTAAAAAAAAAAAAAAAAAAAAAGTAGCATAAATGTTCTGTACAATGAAGTAATGCAAGAATCTACCCAAGAGAAATGAAACCATCTGCACACAAAGGCTCGTACATAAATGCTCAGAGCAGCATTATTTATAACAGCCAAAAAGTGGAAACCACCTAAATGGCCATGAGCTGATGAGTGGGTAACCAGAATGTGCTACAGCCATACAACAGAATACTACCCAGCAATAAAAAAGAAACAGTACTGATACCTATTAACAACATGATAAACCTGCAGCACATGCCTAGTGAAAGAAGCCAGACACAAAAGACCTCATACTGTATGATTCCATGTATATGAGTTGTTCAGAAAAGGCAAATCTACAGACAGTAAATTATTGGTAAATAGCAAAGTTTAACTTCATTTACCAGATTCTAAAATTCTAAAGAGCAATTTAGTCATTAAAAATCAGGACAGACATGATCCTGGGGTCCTGGGATCGAGTCCTGCGTCAGGTTCCTTGCTCAGCAGGGAGCTTGCTTCTCCCTCTGCTTGCCGCTCCCCCCTGCTTGTGTGTGCTCTCACTCTCCCTGACAAATAAATATATAAAATATTTAAAAAAAAAAATGAGAGATACTTGTATGGCAAGATGTTCCCTCCAAAAATGAAGACATTTTTACTGAAGTCAAAAGTTTATATTTTATTCACATATTTCATACCTTGCTCCAGAAAGGACTGAAGGTAGCTTCTAAAGATAGGTGGAAAATGTTTCTGTGGCAAATCCTATTTATAGGTGAAGTACATGTTAGTCATGGTCCTTGCCCCACCCACACATCCTTGCTGAAAAGGGAGTCTAGATCAGTTCTTCTCAAACTAAGTAGGAGAAAGGACTCTTCTCCCCAACAAATGGTGCTTTTGTAAAATATATTTAAAATGACTAAAATAACTATCTTTAAAATGACTAAACAAGAAATTTTTTTATTAACATACAATGTATTATTTGTTTCAGGGTTTCTGTGATTCATCAGTCTTACATAATTCACAGCACTCATCACATCACAGCACATACCCAATGCCCACCCCCCAGCCACCTCATCCCTTCCACCCCTCCCCTCTGGCAACCCTCAGTTTGTTTCCTGAGATTCAGAGTCCCTTATGGTTTGTCTCCCTCTCTGGTTTCATCTTGTTTCATTTTTCTCTCCCTTCCCCTATGATCCTCTGTTCCTCTGTCTTGTTTCCCAAATTCCTCATATCAGTGAGATCATATGATAATTGTCTTTCTCTGATTGATTTATTTCACTTAGCATAATCCCCTCTAGTTCCATCGACCCCATTGCAAGTGGCAAGATTTCAGCTTTTTTGATGGCTACATGGTATTCCATTGTGTGTATATACCACATCTTCTTTATCCGTTCATCTGTTGATGGACATCTGGGCTCTTTCCATAGTCTGACTATTGTGGACATTGCTGTTATAAACATTGGGGTGCAAGTGCCCCTTTGGATCACTACATTAGTATCTTTGGGGTAAATACCCAGTAGTGCCATTACTGGGTCGTAGAGTCTATTTTCAACTTTTTGAGGAAACTCCATGCTGTTTTCCACAGTGAACAAGAAATTGTTTTGAAAAGAAATTTTAAAAAGAGATAAAATGCAACCCCAAGTGTTTTATTACTAGATTTAACAAACAGAAAATTATTCTGCTACATGATTATAAAAATTTCTAAACATTTTCGATTTCTGTATTTAGTTCTTTGTAAACCAAAACACTTCAGACTACACTCTCTGAATTGGCTCAGTTTTACATTCTAGACTCAGAGTTTTCTATTTTTCACATCAGAGGTGAATCAACCCAAAGCAGGCACCTCACCCAAAGGCAGACATCAAGGGTACAAAAAAGAGGAACAGTGGCAATTCTTGGAACATAAACTCTAAGTTCAAGAGCAGTGGAACGGGAGCTAAAACCCAAAGAAAGCCTCAAGAGGAGCCATGAACTACCGTTGGGGCGCGAGTTAGAACAACTGGAGTCACAGAGATTAGGGCAGGCCAGAGTAATGGCCACACAGAACTGGGAATAAGCAAAACCATGAGAAGGAGAAAAGACTGGAAAAGGAGAGAAGAATAAGCGGTTCTCTAAGTGCAGGAGAAAGTACATACACTGACTTTCAGGGATGAATTAACAAAGGAGCACACATCACAGCATACAGTCCCTACATCCCGTTCCTGTTGCTGTGACGCATCCTGCCTGCTCCTCCAGGCACCTGAAACTTTGGCCTCCCTTAGCACACCCCGAGAATTCTTACAATCAGCACCCCCAACCACGGCCTACTCCCGGCTACCCACAACCCAAAAGCACTACCCGACTACAGGAAAGGACTGGCGGCTTACCCTTGGGCGTCACTGGGGGCATTACTTGAAGCGTTTAAACTCATGGTAAGTCTCTTCCAACTCTCAGCCCACTGTTTATGAGTCGTGTGCTTCGTTATTGAGGATTACACCTGTTCCAGATGTCTGTTGCTTACAAGTTAGGTGGGCTGAAGTCTGTTAAAATAGTAAACAATGTAACAGTGAGTTGTATGAGTTATAATAAGAGTCCTGAGACTATGAGTGATTTTTGTCTTTTCATTCATCTTACTTACTTGTATTTTTTTTTCAATTTTATTTATTTGAGAGAGAGCATAAGCAAGGAGGAGAAGGAGAAGCAGACACACCACTGAGCAGGGAGCCCGACACCAGGCTTGATCCCAGGACCTGAGGGGAAGGCAGACACTAAACCAACTGAGACACCCACACCCACCTTGCTTGTATTTTTAAAATTATTTTATAACAAACATGAAAACATTTAAAAACTGTTTCTTTTTTTTTTGTATTTTAATTTTTTATTTTTTTATAAACATATATTTTTATCCCCAGGGGTACGGGTCTGTGAATCACCAGGTTTACACACTTCACAGCACTCACCAAAGCACATACCCTCCCCAATGTCCATAATCCCATCCCCTTCTCCCAAACCCCCTCCCCCAAGCAACCCTCAGTTTGTTTTGTGAGATTAAGAGTCACTTATGGTTTGTTTCCCTCCCAATCCCATCTTGTTTCATTTATTCTTCTTGTATGTTTCTTTTTTTTTTTTAAGATTTTATTTATTTGACACAGAGAGAGAGAGCACAAGCAGGGGGAGCAGCAAGAAGAGAGAGAGGGAGAAGCAGATGCCTACTGAGCAAGGAGCCTGATGCAGGGTTGTGATCCCAGGCCCTGGAATCACTACTGGGCCAAAGTCAGCTGCTTAGCTGAGACACGCAGGCACCCCTGATTTCTTTTAAAAAAAAGATTAGAAGCAAAAATGACAAAATGTTAAAAAGATATTCCTTCTTATACAAACAAAATTCTATTAGATATTTTAATTTCTCAAATGAAGAGAAGAATTTTTCTTTTTTTCAAGATTTTATTCATTTATTTATTCAATAGAAAGAGAGCACAAGGTGGGAGAGGGGCAGAGGGAGAGGCAGACTCGCCACTGAAGAGGGAGCCCCACATGAGCCCCAATCCCAGGACCCCAGGATCATGACCCGAGCCTGAAGGCAGATGCTTAGCCAACTGAGCCACCCATGCCCCAAGAAAAAATGATCTTAATAAAATAGTGACAAATTAATCTTGAACTAGAAAAGGAATGTAGAGCCTATTTCTAGAGAACAGAACGCAGTTTGAAAGAAAATGAAATCCAGGGACATTTTTAAGTCCCTAAAGCCATTTTCATAAATGATATATTTTTAATGCAATGCTACAATCAATGAGACCAAAGTACTTCCCACAAATGATCTCATGGTAATTTTCAAAGTCCTTAAGTTAATGATCAAGGAGGAATAAGGAAATAAGGAATATGGAAAGAGGAGAATAGTTGTCATTTACACTGGTCTGTCTAGAACTTTCTTCTATGGGAGGTACTCCAAATTACACAAAGCTAACCATTTAAAGTAAGTTGCTTTTATACACACACACACAAACACATAAACACACACACGTGTGTGTGTATATATGGTATGAAGGAATCTCTGAGTGAATATTTTAAACAGAGATAACAAGGATTAAGTTCAGACTGACACAAATATCAAGATCTCACAAGCATCTCTTGGTATTCCTAGCAGAACTCCAATAGCCTAAGAAAGATCATAAGCTTTAGATTCAGAGGGATCTGAGTTAGAATGCCTTTAAGTATCTTCCAAGTATGTGGTCATGGGCAAGTCATTTACACTCTCTGCACTGATTTCCTCAACCATAATAAGGGGATAATTACATCAATCTCATATATTTGACATTTAAGTAATATATACAGCATTATACAATGCTCAGTCATTATAAGTTTCTATTACTAAATAGGAAACCTCCAGGAAAATATTATAGTCCCTGAAGAAGGGAGTAAGTAATACTTAAGGTGATTTGGTCTAGGTGAAAGATGTATCAAAAGAATTATTTAGTAGAATTACCAGTGTACAGGGATATCTAGAAGACAAAAAAAAAAAGCTAATTCTCTCTCCCTGCTCCTAATAAACCCTCAAAGATGTCACTGAAAGAAAAGGGACTCAAGCCAACCAAGATGGAGACAAGACCAAGGTGCTACAAACTGAGTAATGATTTCTACAGACAGACACCAACAGATCTTTGAAACAGTGAGTTAGCAGATACTAGAATACTTTGCCCCAGAACAAAGAAGATGGAGTTTTTACCAAGATAGAGGGAAAAATCCTATTTCTCTAGGGACCTGAAAGAATAAGTTTGGAAACAGTGGTAGACAAACATACCACTGTCGATTGATTGAGCACCTAATATAGTGAATCCTGATCCTTACAACACTGCAATGTAAAAACTATCCTACCTGAGGTTTATTGTCCTCATTGCAATTACGGAAACTCATCTGATTCAAAAAGGCTAAATGACTTGCTTATGGCCAGTTTGCTACTAAATGGAGGATACTAAAGACTCAATCAAGCTCTTCTGATACTGAATCCCAGAGTCTTTTCACTTTACCACCATACTCCCAAAGATCAGACTCCAGAAAAACTGTCTTCAGAATGGAAGTTAAAGAATTAAAACTTAGAATGGAGTCCCGGGCTCAAAAAGCATGTTTGTAAAATGTTTCTACTTTTATGCAAAAGATTAAACACACACGGGTATGCATATGTGTCACAATAGGCACAAACAGAATCTCTCACCCACAAGAAAAGAATTTACATAGATAGGATTTTAATAATGTCTGTTGTGTTTTGTTTTGGCTTTATTTGGGGTAGAAAAGTGTGGGAAGAGGTAGTTAACCAAATTTTAATAAAGTTGTTTCAATAAAGCTAAACTGAAGAGAATCTTTTTTTTTTTTTTTTATCATTTTGGTAGCTAACATCTTCAAATGGCAATAGTCTTCTAGAGAGAAAAGTGTCTTCTATGGCTCAGGAGCAAGTTTCATCAATTTCCAGATCACTGACACAGATAATGTGGTAGACAGATGGTCCCCACAATCTTGGCCCCCACTGGCATTTTTCTCTCGTTCTGTGCGCAGAACCTGTGACTTGCTTCTGACCAACAGAATATGGCAAAGGGATGGTGATATGTCACTCCCATGATTATATTATGTTATGTAAGACTCTGTCTTGAAAGACCAAAATGACAATCTCCTGCGGGGCATGAAGAAGCAAAATGCCATGCTGGGAACCACCTACAGAGAGGGCTACAGAACTGAAACAGCAGGCAGCCTCCACCCCGCAGCCAGCAAATAGCTAGATGCCTCAGTCACACAGATGCCAACAGGACACAAATTCTGCCAACAATCGAAATAGGCTGCGAAGTGGATTCTTTCCAGTCAGACCTCCAGATGAGAACACAGCCCAGCCAGCACCCTGACTGCAGCCCGGTGAAACGCTGAACAGAGGATACACCTAAGCTGTGTCTAGATTCCTGACTTGGGTGCTGTTTCAAGCCATTAATTTGTGGTAATTTGTCCCACACCAATAGAAAACTAATATGGGGCGGGGTGGGGGGGAAACAGGCGTCTGGCTAGGTCAGGCTGAAGAGGATGCGACTCTTGATCTCAGGGTCGTGAGTCTGAGCCCCACATTGCATATAGCGATTACTAAAAAATAAATAAACTTCAAAAAAATAAACTAAAATGGATAAGAAATTTGAAAATACTCTTGTGGGGTTAAGAAGAAAAAGAAGTTGAGAGAGAAGAAAGGTACAAAAATGAGTTCTCACATCAACCCTGCCTACATGTGACTTTCATAAAGTCATTATTCTACAATTTATTAATTTAAATGAGGGACATTGTAAAAACTATCTAAGATAATTAGAGAAACTAGAAAATCTAATTTACATTTCTGTTTACAACAAAAAGCTACAAAATACAAATGAATAAGGGCAAACCACCAACAGCCACAAAACCTATATGGGAGCCACATGTAAGGAGGAGAAAGCAGAGTATAGAAATAACAAGGCTACATCTGAAAGAACACCAAAAAGAGCCAGCAGATATTCAGTGGGGAGCACTGCAAGCCAATCTGGGAACAGCAGATGAATCTGGGAGAAGTCTGCCCGTTCCACAAGTCAGCATGCCCTACAGGCATACGGTAAGAAAGTCTTGAAAGGGTTGGTACAGTCCAGCTTATGAACCCTCGGATCTGACCTGCCAAGGTCGCTTTCCTGGACAGAGGCCCCCACTAAAGAGAAAGTACAAAGAATGGAATCAAAACCGAGCAGGATAAGGGAAATAAAGACAAAGCAATGGCCCAAACCAAACTGTAGGAGGAAACAGAGCCAGGAAATCTCAAAAACAAGCCACCGCAGTTTTTAACATTCACAAAACAGCACAAGACAGAGTGCCCCAATCTCAAAGTTCAAGTAAATTAATCTTCCATAAAAATAAGCCACAGGGTGTCTGGATGGCTCACTGGCTTAAGCCTCTGCCTTCAGCTCAGATCATGATCTCAGGGTCCTGGGATCAAGGCCCACATAGGGCTCTCTGCTCAGCGGGGAGCCTGCTTCCCCCTCTCTCTCTGCCGGCCTCTCTGCCTACTTGTGATCTCTCTCTCTGTCAAATAAGTGAATAAAATCTTAAAAAAAAATAAGCAACAGAAAAGTATGTGGTCAAATCCCATATGAAGTGAACACAGTTAAAAAGGGAGCAGAATTGAATGCTACAAATGAAAGCATGACAGAAAGACATGACCACAAAACAGATTAAACCTGTAACGTACTATTTCAAGATAAGCTAAAGGACCCTAACAAAATGGTACAAGACAGAAAAGAATTAGAATTAGGAAAACTCCGAAAGAAGGTGACAACCATCAGAGTTAGAAATGAAAGAAAAAAATTTCAGTGATGAAGACTAAGAGGGGACACAAAGTAAATACACATGAAAGAAAATGCCTGAAAGGACACAGGAAATAAAAAAAGGAAAGTTTTCTGAGTGAAAAGAAACGAAGGAGAGATCAAAAGGATTCAAAAGAAAGTGACAAAATACTGAATCCAGGCAAAGAATAACCATTGTGCAGACAGCAGGAGTCCCTGAGTAAGAAGGCAAAAGCAAGGAAACAGAGTACTAAAAGCTGTAATCCAGGAAAACTTTCCTGAAGTAATAAAAAGATTTTAATGTACACTTTCCTCTAGGATTTCATTTATTTATTTATTTGACACAGAGAGAGCGACAGTGAGAGAGGGAACACAAGCAGGGGGAGTGGGAGAGGGAGAGGCAGGCTTCCTGCCCAGCAGGGAGCCCAGTGCAGGGACCCTGGGATCATGTCCTGAGCCAAAGGCAGACGCTTAATGACTGAGCCACCCAGGTGCCCCTTAACATACATTTTGAAAAGCAAACTGTATACCAGAGAATACTGAACACCAGACACATTCTAAGGTAATTACTGGATTTCAACAAAAACTTGTGCACAAATGTCTGAGTGACATTGGTCATTATAGCCAAAGAGTAAAAAAACACCCAAATGTCTATTAACTGACCCATGGGTCAATAAAATATGAAATATTACTCAACCATTAAAAGGAATGAAGTAATGATACATGACACATAGGTAAACCTTGAAAACATATGCTAAGTGAAAGAAGCCAAACACAAAAGACCACAGATTGTAGGACTCCATGTATATGAAATGTATAGAATGATGAAACACATAGAAAGTAGACTTGTGGTTGCCGGAGGGTAAGGAGAGGGGGAATTGGATCTAACTGCTAAAAGGTATGACATTTCTCTTTGGGAGGGAAGGAAATGTTCTGGAATTGGATAGCAGTGATTGCCATGGAACATGCTGAATATACTAAAAACCAATGAATTGTATGCTTTAATACTATGAATTTTGATAGATGAGTTATATCTCAATTTTTCAAATTCATTATCCAAAAAGAAATCCTATCTAAAAAGTCTCCGTTAGCAAAATCTTTTTTTCTTCTTCTCTGTCTCTGGTATCAGCTCTTGATAACACTAGGGTTCAAGGGCCTACCTCTGCATGTATTAGGAAGACAACATCAATGAAGAGCCGAAGTCAGATCTGTGGCTGAATTTAAACCTTGAGTAGAGTTCTAACCAACTGAACGTGGCAGAGATGATGTAGTAAAAGCTCCCTTTTCATACACCAGAGTGAAAGGTAATGAATGATGAGGAAAGTAGCTAGGTACAGTAATAGAAATGTCAGTGATATAGGGAGCTGGGTCAAAGAATTATAGGTTCCTCACATAATGTGTTCCAAGCCTTACTTGAAACTTCCCTATGAAACTCCACAAGATAAATACTTTAGCTAATCTGTATGGTAATTAATTACAAATTCCTTATGCTACACAATCGACATCAGCCTTTCTCCAACGTGTAGCTAACTCTGTAAATAACGCTTTCCACTTGAAAACATTCGATACATCATTATCTATAAAGAAATTATCCAATACCTCAAAGCCACTCCTACTCTCATCATGCCAACCATGACAAACATCCCTTCTCCAGACAGTATGCTAAGAACTTTCTATATCTCTACACTGGCACTCTACACCAACCTCAAGGAAAAGATACTTTTTAATGTTCCCACTTTATACCTCAGGAACTGAAGCTTAAAGATATTCATTCAGGAGCGCCTGGGTGGCTCAGTGGGTTAAGCCTCTGCCTTCCACTCGGGTCATGATACCAGGGTCCTGGGATAGAGCCCTGCATCAGGCTCTCTGCTCAGCGGGGAGCCTGCTTCCTCCTTTCTCTCTCTCTGCCTGCCTCTCCACCTAATTGTGATCTCTGTCAAATAAATAAAATTTAAAAAAAAAAAAAGACATTCATTCAATCTCCTGTCCAAAGTCTCAGCTCTAGCAAGTGACAGAATCTGGATTCAAGCCCAAATTAGCAGACTCCACAGTTCTGCTGTGTCTTGCTATTTGTCGTCAAGACGTGGTTCACCCCCAGCCAGAGAGCACATGAGACCTTGCTTATCAGAAAAGCACTTCTCCCTACCACAGATTTCTCAAACACAGCTTATTCTTACCCATACCCCCACCCCACCCCCCAACTAACTACAAGGCAGAGTCCTGTTAATGAAAGATAACTCAGACCTCCAGTGGATTCTCAATACAAAAGGCACTTCCACAGGCTCAGGCCCAATCTAGGCCATTCTGTAGCAGTGATGGATAAAGGCAAAGTTTAGATCAGCTTTTTTGTTACTCTATTAATAGATGGATCTTCTCTCGATAATGGAGTTGGACTTCTCTCACCATTCCTACCAAAATAGATGAGGGGATGTTATATATATCATTCTTCAATAAGAAGTTTTTTAGACATAGGTAATAGAGCCAAATATAGGTGATCGAGGCCAAGGGATCAATGATCTAAACATCCTAAGAGTTAAGCACCAGCCAGAAAGATCATTCTACATTAGGTTGCAGAGCCACTGCTGGTACAAAGTTTCCTACCTCACAGCTGAGTCCTTCAGTGGGTCATACAGAATGCATTCATCTCTCAGTGTGTCTGTACAGATCAGGGGAAAAGGGAAAGGTGCGGGTGGGGTTGGGGATCTCATCTCTTAGTGTGTCTGGGGATAAAAACATAGAAACCACTATTATTGAGCACTTACTATGTGCCAGATACTAGGCTAACCATAACTGATCTCCCTGAATACTTCCAATAGCCCTATAAGATGATTACACATATTTTATGGACGAGAACACTGATGCTTAAAAAGGATGAGTAACTATAATAAAACTAAGGTACTACTACTTATAATAAATAAAGCCATTCAGTGGGAGGGATGCCTGGGTGGCTCAATTGCTTGAGCAACTGACTCTTGGTTTCAGCGCAGGTCATGATCGCAGGGTTTTGAGATTAAGCCCCAATGGGGGACTCAGCACTCAACCCCAGTCTGCTTGAGATTTTCTCCCTTGCCCCTCTGCTCCCCACCCCACCTCTAAAATAAATAAATAAAATTATTTAAAAAAAGATATTCAGGGGCACCTGGGTGGCTGTCATTAAGTGTTTGCCTTCAGCTTGAGTCATGACCCCAGGGTCCTGGGATGGAGCCCCACACCGGGCTCCCTGCTCAGTGGAAAGCCCGCTTCTCCCTCTTCCACTCCCCCTGCTTATATTTCCTCTCTCACTTCTTCTGTCAAATAAATAAATAAAATCTTTTTAAAAGGTTGGGGGGGGCACACCTGGGTGGCTAAGTGGGTTAAAGCCTCTGCTTTCAGCTCAGGTCATGATTCCAGGGTCCTGAAATTGAGCCCCACATCGGGCTCTCAGCTCAACGGGGAGCCTGCTTCATCCTCTCTCTCTCTGCTTGCCTCTCTGCCTACTTGTGATCTCTGTCAAATAAATAAATAAAATCTTAAAAAAAAAAAAAAAGATGTTCAGTGGGAGGGTTATAATTCAAACTCACATCTGGCTGACTTCCTAAATCCATTCTCTTTCATAACACAGTGCTAACTTCAATAATAACCACATCTGTGATGGGGGACTCTTTATCTGCAGACTTACATATTTCACCTTTAAAGAGGATGTCTGGTTCTTTCATCAAAACAAGACCATGACAGGGCGCCTGGATGTCTCCATCAGTTAAGTGTCTGCTTTCAGCTGGGGTCATGATCCCCAGGTCCTGGGATCCAGCCCCACATGGGGCTCCTTGCTATCTGCGGGGGTCTGCTTCTCTCTCTTTCTCTCTCTCCCTCTGCCCCTCCCCACTGCCCATACTCGCTCTCAAATAGAGAAATAAAAGCTTTAAAAAAAGGCTGTGACAAGGGGGCTGAGACAAAGAATTTCGGAATTAAATAGGACTTTAAAGACCAAGTTCATCCTCCTTATCTGACAGATAAGGAATCTAATGTCTAGAGAGTTTAGGTGATTTGCTTAAGGTCACCCAGCAATTAAAACTTTAAGCTCCATGGGGCACTTGGGTGGCTCAGTGGGTTAAAGCCTCTGCCTTCAGCTCAGGTCATGATCTCAGGGTCCTGGGATCCAGCCCCGCATCAGGCTCTCTGCTCAGTGGGGAGCCTGCTTCCCTTCCTTTCTCTCTGCCTGCCTCTCTGCCTAATTGTGATCTCCGTCTGTCATATAAACAAATAAAATCTTTAAAAAAAAAAAAAAAAGTTCAAGCTCCAGACTAAAATTAGTCCCCTCTTTCCTCTTAGCAGGTTGCACTGTATTTATTTCATCTTCATTTTAAGGGAAACCACTGTTCGTTTCCACTCTACCATTGTTTGTTGTTACTAGGCGCTAACTGGTCAATAAAACAGATGACGAAATGGTAGGGCCTTCTCTCCAAAATCATGCGAAGTATACAAAACACTCATGTGTTCTGTATTTGAAAGCGTTGGACACCAACCGAAATTGCTGCTCAAGGAAGCTAGGCAGAATCATTAGACATCTTAAAACGAAAAAATATGCATTTGCCTAGGATACATATCACGACGGAGTAAAGAACAGTCAAAAGGAGGCTCTACTTCTGAAGAAAATTTTACAGCCTTGGAAAAACAGCTGGATTTTCTGTCTCCTAGGAGTCCTGGTGGATGAGCAGTAGAAACTTCAGAGAGCAACTCATCCTTTCATTTATCAAACATTGATAGAGTGTCTAGTGTGTGGCTGGGGTTTGTTTGTTTGTTTGTTTGTTTTCCTTTAAGGATGAAAAAGACGTGGTCCTTGTCCTCGAGGAGTCTTCTGATTCTTGGAGGGGAAAAGCCGGCAGCCCGGAGTTGTAAACCTTAGAAGTTCTAAGTCCAGGCCCTCTGGGTCCTGTCCTCTGGTCCCTACTCAGTCCTCTGGGTGCTGCTGCAGCGGTCTCCGGTTGGGACGCTCCAGTATCTTCCCCCAGGTGGGCGGACAGGCCCAGCCCAACGAGGTATAGGCGTGTCCCCACAAGACCCCAACAGCGCCAGGACAACCACGAAGTAACTCGGGGTTCCCCATAACTCAATGCTACCACCCATACCTTCCTCAACACCTCCCCGCCCAAATCGTTCGCCTCGAAGCCCCCACATCCCGTGGTTACCTCAGGGGGCTCCCGTGATCCAGACCGCACACCCCAGACCCCAAGGGCAGCTCCAAATCTCAATGGTAGAAAGACGCCTAGGCGGATCGCCGGGGTCAGAGCAAAAACTGTCGGAACCCGACGGACTCTAGGACCCGGGGAGGGGGAACGAATAGCAAACGGAGACAGAAGGGGAAAAACCCGGGGGAGAAGTGTTTACAACGGCCACTTCCGGAGGCTCGGCCTCGCTCGCAGACCTTCACAGACTTTCACAGGCTTCCCGGCCCCGCCCCAGTCGGCCCCGCCCCAGTCGGCCCCTTTCCTCCCGCCTCTCGCCGCCCGCAGCTCCAGGATACGCACTCCGAGAATCCGGCGCTCGGATTGGAAGAGGAGGGCCCGCGAAGTTGCGCGGCCGTGCGGGAAGGCGAACAGGCGCATGCGCCGTTGCTGAGGAGCGGCGCGCTCGTGACCACGCGCGATCCCGCCGCGCACGCGCCCCTGCCGCACGAGAACGCTCCGGCCCGCTCTCCAGTGTTCTGTTCCCAGCGTGAGGTCTCCAGGTCACGGGCTCAGAATCCCCAAAGGCGCCAGACAATGCAGATTTCTTAACCCTAACCCCTTCTCCACGCCTACTGAATAAAACTCTTGAGAGGCTGGATCCCCGATTGTTCGTTAAACTGCCAATGGAGCCCCGCGGGGTCTGTGGGTCGGTGGCAGGGCCGGGGGTAAATTTTGCTGGCTCGGCTTCTCGCTGTGCAGCCCGCTCTCGCCTGCAGGACGCCCCCCCTCCCATACCCATTGTATCCCAGCTTAGGGTTGTGAACAGTGTGGAGATAGCGCGGGTCAACGCGCTGACACTGTTGCAGCGCCTTTCATTATAAATATGACATAACGAAGCACCTCGGGAAAATTAAAAAAAAAAAAAAAACCTTGGCGCCTTAGCATGGACTCCCATCTCTTTCCTATCCTCCTCCAAGCCCCCGAGCGCACGCGCGCGTACACACGCGCACACACGCCTTCTTCTAGTTGATAATTTATACTTTGGTTTCCTCCGGTAGCTGCTTCACAATCTGCTGCCGCCCCAGGGAGATTGGAAAACCAAACGCTCTTTTGTTCCCCGGCATTTGAAAACCTGTTCCCTAAAGAACAACGCAAATTGGCGGGATTTTGATTGAGGATTTTTATCTTCACCACCTCCTCCCCTCAAAAAGGTGTTTGATGCAAAACGAACCTTTTATGCTAAAATTGTCCCATGTTGGTTGTAATCAATCTGAAACCAGGTGTAGGGGCCTTCTTTTCCCTGTCTCCCTGGGGAGAGCCAACGGTCATAAATGCAAATGAAATATAAACTGAGTTAAAACCTCCTTGATTCCTGTAACACGGAAACCTGAATTGGTTTGAGTTGTCATAGGTTAAAAAAAGAAGCCCGTCCCGCTTCCTAATAATTTTGCCAGAAAGAGGATAATTGCTGCAAAGGCAAGAGTTTACGGAAAGGAAAAAAGAGCTCATTCTAACATTTAGAAATCCAGTGGAAAATTACAACAGACTGATGAGATTAGGGGTTTCTTTCCCCTTTTTTTTCTTTTTGCTTTACAAGTTTTAAATATATAATTTCTTATGTTTTAAA